>NC_136263.1:217503528-218144317 GCF_964187855.1 Myxine glutinosa
GATTTCATATCCGAAGCAATGATGGATTCCATGACTTTGCTGATAATTGGGAGAAGGCTGATTGGTCTGTAGTTGCTAGGATCTGTTTTTGCACCTTTTTTGTGCAAAGCGGTGATGTTGGCTGATTTCCAAGCAGATGGCAGTTGACCTTGAGCAAAAGAGAGGGTGAAGAGAACAGAGAGAGGGTGAGATAGAGCGGCAGAGCAGGATTTTAGGACCCGTGGGCTGATGCCGTCGGGTCCAGTTGCAGAATCAGAGTCGAGGGTTGACAGAAACTTTTCCACCTTGTCAGGAGGAAAGGACACGGAGTCCAGGAGCAGCAGGGTACGACTGGGTATGGTGGGTACAGAGAGGGATGGGTTTGGGACACAAGATTTAGAGGCAAACACAGAGTTGAGGCATTCAGCTTTTTCACGTGCGGAGTCAGCTGTGTAGCCGTTTGAGGTAAGGGAGGGGATGGAGGGGGAACAAACACCAGAAACGGATTTGACCAGACGCCACCAGGATTTGGAAGAGGAAGACAGATAAGAGAGTTCGGTCTTGAGAACGGAGAGATATTGTTTCCTGGCTCTCCTGAGGGTGGACACACACTTGTTTCGGGCTTTGTGAAAGGAAATGAGATTTCCTTCCGTTGGATTTGCTTTCCAGGAGACGAAGGCAAGTTGTTTCTGGGCAACAGCCTCACCACAAGATTCCGTGTACCATGGACGGGAGGAAGGGTATGACAACTGAAGACGAGATGGGATAAATCTGTGCATGAGAGAGAGCAATTTACTTTGGAAGAATTCCCAGGATGAGTTGATGTCAGAGGTGGTAGAGATGGGAGACCAGTCCAGATGATTGATGGCTGCTTGAAGACCGTGCCAGTTGGCCTGAGTGAAATGCCAGACTCGTCGACGCTGAGCAGGCTCCCTGAGGATGGTCAGAGAGATGTCCACTTTAACAAGGACATGATCAGATGATCCGATTGGAGCAGAAGAAGAGCAGCAGACATTTTCAGGGAAGTTAGTCATAACCAAGTCCAGAAGAGAAGATGTTCCGTTGACTGAGATCCGGGTCGGGAAATTGACAGATTGTGTCAGTCCCAGTGAGTCGCAGAAGTCCTTTGCTGAGGAGCCATGGCTGGTGAGAGAGGTACCCACACCCAGCCAACTGGCATGATGACAGTTGAAATCACCACATATGAGGAAGAGAGAGTTGGGATGAGTAGATAGAAGTTGGTCCATATTATCAGACAGCGAGATGTAGATGGAGTCATCACTGTTTGGTGGACGGTACAACACACATATGAACAAGAGGTGGGAGCGAAGGGGAAGCCGTAGCCAGAGGTATTCCTGGGGGTGAGGTGGAGAGAGTGCAGTGCAGGGCGAGTGAGGAAGAGAGTTTTTGATAAAGATAGCAACCCCGCCTCCAGGACGAGGCTCAGGTCTATCATACCGGAGGAGGGAGTAGCCCGGGAGAGATACTAAGGAATCAGAGACATCATAAAGGAGGAAAGTTTCTGTTAAGCAGATCACATCTGGTTTGACAGAAGCAACCTGTATGGAGAGATCAGTTAAGTTTGAACGAAGGCCCTGGATGTTTGAGGTCCATACCGTTAATGAAGAGGAAGGGGGAGCATCAGATACAAAACCAGGGAGAGGAGGGGTAGGGTAAGATGTGGAAGAGGTGGAAGAGGTAGGGAGAGCTGTTGAAGGTGTGTCAGAGATTTCAGAATAGCTCGGAGAAAGGGAAGGATGGGGCGGACAAAAGGTTTGATGGTGATTGGGTGTGGCACAATGAGGTGTTATTTGAGGAGGGGGAAGAGCGAGGCAGAAGGTTGGGGGAGATGGAGGTGAGAGTTGGAAGGGGGAAGAAGCGGGGAGGACGCTTTGAGGAGGGGGAGTGAGGGTGGGGAGATTTGAAGGGGAGGGGTGAGGGGGGAGTTTGGGAGGGAAGGGACAAGGGGAGGGATTTGAAAGGGATGGGATATGGGGGAGATTTGGAGGGGAGGGGTGAGGGAGGAGTCTAGGAGGGGAGGGGCGAGGGGGCGTCTTGGCGGGGAGGGGTGAGGGGGTAGTTTAGGAGGGAGGGGGCAAGGGGGAAGATTTGAAAGGGATGGGTGATGGGGAAGATTTGGAGGGGAGGGGTGATGGGGAAGATTTGGAGGGGAGGGGTTATGGGGAAGATTTGGAGGGGAGGGGTGAGATTGGATTTTAGAAAGTGTACAATTTATGGGAAACGAACATTTATTGCAAAATGAGTTTCTTGTGACCTTCGAGTTAAAAATACGTTTAAGGACGCTGGATGGAGGATGGAGTGCAGGAGAGTTTAGGGAATGTAGAAAAAAGGCACTATAGGAGATGGATATTTTTTTTGGGATGAATTGATTTGGTGAGCAAGTCGAAAGCAGCCTTTTAAAGAAGAGGAAGAAAAAGGTGTTATAAAATATGACGGAATACATAACTTGAGGGGAAAGTGTAAACATTGAAGGTTAATAACAGTGAAAACTATCTGGGGAAATGGGGGAGAAACACGTGGTCGAAGAACGAACGAACGAATAAGAATGAATAAACGAATAAGAGAAGGAAATGTTTTTTTTTGTTTTTTTTTGAGTTGAGATTTACACAAGGAAGTAGGCTATGGGTGAAAAGACTGTGAATACAGAGAACGAAAGTTATTGGATCACAAACGACGGACCGCCTAGAGAAAAACAAAGCCTCAAGGTTGTACAGTGTACACTGTACAAGGCCTCAAGACACGACACGAATTAACACGATTTTCAATACAGGTATGAAAGATTTGCACCGAAAAATCTTCGTCGGGACACAATATACGTACAACACCATAAATAAATACAGTTTTAACGAAAATACAAATGGGAACAATCACTTAACTTCGATTTCAAATCGTTCACGACGCGGCAAAGGCCTTGCTCGCGACACGGCAAACAGACGATCAATTTATGAAAGATAAACACCGAGAAACAACCAAAGTTGCACACAATAACTTCACACACCGAAAGATAAATACAGTTTCGACAAAATACAATTGTGAACAGACTTAACTTCGAATAACGTGGAGACCGAGTGGAGCTTCGAAAATCCCTCCCACCGTCTCCAGGATCTCGCGAGATCTCCAAGTTAGTTAGGAGATCTCGCGAGTTAGGAGACACACACACACGCACACATACACACATTCACACACACACACAGGAGATGGCCTCACCAATAAAACACCCATCCAGTAAGGAAATGGAGTCTCCTAAAAAACACCCATCCAGTAAGGACATGGTGTCTCCTAATAAACACCCATCCAGTAAGGAGATGGTGTCTCCTAAAAAAACACCCATCCAGTAAGGAGATGGAGTCTCCTAAAAAAACACCCATCCAGTAAGGAAATGGAGTCTCCTAAAAAAAACCCATCCAGTAAGGAAATGGAGTCTCCTAAAAAACACCCATCCAGTAAGGAGATGCAGTCTCCTAAAAAAACACCCATCCAGTAAGGAGATGGAGTCTCCTAAAAAAACACCCATCCAGTAAGGAGATGGAGTCTCCTAAAAAAACACCCATCCAGTAAGGAAATGGAGTCTCCTAAAAAACACCCATCCAGTAAGGAAATTGAGTCTCCTGAAAAACACCCATCCAGTAAGGAGATGGAGTCTCCTAAAAAAAACACCCATCCAGTAAGGAGATGGTGTCTCCTAAAAAAACACCCATCCAGTAAGGAGATGGAGTCTCCGAATAAACACCCATCCGGTAAGGAGATGGTGTCTCCTAAAAAAACACCCATACAGTAAGGAAATGGAGTCTCCTAAAAAACACCCATCCAGTAAGGAGATGGAGTCTCCTAAAAAAACACCCATCCAGTAAGGAGATGGAGTCTCCGAATAAACACCCATCCGGTAAGGAGATGGTGTCTCCTAAAAAACACCCATCCGGTAAGGAGCTGGAGTCTCCTAAAAAACACCCATCCGGTAGGGAGATGGAGTCTCCTAAAAAACACCCATCCAGTTTGGACCGTTTTTGCAGGTCGTAGGTTGTGGTCAGCAACCATTGAGGGTGGTACTGTTTTTTTTTTTTTGTTTTTTTTTGTATACAAGATCGAGGCTCGTGAAAGAGCTAACATTAATCACACAAAAAGACAAACCGACACACAAAACACAAAAAACAAGGGGAGCGGCAGACAAGATGAGGAGAGAGGGGGAAGGACACAAAAGAGAGGGGGAAGAGGGGGAAGGACACAAACACAACATTTGAGAGCAGGGACATCGGGAGGACTTGGGGGGAGGTGGGAGAGGATTAAAACATATGAACACTGCAAGGACTCTGGGGTGAATTACCGGGGGTAGAAAAGATCAAGGTTTTCGATGGGGGAAGATAAGAGATGGTGGTGAACAGCTGTTTTAAAGACCTGGAGGGAGGAGTGGGATTGAAGGGAGTGGGGGAGTTTGTTCCAGAGGCGGGAGAAAAGGGGATTGAAAGAGTGAAGGCGAGCAGAGAGCCTAGACTTTGGCAGTTTAACCATAAGAGGGTTGCAGGCAGATCTTGTGCGACCTGAAGGAATATTGGGGGGACAGAGCACAGAGAGAGCTGGGGGAGCAAGGCCGGAGAGGAGTCGGTATAAGACAGAAAGACCACCAACCTGCCTGCGGTGAGAGAGTGAAAGGCCCTCGGCGTTGACTCCATCGCAGGAGATTCCAATGATTCTGAAAGCTTTGGCCTCAACAGCGTGAAGCCGAGCAAGGTGTGAGGCAGAAGCACCAGCCCAGAGGGGGGAACAGTATTCCATTGAGCTGCGGATGAAAGCCTTGTCTGTGGTGAGGAGCTCAGGTGTGCCAAGGAAGGACTTCGCACGACGGAGGATGCCCAGTCGGCGACTGGCTTTGGAGGCCAGCTTGGAAATGTGGTTTTCCCAAGAAAGATCATGGCAGATAGTGAGACCCAAAAGCTTGAGCGACAGAACTTCTTGGAGAGGATTGTTGAGAAAGTAGATGGGAGGGTTGTCCAGTCGGTCCTTTCGGAGAGACATTGTAAGAGTGTGAGATTTGTCAGGATTGAAAGACATGTTCCACTTGTTTGACCAGTCTGTGATTTTGTCCAGGTCTGCAGAGAGTGAGGAGGCTGCAGACTGCCGATCTGAGGGATGAGGAATGGAGCGACAGAGAGTAGAGTCGTCAGCAAAGAGATAAAGAGGATTTTCAAGAGAGTCAGAGAGATCATTGATGAAGACCAGAAAAAGCACAGGGCCCAGAACACTACCTTGGGGAACTCCAGCCTGAACAGGAAGAGGAGATGAGAGAAACCCATTCAGGGCCACACGTTGACTACGACCAGAGAGGAAGTCCGCCAGCCATGCGTGGAGATTTCCATGGATACCAAAGGAGGAGAGTTTGGAGAGCAGAGCAGGGTGCCAGACCGTATCGAAGGCACGTGAAATGTCAAGGGAGACAGCTCTAATTTCCTGTTAGGTGTTGAGGACCTCCATCCATTGTTGAGAAAGCAGAAGCAGCATGTCCAGAGTAGAGTGACCAGGTCTGAAACCAAATTGATGATCAGAGATCAAGCCATTGGAGAAGAGGAAAGATTTAATATCTGAAGCAATGATGGATTCCATGACTTTGCTGATATTTGGGAGAAGGCTGATTGGTCTGTAATTGCTGGGATCTGTTTTTGCACCTTTTTTGTGCAAAGCGGTGATGTTGGCTGATTTCCAAGCAGATGGCAGATGACCTTGAGCAAAAGAGAGGGTGAAGAGAACAGAAAGAGGGAGTGAAAGAGCAGAAGAACATGATTTTAGGACCCGTGGGCTGATGCCGTCAGGACCAGTTGCAGAATCAGAGTCGAGGGTTGACAGAAACTTTTCCACCTTGTCAGGAGGAAAGGACACAGAGTCCAGGAGCAGCTGGGTATGACTGGGTACGGTGGGTACAGAGAGGGATGGGTTTGGGACACAAGATTTAGAGGCAAACACAGAGTTGAGGCATTCAGCTTTTTCACGTGTGGAGTCAGCCGTTAAGCCGTTTGAGGTGAGGGAGGGGATGGAGGGGGAACAAACACCAGAAACAGATTTGACCAGACGCCACCAGGATTTGGAAGAGGGAGACAGACTGTGGCGGACACGAAAGCTCACTGGCGTGAGGGCATCATTACGTGCACCAAGTGGGCGGTGGCCATGCCCGAGGGGTGGGCGGTGGCCATGCCCGAGGGGTAGGCGTGGCCGCGGGATATACACCGGGCGCGCAGCCCGGAGCGCGCCAGTGCTGCAGTTGAGCTCTTATAAAAAAGACTCTTAAACTTACCACGTTGTCCGCTTCCTTCTTGTTATACAAGTAAGCGCGCATAGCACCGCGCTTCATTGGTGACCCTCCGACGTTGGATCAGCTGTCGCTGACCGACCGAATACACCATCGCAAAGGCAAACAACGCGGTTACGATCAAACTCCCCGAGTTCTGGGAGGCGCAAGCTGAAGTATGGTTCCTGCAGGTGGAAGCCCAGTTCCGACTTCGAGGCATCACGGTGGACGAGACCATGTACTGCCACGTGGTTGCCTCCCTCGGGCCCGGCACGGCCGCCCGCGTCGTGTCGGTCCTGAGGAACCCACCGGCCGATGGCAGGTACGAGGCGATCAAGCGTCTCCTCCTCGCCACGTTCGGCCTCACGGTGGACGCTCGGGCCGACCGCCTCCTGGACCTCCCCGAGCTCGGTGACACGTGACCGTCGGTCCGCATGGACCATATGCTGTCGTTGTTGGGCGACGAAATCCCGAACGCTCTATTCCGGGCGTTGTTTCGACGCCAGCTGCCGGCACGAGTCCACCTCGCGTTGGCCGGTTCTGCAACGACGGAACCCCGAGCTCTCGCTGCCGAGGCCGACAGGTTCTTCGCGGCTTTGGACACCCAGGCGAGTTTTGGCACGGCCGTCGCGGCTCTCGGGGCTGACCCTGATGCTGATGCACCACACCTCGTGGATCTCGAGGCTGATGTGCATTTTGTGTCCGCCGCCACGCCCCGCCCACCGCCGCCGCCGCGGAAAAAAACCGCGGCCTCTGCCGCCTTCGCCGCAAACCTGGTGTTTTTTCCACGCCCAGTTCGGCCACAAGGCTCGGCAATGTCGCCCGCCGTGCTCATTCGGCAGGTCGGGAAACGCCCGGGCCAGCCCTCGGTAGTGGCACTGAGCGCCGGCCGTGCAAACAGCCTACTGTTCATCATGGACACCTTATCCGGGCGCCGTTACCTGTGCAACACGGGAGCGCAGGTGAGTGTCGTTCCCGCCGGTACGTCCGACAAGCAGTCCGCGGGCCGGGGCCCCGTACTGCTTGCTGCCAACGGTACGTCCATTCGCATGTACGGAAAACGCTGCCTTTCTCTGCAGTTCAGAAGGCAGGTTTTCCGGTGGTCGTTCGTCACTGCCGACGTGCCTATGGCACTGCTCGGCGCGGACTTCCTGTGTGCCAATGGTCTAATGGTGGACGTCAAGCACAGAAGGCTTGTCCAGGCTGAGACGTTCAGCTCGCTCGCGTGCGCGCTGCCCGCCTCGTTGAGCAGCTCCCGGAGCGGCTCATCGAGCGGCTTGCTGAGCGGTTCGGTTCCGGCCAGGTTCATCTGTACGCTTCCGGCAGCGAACGAATTCACCCGCCTCCTCGCGGGTTTCCCGGCCCTCACGCGGCCCACCTTCTCGGCGGGGGCCATCAAGCACGGGGTGGAACACCACATCCCCACCGCCGGGCCACCGGTCTACCCCGGGCACGCCGCCTCGAGCCGACGAAGCTCGCGGTAGCTAAAGCGGAGTTCGCTATGCTGGAGCGGCTCGGCATCGTACGGCGCTCCAAGAGTGCTTGGGCATCGCCGCTTCACATCGTGCCAAAGCCCGGCAGGGGATGGCGACCGTGCGGGGACTACCGGCGCCTCAACGACGCCACCACCCCCGACCGCTACCCCGTCCCCCACATCCAGGACTTCTCCGCCCGGTTGGTGGGCATGTCCTTCTTTTCGAAGGTGGACCTCATACGCGGCTACCATCAGGTCCCCGTCAGGCCGGTGGACATCCCGAAGATGGCGGTCATCACGCCGTTCGGACTTTTCGAATTTCTTCGGATGCCCTTCGGTTTGAAGAATGCGGCTCAGGCATTCCAGCGACTAATGGACAGCGTCTTGCGCGACTTGGATTTCGTGTACGTCTACCTGGACGACATCCTCGTCGCCAGCGCGTCCCGCGAAGAGCACCTACACCACCTCCGCACGCTCTTCGAACGTCTGGGCCAGCATGGCCTCATCATGAACCCCGCCAAGTGCCGGTTCAGCATCGCCGACATCGACTTTTTTGGGCACCGCGTCACCAGGCACGGGGCCGTCCCCCTACCGGCCAAGGTGGAGGCGGTGAAGGGGTTTCCGTGCCCCCCGCACAATCAAGGGGCTCCAGGAATTCCTGGGCATGGTAAACTTTTACCATCGGTTCCTGCCCCGCATCGCCCAGCTCCTGCGCCCCTTGCACGAGGCCCTCCGGGGCAAGCCGGGCAAAGGCGACATTACCTGGACCGAACAGATGGACGCGGCGTTCGCGGGCGCGAAGCTAGCCTTGGCTAACGCCACCATGCTCGCGCACCCGGCGCCCGATGCACCGATCGCCCTCACCATTGACGCCTCGGACTACGCGGTGGGCGCGGTGCACGAACAATGGGTGCGTGGTGCTTGGCAACCGCTGGCGTTCTTCAGCCGGCAGCTTCACCCGCCCGAACGCCGCTATAGTACCTTCGACCGCGAGTTGCTCGGGCTTCACCTGGCGGTCAGGCACTTCCACCATCTGCTCGAGGGCCGTGCGTTCACGGCCTTCGTCGACCGCAAGCCACTGGTCTTCACGATGGGCAAGGTCGCCGGGCCGTGGTCGGCCCGGCAGCAGCATCACCTCTCGGCCGTGTCCGAATATACAACGGACATCCAGCACGTCGCGGGGAAGGACAACCCGGTGGTGGATTGCCTTTCCCGGTCCGTCACCCACGCAGTCCACCTTGGCATCGACTATGCCCGGATGGCGGCGGACCAGGCCGCCAACCCTGGCGTCCAGGCCTTGCGGACCGCCGTCACGGGCCTCCGCGTCACCGAGGTGCCGTTCAACGGCGCGGCCCTCTTGTGCGACGTCTCCCTCGGGCGGCCTCGCCCCATCGTGCCCGCGGGCTGGCAGCGCCAGGTTTTTGACGCCATCCACGGCCTGTCACACCCGGGCATGAAGGCCTCCCAGAGGTTGGTCGCCGACAAGTTTGTCTGGCATGGCGTCCGGAAGGCCGTCCGCGGCTGGACCAGGACGTGCCTTGCGTGCCAGCGCGCGAAGGTGCACCGACACACTCAGGCCCCATTGGCCCCATTTACGGTGCCGGAACGTAGGTTCGACCACGTTCACGTGGACCTGGTGGGACCTCTGCCCCCCTCGCGGGGTTTCACCCATGTCCTGACAATGGTGGACCGCACCACCCGGTGGCCGGAGGCCGTGCCTTTGGCGGTGACGACGGCGGCGGACGTCGCGCAGGCGTTCATCGCCACTTGGGTCACCCGGTTCGGCGCCCCCTCGGACATCTCGTCCGACCGCGGCCCCCAGTTCACCTCGGAGATCTGGGGGGCGGTCGCGCGGGGGCTCCGGGTCCAGCTGCACCGAACCACGGCCTACCACCCCCAGGCCAATGGCCTATGCGAGCGGTTCCACCGCTCGTTGAAGGCCATGCTCCGTGCCACCCTCTGCGACGGCGGCTGGGTCGACAGGCTCCCCTGGGTCCTGCTGGGCCTCCGGACGGCGCCCAAGGACGACCTGCGCGCATCCGCGGTGGGGTTGGTCTTCGGACAACCACTGCGGGTGCCGGGCAAGTTCCTCCCCAACCCCACGGCACCATGGTCCGCGGCGCAGGAGCGCTCCGCGCTGCAGGAGACAGCCCGGAGGTTCGCCCCGGTGCCGACGGTGCACCACGGGCACCCGCCTACGCACGTCGCCCCGGAGCTTCGCACCGCGGAGTACGTCTTCATCCGGCACGACGCCCACCGGACACCACTGCGGCCCCCGTACGACGGGCCTTTCCGCGTGCTGGAGACCGGGGTGAAACATTTCACCTTGGACATCGGCGGTACTCCCGACCGCGTCTCGGTGGATTGCCTCAAGCCGGCCCACCTCGACGTGGACCACCCACCGCCGGTGGCTCGGCCCCCGCGTCGGGGCCGCCCCCCTGCGGGCGGACCCCCGGCACCACCCAGGCCCGCCGGCACGCTGCCCCCGGTCCTGCACCCATCCCGGGTGCAGCCGGAGGCATCCCAGCTGGCATCCCTGCACCCCGGACGCCGCCGGTCGCCAGAGGGCGCTTCGGCCGGGTCATCCGTTTGCCCCGCAAACTGGCCCTCTAGGTGCGCGGGAATTCTGGGGGGGCGCGTGTGGCGGACACGAAAGCTCACTGGCGTGAGGGCATCATTCCGCGCACCAAGTGGGCGGCAGCCACGCCCGAGGGGTAGGCGTGGCCACGGGATATACACCGGGCGCGCAGCCCGGAGCGCGCCAGTGCTACAGTTGAGCTCTTATAATAAAGACTCTTAAACTTACCGCGTTGTCCGCTTCCTTCTTGTTAAACAAGTAAGCACGCGTAGCACCGCGCTTCAGTACTACCATTCTGACTTAGGAGCGTTGAAGTGGTGCCCGGAACCATCTTACACTGTCTGTGTTGCTGGTCTTCCTTTCTGTCTCCTTCAGACTACAGATACCGGACTGGCTTCAATCTCTCTTTGTTACAAACAAACACCTACACTTATGATGAAACAGTTTTCTTATTCATTTTCACTCCTCACCTTTATTTAAGGCCTGGCCTCGATGAGGACAATATAGTTCGTGAATGGAGCCTTCAACGTAAACCAAAAGAATGTTGGTGCTTGCCTTACTTAGGCACGGTCGACGGACAGGTAGCGGTCCAGATACAGGTAGATGTGTAGAGGGGGAGGGAGAGGGGGATTGGAGAAGGGGAATGGGGGTTGGAGAGGAGGAAGGGGGGCGGGGTAAGTGATGAGTAAGCATGGTGCAGTGCAACCTTGGCCTCCACCCACTCGGCCTGCCTTTCACCGCTTACACAACACTTCTTGCCCAGCACACGCTCCATCAGGGTAATGGTCTCGCTCTCTGCATCAGCACAACGCAGTTTCTCCTCAGATGAGAGACAGCGATCCTTTGGGTTCGCAGCAGATCTCTGGCTCCATTCCAAGGCGTGGATTTCTCCTCAGCGGCAGGCAAGTCGCTCTTCCTCTTCAGCACAGATCTCTGGTTTGGGTTCAAGTTAAGGATTTGTCCTCAGCGGCAGGCAAGTCGCTCTTCCTCTTCAGCACAGATCTCTGGTTTGGGTCCAAGTTAAGGATTTCTCCTCAATGACAGGCAAGTCGCTCTTCCTCTTCAGCACAGATCTCTGGTTTGGGTCCAAGGCAAGGATTTCTCCTCAATGACAGGCAAGTCGCTCTTCCTCTTCAGCACAGATCTCTGCTTTGGGTCCAAGGCGTGGATTTCTCCTCAGCGGAAGGCAAGTCGCTCTTCCTCTTCAGCACAGATCTCTGGTTTGGGTCCAAGGCATGGATTTCTCCTCAGCGGAAGGCAAGTCGCTCTTCCTCTTCAGCACAGATCTCTGGTTTGGGTCCAAGGCATGGATTTCTCCTCAGCGGAAGGCAAGTCGCTCTTACTCTTCAGCACAGATCTCTGGTTTGGGTCCAAGGCAAGGATTTCTCCTCACCGGAAGGCAAGTCGCTCTTACTCTTCAGCACAGATCTCTGGTTTGGGTCCAAGGCAAGGATTTCTCCACAGCGGTAGGCAAGTCGCTCTTCCTCTTCAGCAGAGATCTCTGGTTTGGGTCCAAGGCGTGGATTTCTCCTCAGCGGAAGGCAAGTCGCTCTTACTCTTCAGCACAGATCTCTGGTTTGGGTCCAAGGCGTGGATTTCTCCTCAGCGGAAGGCAAGTCACTCTTCCTCTTCAGCACAGATCTCTGGTTTGGGTCCAAGGCGTGGATTTCTCCTCAGCGGAAGGCAAGTCGCTCTTCCTCTTCAGCACAGATCTCTGGTTTGGGTTCAAGGCAAGGATTTCTCCTCAGTGGAAGGCAAGTCGCTCTTCCTCTTCAGCACAGAGCTCTGGTTTGGGTCCAAGGCAAGGATTTCTCCTCAGCGGAAGGCAAGTCGCTCTTCCTCTTCAGCACAGATCTCTGGTTTGGGTCCAAGGCAAGGATTTCTAATCAGCAGCAGGCAAGTCGCTCTTCCTCTTCAGCACAGATCTCTGGTTTGGGTCCAAGGCATGGATTTCTCCTCAGCGGAAGGCAAGTCGCTCTTACTCTTCAGCACAGATCTCTGGTTTGGGTCCAAGGCGTGGATTTCTCCTCAATGACAGGCAAGTCGCTCTTCCTCTTCAGCACAGATCTCTGGTTTGGGTCCAAGGCAAGGATTTCTCCTCAATGACAGGCATGTCGCACTTCCTCTTCAGCACAGATCTCTGGTTTGGGACCAAGGCAAGGATTTCTCCTCAGCAGAAGGCAAGATGCTCTTCCTCTTCAGCACAGATCTCTGGTTTGGGTCCAAGGCGTGGATTTCTCCTCAGCGGAAGACAAGTCGCACTTCCTCTTCAGCACAGATCTCTGGTTTGGGTCGAAGGCAAGGATTTTTCCTCAATGGAAGACAAGTCGCGCTTCCTCTTTAGCACAGATCTCTGGTTTGGGTCCAAGGCATGGATTTCTCCTCAGCGGAAGGCAAGTCGCTCTTCCTCTTTAGCACAGATCTCTGGTTTGGGTCCAAGGCGTGGATTTCTCCTCAGCGGAAGGCAAGTCACTCTTCCTCTTCAGCACAGATCTCTGGTTTGGGTCCAAGGCATGGATTTCTCCTCAGCGGAAGGCAAGTCGCTCTTACTCTTCAGCACAGATCTCTGGTTTGGGTCCAAGGCGTGGATTTCTCCTCAATGACAGGCAAGTTGCTCTTCCTCTTCAGCACAGATCTCTGGTTTGGGTCCAAGGCATGGATTTCTCCTCAGCGGAAGGCAAGTCGCTCTTCCTCTTCAGCACAGATCTCTGGTTTGGGTCCAAGTCAAGGATTTCTCCTCAATGACAGGCATGTCGCTCTTCCTCTTCAGCACAGATCTCTGGTTTGGGACCAAGGCAAGGATTTCTCCTCAGCAGAAGGCAAGATGCTCTTCCTCTTCAGCACAGATCTCTGGTTTGGGTCCAAGGCGTGGATTTCTCCTCAGCGGAAGACAAGTCGCTCTTCCTCTTCAGCACAGATCTCTGGTTTGGGTCCAAGGCAAGGATTTTTCCTCAATGGAAGACAGGTCGCGCTTCCTCTTTCGCACAGATCTCTGGTTTGGGACCAAGGCATGGATTTCTCCTCAGCGGAAGGCAAGTCGCTCTTACTCTTCAGCACAGATCTCTGGTTTGGGTCCAAGGCAAGGATTTCTCCTCAATGGAAGGCAAGTCGCTCTTCCTCTTTAGCACAGATCTCTGGTTTGGGTCCAAGGCGTGGATTTCTCCTCAGCGGAAGGCAAGTCGCTCTTCCTCTTCAGCACAGATCTCTGGTTTGGGTTCAAGGCAAGGAATCCTCCTCAATGGAAGACAAGTCGCTCTTCCTCTTCAGCACAGATCTCTGGTTTGGGTCCAAGGCAAGGATTTCTCCTCAATGGAAGGCAAGACGCTCTTTCTCTTCAGCACAGATCTCTGGTTTGGGTCCAAGGCGTGGATTTCTCCTCAATGGAAGGCAAGTCGCTCTTCGTCTTTAGCACAGATCTCTGGTTTGGGTTCAAGGCGTGGATTTCTCCTCAGCGGAAGGCAAGTCGCTCTTCCTCTTCAGCACAGATCTCTGGTTTGGGTCCAAGGCAAGGATTTCTCCTCAGCGGAAGGCAAGTCGCTCGTCCTCTTCAGCACAGATCTCTGGTTTGGGTCCAAGGCAAGGATTTATCCTCAGCGGAAGGCAAGTCGCTCTTCCTCTTCAGCACAGATCTCTGGTTTGGGTCCAAGGGAAGGATTTCTCCTCAATGGAAGGCAAGTCGCTCTTACTCTTCAGCACAGATCTCTGGTTTGGGTCCAAGGCGTGGATTTCTCCTCAGCGGAAGGCAAGTCGCTCTTCGTCTTCAGCACAGATCTCTGGTTTGGGTCCAAGGCAAGGATTTCTCCTCAGCGGAAGGCAAGTCGCTCTTCCTCTTCAGCACAGATCTCTGGTTTGGGTTCAAGGCAAGGATTTCTCCTCAGCAGAAGGCAAGTCGCTCTTTCTCTTCAGCACAGATCTCTGGTTTGGGTCAAAGGCGTGGATTTCTCCTCAGTGGAAGGCAAGTCGCTCGTCCTCTTCAGCACAGATCTCTGGTTTGGGTTCAAGGCAAGGATTTCTCCTCAATGGAAGGGAAGTCGCTCTTCCTCTTCAGCACAGATCTCTGGTTTGGGTCAAAGGCGTGGATTTCTCCTCAGTGGAAGGCAAGTCGCTCGTCCTCTTCAGCACAGATCTCTGGTTTGGGTTCAAGGCAAGGATTTCTCCTCAGTGGAAGGCAAGTCACTCTTCCTCTTCAGCACAGATCTCTGGTTTGGGTTCAAGGCAAGGATTTCTCCTCAGTGGAAGGCAAGTCACTCCTCCTCTTCAGCACAGATCTCTGGTTTGGGTTCAAGGCAAGGATTTCTCCTCAGCGGAAGGCAAGTCGCTCTTCCTCTTCAGCACAGATCTCTGGTTTGGGTCCAAGGCATGGATTTCTCCTCAGCGGAAGGCAAGTCGCTCTTACTCTTCAGCACAGATCTCTGGTTTGGGTCCAAGGCATGGATTTCTCCTCAGCGGAAGGCAAGTCGCTCTTACTCTTCAGCACAGATCTCTGGTTTGGGTCCAAGGCGTGGATTTCTCCTCAATGACAGGCAAGTCGCTCTTCCTCTTCAGCACAGATCTCTGGTTTGGGTCCAAGGCAAGGATTTCTCCTCAATGACAGGCATGTCGCTCTTCCTCTTCAGCACAGATCTCTGGTTTGGGACCAAGGCAAGGATTTCTCCTCAGCAGAAGGCAAGATGCTCTTCCTCTTCAGCACAGATCTCTGGTTTGGGTCCAAGGCGTGGATTTCTCCTCAGCGGAAGACAAGTCGCACTTCCTCTTCAGCACAGATCTCTGGTTTGGGTCGAAGGCAAGGATTTTTCCTCAATGGAAGACAAGTCGCGCTTCCTCTTTAGCACAGATCTCTGGTTTGGGTCCAAGGCGTGGATTTCTCCTCAGCGGAAGGCAAGTCACTCTTCCTCTTCAGCACAGATCTCTGGTTTGGGTCCAAGGCATGGATTTCTCCTCAGCGGAAGGCAAGTCGCTCTTCCTCTTCAGCACAGATCTCTGGTTTGGGTCCAAGTCAAGGATTTCTCCTCAATGACAGGCATGTCGCTCTTCCTCTTCAGCACAGATCTCTGGTTTGGGACCAAGGCAAGGATTTCTCCTCAGCAGAAGGCAAGATGCTCTTCCTCTTCAGCACAGATCTCTGGTTTGGGTCCAAGGCGTGGATTTCTTCTCAGCGGAAGACAAGTCGCTCTTCCTCTTCAGCACAGATCTCTGGTTTGGGTCCAAGGCAAGGATTTTTCCTCAATGGAAGACAGGTCGCGCTTCCTCTTTCGCACAGATCTCTGGTTTGGGACCAAGGCATGGATTTCTCCTCAGCGGAAGGCAAGTCGCTCTTACTCTTCAGCACAGATCTCTGGTTTGGGTCCAAGGCAAGGATTTCTCCTCAATGGAAGGCAAGTCGCTCTTCCTCTTTAGCACAGATCTCTGGTTTGGGTCCAAGGCGTGGATTTCTCCTCAGCGGAAGGCAAGTCGCTCTTCCTCTTCAGCACAGATCTCTGGTTTGGGTTCAAGGCAAGGAATCCTCCTCAATGGAAGACAAGTCGCTCTTCCTCTTCAGCACAGATCTCTGGTTTGGGTCCAAGGCAAGGATTTCTCCTCAATGGAAGGCAAGACGCTCTTTCTCTTCAGCACAGATCTCTGGTTTGGGTCCAAGGCGTGGATTTCTCCTCAATGGAAGGCAAGTCGCTCTTCGTCTTTAGCACAGATCTCTGGTTTGGGTTCAAGGCGTGGATTTCTCCTCAGCGGAAGGCAAGTCGCTCTTCCTCTTCAGCACAGATCTCTGGTTTGGGTCCAAGGCAAGGATTTCTCCTCAGCGGAAGGCAAGTCGCTCGTCCTCTTCAGCACAGATCTCTGGTTTGGGTCCAAGGCAAGGATTTATCCTCAGCGGAAGGCAAGTCGCTCTTCCTCTTCAGCACAGATCTCTGGTTTGGGTCCAAGGGAAGGATTTCTCCTCAATGGAAGGCAAGTCGCTCTTACTCTTCAGCACAGATCTCTGGTTTGGGTCCAAGGCGTGGATTTCTCCTCAGCGGAAGGCAAGTCGCTCTTCGTCTTCAGCACAGATCTCTGGTTTGGGTCCAAGGCAAGGATTTCTCCTCAGCGGAAGGCAAGTCGCTCTTCCTCTTCAGCACAGATCTCTGGTTTGGGTTCAAGGCAAGGATTTCTCCTCAGCAGAAGGCAAGTCGCTCTTTCTCTTCAGCACAGATCTCTGGTTTGGGTCAAAGGCGTGGATTTCTCCTCAGTGGAAGGCAAGTCGCTCGTCCTCTTCAGCACAGATCTCTGGTTTGGGTTCAAGGCAAGGATTTCTCCTCAATGGAAGGGAAGTCGCTCTTCCTCTTCAGCACAGATCTCTGGTTTGGGTCAAAGGCGTGGATTTCTCCTCAGTGGAAGGCAAGTCGCTCGTCCTCTTCAGCACAGATCTCTGGTTTGGGTTCAAGGCAAGGATTTCTCCTCAGTGGAAGGCAAGTCACTCTTCCTCTTCAGCACAGATCTCTGGTTTGGGTTCAAGGCAAGGATTTCTCCTCAGTGGAAGGCAAGTCACTCCTCCTCTTCAGCACAGATCTCTGGTTTGGGTTCAAGGCAAGGATTTCTCCTCAGCGGAAGGCAAGTCGCTCTTCCTCTTCAGCACAGATCTCTGGTTTGGGTCCAAGGCATGGATTTCTCCTCAGCGGAAGGCAAGTCGCTCTTACTCTTCAGCACAGATCTCTGGTTTGGGTCCAAGGCATGGATTTCTCCTCAGCGGAAGGCAAGTCGCTCTTACTCTTCAGCACAGATCTCTGGTTTGGGTCCAAGGCGTGGATTTCTCCTCAATGACAGGCAAGTCGCTCTTCCTCTTCAGCACAGATCTCTGGTTTGGGTCCAAGGCAAGGATTTCTCCTCAATGACAGGCATGTCGCTCTTCCTCTTCAGCACAGATCTCTGGTTTGGGACCAAGGCAAGGATTTCTCCTCAGCAGAAGGCAAGATGCTCTTCCTCTTCAGCACAGATCTCTGGTTTGGGTCCAAGGCATGGATTTCTCCTCAGCGGAAGACAAGTCGCACTTCCTCTTCAGCACAGATCTCTGGTTTGGGTCGAAGGCAAGGATTTTTCCTCAATGGAAGACAAGTCGCGCTTCCTCTTTAGCACAGATCTCTGGTTTGGGTCCAAGGCGTGGATTTCTCCTCAGCGGAAGGCAAGTCACTCTTCCTCTTCAGCACAGATCTCTGGTTTGGGTCCAAGGCATGGATTTCTCCTCAGCGGAAGGCAAGTCGCTCTTCCTCTTCAGCACAGATCTCTGGTTTGGGTCCAAGTCAAGGATTTCTCCTCAATGACAGGCATGTCGCTCTTCCTCTTCAGCACAGATCTCTGGTTTGGGACCAAGGCAAGGATTTCTCCTCAGCAGAAGGCAAGATGCTCTTCCTCTTCAGCACAGATCTCTGGTTTGGGTCCAAGGCGTGGATTTCTTCTCAGCGGAAGACAAGTCGCTCTTCCTCTTCAGCACAGATCTCTGGTTTGGGTCCAAGGCAAGGATTTTTCCTCAATGGAAGACAGGTCGCGCTTCCTCTTTCGCACAGATCTCTGGTTTGGGACCAAGGCATGGATTTCTCCTCAGCGGAAGGCAAGTCGCTCTTACTCTTTAGCACAGATCTCTGGTTTGGGTCCAAGGCGTGGATTTCTCCTCAGCGGAAGGCAAGTCGCTCTTCCTCTTCAGCACAGATCTCTGGTTTGGGTTCAAGGCAAGGAATCCTCCTCAATGGAAGACAAGTCGCTCTTCCTCTTCAGCACAGATCTCTGGTTTGGGTCCAAGGCAAGGATTTCTCCTCAATGGAAGGCAAGACGCTCTTTCTCTTCAGCACAGATCTCTGGTTTGGGTCCAAGGCGTGGATTTCTCCTCAATGGAAGGCAAGTCGCTCTTCGTCTTTAGCACAGATCTCTGGTTTGGGTTCAAGGCGTGGATTTCTCCTCAGCGGAAGGCAAGTCGCTCTTCCTCTTCAGCACAGATCTCTGGTTTGGGTCCAAGGCAAGGATTTCTCCTCAGCGGAAGGCAAGTCGCTCGTCCTCTTCAGCACAGATCTCTGGTTTGGGTCCAAGGCAAGGATTTATCCTCAGCGGAAGGCAAGTCGCTCTTCCTCTTCAGCACAGATCTCTGGTTTGGGTCCAAGGGAAGGATTTCTCCTCAATGGAAGGCAAGTCGCTCTTACTCTTCAGCACAGATCTCTGGTTTGGGTCTCTTGGAGAATTATAAACAATTTCTGGTGTTATGTTACTAAAACTTCAAGAGACTCGGTTTAGCAAAATCAATGTTTTATTCACTTTTGAGAATTTGTTGTATACTTGAGAATTGTTGTATACTAAGCCGAGATCTTTAATGAGGCTTTGTTCGTCTTTGTTGAAGCTTGTTTGGTAGGTCTTGGTTGAAGCTCAGTCTGTAGGTCTTTTGAAGCTCGTTCAGTTGCTGACCAGTCTTCAGTTGTTCCCCGTCCACTCTGCTAGTCCACTGCTTCTCCATCACTCTCCCAGTTCTCTGCTTCCCAATGCAACTTTCGCTTGGTTTTAAAGGCCCAGACTCCTTCATCCAAAAGCCTTTATTTGGCTCTTTTGGCCACCCCTCTATTTTGGGAGACTGAGAGCACCACTTTATTTCTGTTCAAGAGGTCAAATGCTCTGACCTGCTGAGGGGGAATTTGCAGCCTGTGCTCCATCTATGGAACACAGGCTAACTATTGATAGACACCTATGGCAGTCCAAGAGCGGTACACATTCTGTCTTGAATTATATTGCTCTGTGCTCATTTGTAAGTAAAACATATTCCACTTTACACAAGATCACATTGAGATATATTCTAGCAATATTGTCAATATGAATATTTATTCCCTGACAATCCCCAGTTTTTCTTTTATGTTTATATTAACCATTAATTTAAACATTACCACATTTAAATATTCAAAACACTAATCTGGTAATTCAATTTCCTAAGGCATACACCGTCATTCTGGAAGAATTTTGATCACAATACATTTCCTTATTCATTGACTCTTTCTATGTTGATAATTCAATTCAACTCATTTGCATAAAGATCACAAAACATTTCACCTTCACCAAAACGCAATAATTTCAGTTCATCAAAATAATAAAGCATCTGCAACATTTAGCAAAGTATTTGCCTTTAATCAAATATTGACTTTCTTTGTTTGAAAAAAGGGGCGGATCACTTGTGTTTGGAATTTCAGCATAAAACAATTTTCTCCTGTTGTCTTCATCACACCTTCACTATTTGCATAGGATTTTCCGCTGTTGTGATAGCTGGGCAGAGTCAAAGACTGACCCTGCTCTCCATGCAGCATCCTTGCCACTCTTGCTGTGAGCCATAGTAGATTTGAACAAGGCCTCCATCCAGTTGTAGTCGACTTGCCTCCTCACTAACCGTGAGCATGGAGCAAGTATTGATGTGATGTTGATTTGTCAACAAGATGTGGAGCAGGGATGCCGGATGCATCCGCAATGATGATGTTGGGACCATGGTACTCAGTTGTCCATGGTCCATACCAGGAGCACACAGCAGAATCGTGCACAGCTGTTGTGAAGGAAAAAGCAGTCGTTCGCTTGCAGCTCCATGCTGGCTCCCCGGAAGTTGGTGAAGTAATGACACACGTCACCGTATCCCGTAAACGTTGCAGGTAAAATATCGTCGTCCTGCAATTGCTGATGTGATGAATGTTCGAGGTATTTGAACACAAGTAAGTGATCGCCCTTTTCCATATGTTTCAGTGTGACCCAGACAAATGGTCACATAATTTTCCCTTGGTGAAGGTAAACATCCATCTTCCAAAGGAGCATTTCTTCATCATTCTTTGAGAAAGAGGGTGTATGCCAAGATTAACTTCATTTTCACAAATTTTCCTTTTTCAAACTTCTTCCCAGATGTCGTTATCACTCCATTTGGGATGTGGTCTTGTCTTTCCTTTACTTAGCCACATTTATATCTGCTCTCCACACAGATTGAATCAGATGGGGTACATTGTAACATGAAATCACTATCTTTTATAACAACTTCACACGAATAATATTCAACTCAGACATGTGTTTTTCACTACTAAAACTAAGAATAGCATTCACAATTGCTTTCAGGTTCATATAATTCAAAAAATTAAACACATGCAGGTGTTGTAACTCAACTCAAAGAAAATAAATGCATTAATAATGATTATATATGATTTAAATCACAAACAGGAATATCTAATTCCCAACAATTCTTGCAAACAAGCAAACTATGCCTAATGTGTTATTAGCATAGTCCTCCCCGCTTTTTTTTTTTTTTTTTTTTTTCCTTTAACAGTGTTACTTGTGGTTGTTATATGAGTTCATCGATCGTGTAAAACAGACATAGTTCACAACAAGTTGTTATGCCCTCATTTATGTCAATGACATTCAACATTATATACCAAACTAACAACTTCTTAAAATGTGACTAAAGAAAATCCCTTAATATATAACATAAATCTGATTATTTGCCTTATTCTGATGCCCCTATCTCCCGGGGTCCATATTTGTTTCTATTGTTATCAACTTCCTATGATCTGTGAATTCGTTCCAAAATACCACAACCATAGGTTTTAACAAAGCTCTACCATACTATACACAAAGAATTAAGTTAAGCACCCCCCCCGTTTTTTTACAACCTCGCACATTACAAGTTTGTTGTCGTCAAAAAAGTGTAATATACCCATGATATTGCTATATTTTCTGGAGAAGTGATATTATGGTCACATAAAAACATAACAATCATGCCGTTTTCAATATTTTATTCTGAATAATTTAAGGTGAAATTTTTTGGGAATTTTAGGCATATTTTCACCTCAATTTAAGTATGGAGCTATAGGTCCATCACGGACAGTGTGGATGACGTTTATGTTTTCTAACGTACAGTCATTGTTCTGAGAAGACCTCTAGCCATCTTTGCGTCAATAACGTGTGTAGGACCCACGTGATCGGATCACTGACTCAACCCTACGTCTCATAGACCCTGTAAGCCGTCGTATGCGTTGCTGTGGCAGGTTGAACCCCCTCGAGCACGTTTGGGACATGTTGGGACGACAAATTGCGAAGATGGTCCCTCCAATAGCCAATCTGGATGAATTGGAACGTGCATTACATCGGGAATGGAACAACCTGCCACAGCAACGCATACGACGGCTTACAGGGTCTATGAGACGTAGGGTTGAGTCAGTGATCCGATCACGTGGGTCCTACACACGTTAATGACGCAAAGATCGCTAGAGGTCTTCTCAGAACAATGACTGTACGTTAGAAAACATAAACGTCATCCACACTGTCCGTGATGGACCTATAGCTCCATACTTAAATTGAGGTGAAAATATGCCTAAAATTCCCAAAAAATTTCACCTTAAATTATTCAGAATAAAATATTGAAAACGGCATGATTGTTATGTTTTTATGTGACCATAATATCACTTCTCCAGAAAATATAGCAATATCATGGGTATATTACACTGTTTTGACGACAACAAACTTGTAATGTGCGAGGTTGTAAAAAAACGGGGGGGGGTGCTTAACTTAATTCTTTGTGTATATTTCCAAGTTGAACTCAAAATACTAGTAAAACAATCAATTTCAAAGAATTAACTTCAAAGGGTCAGCAAATTCATTCTATAACCAGATCTAATTTTCCTATCCAATAGTGTGCCTTGACACATGTCATATTATAACATTTTAATAAACCTTCAGAAATGTTTCCCATCGCAACAACTTCCCTTTTACAAATAGCCATGTGTAAATTACGTATTGAACGACAATTTTCTCTCAATGTGTTTGGCCTAAATGGCTGCAAAAGTGGCTGCCAACATGCAGTACCATTTTTATCTACCAAGTAAGTGCTCATCGACATAAGACCTCTACCAAATGTTGTTTGTAAAAAAACAAATCTGGGATTTCTAATTACATGGATGCACACTCTCAGGACATTGCAGGCTGCTGTTATCAATCCATTACGATAAAATAATTCCTTTACCCACAATCAAATAAGTAACACAAATTGAGGATATTATCCCTATCACATTCATTTATAGATTCATTTGGTTCTAATTCACTCTTTTCCCACTGCTATAAGGAAGAACAGTAGCTCTTATAAGTCTTTGTAATATCTCATTAAATTTACCCAGCATTGAAGAATTTATTTACTATCCATTTCCCTTCTGTTTACCAGTAACTTTGTTTAAACTCCATAACTTAATTTGATAAATCCCATGTGTACAGCTACCACTCATTGAAACCCCTACTTTTGTAGAAAATATCCAAATACGTGGTTGTATACTCCCTTAAAAGTTGCTCCTCCATTTCTATGCAACTTAGTGAATACTACTGACACCAGTATGCCAATATAGGTGTGGCAGAGTAACAAAATATGTTGCAGGTACACGTAACATCGTGTTCTGAGTGTAAAAAACATAACAGCGCGTTCACGTCTGCCCCTTGGTTTTAAGATTCACAATGCATTTCGTTTTAAAACTCACAATAGTTCAATTCAACAAAATTGTCTTTACTATCTGCCCATATCGTCTATGCCTAAGACACATCCATACATACAGCACAATTTATATGCTGATAAAGGTCAAGTTTATATATGTAAAAATCCATGAGCAGAGTACTCTGGAAAGTCAGTGTAAGACCACTTCCAAATTTGGCTAATTTTGTACTCATTTTGTTTATGAAGCTCCTATCCATAAATAGCTGTTATTCTCATATAAATTCTATCAAAAATGGAATCCCAAAATTACTCACAATTTTACTATTAATTAATGGCTGCTCATAACCTAGCACATCAAATCTGTATATTCCATCGCCCTTGACAAAAGAGATAATGTACATAATCAAATTATATTCCTATTTTATTTTACGAATTTTCTGGATATTCTTGTAAGATTGACACACAAAACAAAAACATTGACACACAAACATACACAAACCCAAGCATTATGTATATTTGTTTGCATTTGAACCATCATTAACAGATCAAGATGGGTGTCAATTTTCATTTCAATTTCGTAAAATTTATCCTTTAATGTTAGAAACGCTAATACACAAATAGACAAAAAGTTTATTTTTTTTTAGAAAACCCCTATAATGTCCCATTGAAATTACCCTTTTTGGTCCTACAATAATTTATCCAAATTGTACAAATTTACAAATTGTACAAATTTTACAACACCTCTATTTACATGTCAGTCGACCACTGACCTATGAGCATGCAAAAAAATAGTCCAAAATGCCCACCTGCTGAACATGTGATGCTCGTCACTTGGTTTCCAAAAAATTTTGCAAAGCAATGTTCCATACTTTTGTAAAAAAAATTTTTTTTTAAATTGTTTTTCCCAAAATGCTCCCTAAAACCACATTTATAATTGGCAAATATGAGGCTTCCAAAATGAACTCTAAGTCTGGATCTTTTAATTCATGTTCCAAAAAATCCAATTTTGGCATCTGATCAATTAATTATTAATTTGCTAATAAGCAAAAGTAAAATTCATTCTTGCTCCGAAAAAATTTTTGAGACAAGAAGCAGGAACAATTATTCATGTTGGTCTGTTGGCATTTGGGATCTGCAGCAATGAAGGCCAAATCGTTATCTGAGGTACCGGTAAGCACTGGTACCCTTGATCTTGGTTCGTCCTATGAACTCGTCTTCCTATTTGAATATGGACAACATCGTTTCCAGTGTCCAATATTTCCACAATTAAAACATCGATGTCTGTCATTGGCTGGTTTGTCCACCTGTTCACTTGTATCGCTGGGCTGCCTCTCCAGATCCCTGAGTTGCCACCCCACTCCCTGGTTATCTCCTACTGCATTGTTGCGTTGTTGCCCAGAAAACCTATTGCGTTGATTCGTAGTCATCAGGGCTTGAGTCTGTAATTGCATCAATTTCTCGGCATTTACAGCACTATTTCTGGCTTGAATCCGCTGATGATGCAAGGCGTAATTCAATATTTCTTGCATTGGCTTGCCTTCCCAAGCAATACATTGTCTTTCCACTTCACTCTTCAATTTGGGCAATAGACCATTAATAAAAAGGGGTTTTAAGGCATTGTCAATTTGTGCCCGGTCTATGCCTGAATAAAGTCGGAAAACATCTCGCAATCTGTCCAAATAATCGCTAGCATCTTCGCCTGTTTTCTGCTTGCATGTAACCACTTTGTTCCAAGCCGTCACTGGTGGCAATTTTTTTTTATGGCCTCTATCAATTTATTGATCTGTGCCGTTCTAGCCTCCGTGGGCATGTCTACCTGTCCATCTTCCGTATTTACCCAGTTGGCCTCACGCATTAAGTTCCTCAAAGTGGTGGTATGAGGAATTAACCATTTTAAAAGTATTTCCATGTCTCTTGCAGTGGGCAACTGAGTTTCCACAATTAACCGCAGTTCCTCCGCAAATTGAAGTGGATCTGTTTTGATAGATGGCATACTACTCTGCAATGCCTTCAATTTATGTACCTGCCATGGTCTATACATCAGATCTGGTTGTTGCTGATTTGCCCCTGGAACTTGCCGCTGAGGAAAATTCATAACACCACATTGCTCAAACCCTCCTTGTGAGAGAGTCAACTTTTGATCATTCATTAGCCAATCACATTGATCGTTAGATTGATTGGCATTTATCACACGACCCTTACTCCTTGTATGGTGAAATGGAGAGCATGATAAATGTATAGCAGCTGGTTGCATCGTTTGCCCACTTTGAGTCGGTTCCTGTGCCCCAATTGCACCCTCTTGGGTAGTTACCTCAAATGGGTCACGTCTTTCACCTGTCCTCTGTTGACTAGAACCAATCGCTGCACTCTGTTCTGGTCTTTCGGCAGGTACAGGTACAGGCACTACCTGTGGCTGATATACAATATGTCTCCGATAAGGTGGAGGAGTGTCGTCTTCCAGTTCATTTGTCTCGCATGATCTCCCTGTGTGATCTCCCTGTCCCTAGATTCAGCGTCCCAGTAATAGAATGGTTGCCAATCCACTTTGAACTTCTGTCGCCCTCTTGCTTCCAATTCTTTTCTGAGTGTTGCCAATACGTTTCTATCAAAAGTGCCATCCTGTGGGAATTCCCTTATTCGTCCTTTTCTCCATTCATGCCAGGATTCCACATCTTTAAGTGATTCTGCCCCATATTTCTGATACATGGAGCTGATACAAGCACCTCTTTGACTCAAATCCAATTGACCTTGTTTAATCTTGCAGAATCCACTTCCCATTTTGCCTGTGTGTGAGTAACACTCTATACTCACTCAATGTACCAAATAACTACTAGGACTACACATCGGACTACACCTGTACCCACTATCAACTGTGTGTACTGCAAAAATCTCAGAAGTCTGTTCCACCTTATACAAAGTAGCGTTGAATGCGTTGTTGTCTAGCTTATTCCTATAAGCTCCACTCTATGGTCTTCCAGGAAGTATCTCTCCACCTGTCCACTTGATGACTTCAGGTGATTTCCAGAGAGTCCCCCTGCCCTGTGGCTTTTCCCACACCCCAATCTCACTGATCAGTGTTGCAGATGAGTCTGGATCAGTAAGTCCTGTTAAGGGGGGGTCAAACAAAAATAACCACATAATATAACAAATAACCACTAGACTCACCACCTCGCTCATCGTCCCAGGTTGTCTGCACATTGATGTTTTGCAAATGTCTCAAAGCTTCTTTCTTGAGACCGCACTTTTTATTCATCCATCAATTGACTTGTTTAAATTAAATTTAAATAAAATCAGATCAGATTAAATTAATCAGATCAAAATCAATCAGATCAATCGGATCAGAATCAGAATCAATTCAATTATGCAATTTCAATCAATTTATCAATATTCATCAATAAAATTCTAATAATAATATATAATAAAATAATATAAATGATAATATCCAAATTCACATTTATCAGTCTGATACCGAATTGAAACCAATGTCTGATACTGAACTATGATATGGGATCAACATTACTTTATACCTAAACCTTTTCCCAATGTTGCCAAAACAGTTCCATCCACTGACGGGGAATATGAGCATCGGTCGTCACCGTTTGACCCATATCTGCCGTCAGTTGACAAATCACCGTTCTGCCCCGTGATCATATCTGACATATTTATTTTATTTTTATTTATATATATATATATTTTTTTTTCAATCTTGTCTGGTCATTATATCACAAATTCAAATACATTACTGTCTTACATGGGAATAATGAATTGATGGTGCACCTCATCAAATCATTCCCCATCAGAACATCATAAGGTTACATCATAAGGTTACAATTTCTAAGGTTACATCATAAGGTTACATCATAAGGTTACATCATAAGGTTACAATTTCTAAGGTTACATCATAAGGTTATATCATAAGGAACATCATAATATTGACCAATGCAATTCAATCGCATTAAATTGCACACCTCCTACAAACTTTGTGACCTGTAATACAGCATTAATCCTGCAGGGCTGTAAAACTATCCTTAACAGCCCATGCACTCAATTTACATCAAAACCCAATGATGACATGCCTGACATGATGACATGATGACATGATGACATGCCTGACAATCATAGCAATTTTCATGATTGTAAAATCATGACCATTGTAAATCATTGTAATTATAAATCGTAAATGTAATTGTAAATAAATTGTAAATAAAAAATTGTAAATCATTACCCTAATCAGAGTCATGCCATAATCATCCATTGCAGAAGACAAACATTTACTGTATCATTACATCCACGCGGTATAATCAGCAATGAAACAGTTTATCATTAACAAAATTTGAGAATGAACATCAATAATCAAAATATGACAAACATGAATCTCATCAACAATGAGAGAAAACAATGAGAACTATGAAAAGGGAAACAGGTAAAAGTGAAACAAAAGAGGAGGAAAGGAGGAGGAAAGAGGGGAGGAAAAGGGTGGGGGAAGGGAGGAGGAGAAGTGGCAGAATGCCAAGGGAGGAATGAGGCTGGGGGAGGGGTGGGGCTTAGGGGTATTAATACTATGCGAAATACGACACTCATTGTATTTGTCTAAAAATAACTGTGTATGATTGGCTGCACTTATTCTCCCTTACAAGGCTGTGAAAGGTTATATGATGGATACTATTGTCCCTCTCAACCTTCGGTGCAAATCATACACTCATCTGTGTATTATTTTAACGATGTAAACTGTGTCGTACCATTTCACAAATTATTGTAGCAGTATTGGGGCCATGGTTGGAGGAGGGGGGGAGAGAGGGGTGCAAAAACACATGCATACCCACACATACATACCCACACCCATACACACAAAAACACAGCAAGACCACATAATGAGGTGATATGCTAAATCAATATGGGATCCATATGGGATATGCAATCCCATTCAATCCCATACAATCAACGATCCTATACATGCCTCATACAATCAGTAATATAACATGATTTGGAGGGGGTGGATAATGGTAGAATGAAGTTAGGGTTAGGATTGGGTTGGGGTCAACAAATTCATGTACATGTAAATTCATTCATGTATAAACAGAGCACAATATATTTCATCATTGGTTTCCCTCCATTTAATTGCCTTGTCAAATGTCATAGTATCTTATATCAATAAATTCCCTTTTTAAAATCTTAAAAGACAGATGAAATATAAAATGATCAAAGGTACATTCGATGGTTCTATTTTTTAGAGATTCCGGATCACAGTAGCATGGGATTGGCTCTCATTAAATTTCATCTTGATTGAAGGATTTTTAGCTGTGGTCCAAGATGGCCGCCGCCATAAAAAATCCTAAAAATATATATATTTTTCTCTAATCAGGATGTAAATATACAGGTAAAAAGTAAGTTTGGAGAGAAAAAAAGGAAGGGGGAAGGGATACAGAAGGGAAGAAAAAAATGGGGGGTTTGGATAGGGGGGGGACGGAAGGAGGGAGGGGGAAAGGGCAAGGGAAGGTTGGGGGGTGTAGGGCAAGAAAAGGTGAAAGAGGTTACATCTAAAAAATCGCTTCTAATCCCATATGTAGAAGTGGACGGGACCCAGGACACAACACTAACCGGTTGCCATGGGCAACCTGCCTGCACGCATTTTACAACGTGCCCGGCTGGACGTGGAAAAGAATGCCTATTTTGTTTTTTTTAGACTGTCTGTCGACTCGTGCAGACAAATTGGCTAAATGCCAAACAATGCTAAATGCTAAATTCACTTTTGTTACTACACTGGGAATGCATGTTTGAAAATCGAATCCAGCCGATTTTACCATTATTTGGCTTACTGTACAGATGCTGTATAAAATCGCTTTTTTTACTGTAAAATCGCTTTTAAAAAATCGCTTTTAATCGCATTAAAAAATCGCTTGAAAAATCGCTGTCCAACTCGTGCGAGAGCATATCGACTCGTCCCTCGTGACCACATCAAAAACGAGGCTCACCACAGGAAAAATATTATATAAGTCTCAACCGTAGGAACCCAGCAAATTTGAATCATCATACAAAAGGAATGGGGAGATATGTAACACAGACCAT
Organism: Myxine glutinosa; assembly: GCF_964187855.1. Taxonomy (NCBI): domain Eukaryota; kingdom Metazoa; phylum Chordata; class Myxini; order Myxiniformes; family Myxinidae; genus Myxine; species Myxine glutinosa. The sequence continues at coordinate 217,532,363 of NC_136263.1, forward strand.
TGAACTGAAATAACGCATAAAATCAAATGAATACACAAAATATTTTCATGACTGGACGAATGCAGCACCCTTTTTCGCTAACGTCCCGGGATACGTTAGTGGCTCTTTGCACTCGTAGAATGTACCGAAAAAAATTTCAAATTACAGAGAAAAAAAAATAAAAAAATTTATTATTATTTAAAAAAAAAATTTTTTTTTCGTCATGACTCCTGAATTTTTTTTAAAAATCGTACAATAATTATACAGTATATATGATATCAGTGGTTCTTCATGAAAGCACAGCACCTTTTCCAAAGACAAAAGGCTTTAGAGGATATTTGTGACGGTCCATGGCACCCTTCCTGAAAAATGCGTATACATAAATTTTGGAAGAAAAAGAGAAAAAAAATTGTCATGATTTCTGAAACCTGTTAAAGGCCTCGTGTTTTTTCCTTCCACACATCAACAAACAGACACAAAACTCAAACACTGAACTATTTGCGCAGATTAACATCAGACTACACAGATAACAAACAAAAGCTTACCTTGTTTACCTGGGCAGCTGAATCCCTACGGGCCACCACTTCTTGGAGAATTATAAACAATTTCTGGTGTTATGTTACTAAAACTTCAAGAGACTCGGTTTAGCAAAATCAATGTTTTATTCACTTTTGAGAATTTGTTGTATACTTGAGAATTGTTGTATACTAAGCCGAGATCTTTAATGAGGCTTTGTTCGTCTTTGTTGAAGCTTGTTTGGTAGGTCTTGGTTGAAGCTCAGTCTGTAGGTCTTTTGAAGCTCGTTCAGTTGCTGACCAGTCTTCAGTTGTTCCCCGTCCACTCTGCTAGTCCACTGCTTCTCCATCACTCTCCCAGTTCTCTGCTTCCCAATGCAACTTTCGCTTGGTTTTAAAGGCCCAGACTCCTTCATCCAAAAGCCTTTATTTGGCTCTTTTGGCCACCCCTCTATTTTGGGAGACTGAGAGCACCACTTTATTTCTGTTCAAGAGGTCAAATGCTCTGACCTGCTGAGGGGGAATTTGCAGCCTGTGCTCCATCTATGGAACACAGGCTAACTATTGATAGACACCTATGGCAGTCCAAGAGCGGTACACATTCTGTCTTGAATTATATTGCTCTGTGCTCATTTGTAAGTAAAACATATTCCACTTTACACAAGATCACATTGAGATATATTCTAGCAATATTGTCAATATGAATATTTATTCCCTGACAGGTCCAAGGCAAGGATTTCTCCTCAGCGGAAGGCAAGTCGCTCTTCCTCTTCAGCACAGATCTCTGGTTTGGGTTCAAGGCAAGGATTTCTCCTCAGCGGAAGGCAAGTCGCTCTTTCTCTTCAGCACAGATCTCTGGTTTTGGTCCAAGGCGTGGATTTCTCCTCAGCGGAAGGCAAGTCGCTCTTCCTCTTCAGCACAGATCTCTGGTTTGGGTTCAAGGCAAGGATTTCTCCTCAATGGAAGGGAAGTCGCTCTTCCTCTTCAGCACAGATCTCTGGTTTGGGTCAAAGGTATGGATTTCTCCTCAGTGGAAGGCAAGTCGCTCGTCCTCTTCAGCACAGATCTCTGGTTTGGGTTCAAGGCAAGGATTTCTCCTCAATGGAAGGGAAGTCGCTCTTCCTCTTCAGCACAGATCTCTGGTTTGTGTCGAAGGTGGTGAAAAGCATTTGCGTTCCGCCTGAAATCTCTCTCAAGCGAGGCAAAGCCTGGTCTCGCACAGAGCATCCCCATTGTTGTGCCTCTCGACGCGCCACCCCTCCCTCCTGTCAATCATCTGGAACCCGAACAACTCAGGACCCCCTGCAACATATGCATTGTTATTGGGTTGCAGATTGCGTACGTGATGACGCAATCGCGTGAATAAAACACGCTCACTTCCAGCATGATGGAATTGTACTTTACATGTACTTCACGTGTGAGTACTTTACATGGTGCTTGAAGTTTGTTTTTTTGTATACAGAATCGAGGCTCGAGTAAGAGGTAAATCCGCTCGTGCAAGTGTGTTGTATATTCACGCTGTCAACAGACATCCGTCTCTCGAAACACGGCATCTCCAAACCTTGAACATCCGTCGATGGACTGTGATAATCTCAATCTCGATCGGGAGTGTTTCAGAAATCATGTCAGTTTTGTCTTGTCTGGGCCGATCGCAGATACAGTCGTGACCACAACTATTGGCATCCTTGCACTTTTAAAAAATAACTCACAAATTTCTCTAAAAATAAGGTGAAATTGACAAAAGTATTTGGTCTCCACAATTATTTATTTCACTGTTAATATGACGGAACCTTTGTTTTGATTCAGAACTTAATATATCCTATTAAATCAGACAATAAAAATAAATGGCATTGTCAAAATTATTGACACCCTAGACTTAATATTTGGTATCACAGACTTTGGACAAAATAACTGCAGTCAAGCGCTTCCTGCACCCATGAATGAGCTTCTGTACTGGCACCTCTGTACTGGAGGTTTGGCCCACTCTTCTTGTGCAAACTGCTCCAGTTCTCCCAGATTTGAAGGGTGCCTTCTCCAAACTGCTGGTTTCAGATCTCCCCACAGGTATTCAATGGGATTTAGATCTGGACTCATTGCTGGCCGCTTCAGAGCAGTCCAGCGTTTTGTCTTGAACCATTCCTGGGTGCTTTTTGAAGTGTGTTTGTGGTCATTGTCCTGCTTCAACACCCATGACCTTTGACGGAGACCCAGCTTTCTGACACTGGGTTGAACATTGCGCTCCAAAATGCCTTTGTAATCTCCTGATTTCATGATGCCATGCACACATTCAAGGTACCCAGTGCCAGAGGCAGCAAAGCAACCCCAAAACATCACTGAACCTCCTCCATGTTTGACTCTAAGGAAGGTGTTCTTCTCTTTGAAGGTTTCATTTTGTTTACTGCAAACATAAAGATGATGTGCTTTACCAAAAAGCCCGAATTTGGTCTAATCTGTCGACAGCACATTCTCACAGCAGGAGTTTGGCTTGTTCAGGTGTGTTTTCGAAAACTCCAGTCGGGCTTTCTCAGCAATGGGGTCATCCTGGGTCTCCTACCATAGAACCCCCTTTCATTGAGTTGGCGATGGATGGTGCGAGTTGAAACTGTTGTACCTTGTGTCTGGAGATCAGCTTGAATCTGTTTGGCAGTTGATTGATGTGCTTTTCTCACCATTCAAACAATCTTTCGCTGCAATCTTCGATCAAGTTTTCTTTTGCGGCCACATCCAGGTAGGTTGGCTACAGTCCCATGGGCCTTAAACTTCCTGAAAACATTGCGTACCATGGACACAGGAACATCAAGCTCTCTGGCAAAGGACTTGTAGCCTTGAAATGATCCATGCTTGGCTAAAATCTTGTGTCTGACCTCCTCAGACAATTCTCTGGTTTTCTTTCTTTTCTCCATGCTCATTGCGGTACACAGAGTGACACAAAACAGCAGAATGACTCCTTTTCTCTGTTCAAACTGGTTGAATGAGTGATTTTTATATTGTAGGTACCTGCAGCTCACGACAGGTAAGTTCAATTCCAAAGTAAAGGAGAATCACCTGCTTGAAATCTAATTATGTTCAACAAATTATTGAAGGTGCCAACAATGTTGCTTTTTTTTCTCCACGTGTGCTGTTTTGTGTGCTTCTGTTCATGTGCACTGTCTCGCCCCGCCCCCATTATCTCCATGCCTTCCACCTTTTCCCCTGTTCACGTGACTCATTGTTGTCCCTCTCGGCTCCCTCTCCCCGTTGGTATTTTTGTGAATATAAGATTGTTCTTCACGGTTCTGTTTAAATATTTTTAAACTTTCCCCTGCAGTGTTTTATTCAGTGGTATATTAGAACATGCTGTTTTTCTTCCTATTTAAAAGGCTCTTTTCAATTTCCTCTTCAACTCATTCCACTTCAAAAAAATATTCAATCTCATAATTCTAAATCACTACATGCTCTAAATTCACATTCATTCCACCCCTCCTCCATCGTTCTTAAACGGATTGCTAACTTGAAAATCACAACAAACCCAATTTGTTATAAATGTTCGTCTTTCATTAATCATCCACATTCCAAACTCCCCCCTAGCCCCTCCCCTCCAAATCTCCCCACTTGCCGCTCCCCTCCAAAACTCCCCCCTTGCACTTCCCCTCCGAAACTCCCCCCTAACCCCTCCCCTACAAAACTCCCCCCCAACCCCTCCCCTTCAAATCTCGCCACCTACCATCCCTCTCCAATTCTCCCCCCTCCCACCTCCTTCTCAAAGCTGCCTCCTCCCCACTTCGTCTCCCTTCTATGTCATACCTCCACCTCCCCCAACCTTCTACTTTCCTCTGCCTCCCCCCCCCCCTCAAACAACCCCTCACTGTGCCTCATCGCATCACCATCAAACCTTTCGTCCTCCTCATCCTTCCCTTTCTTGTAACTCTTCTGTAATCTCTGACACACTATCAACTGCGCTCACTACCTCCCCCTCTCATCCTTCATCTGACCCTACCCTCCCCTTCCCCTGTCCTGCACCCGATGCTCCCCCTCTCTCATCATTAACGATATCGACCTCAAACATCCGGGGCCTTCGCTCAAACCTGATTGATCTCTCCATTCAGATTGCTTCTGACAATCCAGACTTGATCTGCTTAACAGAAACTTTCCTCCTTCAAGATGTCTCTGATTCCTTCATATATCTTCCTGGTTACTCCCTCCTCCGGTATGACAAACCTGAGCCTCGTCCTGGTGGTGGGTGGCTATCTTTATCAAAAACTCTCTTCCTCACTCTTCTTGCACTGCCCTCACCCCACCTCACCCCCAGGAGTACCTCTGGCTACGGCTTCCTCTCCGCTCCCACCTTTTGTTCATATGTGTTCTGTACCGTCCTCCAAACAGTGATGACTCCATTTGCATTTCGCTGTCTGACAACATGGACCAACTTCTATCAACTCATCCCAACTCTCTCTTCCTCATATGTGGCGACTTCAACTGTCATCATGCCAGCAGGCTAGGTGTGGGTTCCTCTCTCACTAGTCATGGCACCTCAGCAAGGGACTTCTGCGACTCATTGGGATTGACACAATCTGTCAATTTCAACGACAGGATCTCAGTCAATGGAGCATCTTCTCTTCTGGGCTTGGTTATGACTAACTTCCCTGAAAATGTCTGCTGCTCTTCTTCTGCTCCAATCGGTTCTTCTGATCATGTGCTTGTTAAAGTGGACATCTCTCTGACCATTCTCAGAGAGCCTCCTCAGCGTCGACGAGTCTGGCATTTCACTCAGGCCGACTGGCACGGTCTGCAAGCAGCCATCAATCATCTGGACTGGTCTCCCATCTCGACTGCCTCTGACATCAACTCTTCCGGGGAATTCTTCCAAAGCAAACTGCTCTCTCTCATGCACAGATTTATCCCATCTCGTCTTCAGTTGTTTTATCCTTCCTCCCGTCCATGGTACACTGAATCTTGTGGTGAGGCAGTTGCCCTGAAACAACTTGCCTTTGCGTCTTGGAAGGCAAATCCAACTGAAGGCAATCTCAGTTCCTTCCACCAAGCTCGAAACAAGTGTGTTTCTACCCTCAGGAGTGCCAGGAAGCACTATCTCTCCACACTCAAGAATGAACTCTCAAACCTGTCTCCTTCCTCCAAATCCTGGTGGCATCTGGTCAAATCCGTTTCTGGTGTTTGTTTCCCCTCAATCCCCTCCCATACCTCAAATGGCTACACAGTTGACACCGCACGTGACAAAGCCGAATGCATCAACTCTGTGTTTGCCTCAAAATCTTGTGTCCCAAACCCATCTCTCTCTGTTCCCACCTTACCCGGTCGAACCCAACTGCTCCTGGAGTCTGTGTCCTTCTCTCCTGACAAGGTGGAGAAATTTTTGTCAAATCTCGACTCTGATTCTGCAACTGGACCAGACAGCATCAGCCCACGGGTCCTAAAATCCTGCTCTGCCGCTCTATCTCACCCTCTCTCTGTTCTTTTCACCCTCTCTTTTGCTCAAGGTCATCTGCCAGCATCTTGGAAATCAGCTAACATTACCGCTTTACACAAAAAGGTGCAAACAGAGATCCTTGCAACTACAGACCAATCAGCCTGCTCCCAATTATCAGCAAAGTCATGGAATCCATCATTGCTTTGGATGTCAAATCCTTCCTCTTCTCCAATGGCTTGATCTCCGATCATCAATTTGCATTCAGACCAGGTCATTCTACTCTGGACATGTTGCTTCTGCTGTCTCAACAATGGATGGAGGTCCTCAATGCCAAACAGGAAATCAGAGCCGTCTCCGTTGACATACAGTGCATTCAGAAAGTATTCAGACCCCTTCACTTTTTTCACATTTTGTTATGTTGCAGCCTTATGCTGAAATCGTTTAAATTCATTTTTTCCCCACATAAATCTACACTCAATACCCTAAAATGACAAAGAGAAAACAGGATTTTAGAAATTTTTGCAAATTTATTAAAAAGAAAAAACTGAAATATCACATTGACATAAGTATTCATACCCTTTGCTATGACACTTGAAATTTCGCTCAGGTGCCTCTCATTTCTCTTGATCATCTTTGAGATGTTGCTACACCTTGATTGGAGTCCACCTGCGGTAAATTCAATTCATTGGACATGATTTGGAAAGGCACACACCTGTCTATAGGAGGTCTCACAGTTGACAATGCATATCAGAGCAAAAACCAAGACATGAGATCGAAGGAACTGCCTGCAGAGCTCAGAGACAGGATTGTGTCTAGCCACAGATTTGGGGAAGCCGACAAAAAAATCTCTGCTGCATTGAAGGTTCCCAAGAGCACAGTGGCCTCCATAATTCTTAAATGGAAGAAGTTTGGAACAACCAGGACTCTTCCTAGAGCTGGCCACCCGGCCAAACTGAGCAATCGGGGGAGAAGGGCCTTGGGAAGAGAGGTGACCAAGAACCCGATGGTCACTCTGGCTGAGGTCCAGAGATCCTGTGTGGAGATGGGAGACACTTCCAGAAGGACAACCATCACTGCAACACTCCACTGATCAGGGCTTTATGGCAGAGTGGCCAGACGGAAGCCTCTCCTCAGTGAAAGACACATGAAGGCCCGGTTGGAGTTTGCAAAAAAGCACCTAAAGCACTTTCAGACTGTGAGAAACAAGATTCTGTGGGCTGGACAAAATCACAAACTGGTCAAACAAGTGGAACATGTCTTTCAATCCTGACAAATCTCACACTCTTACTATGTCTCTCCGAAAAGACCGACTGGACAACCCTCCCATCTACTTTCTCAACAATCCTCTCCAAGAAGTTCTGTCACTCAAGCTTTTGGGTCTCACAATCTGCCATGATCTTTCCTGGGAAAACCACATTTCCAAGCTGACCTCCAAAGCCAGTCGCCGACTGGGCATCCTCCGTCGTGCGAGGTCCATCCTTGGCACACTTGAGATCGTCACCACATACAAGGCTTTCATCTGCAGTTCAATGGAATACTGCTCTCCCCTCTGGTGCTCCTGTGTCACACCTAGCTCGTCTTCACGCTGTTGAAACCAAAGCTTTCAGAATCATTGGAATCTCCTGTGATGAAGCTAACTCCAAGGGCCTTTAACTCACTCACCGCAGGCAGGTTGGTGGCCTTTCCGTCTTCTACCGACTCCTATCCGGCCTTGCTCCCCCAGCTCTCTCTGTGCTCTGTCCCCCAAATATTCCTGCAGGTCGCACAAGATCTGCCAGCAACCTTCTTATGGTTAAACTGCCAAAATCAAGGCTCTCTGCTCACCTTCACTCTTTCATTCCCCTTGCTTCCACCTCTGGAACAAACTCCCACACTCCCTTCAATCCCACTCCTCCCTCCAGGTCTTTAAAACAGCTGTTCACCACCATCTCTTATCTTCCCCCATCCAAAACCCTGATCTTTTCTACCCCCACTAATTCACCCCAGATCCACTTTTTTGGAAATGCCAACCTCTTTCCTGGAAGGCCTTGCAGTGTCCATATGTTTTATACATCTCCCACCTCCCCCAAGCCCTCCCCCTCCCACATTTCTCTCGATGTCCCTGCTCTCAAATGTTGTGTTTGTGTCCTTGCCCCTCTCTCCCCATCTTGTGTACCGCTCCCGTTATTTTGTGTTTTATATGTCGGTTTGACTTTTTGTGTGATTAATGTTAGCTCTTTCACGAGCCTCGTTCTTGTATACCAAAAAAAAAAAATTGTTGTCCGGGCCATTTTAGGATTTCTGTGTGGAAAAAGCTAAGATTTCATGATTTTTCAGCTTTTTTGGTTTTGTTCTCCTGCAAACCAAAGAAATTCATGTGTGGACATCAAAAGATTTTTTTATTTCAACAATTTTCTGGAAGAAATGGTGCATTATTTGAAAAAACGTGCAAGGGTGCCAATATTTTTGGCCACGACTGTATGTATAGACGTATTTCCTATCTCCGTTTGACACATCATTACACATCATCATCACTCTCATTGTCATATTCAACATTACAGTCTGCATCATTTCCGCATTTTGTGCCGCACAAGCATCGTTTTTCTGGCGGCAGATACAAGTGTTTATAAATCCTGATGCTTCAATAATTTTGCAGTATTTTCGCGGCAGTTTTGCAATATTTAATTTTAAACTGTAAAAATTTATGTTAACACAACCAGCACACAATTATCTTGGTGTTGGTTAATATGGTGGTGGCTCTCGTTCTTTTCAGTGCCTGAGTCATCATGAGTGAAGACCCGGGAACCAGCAACTTGAGTTTGGTCAAGTCGTCCATGGACACAGTAGACTGGAAGCAGTGCATTCTTTGTCAGGAGTCCACTGCCAGCAAAGGAACACTTGTTCAATATCCCAGAACAGAGTCATACCAGAAACTCCTCCACGTATTGAAGAAAGAGCCAGCTTATGGAATGGAAAATATGCTGACATCCAAAGATGCCTCAAAGACTTTACCAAAGAAACATTGATTGAAAGGAAACCCATGTGGCATTGGAGTTGCTATTCTGATGCCACAAATCAAATATCCATAGAGCGAGCGAGAGACCGGGGAGACCGCTTGCAGCATGACATGTCCACAGGAACATATTGTGTGAAAAAACGTGGACATAACAGAACAAGCTCTGAAATGGAGCAATCAGCAACCCCAGGCACCTCAGCACCTTTCACTAGATCTGCGACAGAACCCTTGACAAGGGATCACTGCTTCTTATTTCAAGAAGATGATGACCAGCGTCTCTTCGCCGTACGAACTGAAAACGCAGGGAAGGCACTTGGACGACCTGTGTAAATTTCCCAAGCCCTAGTATTGATGAGAAGACTACGCAATGCACTCTCACCAAGTGATGCCCATGCGATAGATGTAAGACACCACAAACCATGCTGGACACGACATGTGTTTCATGTCCTGAGGGATGATGCCAGCAACCGGGCCAAGTCTACAAAGACAGACCTACCAATGCAAGTACCATGCTTGATTGAGCTGATCAATCTCATTGAGTATTAAAACCAAAATGAAGATCATCTACCCATGGATGCCATCGAAAAAACCTACATGTCTATGCTTGGTGGTCGTGATGAGGCGCAGAAGCACACTCCGACACCGACATGACAGTGGCTAAAGGACAAAATTCTTGCAGAGTTACCAAATGTGAAGTCAGTGAGGCAGAAAGACAGAAGAAAACCATCTGTTCTTTACTGTCCTGAAGCCTGCGAAGAAGATATGGACGACACTTCCTTGATGCCACAAGTGAAATGGACAACACGATTATGATGTACAAGACGCAACAGCATTGCCAATTTCGCTGAGGAGAAGGAAACACACACAACTACAGTGTCCAGCACAAGAGAGGACGCCCCGACCGAGCTGGACAGCCGTGTACGGTGGATTTTATATATATTTTTGGATACAAGATCGAGGCTCGTGAAAGCTAACATTAATCACACAAAAAGTCAAACCGACACATACAACATATAATAAGGGGAGCGGTAGACAAGATGGGGAGAGAGGGGGAAGGACACAAACACAACATTTGAGAGCAGGGACATCGAGAGATCTGTGGGAGGGGGAGGGCTTGGGGGGTGGGAGAGGTATAAAACATATGAACACTGCAAGGACTTCCAGGAAAGAAGTTGGTATTTCAAAAAAGTGGATCTGGGGTGAATTAACAGGGGTAGAAAAGATCTAGGTTTTGGATGGGGAAAGATAAGAGATGGTGGTGAACAGCTGTTTTAAAGACCTGGAGGGAGGAGTGGGATTGGAGGGAGTGGGGGAGTTTGTTCCAGAGGCGGGAGAAAAGGGGAATGAAGGAGTGAAGGTGAGCAGAGAGCCGAGATTTTGGCAGTTTAACCATAAGAGGGTTGCTGGCAGATCTTGTGCGACCTGAAGGAATATTTGGGGGAGAGAGCACAGAGAGAGCTGGGGGAGCAAGGCCAGAGAGGAGTCTATAGAAGCCAAAGACCACCAACCTGCCTGCGGTGAGTGAGTGAGAGGCCCTTGGAGTTAGCTTCATCGCGGGAGATTCCAATGACTCTGAACGCTTTGGTTTCAACAGCGTGAAGACAGCTAGGTGTGAGGCAGGAGCACCAGCCCAGAGAGGGGAACAGTATTCCATTGAGCTGCGGATGAAAGCCTTGTATGTGGTGAGGAGCTCAGGTGTGCCAAGGAAGGACTTCGCACGACGGAGGATGCCCAGTCGGCGACTCGCTTTGGAGGCCAGATTTGAAATGTGGTTTTCCCAAGAAAGATCATGGCAGAAAGTGAGACCCAAAAAGTGGTACATGTACAAAAAAAGTACATGTACAAAAAAGATAGTGCCATGCACTGACAAGTCCAAGCTGGTACACAGCCTTGATAAGCTGGCAAAAACAGATGAAACCCAGGACCAGACAGAAGCTGTGGCGGCCAAAGAACAGGCTGATGATAGAGGTCCTGTATCATCATCTCCATCGTCGTCATCAAATCAAAAGATCGCCATTGTTGATGGAATGGTGCTTGTCCAGAACATGACAAATAAATGAAGGACAATCAGCACAGTCAAAGATCTAGCCCAGTGTTTCAATGACAGGCCCGTGAACTTGACAGCGGTGTTCAGTGAGGTCATCCTGGTCTTCAATACATACAAACCTGACTCACTCAAGGAGGAAACTAGAGAGAGACGACGACAAGGAAAAGCTCCTGTACAGTATCAGGTTGCAGGTGACATGAACATCAAACACATCCCACTAGCACGGTTTCTATCGCACGAAAAAACGAAAGCAGTTTTGACAGACGATCTCGCCAAAGCAACCCTTGATTACAACAAAAACTCACCTCAGTCAGTCATCACATCAGCATCAGGTCATACCAGAAGCAACAGAAACATGCACTTTGAAGACAACAATCCCGAGGAGGCTGACACATTGATGATCTGCCTGGCAGCGGAGGCATCACAGCGGTGTCCTGATGCACAGGTAGTGTTCTTCACTCCTGATACTGACGTCTTGGTTCTGGCTGTGGCACACTATGCCGAGCTCTGCAAAAAGTCAGCGATGTTGATGGTATCAGATACAGTCGAATTAGAGCCAATCTGGAGAGCCTTGGGCAAAGAAAAGGCGCAAGCTGTACCTGTATTCCACACATTCACTGGAGCAGACAATGTTGGAAAATTCTCAGCAATAGGCAAAACAAAATGGTTTCAGCAGTACATGAAATCTGAAATGCAATTAGTCAGAGCTCTGGCGAAACTACCAGAGGAAGGTGACCTTAAACAGGAGGTGAATGACGTGTTGGCCAAATTTGTGTGCTCAACCTACCGTCCCAAGGGTATTCACATTGTAAGTATCCCTGATTTCAGATGGTATTTGTTTTGTAAACACCTGGCTGAAAGCAACAACGTTCCTCCTACACTTGGTGCACTTGAAGAACACATCCAGCGTGTGCGGTTACAAAGCCGAGTATGGTGCCAAGCCAATGTTATGCAGAAACAGCCTTTTGCCTCCCTGAAATTTGGTTGCTGTGATGAAATATGAAGAAGAAGATTCGGATGAAATGTGAAGAAGAGGTTCGGATGTGGGATGATACTTGAAATGTGATATATAACACCGTGAAGTAAGAGGGAGGCGGAGTTTCCTGCATTTCTGTATTCTGTGAGCAGGCATTTTAGCAAGGTATTATGGGATGTCAATTGTTATTGCATGCCTATAGATGAGTTGTGAATGCAATTTAGTTCTTCTCTGGAGTTCTAATGATTCTTTTATTTTGTGTTATAGGATATATGGAGATAGATTTCAATAAAGCCTCATATCTAGAAACGAAGTCTCGACTTGATTTCATAACAATGTAATGAAATCCTATCTTGACACTCAAGTGCCTTGGACAAACTTCTCAAACCGGAGAGGTTCGATGGAGACCCGAATGCCAGCAATCCCGGGCACCACTTGACGCACTGGTTACGATCCTTAGAACTCTACTTGGAAGCTGCACCAGATGTCACGGACCTACAGAAGTTGAATGTCCTCATTTGCAACGTGTCCAGCACTGTCTTTGACTACTTCCGCTGTGATACCTATGCCGATTTTGTAACGGCCCTACGAGCACTCTATGTAAAACCACGAAGCGCTATATACGCATGACATCTGCTCGCTACGCGCAGGCAAGAGCCAAATGAAACTTTGGAGCAGTATACTGTACGCAGGAGTTACGACAACTCGCCAAGGACTGCGGAGTGCTGGATCAGACAGCCATCGAAGGCACCGATGATCTAATGCGAGATGCTTTCATTACTGGTCTGCAATCGCCTGCTATTCGTCAGCGGCTGCTAGAGAACAAGGCTGTGACCTTTCAGGTTGCGTACAAACAGGCACGGGTTCTGCAGCTGGCCCGGAGCGGCTCGATTGCTGCTGCAACTCCTGCTGTGACGATGGGCAAATGTTTCTTTTGGGGAAATCGCAGACATCCTTGAAGCCAATGTCCGGCTCGGGATGCGCTGTGCAACATTTTCGGGAAGAAAGGACACTTCCAGTCTGTTGATCAACTAAGGCCAGACGAACGACGCTCATGGGCATGCACGCATCGAGGAAGGCTCCTGGGGGTGCACCCCGTGGCCTGGCGAGGGCTGTGATTCCTGTGGTGATCAACGGTGAAGCAGCTGATGCTTTGATAGACACTGGGGGCAGTGAAAGTTACGTCAGCCAGGATCTTGTTCGCAGACATGGCTGGCCCACTGTTTCAGCCACTCAGCGTGTGTACATGGCCTCAGCGGCACTATGGCAAAGCACAAAAGGGTTCTGTGTGGTGAACTTGGTAGCTATTGAGATACTGTACTCGGATGTTAAGATGATGGTATTGCCGAATATGTGCTCCGACGTTCTCCTTGGTCATGACTTTTTGAATCGGCACTGGCGTGTAGAGATGCGATTCAATAGTGAACAACCCATTAAAATCGTATTGGTATGTAGCTCGATGGAGATGTCGATTGAGCCTTCCCCAGTGTTTCCGTGTCCGACACCTAATTGTCGCCCTTTACGTGGAAGTATAGGCGATATTTGCGCCCGCATGTACAATTTATCACTGACGAGACCAAGCGGCTGCTAAGCGAGGGTATAATCGAACTTAGCAGCTCGCCCTAGAGGGCTCAAGTGCGCATCGTCAATAACCCGAATCACCGGAAGCGTATGGTCATCGACTATTCTCAGACGATCAATCGTTTTACCCAACTTGATGCCTACCTGCTCCCCAAGATGGACGACATGGTCAGATAAGTATCTACCTACAGGGTATATAGCACCTTGGACCTTTGAAGTGCTTATCACCAGATACCTATCAGGGAGACTGATCGTCCTTACACCACCTTCAAATCTGGTCAGCGGTTGTACCAATTATTTCATAGAATCCCCTTCGGGGTCACTAATGGGGTTCTTGTTTTCAATGGGCGATTGATGGCATCATAACCAGAGAGCAGCTAAAGTATGTTTTCGTGTATGTCGACAATGTCACAGTACGTGGCCGAGATCAGGTAGACCATGAATCGAATTTACGGAGGTTCTTGGATGTAGTGCAGAAATACAGATTGACCTTCAATGAGAATAAGTGCAACTATTCCGTCAAAACAGTGGATCTTTTGGGGTACACCGTGACCGGAGGGGAGATATGACCTGACGCCGCTCGGCTGCAACCTTTGCTCGAGATAGCCCCTTCAGTTGATGGTGCTGCATTGCACAGAGTCATGGGTTTGTTTGCTCATTATGCCAAGTGGGTTCCAGGTTTTCCAGGTTTTCCAGGCAGAGCCCGGTCCAGCTCTCCTGAGACGAGCAGCCAGACAACGTAAATATGAGCCGTTGATGGATCGTGTGGAAATCCTTGTGGCAAATCCGGAGTACGCTCACGTTAGGCTGCCTGACGGACGCGAGACTACTGTGTCAGTCTGACATCTTGCACCTTGCGGAGAAGGAAACCAGCGGGCTGTTGACGACTATGGAGACGGGATCTCGGTTTCCCCCATCAAAATAGAGTCGCAGCAAGGATTGACTGGGGATAAAGTGATTAACGATAATGTTAAGGTTTCGGAGATCCCGTCGGTGACAGGAAGCCCTCAAAAAGAGCGGTTTGATGAGGATGTTCCTTTTGTGAGATCTGGGGATTCGGGGACTGAAGGAATTTATCGGACCCATGGTGGAAGATTGTGCCAACTGCCCACTCGTTTTGCTTGGTAGATATCTGCACTCTTTTATGTGGTTTCTCTGTTTATTTGTATTTGCTATTTGATTGCTAGCTGTTTTTTTTTTTAATGGAGGGAGAATGTGATGAAATATGAAGAAGAAGATCCGGATGAAATGTGAAGAGGAGGTTCGGTTGTGAGATGATACTTGAAGTGTGATATATAACACAGTGAAGTAAGAGGGAGGTGGAGTTTCCTGCATTTCTGTATTCTGTGAGCAGATATTTGAGCAAGGTATGATGGGCTGTTAATTGTTTTTGCGTGCTTATAGATGAGTTGGGAATGCAATTTAGTTCTTCTCTGGAGTTCTAATGATTCTTTTATTTTGTGTTATAGGATATGTGGAGATAGATTTCAATAAAGCCTCATATCTGGAAACGAAGTCTCGACTTGATTTCATAACAGTTACTATCAGGACAAAAGTGGCCAAATACTGCCAGTCACCACAAAGGGTCCTGCCCCACAAGTCATCATCGAGTTGGTCAGATGCCACTGCAAAACCAACTGTTCTACACAGAGATGTTCACGCAGAAGGAATAACTTGCGTTGCACAGAACTGTACTTGTGCGGCACAGAATGTGGAAACGATACAGACTGTAATGTTGAATATGACACTGAGAGTGATGATGACGTGTAAGGATGTGTCAAACTGAGATAGGAAATACGTCGAAACTATACACAAAGAATTAAGTTAAGCACCCCTACACAAAGAATTAAGTTAAGCACCCCCTAATATATATTCTTTGTGTATATGTATACATTGGCATATATTCTAAGGGATGAATTGGAACGTGCAATACATCGGGAATGGAACAACCTGCCACAGCAACGCATACGACGGCTTACAGGGTCTATGAGACGTAGGGTTGAGTCAGTGATCCGATCACGTGGGTCCTACACACGTTATTGACGCAAAGATCGCTAGAGGTCTTCTCAGAACAATGACTGTACGTTAGAAAACATAAACGTCATCCACACTGTCCGTGATGGACCTATAGCTCCATACTTAAATTGAGGTGAAAATATGCCTAAAATTCCCAAAAAATTTCACCTTAAATTATTCAGAATAAAATATTGAAAACGGCATGATTGTTATGTTTTTATGTGACCATAATATCACTTCTCCAGAAAATATAGCAATATCATGGGTATATTACACTGTTTTGACGACAACAAACTTGTAATGTGCGAGGTTGTAAAAAAACGGGGGGGTGCTGAACTTAATTCTTTGTGTATATGTACATGTGCTGTTGTCACGACCAACAATTTGAGTGTGCCTTTTTTCATGAAAATACAAATATAATTTCACAAACTTCCTCTTTTCTTGGTTTTTGGTGTTGTTAATCACTAATTTGACATAAGCTTTGGATTCCTTGGGCCTGGAAACATAGGATTAGTATTTAGAATGAAGTTTATACACCACCGGTCAAAAGTTTGAGAACACCTCAATTTTTCCAGTTTTTATTGAAATTTACGCATTTTAATGTCTCAATGTTCTCTGAAATGAAGCACAGAACAAATAAACAATTGGAGATAAAAAAGAAATCATAGAATCATTTTGTTTAACAAAATTGAATTTTAATTTTTGACTCAGCAAAGTAGCCACATTTTGCAGATATATACGCCGAACACACTCGTGGCATTCTTTCTACAATGGAAATCAAATATTGTTCGGGAAGTCGAAGTTCTTCCCAACACTGTTGCAGAAGTTCCCACAAATGTGTTGCACTTGTAGGTTGCTTTGCTTTCACCCTTCTGTCCAATTCATCCCAAACCAGCTCGAAGTTTTTTTGTTTTTTTTTGTATACAAGATCGAGGCTCGTGAAAGAGCGAACATTAATCACACAAAAAGTCAAACCGACACAGAAAACACAATATAAGGAGGGTGGTAGACAAGATGGGGAGAGAGGGGGAAGGACACAAAAATAACATTTGAGAGCAGGGACATCGATAAAACTGTGGGAGGCAGAGGGCTTGGGGGGAGGTGGGAGAGGTATAAAACATATGGACACTGCAAGGACTTCGAGGAAAGAAGTTTGAATTTCAAAAAAGTGTATCTGGGGTGAATTAGCGGGGGTAGAAAAGATCAAGGATTTGGATGGGGGAAGATAAGAGATGGTGGTGAACAGCTGTTTTAAAGACCTGGAGGGAGGAGTGGGATTGAAGGGAGTGGGGGAGTTTGTTCCAGAGGCGGGAGAAATAGTCCAATCAAAATATGAAAAAGGGGTCAACCCAAAACAAAGTGCAACAGAATCCATTTTACCTGCATTTAATTTGGAATAGCTCACAAAACAACATATTAAAAGTATAGGAAAATCGAAGTTGTGGAACAGTGCCTAATTTGCAGAAATTCAAAATGGCCACCATTCAAACTACTTTTGCCTATATCTCGGGATCTGAGACTCGTAGACACTTAATTCTGGTGTCTATACCCATGTTTTCAGGGTCAAGGAACATGTTTATAACAGTATTTATAACATTGGGTCATTTGTTCGCACCTAATTTGCATAAATCCAAAATGGCCACTGTGACAAATTAGCTTAACCCATATCCTGTAACTAATAATGGTTTAATTCCGGGTTTGCACTTGCTTTTGGGTCAAGGAACACAATGATAACAATGTCAATAATCAAAACTAGTTGACATTAAGCATCAGCACAGGCCCAATTAGCATAATATCAAAATAGCCTCCATTCATAACAATCAATCAACTATATTTCAGGTCAATGAACACATTATGAATAAATGAAGATGCTGCCAATAACATTGTAGTGATTGGTGGTGGATTTTTTCTTGTCTCTTGATTTCAGATTAAACAACAATGGATGAACCCCAATGTACCCTCTTCCATCAACCCATATCCAAAGACCAAGAAAGTTCTACTCTCACTCAAAAAGGGTGTGACGGGATCAAAAGAGCAAGTGAAGAGAGAGGCGTGGACACGAGTACCATACCTGGACAGATGGTTCACAAGAAATGCCGACGAATACACTGCAACACAAACTGTATAGGTCTATCACAATTGAGAGTTTACAGGACTCACAGGTCCTCCAAGACATAAATCAAAAACTGAAAGCAGCAAAAGATACAATGCAGAACAAACACACTGCTAAGTTGTGGCTACAGCATATGGAAATGGTAGCAATTTTGCAAGTGTTCATCAAAGCTGAACGTACTGGTGTCGAGATCATGCATTTAGTTATGCCTTATCTAATTATAGTTTGCATTTAATAGTGGTTGCTTTATAAAAAGGATTAAGCTTTCTATGTTCCCTCTTGCTTCGAACTATGCTTTACTATCCAACTGGTGGCAAGGAATGTAGCAAGATTGTGAAACTGCTTGCTCTGGTAAACTCCCTCGTGAAACACGTCTTTTTGTCCTTGAACAAAAGCCGGCATGAGAAGATAAGTTTCGAGAATGTCCCTGTGCTCTTTCTCCCACATCTTTCCCTTGGCTCATGCCAAAGAAGATAGGGTCTCGGTGGGAGGTATTTAGCCCGTTTTCCTTTGTCCGCGCTTACTTTTTAGCGGAGATTTTTTGTATATTTTTGTGTATATAAAGACACTCTGGGTTGCCAATTTTCCAGGAGTGTCTGGAGTTGTGCTGTTCAATTCAAGTTTTAGTTCAAGTTTTAGCTCAAGTTTTAGCTGTTTCACAAGCTCTTTCACGAGCCTCGATCTTGTATACAAAAAAACAAACACAAAAAAAACAAAAAAAATTGAACTGTATAACTCTTACACCCTCCACAGCGCTGTGTACTTGGTTCATCAATAAATCTTGTTATCCCTTGAACTCAAGGTGTGGAACATGGTTCTATTCCCGAGATTTGGTGTCAGAAGTGGGATCCAACTCTGAGTGATATTTGGGAGGCAGACCCTGTGGAGACTCGGCGGAGAGGCTGGCCAGCACTGATTTGATTAAGGTGTGCTTTCATGCTGAGGGGTCATTCTAAATTGAGCTCCGTTCACTCACCCAGGCTGTCTGTCTCCCATGTCGTCGCTCCGTGCTTGGATCACAAACAAAATTGGAATCTGGTGTGTAAGTGCAGGCCTATTTGGCCCGGGGTAACGAGTTGTTTGTTGATCCACCAAGGAATGGGGGTCAGTTAGCAGGAAGGGGGGACTTCTTGGCAAAGCCAAGAACTTCCCAGGCAGGGCAGTCTAGAGACAAGATGGAGTTGATGGGGTTGATAGTAACCAGAGAAAGTATTGGCTGCGGGCTAGCGAAGGAGACCCAAGGAATATGGCCAGGATGATAAGTAATAAGTTAAGCTAGGTTAAGAAGGGAGAACCCCTTTAGAGAAGCCCCGGCGTGGGTAATGACTAATGAGTTAGACAAGTTAGAAGCGCTATACAAGCATTGACCGCGAGTTAGCGCCGCGGGAGGACCGGATTGGGGAAATATCGGTGCGGTAAACCAAAAGGCAGGATTTTTCGGTGGATGGCCTTGGGGCGCTTCCTTGCGCCTTGTACGCATCATGACCTGCTTCTTGCGAATGGGGGTCGTGCTGCCGTGTGTCGGGAGCGACGGCCTGGGCGCATGGACGGGAAAATGTTCCGTGCACGTTAATTAATATCTTAAGGGAGATTAAGGTATGTCGGAGTAATACTCAATCTGAAGTAAACTAGAATGATTTGAGTTCTGGAGATGGAGTGCGTGTATTCAACGCATTCGGGTGGCCGAGTCAGGTGAAAAAAGGATTATAATGAGCCAGGTACAGTGATTAAAACGAGTGAGATATGGAAAGAAAATGATGCAGCCAGGTGTTGTTGAGCTGCATCTTTGTGAAAAACGTGAGTAAAGTTGCTTGGAGGATGTGTGCCCAAATGCATTGCGGGCCATTGCGACTTTGCTGGATGTCGATTGTTCTTGCTTTGCTGGCGGGATGTTTCATGCGGTGTGCTATGCGCCATGTCAGTATTGTGGGGGCCTGTGACTCCCTGCCATGCAATGTCATGAGGAATACGTTGTTTGATAATGGAATTATAAGAGGAATGCTGAATAAACGTTGATAGTAACGTGAAGTATATAAAATGAGGCGATTGACGTGGTCGAATGGGGGCTTTCAAGACAGTAATGAATTTCCGGTGCCAACAGGAAGTCTTGTCCATACAATGAATGATGTACAGTGTGGATGAGGTCTCTCTGAATGAGGTGAATGAGGTTGTCTAGAGCGGATGAAATAGAGAATGGCAGTTGCAAGATCGAGGTACGGATGTGATGCGGAATGGCAGCTGGAAGACGCAAGATGCATTGGTGCATTTGTGTTGATCAATGTGCCGGACAACGGCTTTACAGGCGAGCGATGGTGGAATGGTTTAGTTATGAAAATGCATGTGGGTCTCAGGGCAGATAATGTGGGACAAGCTGCGGAGGAGGGAGAGTATTGGAAATTCAATAATTTGAGTAGAAATGTCGGGGTTTTCAACCGAACGCTCATCCGAGGGATGAAAACGGTCGAGGTTTCAACTGTCGGTATGTGATGTGGTTCACGCCGGGCGAATGATGTGTGGATGGGGAGCGTAATGCATCTTGGAGATGCGTCGGGGCGAAGACACAGGGAAGGTGGTGAGAGTGACACGGAGTACGAGTTGGTTGTGGCAGGTGAGAAGGAATGCACACCTGGAATGGTTGAGCGCGTATGGGAATGTACACCTGAGTTGGTGGTGGCGCAGGTGAGAGATGGCACATGGAAGCGCGTGATCGGGTGTACAAGAGAAGGTGCAATGACGGAGTGCATGGAGACACCTGGATGTGTGAATAAGGAACGTCGAATGGTTGTCGGAGGTTGAGGTTGAGGAGGTTGAGGTTTTTGGTCGTGTGAAATGTGGGGCTGAATTAGGTTAAGAAGGGCACAGGTGCGGAAGGTGTACACCAGGTAGAGAGGGTGCTGCATGGTAGATCATGCCTCCCTAGAAAGGCTGTGGGGTTTGAGGTGAGAGCATTCGCTTCACACTTCAATTGAAGATCATTAGAGGTGGCTTGTGTTGGTGGGAATTCCTGGACGGACCAATTGGTTGTTGTTTTGGGTACATCGGGTGTGTGCATTTGCAATGTGGAGCTCTTGCAGAGGCAAGTTGTATTTTTTAAGATGACATCTGTTTTAATTTGCTTTGGGATTGATTGATTTTGGGATTTGACTTGGGAGGATGACAGGCTGAGTCGCCGTCGGCGTGGTTGAGGTGTGGCTGGCACCTCGTGTGGTTCATCAAATGGTTGCAGTTGTAATGTGGAGCCAGTCTGTCTGTCTGTCCATCTGTCCGGATGCGGAGCTCTTGGAGAGACAGGATGGGCTGGGGTTGACCAAGCAAGTGTTGGAGTTGTGGGATGGAGACGTCTGTTAGGCGGGCTGGAGTATTCTTTTGATGGGTGATCTGCCAAGAATGACATGTGGTGCTGGGGGTCATGACCTCACCACGGAGGAGGAATATTGGTTATGGGTTCACCCCTGTGACCATCTGGATGTGTCTGACTGCGCTTGCAGGTATGGATCAAGGAGGAGGAGCGGTGTCTGTTATGGACCTGCGGTGTCTGTGGTGTTAGGACGTTGGGGGTACGTTTATCTGTCTGTCTGTCTGTGAGCAGGACGTCTCAGGAAGGTGTGGACGGATTTGTATGCAATTTGGTAGGGTTAGGCATTGTATGATGGCTGGTTACATCATTTGCAATTATGGATCAGAGGTTAAGGATCAGTTTCTGTTGTTGCGATAATTTGTGAACTAGGGATGAGATACTGACCAAATTGGGTATGAGAGAGTGACAAGGAATGAATGTTGACAATATATTAATTGTTCGATTTATGGGAGTTTGTTGGGTTTAATCCCCACCAAATGTGAATGAAGGATATGGTTTCGCCTGTTTGTCTGTCACAAGACGTCTCATAGGGTTTGAAAATAATTGTTTCTTTAATATCAGTTGAGTCATATATGTGATTGGATAGGGTGTGGAGGCGAGTTATGACTGCTCCAGGGAGCAATCCTGGTGTTGGGTCTCATATAATTGTGGTTAAAGTACATGTGCAGACAAAAGTGTACTTTGGTTTGTATGACTGGAAGAGAAAAGACAACATGGGTTTGTTTTTTGGGAATGCTAGCTTGGTGGGGGTGTGAAGGTCATGGCGTGCTGGGATATCTTTGTGTACAGTTGCTGGCTTGGACTGGCTTGTGTGCGGGGAAAAAGAAAACAATCGGAGCTGTTTCGGAGAAACGGTGGCTGGGTTGGAGGTTGGGATCCAGTATTATGTTAGGAGCAGGCAATCCTGAGCAGAATGGATTGCCATTGGGCATATTAATGATTTTAACAGAATGGTGGCTCCTGAGCAAGGGAATGAGTTCTGGGGAAAATGAATTAAATGTTTTATGTATACTGTATTAGTGTGTTTGAGCAAGGCTGTGCGATACCACTCGACACAGGAGTGGTGGAGAGCTGAAGTGAATTCTGCCAATAGGGTGCCAATAGGGTGCAATAGGGTGACAACTGATTTTTGTTGGAAAACTATTTGTTTGCAGTCCTGGTTTGTACGTAAGCTGGCAAAGAGATTATGCTAGTCTGAGGAAGTTGTGTCCTTTGGATGGGAGCTGGAGCCTTGTTGGGTTGGGGCTTGTGGCTCGCCATTGTCTGTCTGCCAGTTATGGTGGGCAGAGGGAAGAGGGAGTAATGATGCTCTGGCCTCCTGTTGGCAGAAGGTAATTGTGGTTATTGCTGGTTTCACCCCTGTCCAAAATTGAGCTCTCGGGAGCTGAAGTGTGAAAGATGGGGACGTTGTCTTGTAGACAATTTGTGAATGGCTAGACAGGCGCCTGGAAGGGGAAATTGTATTTATAACTCATGTGGGGTGCTATGGGATGCTGGCCAATGCCAAAAGGGTTCGGGAGGAAGTGTGAAGAAGGTTGTTGGAAGTGCAAAGATGATAAAGGAAAGTCGAATCAGATGGATGATTTGTCAATGACAGGTGACTCTGCAGGGATTTGTTGAGAAGGAAGGGGAAAGGGTTGTAAAAAGTTTATGGTAAAGGCAGGGAAGAAGGGAAAGTGGTTGTGGAATGTTGTTTTAGTGATAAGAAAGTGATAAAGGTGGTTAGCT
The DNA here is from genome assembly GCF_964187855.1 of Myxine glutinosa. Taxonomy (NCBI): domain Eukaryota; kingdom Metazoa; phylum Chordata; class Myxini; order Myxiniformes; family Myxinidae; genus Myxine; species Myxine glutinosa. The sequence continues at coordinate 217,555,075 of NC_136263.1, forward strand.
TACACTGGGGAGAGTGCGCCAACGAATGGAAAGTTGTGAATTGTATTTAACAAAATTGTGTTAGATTGCTACACGCAGATTGACCCCAATCGAGGAGGTGGTTGGGGGCTGGTGCAGATTGGATCACGGCTCTGCAGACCAGGTGAACAGAACTCCACCAGGTACGTTGGGATCACATCAATTGAATTATTGCTCATAAGGGGAGGTGATAGGGCAAAATGAAGAAGATTGTCATGGGGACCACAAGGCTAACCCCCGGTCTTGCAGGGAAATGGCCTTGGGATGCTAGTTGTTGTTGTTGTTGGGTGAATCTAGGCTCTAGAACCTTTAGTAAGGGAAACATATAAAAATCTGTTAACTAAATTGTTACCAAAAAATTTCTTCACCAATATGTTTGTAAAGGTGTGTAATAACATGTGTTAAAATGTTGAAGGTCAACTCCCGTGGGAAACCCAGAAAAAAAGCTGTTGAATTCGGGTACCGAAAAATTATTTTCGAGAATTTTTATTTTTTTTAATCGGCCCTTAAGTAACTTATGAGGGGTCAAATAAGGGTTTTTCATGATTCTGAGTTGATTGTTAACATTTATATTTTCACTTTTACATTTACACACAAAGTAGCTTTTATTTCACATACATATATAATACTCAAGAGTTATTTCTCATTCACAATGTCAGAAGTTTCAATAGTCATTGTCTATGTCTTCTTCAGACTCAACAACATCATGACTGCAGTTTCTGCATGTAATGCCATTACAGACTCCACAGGCCGAGATGCACGTGACCCCATTCTTCTTGCAGCTGCACCGCCGGTTGCTGCAATCTCCATGACAATTACAGCTCGTGAACTGCAATAGCTCCTCAGGAGCCGTGGGGTCCAGTGTTGGAACTGATGTTACCATGATGTTACCCATTGATCCAAGATAAGACTTCAGCAGGTGAAAACCACCCAACCTTGGAATGACGGGTAGATTTGCCTGCTTTATTATATTCACAGCCTTCAGCCAAATCGGAAGATCAAAGGTCACTATCGCGACCCCAGCGCGCCGTATGCACTCTTTCAGAGTGGTGAAGATGGTGTTGAGGTCATTAGGGTCTCCTTCAATAACTGGGAGGAACTCGATCTGTGTGCTCTGCTTTGCATCATTAGCATGGATTCTCTTCATCCAGCCATTCCAGTTGGAGTGTGGGAACTCAGGATCGTTGGCTTTGATCACCCACCCCGCTGCCCAGAGTGTGTCACCTGAAGTGAGGAGTGGCTGATCATGAGCCAGGGAGGAGGAAAGCTCAGCGAGGGGGAGAAACATGATCGCGTTCGTTCCTATCTGTTTCCTGTTCGTAAATGGAATAATCTTTACTTCAGTTCCTCTCAGGATCTTAGCTTTGTCGAGTGCCTTCAACTTCACCCGGGGAAAAGCTGCTGTTGTCTGTGGATCTGGCAAAGGTGGTGCCGGAGAGGTGACTTTGATCCAACCCATTGAGTGAAAGGGAGTGTTTCCGTGAATAGAGGCAATGTTTAAATCTATATTGTCTCCAACAAACTGAGTGACTGCATTGTTTGTTTCCCCAACCTCCATAAAGACCACCTGATCATTACTTGACAATTCACTTTCACTGGCTGGCACTTTGGCTGTCATCACTGCTTGATCCTCAAGCGCAGCATCAACCGCAACCTCATCATTGATCTGTTCATCGGTTTCCTCCACAATGGTGTCAAGAGTGCCAGAAGTATCTGGAACATCATCTCCACTCCTACTATTAAGGAAGCAGTATTTGTAGTTTTGTGTCTCCGTGTAAGACTCAGTGTATCCCAGCCGGTGGAACTTGTTGAGCATCCATTTTGACCCAAATCTATGATCAAGTTGTATGGCAAGCCCCATTTGGTGTGGCAATACTCCAGACCGAGGTCGACAGTCCTTAATAAAATTCTGCCCCCAAACGGCAACTCTTTCGTCTGTCTTGACAATCGGTCTCAAGAACATCTGAAGGCTTGCAGGAACAAGTGTCAGCTGACTATCGATGTCAGTCATACTGTGTGTGGTGGGGTCTGACTTTGGACCAAAATCAATCAAGGCAATATCATTGGATATGAACTTGAGTGCCGTCTTTATGATCTGAGTCTTCTCATCTCCATGGTCAAGATTAGCATGATGCCCTCGCAGAATATTGTCGGTGCCATCTTTGAGACAGAGTACATCTGCCCTTCTTTCCTGTGTTGTGAAATACAAGGTGTCTTCGTATTTCTCGAGAAGTTTTATCTTTAGCCAATGCTTTGAATAAGAAAGGCTCTTCTCTGGTGACTGATCAAACTCCTGCAGCTTTTCATGGACTTGGTCCATGTTCATTACCCCATGCTCTAATTCTGAGTCTAACCATTCGCAGAATTCAATAAAAACTGCCTCTCGCTCCTCATCAATACTCCTCTGTCCTCTCTTCCTTTTTCCTTCCTCATCAGTCTTGGACAAACTGTCACCTCTCGCAAACATAAGTTTGCATTGCAAATGGTACAGTGTTTCTTCTGCTACCAAGTCGTTGATCCCTTCCAGGCGTCCAGTGACTTCAGTGCCCCAGTCATCCCCGCGACTCCGTGCTGTCTTCAGCAAGCTTGCCTTCAGTGTATCTGCAGTCAAATTATCTGGCACTCTGTATTTCTTTCTAGCTTGTGCTGGATTATTTTTGTCGAGCTGGGCTGGTTGGTTGCAAAGAATGCATACATCCTTATACAGGAGGTCAACTGACTGTGATCTTCTAGAACTGCAGCCAGTTGATGAACTGAACACACAAGTAGTGCATCTTCTCTTCAACTTTGATGACTCTTTCTCTGCCTTTGATGCTTGAGCTGACTTCTTGGTGGTTGCAACAAAGTTGTTGTACAGATCATTTTTACACTTCTGGTGGTACCTCAGTTTTCCTTCCTTTTGAGCCTCCTTCATACGTTCCACAACAGTAACATTTTCGACAGTTTCTGCTTGTTTCAATAAAGTTGAGTATCCCTTTGGAGTTGCCTGTATGAGCCTTTCAGCTGGTGTATCCGAGCGTGCACAGATGAAGCAATTGAGCACAGGTGGAGTAACGTCTTCATCCATATTGCTAGACTCCATGTCCTGCAAAGTAGAAAATGAGATATATTTAGAAATTATTTTTCCACAAAGGAGTGTCTGTGGTGAAATATAAATGTTAACAATCAACTCAGAATCATGAAAAACCCTTATTTGACCCCTCATAAGTTACTTAAGGGCCGATTAAAAAAAATAAAAATTCTCGAAAATAATTTTTCGGTACCCGAATTCAACAGCTTTTTTTCTGGGTTTCCCACGGGAGTTGACCTTCAACATTTTAACACATGTTATTACACACCTTTACAAACATATTGGTGAAGAAATTTTTTGGTAACAATTTAGTTAACAGATTTTTATATGTTTCCCTTACTAAAGGTTCTAGAGCCTAGATTCACCCAACAACAACAACAACTAGCATCCCAAGGCCATTTCCCTGCAAGACCGGGGGTTAGCCTTGTGGTCCCCATGACAATCTTCTTCATTTTGCCCTATCACCTCCCCTTATGAGCAATAATTCAATTGATGTGATCCCAACGTACCTGGTGGAGTTCTGTTCACCTGGTCTGCAGAGCCGTGATCCAATCTGCACCAGCCCCCAACCACCTCCTCGATTGGGGTCAATCTGCGTGTAGCAATCTAACACAATTTTGTTAAATACAATTCACAACTTTCCATTCGTTGGCGCACTCTCCCCAGTGTAAGCTAACCACCTTTATCACTTTCTTATCACTAAACTTTCTTTTCTATCACTAAACACACCTTTACAAACATATTGGTGAAGAAATTTTTTGGTAACAATTTAGTTAACAGATTTGTGAAATATCTCATAAAATGCCCTTACTACTAGGACAAAGTGCAGGGAAAGGGAATATTTTTCCAGTGGTTTATACTGGTGTGAAATTCGCTTGATTAGGAAAAAGGGAAAAAATGTCCAGGTATTGATAGGATAACAGTGAAGTTTTGAAGGGGAGAATACCGATTATTTCCATTGACTGATTATGGTTGGGAGGGGGAAATGGTTGGTAAATCATGTATTATTAAATGCAGGGAAGATGATTAAAGGAAGGTATTTTCGGAAATTGATAAAAGTAAATATAGCATTTGAATTTCCAGACACGACGCAGGAAATGCGGCTATGAATAGCCAACCATCTGAGAGATGAGGTAACTAAATGCCAATTGGAGGGGCGGGGGCTAGGAATTTGATCATGGTGTGTGTAAGAAAGTATCTTTCAGGATGGACGATGAAGAAACCGCCGATGGAAGACCATGATCTTGACCGCCGAGGCCGTCGACCTGAACGAGCCCCTGGGCGATGCCGATGTGACCGGCGCATCTGAAGACTGTTGATTTATTTGTTAATTGTGATGATTTTGTTGTAAATCCCCTGCGGGAATTGGCTAATGCTTCTTATGTATTATAAGCACACAGCTGCACATCTCCGCTTGATCCGACTATGGATCTGACTGCAACGCTGGGTCTGGCTGCCAAAGAACCTGACACTGATACTCTGGATCCACAAGCTGATTATGCGTCCATGAACGACTTTGACACAAAAGGAAGTTTCTCTCTTTACTTTGAATTGTAATGCTCTGTACTCTGACCAGGAACACGTGACACAAGATATTAATTACATTATGTATTCCTCAGAACAACAGCATGGACGTCGATTAACTTCGAAGATCTGCAAGGACCGCGTCTGTGCGAGGACGGGGATTCCTTCGATTGGGGGGAATTTCAGCTGCACCTACGCCGCTGCAAGGGTGGGTTGGGAGACCCCCCGGGCAACGTCCCCGGCCGGACCAGGCGCCTTCGTTGCGGATCTGAAACGTTAATAGATCTTCATGTTCTGGACCTTCATGTTCCAAACACGCACAACATGACACACCTTTCAAGCATGCATGCGGGGTGCTTTGTGTGCGTGGCATGCCCTTGGGAGGACACACATACAACACTCAATAAAGCCCGATGTGGCCACATATAACACTATTCTCTTTTGCTTTGCAAATAAAGCCCAATGTGGCCTGGTCTCTGTGATATGTAGTCTCGTAGAGACCAAATGGGGGAATGTCGAGATCATGCATTTAGTTATGCCTTATCTAATTATAGTTTGCATTTAATAGTGGTTGCTTTATAAAAAGGATTAAGCTTTCTATGTTCCCTCTTGCTTCAAACTATGCTTTACTATCCAACTGGTGGCAAGGAATGTAGCAAGATTGTGAAACTGCTTGCTCTGGTAAACTCCCTCATGAAACATGTCTTTTTGTCCTTGACCAAAAGCCGGCATGAGAAGATAAGTGTTGAGAATGTCCCTGTGCTCTTTCTCCCACATCTTTCCCTTGGCTCATGCCAAAGAAGATAGGGTCTCGGTGGGAGGTATTTAGCCCGTTTTCCTTTGTCCACGCTCACTTTTTAGCGGAGATTTTTTGTATAATTTTGTGTATATAAAGAAACTCTGGGTTGCCAATTTTCCAGGAGTGTCTGGAGTTGTGCTGTTCAATTGAATTGTATAACTCTTACACCCTCCACAGCGCTGTGTACTTGGTTCATCAATAAATCTTGTTATCCCTTGAACTCAAAGTAGTGTAATAATGTTGCTTCTGGGACACCTCCGTTTAACATGGGAAATCCCTATCTAATGTCATTTACCCCCTTGTCTTTTTCAAAAATCATAAACACCTCTATTTCTCCCACCCTCATCTTTATGAACCTTTTGTCTGTAGTACCTATCCTTAATGTTGTTCATTAGACCACTCAAACACTACAAATATTTGTTTTCTCTTATAGACCTATCATCCTTCTTCTACATATCATCTGGCAGATTAATCTTTGACCCACTCAAACATTGACCCATTCACTTCCATATTAATTCTTTCCCTCCCTCATTGCCCCTAAAGACCTCTATTTCTCTCACCCTGTTCTTTACGAACCTTCTAACCTTTTGACATGTTATCCTTATTCATTAGACCACTTAAACACCTGTGATCCTTCTGACCTTATGAACCTTTTAACCTTTTACTCTTAATATCATCTGGTGAATATAACCCACTCAAACAACGACCCTACAAATATTTGTTTATGTGTGGGAAATAATTTAATTCTCCTACAACTCTCCTCACCGTCTAATACATTAACAAAAAATATGTTTGAGTTTGGTTCTTTATTAAGATATTTTAACTGAGCTAAGATAAAATGGTAAACCTCCCTCAATGTTCTTATTTGAGCGCCTCCAGTGCCACACACTTTTTGGTAGGCTCTGCCCACCTTTTGTTAAGCTCCGTCCACTTTTTGAAAAAACCCCGCCCACTTTTTGGTAAGCCACGCCCACCTTTTACTAAGCCCCGCCCACTTTTTGTTAAGCCACGCCCACTTTTTGCTATGTCCCGCCCCTTTTGCTAAGCTCCGCCCACTTTTGCTAAGTCCCACCCACTTTATAAACTCTTCAGCATTGTATCATTTCCAGGTAATACATAACATCATTTTCAGGGAATTTCCATCACATCATTTCCAGTTAAGACACGCCCAGGGAATTTCCACAGGAAATGACACACACCCAGCCCTTCTTATAAAAGGCACCGACCACACAGGCTTTTTCAAACACGCTTTCTGCTTCACTTGAGAATGGACTCCTATGCCGAAATGGAATGGGATAACTTTGCTATTCCTTGGAGTCCTACTACCTGTGTAGAACTCAACCTTCAGATTGATGAACTGGACTCGAACCTCTTATCAATGGAGGTAAGTTTGTTTATTTATTTATTTATTTATTTAATTTTTTTTTTTTTTTTTTTTTTTTTTAGATGAGACTCATGTAAGAGTTAACAAAGTTTATTTTAATATTCATAGAGCTTGATTTATACAAATAAAAATATTGTATTAAATTAATACATTGTTATTTTCTTTCACAGGAAATTGTATCTGAGATACGAAATGAAAATTCTGCTTTTAACACAACTTGGGATGAAGTTATTTTTTTGTTTGAAGACATTTTGAACAACCAAGACCCCCAGAACGAGTTCTACCTTGATGACCCAGCCAAAGAGTTATACCTTGGAGATCCACAAAATCCTGAAAAAGAGTTTTACCATGATGATACTTGTTGTGAGTTATCAAAACAAAACCCACTGAACAAGTTCTACCTTGATGAGCCAGAATACAAGTCATACATTGGAGACCCACAAATTTCTGAAAATTGGGAAAGGGGAGTTCTCCCTGATGGTCCGCAGTTATACTATGTGAGACACATCATAGAAACCCTAAAAAATTGTGAAATGGGAATTCTCCCTGATGGTCCGCAGTTATACTATGTGAGACACATCATAGAAACCCTAAAAAATTGGGCAAGGAGAGTTCTCCCTGATGGTCCGCAGTTATACTATGTGAGACACATCATAGAAACCCTAAAAAATTGGGAAACGGGAATTCTCCCTGATGGTCCGCAGTTATACTATGTGAGACACATCATAGAAACCCTAAAAAATTGGGCAAGGAGAGTTCTCCCTGATGGTCCGCAGTTATACTATGTGAGACACATCATAGAAACCCTAAAAAATTGGGAAAGGGAAGTTTTCCCTGATGGTCCGCAGTTATACTATGTGAGACTTATCACGGAAACCCCAAATATTTCTGAAAATTGTGGTTCTACCTTGGGGACTTGGAAAGATGGTTATATTTTTGGAGACTCGGAATGGGGGTTTTGTTTTGATGACTCGGAATGTGATACCTATCTTGGAGGCTCAACAGGAATGTGGTTATACCTTGGGAACTTGGAAAGTTGGTTTTATTTTGGAGACTCTACCTGTGGAGTCCATCTTGGAGACTCTTTGGATTCTAAAGCAATGAACAATGTTCTTTGTTTAATGACGCTTGATTTAAGCAATATCAAGAAAGTTCGAGGAAGAAAATGCTGGAAAATTCTTTCTTCCCATTTCTACTTCTTCAAACTTGAAAGCCTTGAAAGACAGAATTGGAAGAAGAGGAAAAAAAAAAAAAAGAAATACATATTTTTAAAAAAGAAGAAAAAAAAGATTATGTTAGGGTTTGGGTGGGATTTTGAATGTGAGGGTTAGGGATGGGGTTGGGTTAGGGATGGGGTTGGGTTAGGGTTGGGATTTTGAATGTGAGGGTTAGGGTTGGGGTTGGGTTAGGGATGGGGTTGGGTTCGGGTTGGGATTTTGAATGTGAGGGTTGGGGTTGGGTTAGGGATGGGATTGGGTTAGGGTTGGGATTTTGAATGTGAGGGTTAGGGATGGGTTGGGGTTGGGTTAGGGATGGGGTTGGGTTAGGGTTGGGATTTTGAATGTGAGGGTTAGGGATGGGGTTGGGTTAGGGATGGGGTTGGGTTAGGGATGGGGTTGGGTTAGGGATGGGGTTGGGTTAGGGATTGGGTTGGGTTAGGGATGGGGTTGGGTTGGGAATGGGTTGGGTTAGGGATGGGGTTGGGTTAGGGATGGGTTTGGGTTAGGGATGGGTTTGGGTTAGGGATGGGGTTGGGTTAGGGTTTGTATATTATTATGACTCACTCACACATACACAAAAGTTAAGCCCCAACTGGAAAGTTGAGGGATTCTGTGTTTGGGGTTCACAGATTTAAAAACGTATCCCCATTATACACACACAAATGTTAAGCCCCAACTGAAAAGTTGTGGGATTCTGTGTTTGGGGTTCACAGATTTAAAAACGTATCCCCATTATACACACACAAAAGTTAAGCCCCAACTAAAAAGTTGTGGGATTCTGTGTTTGGGGTTCACAGATTTAAAAACGTATCCCCATTACATTTTATTTATTTATTTATTATTTTCAAGGGTATTATCTGCTTACTTGTGTTTTTTGTAATTCTTGCGAGTAAAATGAACCCAAGATTTCTTCTCCATTTAAATCATATAATTTGTAGGTCCAAGGGACTGTATCCATTACATCAATGATTTTAAATAATTCACGAGTCCATTTTTGTGTATAACCTTTCTCAAAATGACTTTTCCATTTGTATATTCTTACAATATCACCAACTTTAAACTTGGGCTTTCTCAAATTAATCTCCTTTTCATATTCTAATTTTGTAAATGTTTCTGATGGTTTTGATTTTGTTGATGAATGAACTGTATTATTGTAATTATCTACAATATCCTGAATTAAATACACCCATTTTTGAGAACCGAGTTGTGTGAATTTTTTATATAATTTCTCTTTTAAAGTACGATTAAAACGCTCAATAACAACTGCCTTTCCTTCATTAAAGGTGCTGTATAATTTAATACCCTTCCCCTTAAGAAATTTCATGAATATTTTGTTATAGAACTCTGTTCCCTCATCAGTCCATAACTTCTTTGGTTTCCTTTTATCCCGATCAAATATTAGCTTAAAGGCTAACATTAAAGTATCACCCCTTTTATTTTTTAAAGGGACAACCCAGGCAAATCTACTCCTCAAATCAATAACGGTTAAAGCATACCTGTATCCCCTGTCATTATTCAATTCAATTAAATCAGCGGACCATATGTGGTCGGTGTATTTAGAATAAACCTTCCTTCTTTTAAACTTTGTGATTATAGGTTTGTGTAATTCTTCAGCCAAAAGCTCCTCAGTCTTGATGACATCATTAGAGCCTAATAGTTTTTTGAGGAATAACCAAGACCAAGTTTCAATTTAGCATTTATCAAATTTCTCACAATAAACCTATCAACTTTCTCTCTCAACGTTGGATTTTGTATCAAAGACAAATTATACAACATTTCGCTGTCGGCTTTATGTTTTTCAGTCAACGTAGTGGTTTTCCCATAAGCAATATCATGCTTCATACACACTTCGTCAACCCTATTTGTAGGTTTAGACCAAGGTTTAGGATTGTCAGCCTCATCTAATCTTTTATCCAAGTTTGTTCCTGGACCACAGAAAGAATACCCTGGAAGGTGTAATTCCCCTGGAATTCCAGTTGTTGTAAATTTACTTCCTGACAGAAACTTTTGTATGTCTCCTCCTCTTTTAGGAGAGATGAATTGGCACTTTTTAGAGCCACATACTTGACATATTCCTTTTTGATAAACTCTATTATTTTTAGCTTTAACATAAGAGATATTTTTAGATTTCGTTTTCTTTTTACATTTGAGACAATAACTCATATTTATTTATCAGAAAAATTCCGACAGAGTATCAAAACCTTTTTGGTTTTCAACATATGCATTTCTATCTTAATTTTTAAAACATAAAGAATCCTAAGGAATGCCTTCACTCTCTCCTCCATTTATTTACAAATAAAAACTAACTAAAGTCAATGACACCAACATCATCAATCACATAATCTTTTCCTTCTTCTTCTTCTTCTTCTTCACCACTTTCTCGTTTAAATCTCCTCCCTGAAATTGAAGACATTAACGTTGTTATTTTTGAAACCATTATCTTCATAAGAGTTGTTAATTCTTTAATTTCCTCTTCGGTGCGTTGAGATTGATTTATTTGCTGTAATACACTCAATCTTTTACGAATCTCACTGATTTCCATCTTTTTATATTTTTCCTCCCTCTCTCTTTGCTCCCTTTCCTCCCTCTCCTCCTTCTCCTTTTTCGCCCTCTCCTCCTTCTTCTTTTTCTCTCTTTCCTCCTTCTCCCTTTTCTCTCCTTCCTCCTTCTCCTTTTTCTCCCTCTCCTCCTCCTTTTTCTCCCTCTCCTCCTTCTCCTCCCTCTCCCTTTCCTCCTTCTCCTTTTTCTCTCTTTCCTCCTTCTCTTCTTCAACTCCTTCCTCATCCCTTGCTACCCTTGAGTTTGAACCCCAAAGAATATTATACATATACTCATCTGGATTTTGAGATATTCTTGTATCTATAATTATTTTTCTCATAATAGGATACCAATAAGATTTGTTGACGATTTCTAAAAGAGTTTTATATTTCATAACTTTGAGAAGTTCATTTTTATTTAATATTTTAAACAAGTCTCTATTTGTGGGTTTAACAATATCAGTATAAGGCCAGTTTTTAATGACAAAATTCCCATGTATATGCTCCAAATCATAAGGTATGTAATACCGAGCACCCTTTTATTGTAGGTATCCTTGAATACAAAAATTATAATTCTCTTGTAGTCTTCTTCCTGCCATTTATGTATCAGAAATATATGTGAGATTAATATTATGACAGGTAATACCACCCCATCTTCCCACTACCAAATCGGTTTGTATTCCTCGGCTTTCTATCCTTATCTCATTACCTTCCTTCTTTGTCATGCGAACCATCGCTATACTATCATATATTTTTCTTTTCTTAAAATCACGTATTTGTTGTTTACTAATTGTACTTCCACATAAATCCTTATCCTCACCAAGTGGATAATATTCTTCTTTACGAGACTGATTTAAATCATGTAGGTCTTCTATGTTTATTGAAAAAGACCAATTATACCCTAAATCAGGCATATCATACCCCCATTTATTAATTCGCATATTAACTAAATGTCCTTCTTTATAAAATTCAATTGTAAGCAGGTAGTTAAATTCAATGAGGAAAGGTGTATGGTCAGTATAACCAGGTGTTGTGGTTGTAAATTTTACTTGTTTCACAAAACGTGCTGTTTTCTTTAAAAATATATATTGTGATAAATCACTTAATCTAATTAAGTCATTCGCATCTGTAGGGTTTGGATAATTGATTAATTTATAAGTATTCTTCATATTAATATTTTTACTTACACTATATTTTTGTCGTTCAGCCTGTGCCTTTGTATAATAATTTGATAAATCAATATCCTGAGAGGATTTTCCAAAGATAGAACCATCTTTTCCAACATAAGTCATTTATATTAGATTAAAAATGATATCATAAAAATTTTCATTATTGTTGAGTTGAAATAATACATATAAACATAATTGACCACAACATTTAGAATTAATTTCTTGAACTTGAAATGTTTGATAAACACCATTCTGTAAGAATTGTATTACTTCAACAGGTGGTGGCATACCATAACTATCAAAATAATATTTATCCTGACTATTATGAATACAAACCCAATGAGAACCATTCTGTGTGTCTAAATTCATAATAATATTCTTTGTATTCTTATTTATATGTATTAATTCATCTCTCATACAAATAACCACATTATCAATTTTTAGTGTTTTACAATACTTAGCTAGTTCTATATTTGACGTTGTATTCTTTCCAAATTGTTTAAACCATTTATCCATTTATTTATGAGAAAGATACAATCCATTACCCCGTTTAGTTAGTTTAACACCCGCTTGAGCGATAGAGGAAAGCATATCTCCAACCAACAATCTAGCTTTATCAGGTAGACTTTCAAGTTTTTGAGCAAAATCTACAATTACACCACTTCCACTAATTTGTTTCTCCAACTCCTTGTTATGTCTTTCCAATTCTTTTTGAGCTTTTAGTTGTGCCTTCCTTTCGTTAGCAGTTTTTACCGCTGCTGAAATACCACCAGTCAATGCTCCCGCCGCACTTAAACCAGCAAATAAAGGAATTAGAAACGGGAGAAATCCTCCTCTTGACTCATCTATTGAATATTTCTTTAACATAGGTTTCGTCATTTTAATTTTAAGTGATCCAACATCATTTAGTGTTTTTACTTGTGTGTGTGTGAGTAAAACATCAATTCTTACAGCTCCTTTTCTTTGAATTGTATTAACATTAATAATACAAGGCTTTTGATTTTGAATACAAGATGTTAATTTATTAAGATTGATTTGATTAACATATACCCCAACCATTTATTTATGAGAAAAAACCTATGTGATATTAATCATAACACCATTATCTGTATTAATCTGTAATTCTGTTTCCTCCAAAAGCAAACAATATGCATTAACCTCTTCACTCTCCCCTCTTTCAATGTATAGAGAAGTATCCACTCGATTAGACTTTATAGTTTCCTTTTGAGAACTCAGGTCAATTGCGTAGATTGTATAAAGTTTTTGAAACGCAACCATATCCAAAATAGGATCATTATTACCATTACTTTCACACACCTTTTGGTAGGACTTGTAGGCTTCCGCATAATCATTTTTTTCCCAATCAATTTCCAATCTATCTCGTGGATAAAATGTGCCATCAAGAGAAACCCGAAGTTGTTTCACCTTAGCATTATCACTCAGCGCATTATTCTTATTAGTACCGTCCTCTCCATCTGGTTTTTTAAAAATGAGCCAGAGGTATCGTGGCTTTCCTTGAAGAACACCCAAATTCCAAGTGTAGGTAGTGTGTTCCAGTTTAACGTGTTGACATCTTCTTTTAAGGTATGATACATTTAGCGGTTTCTTTGAGTTAAGTCTTCTATTTAACATCTCTTCCGTTTTAAGATTAGGAGTATATTCACTGATATACCAACACAAATCATTAATAACAAATTTATTGTTGTCTCCAAAAGCATTTTCATCCCCAAAAAGCAACCTATTTACATTATCATTCCTTTGTAGTTGAAATCTAATTTTAAGACCATACAAAACTTTATCATAATCGCAAAATCCAAATATACCTTTAAGAGGTACTGCTACGGTAAAACTATTCACTGCTTTTGTTTCATCATTATACATTGACTTCCTTTGACTATAACCAGGGTCTGCGTTTGTACCCGTTGACATATCAGGAATAAAACCTTCAACAGCTCCCTTACCCATTCTATCACTAAACGAATATAGTGTAAATTTCATCATTTCAGATGTAGCAGAGACATAATCAACCGCTTCAACCTCTTGTGTTCCAATATACAGGCGGACACTGTCAAACATTTTCCAGAAGAAATCATTTACGAGTGTAGCATTAGTATTATTCGCAGCCTTAGTGAATTTAAATTTACACAGCAAGAAACTATCAGCTATATTCAAGTAAGTTTGTTGATTATTTATTTCAAAACTTTTTGTTCCGTTTGAATTCCAGTCTGTTCCTGTTATAGCATTTACCTTAAAATAGTCTTCCTTTTTAGTGGAGTTTGAAATGATAATCGTATCATCCAAATCATAGATACTATCAATCGCTTCCATACTTGTATTTATATAGCATTAAAATTGTTGAAACCCTGACCCAAGTATTTTAATGATTTTTTGTCGTTCTTGTGAAGATAGTTGAGTTTTACCTTTTTTTATTTCTTTGATTGCTTGTAATTTATGAGACTCCTTTTGAGCATCTTTTATACTCTTTATAGCACCCGCAACGGAGCCCACGGCAGAAGCAGTTGAATCAATTAGGTCTTTATGTTTAAGGATGGTTGAACCAATACCCATTAGAGTATCAATTATCCCATCTCCTTTATTTTGAAATTGATGACCTACACCTCGTTGTCTCTTAGGTTTATAGTATCCTCTACCCACATACCTTGTATAGTCTGGTGAAAGGAACATGCCCTCCCCTGTAATTATTTTATATTTTCCCAACTCGTGTTTTCTCACAATAACCATTATTTATTTATTGAAAAACTTCACGTAGGTGAATTCTGATGGATATAATTTCATCATTAAAGGATATCATACGATTATCTTGGTCGGTTATCCTAAAACTTACTCTGTATATGGTTTTTCCTGACACAGGTAAATAGACAAGATTTTTTGGTTCCATATTAAATTTATAACCAATCGGGGTTGAGTATGCACTGAATGAAAATATTGTATTTGTTCTTATTCCATCGTTATAAGCACCATCAATCAAATCACAATGAATTAATACTGAATTTATACCGGAGGATATTTGGATAACATTATCACTGTAAAACGTCCCGTTATTTTCAATCTTTTTTGAAGAGAAACCCAATAGCTCTCTAAACGAATTTTCAATCGTGAAATCAACTTTATAATTATTTTTAAGTTTAATAGTTGATTTTGAAGTGTGTTTTTGAATATCTATTACAATATTTTTTGGTTCATCACCTTTTTCTTTCATAAGGCGAGAGACTTCTGAAGATATTTGAGAAATCTCGTAAGCTCCAGGTGAAACGGTTATAGTTTTATATCCACTTCCTGGATTATAACTAAACTTGTTGTTTTTCTCTGTGATATTAAAAAGGGTATTGTAAGTTTCCATTGACAACAAAGATGCCTCATATGAGGTAAGGGGGTCAAGTTGTAGTGGGTAAGGGAATGAAGCTGTGTAATCGCTCGTTGTGAAATTAAAACTAAGAATTGTGCTTCTCATCTTATTTAATATCTAATAAAATATCTTTGTATTGACATTTATTAATTATTTTCATGTTCATCAACTGATCTAAAATGGCTGAGGATTCATTAAAACAATTGTTGTTTCCAGCCTTCTTACTACCTAACAACAATAATAGCCTATTAACTAATTGTGATGGGTCATTTGGAAGAAAACTAACACCCGAACCAAGCTTACTTAAAGCATCAATAATATGTTTCTCCTTCTCATTCTTCTTACTTTTACCAGCAACAGAAACTCCATAATCAAGTGCATTTAGCAACTCAATATATACCCTATCTTCCTCTCTTTCCATATCAAGTGGTTCCTCAAAATATTTTGAACCGCTGAATCCGGGGTTTGTTAGAAGAAACATTAATCTTGGAGTTAATTTAACATTTGGTTGAGTAGAACTCAAGAACATCAATTCATCATTAAATATCAATACCTTTTCTTCCACAAGATGAAACACTGCTGGTTCTTCTGTTGGAATGAGACCTGCTCTGGTTTTTGAACCCGCCGAATATTCATTGTTTTGAAGAGCTTCCACAACATAATTAGGGGGTTGATTTACCTCCTCAAGTTTCCGAAATAATCCCTCGTCATCATATTCTAATTCACCAAGTTCTTGTTTTGTTATCTGACTAAAATCTTTGAGCATTTGAAGTTTTTTCGGAGTAAATTCTACCGTGGGAACTGTAGGTGAGTGTTGAGTTTTCAAAAGTGGTTTAAAGAATTTCTCTTGTTTTCTTTCAAAGGCTTCTTCACCAGTTAGTTTCTGTCTCCGTTTCTTCTTTATCTCTTCCTGTTGTTTAACAACTTTTGAAACTAATTGTTGATGTTCCTTAAACTTTCTTTCTCTTTCTTCAGTATTCATTTTCTGTATTTATTTATTGAAAAATATCATTTAGTATCTCATCTTGTTTCACAACAATATATTTATATTTTCCAATCGTGTGTTTCATATAATTTTCAAATTCTTTTTTACTACATAACGTAGAGCAATTATCTTTCCAAAAATTATTTACATCTATTGAATTTAACTTAAATAAAATAAAAGTATTGGCATTGTTTCTTATTGAGCGTCGAGGGAGTTGAAAATATGATTGACTAAGATATATACAATTACAAGAAGAATGTCTCCCTCTTGTATAGTAGCTATCCATTACTGTTTGGTTTCTCTCATTAACACAATCATCAAAGATGACGAGGTTCTTTTTTGATTTATCTAAATCTTGAGGTGAAGGTATATCATCCGTATTATCACTGAGAATACAAGTTATGGGTTTCGATTTTGATTTCTGTGTATCACAAAATAATTGTATTATATCTTCAATATTATAATCATTCAGTTTGTTTTGAAGTTTAAATAAACCGATAATGTCTTCCTTTTTAAGACCTGCATTAAAACCCTGTGAGAGTAGTTGATACTCGGGTTGAAAACTTGACTTTGTAAAAATTATTAAATTATCATAATCTAAAAAATTAGGACCAAGGAGCATCTTTAAAAGTAAACAGGTTTTCCCACATCCGCTTGAACCAACTATTAGACATCTCAATGAATTTGGAATGTTTTTATGGTTATTAAATTTTATCTTATTTTCCCAAACGGGTAAAAAATCATTCATTTATATATTTGGAAAACAAGTCATCCAACTTTTTTTGAGCTATTTTAGAAACTCTATATTTTATCCTGAGTTCTGGTTTAATTTCAAAATAATTCATTATTTTATTTATATAGTATCTTGTATTAACATTTCCATTAAAATTATTTTGAATAATAAATATCATTAAACCCTTATACATTTCCTCAATACAAAGAGTCTCTTTCCTTGTAAGAAATGGTGTATTATCACCATAATGCTTAACATTCATCTCTCTTATTAATCTTGTAAAGTAATTCATTTTTGGTTCTAATTTAAAAGAGTTATATGTTTTTTTATATTTCTTATTATCATTAATTAGAATATAATCACAGAATAAACATTGTTTATATGAATCCTCATCATTAAGCCCCACTCTATCACAAGCCGGACAATTCTCTAATTTATCATATGGAGAGTCTGGAAATTCTAAATATCCTTCAGAACTTATCATATTTATGTGGTAAATTTTTACTTAAACTAAACGCAAGTTTATTCATTAATAAATACAATGTTTCAAAGCACAAAAGACAAATTTCAATCAATCTCTACTTCGGTGGAAGATATAGAAAAATATGTCAAAGATGTTAAATTGAACAAAGATAAATATGGAAAT
Organism: Myxine glutinosa; assembly: GCF_964187855.1. Classification (NCBI taxonomy): domain Eukaryota; kingdom Metazoa; phylum Chordata; class Myxini; order Myxiniformes; family Myxinidae; genus Myxine; species Myxine glutinosa. The sequence goes on from NC_136263.1 coordinate 217,572,527, forward strand.
TTTTGGGTAAAACCAGTTATGGAAAATAACATGAGCCCCTCTATTTCATTTAAAGGAAGAGCTCTAACTATACCTGGAAAGACATCCATTAAAGTAAATCTAACAAAAGTTTCTCCTCTACTCCTGGCAATTTATTCAAAGCTTGAAAAAGTGATTGACCACGATACTTTGAAAAAGAATGATAAGACCATTAATAATTCTAGAGGAGACATTTGTATTTTCTTTAATAATCCAAAGGGTGTAGATCTAAGTAAAATGAATGATGTTAATATTTCTGGTGAAATGTCATTTCGTTCTATGATAGTTAGAGATTATTTAAAGATAACTTTTGATATAAAAATTGTAGAGATTGAATCTGTTAATGAAAGAAAGTATATAGATATTGATGGGAATATTTTTCTTGCTAATTAAATATGAGTCAATACAGCAGTGAAGATTTTACTATTTCATTGAACTCGGACGATAGTGATGATAGTATTTCATTGAACTTGGATGATGGTGATGATAGTATTTCATTGAACACAGATGATAGTTATGATACTAATAGTTTGTGCTCAAATGATAGTTATGAGAGTAGCTTTATTGATGACTCTGAGTATGATTCTGAGTATTCATGTGATAGTTATGACTTAGATGATTCTGAGTGAAAAAGTGTTTTAGTTTAAGCACAGTGATATATATAAAACGGAGCTGTAAAGCTCAAAAGTGTTTTATTTTAAGCACAGTGATATATATAAAACACCACGTTTTCTCACGCTATAAATATGGTTTATTGTGATACTTGCGAGAAGGAAGTAAAATATTATAAACAACATATTCTCACCGCAAAACATACATACAACATTTTAAACAAACTTTCCCCTCTTCCACCTGAAACAAAACACTGTTCTACATGTAATAAAAATATCCTCAAGAAAGGCTTCAAAATACATCTTAAAACAAATCTACATTTATCAAATTTTATCACAACTAAAAACTCTGATGGAGCATTCAAAGGACATATTAAAATAAGAGTCTTTAACTTCAAACCTCCTGAACCAGAGTCTATAGTTGATGCTGTAGAAATAGTTAAACCTGCTGTTCAAACGTTGATTGAAAAAACACTAAAGGAAATGAAACCACTTAAATTTTATATGGGAGTAAAATTAGAAATGACAAAGGATGAAGGAGTTATAGATGCACCATACATGAGAACTGAGCCACACTTTATATCTTCATATCAAGATTTTAAAACATCAGGAGTCTATGATGAACTTATTAAACAAGAGCAAGATGTGGATAATTCAATCGTAGGAAGTGGATTCAATATAGGAAAAATTATTTACATAGACATTCATATTCTTAAATCAGATCCTCTAAAAGCTTCTTCTTACATTGATTTACCCAGTGTTATCAAAAATAGAAAAGCAGTTATCAATATCAAAAATAAAGACAATAAATGTTTTCTCTGGTCTATTTTAGCACACTTACATCCTCCACATTTTCATGATGAAAGAGTATCTCATTATAAAAAATATGAGAATACATTAAATACGAAAGATCTAAAGTTTCCGATGACTTTAAATGATATTCCTAAATTTGAAAAGATGAATAATTTATCAGTTAATGTTTATGGTCTAACAGAAACAAACAACATTCAGGTTTTAAAGCTTTCTGACAATTGTAAACAAACTCATATTAATCTTCTATATTTTAATTCAGACGAAAATTCACATTATACATACATCAAAGATATTGCTAAATTAATAAAACCACAAGTCTGTAAGAGAACAAATAAAAAATATATTTGTTTGCGTTGTCTTAACTTCTTCAATTCACAAGAAAGATTAGATAAACATTCAAATTATTGTGGCGAACATAAATCAACGGTAATCAATATGCCTAAAGAAGGCTCAAAGATCACATTCAAAGATGAAAATAAAAAGATCAAACATCCATTTGTTATAGATGCTGATTTTGAAAGTATTTTAGAAAAAATTGATACTGCTTCTCAAGATCCAAAAGAATCATACACAAATAAATATCAAAAACATACTCCTTGTGGTTTTTGTTATTATATCAAATCATCCGTTGGTGATAAATATAACAAGTTAGAGATGTATAGAGGCTCAAATACCCCAGAGGAGTTTGTGAAACGACTAGAAAAAGACTGTGTTCGATTAACCAAGATAATGAGAGAAACCAATAAACCAATGTCCTTAACAAGTAAAGAAAAAAGGGAATTTATAAAAAACAATGTCTGTCATATTTGTGAGGAGAAAATTGGTAAAGGTCTAAAGGTTAGAGACCATTGTCATCTCACTGGTAAATATAGAGGTCCGGCTCATCAAAGTTGTAATATTAATTATCAACTCCCCTCTTTCATTCCTGTCTTTCTTCATAACAACGCTCATTATGATACACATCTATTTATCAAGGAACTCTCAAAGACTTCTGGAAGTATCTCAGCAATTCCAAACACGGATCAGAAATACATTTCATTCACAAAAACAATTCACACATCTCCTATTACTCATATCAGATTTCTTGATACATTTAAATTCATGGCAAGTCCATTGGTTAACTTGGTTCAAAATCTAAAAGAGTTTCCATGTCTTTCAGAGTATTTTTTAGATAAAGATTTTCTAACACAAAAGGGAATTTACCCCTATGACTATATGGACTCATTTGAGAGATTCAATGAAACACAACTTCCTTCAAAAGAAAATTTCTATAACAAATTAAATAATAGTCATATATCTGATAAAGATTATGTACACGCACAAAATGTTTGGGAAAAATATAACATCAAGAATCTTGGCGAGTATCACGATTTGTATCTCAAAACTGATGTGCTTTTATTGGCCGATGTATTTGAAGCCTTTAGATCTGTTTGTCGCACTGGATATGGATTGGATCCTGCTCACTACTACACAGCACCTGGATTGGCCTGGAGTGCGATGTTGAAAATGACAAAACAAGATTTGGATTTGATAATCGATGTTGATATGCTTTTGATGATTGAAAAGGCAAAAAGAGGTGGAATTTCACAAGTCTGCTCGAGTAGATACGCAAAAGCAAATAACAAATATCTTCCAAATTATGATCCAACGAAAGAGAGTTCTTACTTGATGTACTATGACGCGAACAACCTGTATGGCTGGGCAATGTCTCAGGCTCTTCCTTATGGAAAACTTAGATGGGTAAAGGAAAAAGACTACAAAAACGTTTTACAAGATGTATGTATCTCTACACAAAAAGAATTGGATGAAGAAAAAGTTGGTTATTATTTTGAAATTGATTTAAAATATCCAGAGGAACTCCATAACCTACACAAAGATCTCCCATTTGCTTGTGAGAAAGAAAGTCCAAAGAAAGAATGGTTGAGTGATTATCAACGATCGTTTGATATAGGTGAATCAACAGAAAAATTACTTACTACATTATATAACAAGAAAAATTATGTTCTACACCAAAGAAATTTGCGACAATATTTATCAAAAGGTCTAAGAGTAGAGAAGATCCATAGGGTTCTAAAGTTCAATCAAAGTCATTGGTTAAAGGGGTACATTGATTTTAATACACAAAGAAGAACAGAGTCAAAAACAGATTTTGAGAAAGACTTTTATAAATTAATGAATAATGCGGTCTTTGGTAAGACTATGGAGAATGTGAGGAAAAGACAAAATATCAGACTATCAACATCTTGGGAACAAGCATCAAAATTAATTAATAGACCGAGTTTTACTCGAGCTGAGGTCTTTACTGAGAACTTTTGTGCGATCCATTTGATTAAAGAGAGTATTGAAATGAACAAACCTATTTATATTGGAACAACAATTCTTGATTTATCAAAGTCATTAATGTATGATTACTTTTATAATAACTTGAGGAAGAAATATCAAAATGATGTTAATCTACTTTATATGGATACAGATAGTTTTATTTTGAAAATTAATACCAACGATGTTTATTCAGACATGAAAAGAGACATTAATATCTATGACACGAGTAATTACAGTCCAGAGAGTGAGTTGTTCTCTTCTAAAAATAAAAAGGTGATTGGAAAGTTCAAGGATGAATTAGGAGGAAATGTTATGAGTGAATTTGTGGGATTGAGGTCAAAGGCTTATGCTTATAAATACATTGTGAATAACGTTGAAAAGACTGATAAGAAGTTAAAAGGTGTAAAGAAAAATGTTATTAAAGAAACAATAAACTTTAAGGATTATTATAACTGTTTAACAACAAAGAAAGAAGAGTTTAGAAAGATTAATGGAATAAGAAGTTATAAACATCAATTATATTCAGAAGAGATAAATAAGAAAGCATTGGGGGCTTTTGATGATAAGAGGTTTATTTTAGAAAATGGAATTGATAGTCTCCCTTATGGTTATATAAGTATATAAGTGATAAGATATATATAAGTGATAAGATATATAAGTGATAAGATATACATAAGTGATAAGATATATATAAGTGATAAGATATATATAAGTGATAAGTTAAAAAGGGGGGGGGGGGGGGTTGGGGATTTTAACGGGCTACCGCCGCCTTTTTTACTATTATATAAATGATAGAACCAAGTATCAACCAGACTAAAGAGTGGAGGTGTAATCAACCTTGGTATATAAATGGAAAACATAATGAATGTGAAAAATATCAAATAGGTATAATTGAAAAGGCAACTGGTAAAAAAGTTCACAAAACAAATAAGAGAATTAATTTAAATACCGGTGAATTGGGTAAAAAAGATGGAAATATTTTTGAGTGGACGGAAAACTTTGATGGTTGTCAGGAAAATATATACTTTAATTTAAAAATGGTATGTGGCACTGGAGGCGCTCAAATAAGAACATTGAGGGAGGTTTACCATTTTATCTTAGCTCAGTTAAAATATCTTAATAAAGAACCAAACTCAAACATATTTTTTGTTAATGTATTAGACGGTGAGGAGAGTTGTAGGAGAATTAAATTATTTCCCACACATAAACAAATATTTGTAGGGTCGTTGTTTGAGTGGGTTATATTCACCAGATGATATTAAGAGTAAAAGGTTAAAAGGTTCATAAGGTCAGAAGGATCACAGGTGTTTAAGTGGTCTAATGAATAAGGATAACATGTCAAAAGGTTAGAAGGTTCGTAAAGAACAGGGTGAGAGAAATAGAGGTCTTTAGGGGCAATGAGGGAGGGAAAGAATTAATATGGAAGTGAATGGGTCAATGTTTGAGTGGGTCAAAGATTAATCTGCCAGATGATATGTAGAAGAAGGATGATAGGTCTATAAGAGAAAACAAATATTTGTAGTGTTTGAGTGGTCTAATGAACAACATTAAGGATAGGTACTACAGACAAAAGGTTCATAAAGATGAGGGTGGGAGAAATAGAGGTGTTTATGATTTTTGAAAAAGACAAGGGGGTAAATGACATTAGATAGGGATTTCCCATGTTAAACGGAGGTGTCCCAGAAGCAACATTATTACACTACTACTCAAGGTGTGGAACATGGTTCTATTCCCGAGACTGGTAATTGGGACCTACATCTGAAGTCAATGCAAGCGATGTTACCGTATCTGGCACCAGCAGGCCACACCAACTACACAAAATCTCTTCACATCTACATGAACAAGATGGAAACCCTAGAGAAACAACATCAAGAAGTTTATCAACACTTCCAAAACGGCTTCCATGTAGGTCGAACGTCAGATCGATACTGGGCTGGGCTCTCTAAAGACTTGCTCATCGAACAAGTCTTGATGAGAAGTCTAAAAACTACTGGTGGACAAACACGAGGCCGCGGTATGACAGAAACACAACGACTAGTTTGGCTGTTGTCTTTTAAGGCCTGTTCAGAGGTCAACTTGGCTATGCAGGACTTAACATCAGTGAACTACATGACCAGTGAACAGCATAATGAGATGTCAGAGGAAAAACAGAAGAAGAAGGCCCAGCACAAGGATATGTCAGAGGCAAGGCAGAAGAAGGACATGGCAGACAGAAGAGAGCTCCTCAACTTCCTGACCCCAAGAGACGCCTTTCATGAGAATCCAACACTGCACAATATTGTGACTGGTGTAACGGCTGATGACACTGTCAATGTGGACTCTGCAAGAGAGGTGGGAGAGAAGATCTTGAATGGTATGGTTGGGAAAGGTGTTGCAGAATACACATTCAGGAAAAAAGATGAAGCTGTTACCTTGAGTGATAGCAGTGCAGTGAAGACGAAAGAGGGAATGATCCAAATAGATCCTCAGCTGCTCTTTCAGAGACTTATAACGTTGGGAACGCATCAAGACAACCTGTTAGAGGCATTCCAATATGAGTTATGCAGCTATCCTCCGGCGCTCTTTGAGAATAAATACACTCCGCGACTGGCAAATAAAGCTCAACTGGCTGACGCACTTTGGAGTGGTGTCACTTTAGGTGTCAACAAATGACCCAATGTTATAAATACTGTTGTTATTGTATTCCTTGACCCTGAAAACATGGGTATAGATGATGGTCTTCACTTCAAAGGAAAGGAGAGACAAGGTTAAGCAACAGTGGTTTAATAAAGAATCAATCAATACACAATTGTGGAGTGTGACCAAAATGCAGAGCTTAATACGTAAGGCAGTGCAATCCGAACCACACTGAAAATACTCTGAAACAAGATCCTTTATATAGGCAGGACAAAGTAGAAAAAAACTCTCCGCTAAAGTATAAAAAACTCTCCGCTAAAGTAATGACCTTAATGGGCCGGGACAGCCCCTGTCGACGTCCTTTCCTGTGAAAGGGCTGAGTTTAAGGCACAGATGTGAAAGTAAGATATTGTGACATTCCCAAGCTATTATCTTAAACAAGCCGGGCCAGCTCCAAGGACAGGGAATGTATGCCACAAGGGAGTCTACAGTTTCCAAGCTTTGTTATATTTGGGCAGTAAAGCAAACTGAGCCAAATGCAAACAATGATTAATACAAGCATGCAAGTTAAAGAATACATAATAAATCATGGTCCCAACCAAGCTTTCAAGGTGGGCTGAAAGCGAGCAAACGTTATATAATTATGCGTTCACATTATTGAATATATACAGCAGTCAACATATCTTGCAACATCCTTTAAGTTCTTATCTCCCTCTGGCAGCTGTTTGGGGACAGGGATTATGAACGTTTATTTCCAGGGGCAGCTTGACCAAACCATGAACTTTGTAAGTGGATCTAGCTGTTTGTTCAAAGCACACAAATATGAAAGCACAACTAGATGCATGATCTTCACATCACATGTACATATCAGGTGACCTGAGTCACGTGGTGTATGGGGTATTAAACCTTATGCCCGACATAGACACCAAAATTAAGTATCTACGAGTCTCAGATCCCGAGATATAGGCAAAAGTAGTTTGAATGGTGGCCATTTTGAATTTCTGCAAATTAGGCACTGTTCCACAACTACGATTTTCCTATACTTTTAATATGTTGTTTTGTGAGCTATTCCAAATTAAATGCAGGTAAAATGGATTCTGTTGCAATTTGTTTTGGGTCATTTCATATTTTGACTGGACTAAAAAGAGGAATGAAAGAGTGAAGGTGAGTAGAGACTAGAGAGCCCAGATGTTGGCAGTCTACCCATAAGAGGGTTGCTGGCAGATCTTGTGCGACCTGAAGGAATATTTGCGGGACAGAGCACAGAGAGAGCTGGGGGAGCAAGGCCGGAGAGGAGTCGGTAGAAGACAGAAAGACCACCAACCTGCCTGCGGTGAGTGAGTGAAAGGCCCTCGGAGTTCGTTTCATCGCAGGAGATTCCAATGATTCTGAAAGCTTTGGTTTCAACAGCGTGAAGCTGAGCTGGGTGTGAGGCAGGAGCACCAGCCCAGAGGGGGGAACAGTATTCCATTGAGCTGCGGATGAAAGCCTTGTATGTGGTGAGGAGCTCAGGTGTGCCAAGGAAGGACTTCGCACGACGGAGGATGCCTGGCTTTGGAGGCCAGCTTGGAAATGTGGTTTTCCCAAGAAAGATCATGGCAGATAGTGAGACCCAAAAGCTTGAGTGACAGAACTTCTTGGAGAGGATTGTTGAGAAAGTATATGGGAGGGTTTTCCAGTCAGTCTTTTCGGAAAGACAAAGTAAGAGTGTGAGATATGTCAGGATTGAAAGACATGTTCCACTTGTTTGCCCAGTCTGTGATTTTGTCCAGGTCTTCAGAGAGTGAGCAGGCTGCAGACTGCAGATCTGAGGGATGAGGAATGGAGCGGCAGAGAGTGGAGTCATCAGCAAAGAGACAGAGAGGATTTTCTAGAGAGTCGGAGAGATCATTGATGAAGACCAGAAAAAGCACAGGGCCCAGCAGACTACCTTGGGGAACTCCATCCAGAACAAGAAGGGGAGATGAGAGAAATCCATTCAGGGCCACACGTTGACTACGCCCAGAGAGGAAGTCCGCAAGCCATGCGTGGAGATTTCCATGGATATCATAGGAGGAGAGTTTGGTGAGCAGAGCTGGGTGCCAGACCGTATTGAAGGCACGTGATATGTCAAGTGAGACAGCTCTGATTTGCTGTTTGCAATTGAGGACCTCCATCCATTGTTGAGACAGCAGAAGCAGCATGTCCAGAGTAGAGTGACCTGGTCTGAAACCAAATTGATGATCAGAGATCAAGCCATTGGAGAAGAGGAAGGATTTGATATCCGAAGCAATGATGGATTCCATGACTTTGCTGATAATTGGGAGCAGGCTGATTGGTCTGTAGTTGCAAGGATCTGTTTTTGCACCTTTTTGGTGTAAAGTGGTAATGTTTGCTGATTTACAAGATGCTGGCAGATGACCTTGAGTAAAATAGAGGGTGAAAAGAACAGAGAGAGGGTGAGATAGAGTGGCAGGCAGATTTTAGGACCCATGGGCTGATGCCGTCTGGTCCAGTTGCAGAATCAGAGTCGAGGTTTGACAAAAACTTCTCCACCTTGTCAGGAGAGAAGGACACAGAGTCCAGGAGCAGTTGGGTTCGACTGGGTAAGGTGGGAACAGAGAGAGATGGGTTCGGGACACAAGATTTTGAGGCAAACACAGAGTTGAGGCATTCGGCTTTGTCACGTGCGATGTCAACTGTGTAGCCATTTGAGATAAGGGAGGGGATGGAGGTGGAACAAACACCAGAAACGGATTTGACCAGACGCCACCAGGATTTGGAGGAAGGAGACAGGTTTGAGAGTTCAATCTTGAGTGTGGAGAGATAGTGCTTCCTGGCACTCCTGAGGGTGGACACACACTTGTTCCGAGCTTGGTGGAAGGAACTGAGATTGCCTTCAGTTGGATTTGCCTTCCAAGAGGCAAAGGCAAGTTGTTTCAGGGCAACTGCCTCACCACAAGATTCAGTGTACCATGGACGAGAGGAAGGGTAAGACAACTGCAGACGAGATGGGATAAATCTGTGCATGAGAGAGAGCAGTTTGCTTTGGAAGAATTCCCAGGAAGAATTGATGTCAGAGGCAGTAGAGATGGGAGACCAGTCCAGATGATTGATGGCTGCTTGAAGACCGTGCCAGTCGGCCTGAGTGAAATGCCAGACTCGTCGGCGCTGAGGAGGCTCTCTGAGAATGGCCAGAGAGATGTCCACTTTAACAAGCACATGATCAGAAGAACCGATTGCACCAGAAAAATAGCAGCAGACATTTTCAGGGAAGTTTGTCATAACCAAGTCCAGAAGAGAAGATACTCCATTGACTGAGATCCGGGTTGGGAAATTGATAGATTGTGTCAGTCCCAATGAGTCACAGAAGTCCTTTGCTGAGGTGCCATGGCTGGTGAGAAAGGAACCCACACCCAGCCAGCTGGCATGATGACAGTTGAAGTCGCCACATATGAGGAAGAGAGAGTTGGGATGAGTGGATAGAAGTTGGTCCATGTTGTCAGACAGCGAAATGTAAATAGAGTCATCACTGTTTGGAGGACGGCACAGAACACATATGAACAAAAGGTGGGAGCTGAGAGGAAGCCGTAGCCAGAGGTACCCCTGGGGGTGGGGTGGAGAGAGGGCAGTGCAAGGAAAGTAAGGAAGAGAGTTTTTGATAAAGATAGCAGCCCCACCACCAGGACGAGGCTCAGGTCTATCATGCCGGAGGAGGGAGTAACCAGGAAGAGATATTAAGGAATCAGAGACATCTTGAAGGACTTCGGGTGCACATTTCCGGTCCCTCGAGCGATGAGGCTTGCTTCGATCTCTCCACGGCATCAAAGTTTGAGTGTTTTCCCGTTCGTTTCTTTGTCAAATTTCCGCTGGGTATTTTGTTGTGTATGTGTTATTGTGTGTTTCTATTTGGTTTTGGTTTTGTAGTTGTTGCAAATTTGTGTGTCATTAGTTGTTTTTTTGTTCGCGCCCCGTGCGCCTCGTACAGCCTGGTCTCTCCGGGCTTCCTCCCCCTCCCCCCCGTCAGTGTTTTGTGAATATAAGTTCTTTCCTTCATAGTATTTGCTTGTTTCTTTGATTGTCTTTTCTCCCCCCCTACCTCTCACGAACATCTTACCCTTTGTCCAGCGTTTTGAAAACAGAACAAACAAATAAATAAACAAACAAAAAAAATTCTATATTAATTCTTTCTCTCCTCCCGGACACGTACTTGTTCGCTCTCCTCGTCTCGACTTGTGCCCCGCCCCCTATATGTCGTTTTTCTTCCACCTCTGCTCCTGCTTTCTCAAATCCACGTTCTCACTTAGAGACTTTTCCCAGATTGTTTTTCATGGTTTTATTTAAATATTATTTTAAAACCGCAGCCGTGATGCTGACGCCGATCCCCCCCCCCCCCCCCCCCCCCAGAATTTCCATGTTTTAAACGTTTCCCAGTGTGTACCCTGGATTAGAATAGGTACACCGTATCCCTGCGTGTCGTAAGAGATGACTAAGAGGGTTGGCGCCAGGAAGGGCATCCGGCCATAAAAACATTGCCTCAAAAAGAGAACCATGACAATTACAACTACATATGGGCAGGGTACAGCCCGAAGTGGAGATCGGTTTCTGAGGTTTGGGACATGGAATGTAGGGACAATGACAGGGAGATCAGGAGAAGTGGTGGAAGTATTGGTCAGAAGAAGAGTGGACATATGTTGTGTGCAAGAGACGAGATGGAAGGGAAGTGGTGTGAGAATGGTGAAGGGTAGGCAGGGACAGAAATACAAGTTTATGTGGCAAGGGTGCCTGGAGGGCGTGAATGGTGTTGGTGTCCTGTTTTCTGAGGAGTTTGTAGACAGTGTGGTGAGTGTGACTAGAGTGAGTGATAGGTTGATGATGGTGAAAATGCTGATTGGAAAGCTCTTGGTGAACGTCATCTCGGGATATGCTCCGCAGGTTGGTCGAAGCGATGAAGAGAAGGACAAGTTCTGCTGTGCGATAGAGAAGCTGATGGAAAACGTGAAAGATGAGGAAGTCGTTGTGGTAGGAGGAGACCTAAATGGACATGTGGGAAGGAGTATGGATGGTTTTGAGGGAGTTCATGGGGGTTACGGATATGGTGTGAGAAATGGAGAAGGTGAAAGGATTTTGGAGTTTGCTGATGGAGCTGATTTGTTGATTTGTAATACTTAGTTCCAGAAAGAAGATAATAAGCTTGTTACACACACGTCAGGTGGGTCGACGACAACCGTTGACTACCTGATGGTGCGTAGGCGAGATAGAGGGCACCTCCGGGACACAAAGGTGATCCCGGGGGAGGAGGCTGTTTCACAGCACCACTTGGTTGTCTGCGACATAAGGGTGGAAGGTGCGAGGAGAGCTCAGCGGGTGAAGTACCAACCGAGAATGAAGGCGTGGATGTTGAAAGAGGTGACAGTAAGGGAGGCATTAAAAGAGAGGCTGAGTAGGGTAGAGGCTGATGTGGTTGAGCTTGAAACTGGTTGGATGTCAATGAAAGCTAGTCTGTTGGGAGCCGTTGGTGAGGTATGTGGATGGACAAAAGGACCACCGAAGCACTCGGAAACATGGTGGTGGGATGATGAAGTTGGAAAGAGGATTGACGAGAAGAGGAAGAAGTACAAGGAGTGGCAGAAGGCAAAGGGTACGGGAGCAGAAACAGCAGAGCATGAAAGTTATAAGGCAGCCAGGAAGGCTGCAAAGAAAGAGGTAGCAAAGGCGCAGGAGGCATGCAGGAAAATGTTCGGAGAACGCTTGGATTCAGAAGAGGGTCAGAAAGCAGTATTCAGGATTGCAAAGCAGATAGCGAAAGAGAGGTGTGATGTGATGGGGGTGAGTTGCTTGAAGGATGAAGTGGGACAAATCGTTGTCGACCCAGATGGAATTAAAGGAAGATGGAAAAGATATATGGAAATGCTGTTGAATACAGAGAATGAATGGGATGGCAACATAGAGAGTAACCCAGTTTTAGGACCGGCAGAGAAAATAACTGAGAAAGAAGTTGAGGAAGCGATAAAAGCAATGAAGGGTGGAAAAGCGGGAGGGCCGACGGGAGTTGTGGGAGATATGTTGAAGGCAGCAGGAAGTTGGGGTGTGAAGAGAATGACAGAGATCTGTAATCTGGTGGTGAAAGAAGGCCGCATTCCAGTGGATTGGGAACTGAGTACCCTCGTCCCTCTATACAAGGGGAAAGGTGACCCTCTGGAGTGTGGCTCGTACCGAGCGATAAAGTTATTGGAGCATGGAATGAAGGTATTGGAAAGGGTGTTGGAGAGGAGGATAAGGAAGAAAGTGAAGATCGACGAAATGCAGTTTGGATTTATGCCAGGAAGAGGAACGACAGCCGCACTTTTCATTGTGAGGCAGTTGCAGGAGAAATACATGGAGAAGAGGAAGAAGTTGTTTCTTGGGTTTGTTGATCTGGAGAAAGCATTCGATAGGGTTCCACGCAAAGTATTGACATGGGCATTGAGGAAGTTAGGAGTGGAGGAATGGTTGATCAGAGTAGTGATGGCAATGTACAAAAGAGCGCGCACAGCTGTAAGGACGAAGGACGGGAACAGTGGTGAGTTTGAGGTGAAGGCGGGAGTGCATCAGGGGTCGGTACTAAGTCCACTACTATTTGTAGCTGTGATGGAGGTGCTGGCTCAGAACGTAAAGGAGGGTTTACCGTGGGAGTTGTTGTATGCAGATGATCTGGTGTTGATTGCGGAAAGTATGGATGGACTGAAGGAAAAGATGAACAAGTGGAAGGAATGTATGGAGACAAAAGGTCTGAAGGTGAATAACGGAAAGACGAAGGTGATGGCAAGTGGTAAAGCATGTGGTGAGGTGGAAAGAACTGGGAAGTGGCCCTGTGCTGTGTGTAGGAAGGGTGTCGGAGTGAACTGCATTCAATGTACAATGTGCGCTGAGTGGGTTCATAAAAAGTGGTCTGAGAGGGTCATTAACCAGTGTGGCAGCTACATTCAAATGTAAGGTGTGCACAGAGGGAGCTGCAGATGGAGGAAATGTTGAGTTGGATATTGGAGACGGCGTGAAGCTGGAAGGTGTGAAAACATTTTGCTACCTCGGAGACAGGCTGAATGGAGAAGGTGGATCAGACTCGGCAACGGTTGCTAGAGTGAGATGTGCATGGAAGAAGTTTCGGGAACTGAGTGGCGTGCTGATGATTAGGGGAGTGTCGTTGAAGCTGAAGTGAAAGGTGTATGCTGCATGTGTGAGAAGTGTTATGATTTATGGGAGCGAGACATGGGTAATGAACATAGAGCAGCAACGAAGGCTGGAAAGGGTGGAAATGCGAATGGTTCGGTGGATGTGCGGATTATCGTTGAGAGAGAGGAAGACAAATGATGAATTGCGAAAGGTGATAGGAATAGAGCCTGTGATGGATGCTGTGAAGAGGACAGGTTGAGATGGTTTGGTCATGTGTTGAGGAAGGATGAAAGTGACTGGTTGAGAAGAGTGATGGAAATGAATGTAGAAGCAAGTAGAGGACGGGGAAGATCGAGAAAGACTTGGTCAAAGATGGTGCAAGAAGAAATGCGGGCAAGGGGGTTAACAAGGAGAGATGCAGAAAATATGGCAAAATGGAGAAGATTGTCATGGGGACCGCAAGGCGAACCCCCGCTCTAGCAGGGAAAATGGCCTTAAAATGCCTGTTGTTGTTGTGGTTGTTGTATAGGCGTGGGTGCTCCTTTAAAAAACAAAAGAGTAAGTACTCTCTTATGTTAGCCTTCCAAAAAATATTTAATAAAAGCAAAAGGAAACCGAATAAATTATGGACTGATGAGGGAACAGAGTTCTATAATAAAACATTGATGAATTTCCTTAAAGATAACGGTATAACATTATACAGCACCATTATACAGCGGTTGTCATTGAGCATTTTAATCGTACTTTAAAAGAGAGACCATACAAAAAATTCACTCAACTCAGTTCTCACCAATGGGTATCTTTCATTTAGGATATTGTCGATAATTACAATAATAAAGTCCATTCCTCCACAAAATCAAAACGAATAGAAACATTTACAAAATTAGAATATGAAAGATGATTAATTAATAATAATATACAGATGTAAAAAACATTTTGAAAAAGGTTATACAAAAGAGATGGATGAATGAACTTTTTAAAATTGTAATGGATACAGTTCCTTGGACTTACAAATTATATGGACTTTATTATTTATTATATGATTTAAAGGGAGAAGAAATCTTGGGTTCATTTTATTCACACGAATTACAAAAGACACAAGTAAGCAGATATTAAAATGAGGGGTTTAAAAAGATTTAGTAGATGTCAAGAAATAAATGGGAAAACAATCTACGACAATCTTAAAATGAATTGTGGCTCGGGAGGGGGTCAGACGAGAACCTTGAGAGAGGTTTGTAATTTCATCTCTGCCAAACAACGATATTTAAACCAAGAACCAGGTTCCAACATATTCTTTGTGAATATACTTGATGGTGACGAGTGCCATAAGAAAATTCAGTTATTCCCTAAAACAGAATATAAAGAAATATTCATTGGTTCGCTGTTCAAATGCAATGAAATATGATAGGTGTGAATAACATGAAAGATCATTTATAATAATCAATGCCCACCCACAAGTAGAAAGGGAATGTTGGTTCTGAGATAAGACATTGATCAGGTGAGCGAGCGAAAAAGAGTGGTCCTGCGAAGACGACCTTGCTTCAGAACCAACATTCCCCTACTACTGTTCCCGCTTTAAGCAAATGCTTTTAGGGACTCTGCCTCCTTCAGTCACTTAAATGGCCTTTGTTCATTGTGATTTTGTTGCAGGAAATACATGTTGTATTGATTGATTGACGTGGACACACCTACAATTCCAAAATCTACAATGACAGCAAGTTGCTGGTTAAGTAACCTAATTGAAGTTTTCTGTGTGGTCCAACCATATAATTTCCATTACCTCATTCAGAGTCTTCCTGTCATAAAAAGGGGACAGAACCCTCAACAACGGAACTTTGAACCAAATATGGGATAAGAAGAACGAAAGCGCACTCATTTGTGTACATCTAAAACTTTTATTAAAGCCTGTAATGAGATCAAACAGGGCAATAAAAAATATAAACCAAGAAAGAAATGCTACTCTTAAGGCGCAGTGACTTTGAAATGATGCAAGTGATGTTTGTAGTCCAACCAATTACACAATAACCAAAGGAAATGTCAGAAACACCACCCAGGTTTATGGGGGTGCCAAAACCATTTTCCCAATTAACTTGGCAATTCATTATCAATGTCGAGTTTCTTCAGTCGGTGTGAAAATAAACAGACAAATAATGTATGCAAGAAAATGTTTCATGGCAGCCCTCAAAATAAATAAAAAAAGAAGTGTTTGTTCGGCCTTCTGCACAATCAAATTTATATAAGGCATTTGACCGCCGATCCCTCCAATCACAAGGGCACTTCCATGTATCTATAGAGCTCTCTGGCAATGAGCAAATTCATATTGATTACACTGGATTAGCAATGTTATTCATGCTGCAGTTTTGAATTGAATGTCAAAACGTATCGTACTACAACTGTGGGACAGACATGTGACCTGAGAACCAAGGATTCCAGTATGAATTCACTGACAACTGAGCTCACGTAACAATACGGCCAAACAGTTTCATGAATTGGAAAGAAGCACAAGTTGAAAGCAGCAACGCCACTTATGCTTTTGAGTGAGAAAGTCTCTTATTTTCCACTTTGTATAGGTTTCATTCAGGGTAAATTTAGTAAATGAGGGAAAGAGATCGACACTCTTGAGTGAAAGAAAGTGTATTAAATGACCAAAAGCAACATGGTGTGTGCAAAACCAAGAGGAAATGAATCACATTTTGCGAACGAGAGGTTGAAGGGACTGCAATGTGGAAAGTTCCAAAAAATAATTGACACTTTCAGTGACCTCGAGGTGAACTGAGGTACACCACAGGTATTGTGGACGATGGAAGGAATAGTTTTGTCGTGAAGAGCTGTGTGAGGTTTCCACTTGATAATGAAGTGACAAGTCTGAAAAGTGAGGCCTAACGATAGGGCTGAAAAGTGTGGAGGACCGCCGCCAGCTCTGTGTGACCAAAGCTGGCTAGAGGTTGTGGGGCAACATAGACGGTTTGGGCAGTAAGGTAGGCCTGTGGACCTGGAGCCGTGATTACAGCTGCTACAGCTGGGGTTGTGTAGCCTCCTGGGGATGCAGCTGCAAATGTGGGCTGTGCACTGAAACCTGGCAAATACAGTGTCAAGTTAGGTCAATATCCGTAGAACAGCACACACGTGTAAATCAACAAAATATACTTTTCACGATTTCACAAACTTTAATAATTGCGATCTGCCACCACTAAATGAGTTTATGAGACTCCTTTTGAGCATATTTTATACTCTTTATAGCACCCGCTACATTTCCTCTGGCAGAAGCGGTTGAACCAATTAGATCTTTATGTTTAAGAATAGTTGAACCAATACCCATTAGAGTATCAATTATCCCATCTCCTTTACTTCTGAATTGACTGATGTCCTGCACCCCTTTGTCTCTTTGGTTTATAGTATCCTCCACCAAAATACATACCTTCACCCTTATGGTATGGTGAAAGGAACATTCATCCCCATCTTTTGTAATCATTTTATATTTTCCCAACTCGTGTTTCCTCACAATAACCATTGCATTTATTTATTGAAAAACTTCACGTACATGAATTCTGATGGATATAATTTCTCCAATGAAAGAAATCATATGATTATCTTAGTCGGTTATCCTAAAATTTACTCTGTAAATTGTTTTTCCTGGCACAGGTAGATATGCAAGCTATTTCGGTTCCATATTAAATTTATAACCAATTGGGGTGGAGTATGCGCTGAATGAAAGTATTGTTTGTTTTTGTTCCATCATTATAAGCACCATCAATCAAATCACAGTGAATTAATACTGAATTTATACCTGACGATATTTGAATAACATTATCACTGTAAAATGTTCCATAGGTCTCAATCTTTTTTGAGGAGAACCCCAATAACTCTCGAAATGAATTATCAATTGTGAAATCAACTTTGTCCTTTTTTAAAGCCTAATTGTTGATTTTAAAATATGTTTTTGAATATCTACAACAATATTTTTGGTTCATCACCTTCTTCTTTCATAAGGCAAGAAATTCCAGAAGATATTTTGGAAATCTCATATGCTCCGGGTGAAACTGTTATAGTTTTGTATCAACTTCCTGAAATATAACTAAACTTGTTGTTTTTCTCTCTGATATTAAAAAGGGTATTTTAAGTTCCCAAAGACAATAAAGATGCTTCATATTCTTTTGTGGGGTCAAGTTGTAGTGGGTATGGGAATAAAGATGTGTGATCACTTGTGAAATTAAAACGAAGAATTGTGCTTCTCATCTTATTTAATATGTAATAAAATATCTTTGTATTGACATTTATTAATTCTTTTCATATTCATAAACTGGTCTAAAATGGCTGAGGTTTCATTAAAACAATTGTTCTTTCCAGCCTTCTTACTACCTAACAGCAATAACAGTCTGTTAACTAATTGTGATGGGTCATTTGGAAGAAAAATAACACCTGAACCAAGCCGACTTAAAGCCTTAATAATATGTTTTTCCTTCTCATTCTTCCTTTTTTTTTTACTAGCAACAGAAACTCCATGATTAAGCGAGTTTAGTAAATCAATATAATTATGATCTATCATCCTCATTTTTCATATTCAACGGTTCATCAAAATAACTTCAATCAACCCTCATACTTGTTGCTTGTTTTCCATCTTTTGAGAGAAGAAACATTCATCTGGGGGTTAACTTAAGATGTGGTTGGGGAGAACCTAAGAATATCAATTAATTATAATGTATTAATACCTTTTCTTTAACAAGATGGAACATTGCTGTTTCTTCTGTTGGTATAAGTCCTGCTATGGTTCTTGAATCTGCGGATTATTCATTATTTTGAAGAGCCCTCACAATATAATCAGGAGGTTGATTTACCTTTTCCAGTTCTTGGAATAACCCTTCATCATCATATTCTAATTCTCCTATATCATCTAATTCTTCCTCTGTCATTTGATTAAAATCTTTTAACATTTGAAGTTTTTTAGGAGTGTATTCTATCATGGTAATTGTAGAGGGTTGTTTTTAAAAGCGGTTTAAAAATTTCCTCTCGTTGTCTTTCAAACGCTTCTTCACCCATTAGTTTCTGTTTGTGTTTCTTCTTTATGTCTTCCTGTTGCTTTACAACTTTTGAAACTAACTCCTGATAATCCTTAAACTTTCTTGCTCTCTCTTGTGCATTCATTTTCTGTATTTATTTGTTGAAAAATATAATTTAGTATCTCATCTTGTTTCACAACAATATATTTATATCTTCCAGTTGTGTGCTTCATATAATCCTCAAATTCATTTTTACTGCAAAATGTAGAACAATTGTCTCTCCAAAAATTATTTACATCTATTTAATTTAACTTGAATAAAATAAAAGTATTGGCATTGTTTCTTATTGAGCGACGAGGGAGTTGAAAGTATGATTGACTGAGATAAATACAATTACAAGAAGAATGTCTCCTTCTTGTGTAGTAGCTATCCATTACCATTTGGTTTCTCTCATTAACACAATCATCAACGATAACGAGGTTCTTTTTGATTTATCTAAATATTGGGGTGAAGGTATATCATCCATATTATCACTGAAAATACAAGTTATGGGTTTTGGTTTCTTTTTACATTTCTGTGTATCACAAAATAGTTGTATTCTATCTTCAACGTTGTAATCATTTAGTTTGTTTTGAAGTTTAAATAAACTGATTGTATCTTCTTTTTGAAGACCCGCATTAAAACCTTGTGATAGTAGTTGATACTCGGGTTGAAAACTTGAATTTGTTAAAATTATTAAATTGTCATAATCGAAAAAGTTTGGAGTAAGGAGCATCATTAAAAGCAAACAGGTTTTCCCACATCCACTTGAACCAGCTATTAAACATCTTAATGGATTTGGAAGATTTTTATGGTTGTTAAATTCTAGCTTATTTTCCCAAACGGGTAAAAAATCATCCATCGATATATTTGGAAAACAAGTAATCTAGTTTTTGACAGGCTGTTTTACAAACTCTATGTTTTATCCTGAGTTCAGGTTTAATTTTAAGATAATCCATTATTACCCTCGCCGGAGAAGAGGGTGTTGCATTTGAGTCCGTTTGTTTGTCTGTCTGTTAGTTTGTCCGCACAGAATAAATAGGATTTTCTCTGCAACCGTTGGATTGGCAGGAAATTTTCACATGTGCACATCCGTCTGTAGAATTTTTTAATGATAATTATGACGTCATAGGTCACGTGGTATGGGCGCCATCTTGGAAAAACCAAAAAACATTGCACCTCCATAACTCCGAAAGCGATGAATAGAAAAAAAAAATGAGACAGGGCTCATTGTAAAGAACTCTCCATGGGGAATAACATATGAGTAGATGAGAAAAGGGGAATTATTAGACTTTTCAAAAAAAAATACAATTTTCCCAAATTTGCAGATTTTACGATTTTCAAAAAAGAAAAAAAAGATTTTCAAAAAATTTCCATTTTCCCAAATTTTCAGATGTTGCGATTTTCAAAAAACAAAAAATTTCCATTTTCCCAAATTTTCAGATTTTACGATTTTCTAAAAATAAAAAAATATGATTTTCAAAAAATTTCCATTTTATCGATTTTCACAAATTTCTAAATAACGCGATTTTAACGATTACCATCAAGAAGGTCAAAATTTTCCCAAAATTTCTAAAATAATTATAACAACCAATTTCATAACCAAAAGGTTAAAAAATTATTTTTGCAAAATGGTGAAACAACAATGCACAGTTTGTAAACATTTACAAACATTTGTGACAGCGAATGAGAATACCCACGGTGTGGACAAACAATGAACATCGTCGCAATTCGAGATCCATGTGGTCAGCCATATAGGAACTCTCACTCTTTACTATTACAAATTATTCTTTTAAGTAAAGAAATTGATTTTTAGTTTAAAAAAAATACCTTCCCTATATAAAATCATATGGCATTGACTTATCTGAATTTTGATATTAAAAATATTATCTTTGAAGAACCAAAGTATTACAACAACAATGGATTTATTTATTATCGTATTATGATTAAATATAATTATGATCATACACACCCACAAAGCGGTATTACAAAACTGTTTATCGATACACCAACGTTGTTTTTGTAGGGTATTAAAGTGTATGAAAATAATGCTAAGGAGCGCAGAGTTGAATCATATTCGCTGCCGCTTGTTATGTATAATTCGCGATTCCCCCCAACGACAGCAGAAACAAAAACAATAGAAATGTTTGAAGAAATTCTTGACACAATTAAAACACATTTGATGAAATCTGATGTTATTGAAAAGAAACTCTGTGTTTGCCTCAAAATCTTTAGTCCCAAACCCATCTCTCTCTGTTCCCACCTTTCCCAGTCGAACCCAACTGCTCCTGGACTCTGTGTCCTTCTCTCCTGACAAGGTGGAGGAGTTTTTGTCTAACCTCGACTCTGATTCTGCAACTGGACCAGACGGCATCAGCCCACGGGTCCTAAAATCCTGCTCTGCCACTCTATCTCACCCTCTCTCTGTTCTTTTCACCCTATCTTTTGCTCAAGGTCATCTGCCAGCATCCTGGAAATCAGCAAACATTACCGCTTTACACAAAAAAGGTGCAAAAACAGATCCTTTTAACTACAGACCAATCAGCCTGCTCCCAATTATCAGCAAAGTCATAGAATCCATCATTGCTTCGGATATGAAATCTTTCCTCTTCTCCAATGGCTTGATCTCTGATCATCAATTTGGATTCAGACCAGGTCACTCTACTCTGGACATGCTGCTTCTCCTGTCGCAACAATGGATGGAGGTGCTCAATGCCAAACAGGAAATTAGAGCTGTCTCCCTCGACATATCACGTGCCTTCGATACGGTCTGGCACCCAGCTCTGCTCACCAAACTCTACTCCTATGGTATCCATGGAAATCTCCACGCATGGCTTGCGGACTTCCTCTCTGGGCGTAGTCAACGTGTGGCCCTGAATGGATTTCTCTCATCTCCCCTTCTTGTTCAGGTTGGAGTTCCCCAAGGCAGTGTGCTGGGCCCTGTGCTTTTTCTGGTCTTTATCAATGATCTCTCCGACTCTCTGGAAAATCCTCTCTATCTCTTTGCTGATGACTCCACTCTCTGCCGCTCCATTCCTCTTCCCTCAGATCGGCAGTCTGCAGCCTCCTCACTCTCTGAAGACCTGGACAAAATCACAGACTGGTCAAACAAGTGGAACATGTCTTTCAATCCTGACAAATCTCACACTCTTACTATGTCTCTCCGAAAAGATCGACTGGACAACCCTCCCATCTACTTTCTCAACAATCCTCTCCAAGAAGTTCTGTCGCTCAAGCTTTTGGGTCTCACTATCTGCCATGATTTTTCTTGGGAAAACCACATTTCCAAGCTGGCCTGCAAAGCCAGTCGCCGACTGGGCATCCTCCGTCATGCGAAGTCCTTCCTAGGCACACCTGAGCTCCTCACCACATACAAGGCTTTCATCCGCAGCTCAATGGAATACTGTTCTCCCCTATGGGCTGGTGCTCCTGCCTCACACCTAGCTCGGCTTCACGCTGTTGAAACCAAAGCTTTCAGAATCATTGGAATCTCCCACGATGAAGCTATCTCTGAGGGCCTTTCACTCACTCACCGCAGGCAGGTAGGTGGTCTTTCTGTCTTCTACCGACTCCTCTCCAGCCTTGCTCCCCCAGCTCTCTCTGTGCTCTGTCCCCCAAATATTCCTACAGGTCGCACAAGATCTGCCAGCAAGCCTCTGATGGTTAAACTGCCAAAATCTCGACTCTCTGCTCACCTTCACTCCTTCATTCCTCTTTTCTCCCGCCTCCGGAACAAACTCCCACACTCCCTTCAATCCCACTCCTCCCTCCAGGTCTTTAAAACAGCTGTTCACCACCATCTCTTATCTTCCCCCATCCAAAACCTTGATCTTTTCTACCCCCGCTAATTCACCCCAGATCCACCTTGTTTGAAATTCCAACTTCTTTCCTGGAAGTCCTGGCAGTGTCCATATGTTTTATACCTCTCCCACCGCCCCCTTCCCATGCCCCCCCCCCCCCCAAAGCCCTCGCCCTCTCTCAGATCTCTCGATGTCTCCATGTCTCTCGGTCCCTGCTCTCAAATGTTGTGTTTGTGTCCTTCCCCCTCTCTCCCCATCTTGTCTACCGCTCCCGATGTTATATGTTTTATGTGTCGGTTTGTCTTTCTGTGTGATTAATGTTCGCTCTTTCACGAGCCTCGATCTTGTATACAAAAAAAAAAAAAAAAAAAAAAAAGATAAAAAAGGACCAGAACAAGTTTAGAGCCCATGTTAGCGGACTTGATATATTTTGGCGAAAACGTGATGGAGGAATTGCTATTGAAGGTTACCCACCAACAATGTATCCAAAACTTTTTTTTAAATACGAAAAGTACAGAGAGGGGGACAAACATCCTGAAATTCTAACTTTGTTTTACGAAAACAAAATCACCGAAGAATCGTGCCTCGAAGATCATCGCATCAAGCCGGAGGAATTGATGGGTGTGAATTGTAAAGTTATCTGCGCTATTGAGATATCAAATATTTTTATCGGTGGTGTGGGTCCGTCCATTCAATTGAAGGCAAATAATGTAGTTGTTCAAGAGCTATTTAGGAAAACAAACAGGTTAATGATTAATATTAACAATCTTACATCTTAAGTTGTGGTGAAAATTATAGAAATATAACATTTCTGTTATACTTCTTTTAAAATATTTGAGAAAAACTTTTTTGTTGTTGGGCCATATAAAATGGATGAACCCATTTTCAAAATATTTCAAGATATATTTAACACAATTAGGCAGTTGGTTGAATCGCTTCTAGTGTGTATACACAATTATAATACAAATAGGGCTAACAACACGCAGGATGAATGATTACCCGCTATATATTTTCAGCCTATATAAAATGGATGATTTTTTACCCGTTTGGGAAAGTAAGATAAAATTTAATAATCATAAAAACCTCCCAAATTCGTTAAGATGTCTAATAGTCGGTTCAAGCGGATGTGGGAAAACCTGTTTGCTTTTAAAGATGCTCCTTACCCCAAAATTTTTAGATTATGAAATTTAACAATTTTTACAAAGTCAAGTTTTCAACCAGAGTACCAACTACTATCACAAGGTTTTAATGCGGGTCTTCAAAAAGAAGATATAATTGGGTTATTTAAGCTCCAACACAAACTAAATGAGCACAACATTGAAGATGCAATACAACTATTTTGTGATACTCCACAAAAATGGAAAAAGAAATGAAAACCCACATCACCTACGACCACAACTTGTACTCTCACTGATAATACGGATGATATACCTTCACCCCAAGATTTAGATGAAACAAAAAAGAACCTCCTTATCTTTGATGATTGTGTTAACGAGAAAAATCAAACTGTTATGGACAGCTACTATACAAGGGGGAGATATTCTTCTTGTAATTGTATTTATCTTAGTTAATCATACTTTCAACTCCCTCATTGCTCAATAAGAAACAATGCTAATACTTTTATTTTATTCAAACTAAATGCATTAGATATAACCAATTTTTGGAGGGATAATTCTTCTACATTATGTAGTAAAAAGGAATTTGAGGGCCATATGAAGCATACGACTGAAAAATATAAATACATCGTTGTTAAAGAAGATGATATAATAACTAATAATTTCTTTGCATAAATAAAATGAATGCTGAAGAATGAGCAAGAAAATTTAAGGAACATCAACAATTACTTTTAAAAGTTGTTAAACAACAGGAGGGAATAAGGAAGAAATGGACACAAAAGCTATTAGGTGAAGACGTATTTGAAAGAAAACAAGAGACCTTTAAACCTCTTTTAAAATCTACTGAACAAAAGGTGGTTTAATTTCAACATCCGACGATAGAATATACTCCCAAAAAATTTCGAATGATAAAAGATTTTAGTCTGGCAAGAGCTTAGAGATATAGGAGCATCAACATCTGATGATGAAGAATTAGCCCGACGCTTTGAGGAGGCAAATAAACGTTCTAATTATGTTGCGAATGCTCTTAGAAAAAATGAATATAAAGAGGGCTCAAAAACCAAAATGGGTCTCATTCCATCAGAAAAAGAAGAACCAACAGCGTTTTATCATGTTAACGAGGAGGTATGGGTATTTAACAATGAGCTAATGTTTTTGAGTGAAACTCACCCAAATGTTAAATTAACCCCTAGATTAATGTTTCTTCTCACACACACTGGACATAGAAATGCCAGATTCGGTGATTCAAAATATTTTGAGGCACCACTTGATATGGAAAGAGAGGAAGATAGAGATTATATTGAGCTGATAACCGCGATTGATTACGAGGGGTATAGGTAAGAAAAATGAGAAGGAAAAAGATATTCTTAATGCTTTATATAAACTTGGATTGAGTTCAGGCTCCGGTGTTAGTTTTCTTCCGAGTGACTCATCACAATTAGTTAATAAACTATTACTGTTGTGAGGTAGTAAGGAGGTGGGAAACAGCAATTGTTTTAATGAAATATCAGCCATTTTAGATCAGTTGATGAATAGGAAAATAATTAATAAATGTCAATACAAAGATCTTTTGTCTCACATACAATAAAATGAGAAACACAACTCTTAGATTTGATTTTACAACAAGCGATCACACAACTCCATTCCAATACCCGGTACAACTTGATCCCACAAAAGAATATGAAGCGGCGCTATTGTCTCTGGAAGCCTATAATACCTTGTTTAATGTCACAGAAAAGAATTATAAGTTTAGTTATGATCCGGGTACTGGATATAAAACAAGCATTACACCTAGGTCCCCCGTCGGTGAAGTGATGTGAGTTGACAAAGTGGAAGACACAAGGCTGCCATCTTGGATTTTGACGTGGCGACCCAATTTTCAATAGCGTTTTCCCTTATGCATAGATACACCCACACACCAGATTAGAAGTTAGTAGTTCGTTTATTTTTCAAGATATTTTGCTCACAAGGTTCAGACATATATATGGTGGCGGCCATCTTGGATTTTGAAGTGGCGACCCAATTTTCAATAGCGTTCTTCCTTATGCCTGGATACACCCACACACCAGATTAGAAGTTGGTACTTTGCTTATTTTAAAAGATATTCCGCTCACAAGGTTCAGACATACATGGCGGCGGCCATCTTGGATTTTGACGTGGCGACCCAATTTTCAATAGCGTTCTCCCTTATGCGTAGATACACCCACACACCAGATTAGAAGTTGGCAGTTCGTTTATTTTTCAAGATATTCTGCTCACCAGGTTCAGACATACATGGCGGTGGCCATCTTGGATTTTGACATGGCGACCCAATTTTCAATAGCGTTCTCCCTTATGCGTAGATACACCCACACACCAGATTAGAAGTTGTCAGTTCGTTTATTTTTCAAGATATTCCGCTCACAAGGTTCAGACATACATGGCGTCAGACATACATGGCGGCGGCCATCTGGGATTTTGACGTGGGTTGCACCCACACACCAATTATAATTCGGTCCTTCGCTTATGCACGCACGCACGCATGCACGTCCGGACACACGTACGGACGGACGCACACACGGACGGAGGGGAAAACCATAGTCCCCCTTTCGCTCCGTGGTGCGACGGGGGACAACTATAGAAGTACCCCCCGGAGCTTACGAGATACCTATACTATGTTCAGAAATTTATCGTGCTATGAAAGAAAAAGGTGATGAACCAAAAAATATCGAAATAGATACTCAAAAACATACATCAAAATGAACTATTAGACTTAAAAATAATTATAAAATAGATTTCACGATTCATAATAATTCATTCCGCAAGATGTTAGGTTTCTCCACAAAAAAGCTTGAGGATAATAATACGTTTGTCAGTGATAACGTCGTTGACATATCCTCAGGTATAAATTCAATATTAATTCACTGTGATTTGGTTGATGGTACTTATGACGATGGAGTAAAAACAAATACAATATTTCATTCAGCGCTTATTCAACTCCAATAGGTTATAAATTCAATATGGAAAAAAAGAATCTCTCCTATTTGCCCATGTCAGGAAAAACATTTCTAAAGTAAATTTTAAGATAACCGATCAGGATCACTGTATGGTTTCTTTCAATGGTGAAATTATATCCATCAGAATTCACCTACGTGAAGTTGTTGAACAATCAACTGTAGATCAGCTATGCGACGTTCTTCAACAAATAATTGGAAAAATTATATAATAACTATAAACTAATTAATAAATGAACATCCAACTGTTTTTTCTAGATTCTAGAATGTAGTTTTAACACGAGTGATCAAGATAAAAAGAAAACTTATCAAGAGTTAGCGTTCGGAAAAATAGGCCTTGTATTTACTCGGGAAAGAGGAGAGATTATGTTATTATGTTAACGTCGAGCGGAGAATTTTTAATTCCGTCAAAATTTTCAATGAAAGATAAATTGTGTTTTGAAAAGTTGTTTTGGCCGCCGGACACTAATTATTCACGACTAGAATGAAAAATCAAAGTGGATAAATTGGAAAAATTCAAACTGAAATGTTGAAAGTTTTTTATTCTACTTAGAATAAAAACAAGATGGTTGTTGTAAGAAAACATGAGCTAAGAAAATATCAAGTCATTATGAAAGATGCGAAAGGTGTAAGTAAAACAGCTGGGAATGGGATTGGGGAAGGTATGTATCTTTTGCTGCACTATAAGGGCCAGGGTATGTATCCTTCACCATACGATAAGGGGGAAGGTATGTTTCTTGGGAGAGGATACTATAAGCCTACGAGAGAACGTGGTGTAGGAGATCAATTTAGAAATAAAGGAGATGGGTTAATTGATACTCTAATGGGTATCGGTTCAACTATTCTTAAACATAAAGACCTAATTGGTTCAACCGAGAGATTGAACCGATAGATTAAACATAGTTCAACCAACCAAGAGATCTCTTATCTTCCCCCATCCAAAACCTTGATCTTGTCTACCCCCACTAATTCACCCCAGATCCACCTTGTTTGTAATTCCAACTTCTTTCCTGGTAGTCCTGGCAGTGTCCATATGTTGTATGCCTCTCCCACCCCCTTTCCCATGCCTCCCCCCCAAAGCCCTCTCCCTCCCACAGATCTCTCGATGTCTCCATGTCTCTCGGTTCCTGCTCTCAAATGTTGTGTTTGTGTCCTTCCCCCTCTCTCCCCATCTTGTCTACCGCTCCCGATGTTATTTGTTTTATGTGTCGGTTTGGCGGTTATGTGTCGGTTTGTCTTTCTGTGTGATAAATGTTCGCTCTTTCACGAGCCTCGATCTTGTATACAAAAAAAAACAAAAAAAAAAACAAAAAAAAAAACGCTTCTGCCGTGGGAAATGTAGCGGGTGCTGTAAAGAGTATACAAGATGCTCAAAAGGAGTCTCATAAATTACAAGCGATCAAAGAAATAAAAAAAGGTAAATCTGAACTAACTCCACAAGAACGACGAAGAATGATTGAAATGATTGGGTTGGGGTTTCAAAAGTTTTAAATATTTTATTAGTATTACACGTAAATATAAATTTATTTATTATATTTTTTATTGTTATATATAAAGAATGGAGGCGATTGACAATATGTATGATTTGGATGATACTATTATCATCTCAAACCCAATGAAAAAGAAGATTATTATAAGGTAAATGCCATAACAGGAACAGATTGGAATACAAATGGAACAAAAAGTTTTGAGATAAATAATCAACAAACTTACTTGAACCTAGCCGATAGTTTCTTGTTATGTAAATTTAAATTCAATAAGAGTGCAAATGACACAAATGTTACACTCGTAAATGATTTCTTCTGGAAAATGTTTGATAATGTCCGTATGTATATTGGAACGCAAGAAGTGGAAACAGTTGATTATGCCTCTGCTACATCTGAAATGATGAAATTCACATTATATTCACATGGTGATAGATGGGGTAAAGGGTCTGCCGAAGGTTTTATTCCCAATATAGGAAAAGGGGACAACCGACGATCACGGTTATACTCAAAGGAAGTTAATGTATAACGAGGGTAACAAAACAGAGAATAGTTTTACCGTAGCTGTACCCCTTAAAGGTATATTTGGATTTTGTGACTATGATAAAGTTCTGTACGGCCTTTAACATTAGATTTCAACTACACAGGAATGTTTATGAAAATAGATTGTTTTTTGGGGTTGCTAATGCTCTTGCTGCCAACAATAAATTTGTTATTAATGATCTGTGTCGGTATATCCGCGAATATACTCCTAGTCTTAAAACGGCAGAGATGTTGAATAGAAGACTTAACTCAAAGACCCAGTTAAATGTATCATACCTTAAAATAAGATGTCAACACATTAAACTTACCCAAACCACTTACACGTGGAATTTGGGTGTTCTCGAAGGAAAACCCCGATACCTGTGGCTCATTTTTAAGAAACCCGATGGAGATACTGCTACTGATAAGAATAACGCATTGTGTGATAATGCTAAGGTAAAACAACCTTGGGTTTCTCTAGACGGAACATTTTACCCACGAGACAGATTGGAAATTAATTGGGAAAATAATGATTATGCCGAAGCCTACAAGTCTTACCAAAAGGTGTGTGAAAGCAACGGTAATATGGATCCCATTTTGGATATGGCGTCGGTTAAAAATCTATATACAATCCACGCGATTGACCTGAGCACCCAAAAGGAAATGATGAAGTCCAATAGAGTTGATAGTTCCCTATACAATGAAAGGGAGGGGGGTGACGAACTTGATGCATATTGTTTGATCTTGGAAGAAACAGAACTACAGATCAATATGGCTAATGGTGTTATGACCAATATCACATCAGTAATAACTAGGAAACAAAAATGTTCTCATAATAAAATGAGTAAAGTAACAACTGACGTATATATTAATCAAATCAATCGTGATAAACTATCGTCTTGTATCCAAAATCAAAAACCTTGTACGATTAATGTTTGTACAATTCAAAGAAAGGGTGATATAAGAATTAGTGATTTGATCACAAAAGTGCAGGAGGAAAAACGAAATAGTACCGGTTCGCTTGTTTAAAAATGTCAAAACCTATGTTGAAGAAATATTCACGAAAGGAAATAACCGGACGATTTTTTTTTTATTTTTATTTTTATTTTTTTTTTGTATACAAGATCGAGGCTCGTGAAAGAGCGAACATTAATCACACAGAAAGACAAACCGACACATAAAACATATAACATCGGGAGCGGTAGACAAGATGGGGAGAGAGGGGGAAGGACACAAACACAACATTTGAGAGCAGGGACCGAGAGACATGACATCGAGAGATCTGAGAGAGGGCGAGGGCTTTGGGGGGGGGGCATGGGAAGGGGGCGGTGGGAGAGGTATAAAACATATGGACACTGCCAGGACTTCCAGGAAAGAAGTTGGAATTTCAAACAAGGTGGATCTGGGGTGAATTAGCGGGGGTAGAAAAGATCAAGGTTTTGGATGGGGGAAGATAAGAGATGGTGGTGAACAGCTGTTTTAAAGACCTGGAGGGAGGAGTGGGATTGAAGGGAGTGAGGGAGTTTGTTCCAGAGGCGGGAGAAAAGAGGAATGAAAGAGTGAAGGTGAGCAGAGAGCCGAGATTTCGGCAGTTTAACCATCAGAGGGTTGCTGGCAGATCTTGTGCGACCTGTAGGAATATTTGGGGGACAGAGCACAGAGAGAGCTGGGGGTGCAAGGCCGGAGAGGAGTCGGTAGAAGACAGAAAGACCACCTACCTGCCTGCGGTGAGTGAGTGAAAGGCCCTCAGAGATAGCTTCATCGCGGGAGATTCCAATAATTCTGAAAGCTTTGGTTTCAACAGCGTGAAGCCGAGCTAGGTGTGAGGCAGGAGCACCGGCCCATAGGGGAGAACAGTATTCCATTGAGCTGCGGATGAAAGCCTTGTATGTGGTGAGGAGCTCAGGTGTGCCGAGGAAGGACTTCGCACGACGGAGGATGCCCAGTCGGCGACTGGCTTTGGAGGCCAGCTTGGAAATGTGGTTTTCCCAAGAAAGATCATGGCAGATAGTGAGACCCAAAATCTTGAGCGACAGAACTTCTTGGAGAGGATTGTTGAGAAAGTAGATGGGAGGGTTGTCCAGTCGATCTTTTCGGAGAGACATAGTAAGAGTGTGAGATTTGTCAGGATTGAAAGACATGTTCCACTTGTTTGACCAGCCTGTGATTTTGTCCAGGTCTTCAGAGAGTGAGGAGGCAGCAGACTGCCGATCTGAGGGAAGAGGAATGGAGCGGCAGAGAGTGGAGTCATCAGCAAAGAGATAGAGAGGATTTTCGAGAGAGTCAGAGAGATCATTGATGAAGACCAGAAAAAGCACGGGGCCCAGAACACTGCCTTGGGGAACTCCAGCCTGAACAGGAAGAGGAGATGAGAGAAACCCATTCAGGGCCACACGTTGACGACGACTAGAGAGGAAGTCCGCCAGCCATGCGTGGAGATTTCCATGGATACCAAAGGAGGAGAGTTTGGTGAGCAGAGCGGGGTGCCAGACCGTGTCGAAGGCACGTGATATGTCGAGGGAGACAGCTCTAATTTCCTGTTTGGCATTGAGGACCTCCATCCATTGTTGAGACAGCAGAAGCAGCATGTCCAGAGTAGAGTGACCTGGTCTGAAGCCAAATTGATGATCAGAGATCAAGCCATTGGAGAAGAGGAAAGATTTCATATCCGAAGCAATGATGGATTCCATGACTTTGCTGATAATTGGGAGAAGGCTGATTGGTCTGTAGTTGCTAGGATCTGTTTTTGCACCTTTTTTGTGCAAAGCGGTGATGTTGGCTGATTTCCAAGCAGATGGCAGTTGACCTTGAGCAAAAGAGAGGGTGAAGAGAACAGAGAGAGGGTGAGATAGAGCAGCAGAGCAGGATTTTAGGACCCGTGGGCTGATGCCGTCGGGTCCAGTTGCAGAATCAGAGTCGAGGGTTGACAGAAACTTTTCCACCTTGTCAGGAGGAAAGGACACGGAGTCCAGGAGCAGCAGGGTACGACTGGGTATGGTGGGTACAGAGAGGGATGGGTTTGGGACACAAGATTTAGAGGCAAACACAGAGTTGAGGCATTCAGCTTTTTCACGTGCGGAGTCAGCTGTGTAGCCGTTTGAGGTAAGGGAGGGGATGGAGGGGGAACAAACACCAGAAACGGATTTTACCAGACGCCACCAGGATTTGGAAGAGGGAGACAGATAAGAGAGTTCCGTCTTGAGAACGGAGAGATATTGTTTCCTGGCTCTCCTGAGGGTGGACACACACTTGTTTCGGGCTTTGTGAAAGGAAATGAGATTTCCTTCCGTTGGATTTGCTTTCCAGGAGACGAAGGCAAGTTGTTTCTGGGCAACAGCCTCACCACAAGATTCCGTGTACCATGGACGGGAGGAAGGGTATGACAACTGAAGACGAGATGGGATAAATCTGTGCATGAGAGAGAGCAATTTACTTTGGAAGAATTCCCAGGATGAGTTGATGTCAGAGGTGGTAGAGATGGGAGACCAGTCCAGATGATTGATGGCTGCTTGAAGACCGTGCCAGTTGGCCTGAGTGAAATGCCAGACTCGTCGACGCTGAGCAGGCTCCCTGAGGATGGTCAGAGAGATGTCCACTTTAACAAGGACATGATCAGATGATCCGATCGGAGCAGAAGAAGAGCAGCAGACATTTTCAGGGAAGTTAGTCATAACCAAGTCCAGAAGAGAAGATGTTCCGTTGACTGAGATCCGGGTCGGGAAATTGACAGATTGTGTCAGTCCCAGTGAGTCGCAGAAGTCCTTTGCTGAGGAGCCATGGCTGGTGAGAGAGGTACCCACACCCAGCCAACTGGCATGATGACAGTTGAAATCACCACATATGAGGAAGAGAGAGTTGGGATGAGTAGATAGAAGTTGATCCATATCATCAGACAGCGAGATGTAGATGGAGTCATCACTGTTTGGTGGACGGTACAACACACATATGAACAAGAGGTGGGAGCGAAGGGGAAGCCGTAGCCAGAGGTATTCCTGGGGGTGAGGTGGAGAGAGTGCAGTGCAGGGCGAGTGAGGAAGAGAGTTTTTGATAAAGATAGCAACCCCGCCTCCAGGACGAGGCTCAGGTCTATCATACCGGAGGAGGGAGTAGCCCGGGAGAGATACTATGGAATCAGAGACATCATAAAGGAGGAAAGTTTCTGTTAAGCAGATCACGTCTGGTTTGACAGAAGCAACCTGTATGGAGAGATCAGTTAAGTTTGAACGAAGGCCCCGGATGTTTGAGGTCCATACCGTTAATGAAGAGGAAGGGGGAGCATCAGATACAGAACAGGGGGGAGGAGGGGTAGGGTAAGATGTGGAAGAGGTGGAAGAGGTAGGGAGAGCTGTTGAAGGTGTGTCAGAGATTTCAGAATAGCTCGGAGAAAGGGAAGGATGGGGCGGACAAAAGGTTTGATGGTGATTGGGTGAGCCACAATGAGGTGTTATTTGAGGAGGGGGAAGAGCGAGGCAGAAGGTTGGGGGAGATGGAGGTGAGAGTTTGAAGGGGGAAGAAGCGGGGAGGACGCTTTGAGGAGGGGGAGTGAGAGGGGGGAAATTGAGAAGCAATGAGGGTGGGGAGATTTGAAGGGGAGGGGTGAGGGGGGAGTTTGGGAGGGAAGGGACAAGGGGAGGGATTTGAAAGGGATGGGATATGGGGGAGACTTGGAGGGGAGGGGTGAGGCAGGAGTCTAGGAGGGGAGGGGCGAGGGGGCGTCTTGGCGGGGAGGGGTGAGGGGGTAGTTTAGGAGGGAGGGGGCAAGGGGGGAGATTTGAAAGGGATGGGTGATGGGGAAGATTTGGAGGGGAGGGGTGATGGGGAAGATTTGGAGGGGAGGGGTTATGGGAAAGATTTGGAGGGGAGGGGTGAGATTGGATTTTTGAAAGTGTACGATTTATGGGAAACGAACATTTATTGCAAAATGAGTTTCTTGTGACCTTCGAGTTAAAAATACGTTTAAGGACGCTGGATGGAGGATGGAGTGCAGGAGAGTTTAGGGAATGTAGAAAAAAGGCACTATAGGAGATGGGTATTTTTTTTGGGATGAATTGATTTGGTGAGCAAGTCGAAAGCAGCCTTTTAAAGAAGAAGAAGAAAAAGGTGTTATAAAATATGACGGAATACATAACTTGAGGGGAAAGTGTAAACATTGAAGGTTAATGAGTGAAAACTATCTGGGGAAATGGGGGAGAAACACGTGGTCGAAGAACGAACGAACGAATAAGAATGAATAAACGAATGAGAACAGAGAAGGAAAGTTATTTTTTTTTTTGCTGTTTTTTTTTTTTGCGTTGAGATTTACACAAGGAAGTAGGCTATGGGTGAAAAGACTGGGAATACAGAGAACGAAAGTTATTGGATCACAAAACGATGGACCGCTGAGAGAAAAACAAAGCCTCAAGGTTGTACAGTGCACACTGTACAAGGCCTCAAGACACGACACGAATTAACACGATTTTCAATACAGGTATGAAAGAAAGATTTGCACCGAAAAATCTTCGTCGGGACACAATATACGTACAACACCGTAAATAAATACAGTTTTAACGAAAATACAAATGGGAACAATCACTTAACTTCGATTTCAAATCGTTCGCGACGCGGCAAAGGTCTTGCTCGCGACACGGCAAACAGACGATCAATTTATGAAAGATAAACACCGAGAAACAACCAAAGTTGCACACAATAACTTCACACACCGAAAGATAAATACAGTTTCGACAAAATACAATTGTGAATAGACTTAACTTCGAAAAACGTGGAGACCATGTGTTGTATTTCTTCCCCTTCTATTCCTAATCACCTGAATTGTTGGTGCTGCAAGTGCAGCGGGAACTGTGGTGGGTGGGGTTATGAAAGCAGTAAAAGCGGCTAACGAAAGGGAAGCTCAACTGGCAGCCCAAAAGGAATTGGAAAGGCATAACAAGGTGATGGAGGAGAAAAAACGTAGTGTAAGTGGGGTAATTGTAGATTTTGCTGAAAGACTTGAAAGTCTACCTGATAGGGCGAGATCGTTAGTCGGGGATATGCTTTCTTCTATCGCACAGGTGGGTGTAAAACTAACTAAAAGAGGTAATGTATTATATATTTCTCCGAAATAAAAAGAAAATTTATTTTCGAAAATAAAATGGAGGAGTGGTTTAAACATTTTGGAAAGAATTCAACGTCAAATATAGAACTCGGTAAATATTGTAAACAGCTAAACCTCAATAATGTAAGTATTTGTATGAGGGATGAATTGCCAAAGTTGCCCAAAAATACAAAGAATATTATAATGAATTTAGAAGATAATAGCGGGAATGGGTCACATTGGACTTGCATACATAATGGTAGGGGTAAATACTATTTTGATAGCTATGGACTTCCACCACCTCTTGAAGTAATTAAATTCCTACCGAGGGGGAGAGTGTTTGTCAAACGTTTCAAGTCCAAGTAGTAAATTCTAAATGTTGTGGTCAATTATGTTTATATGTATTATTTCACCTCAACAATAATGAAGAGTTTTCTGATATTATTTTTACTCTTATTTAAAATGACCTACGTTGAAAAAGATGGTTCTATCTTTACGGGATCTCAAGAGACGACTGTTGATTTATCAAATTATTATACAAAGGCCCAAGTTGAACGACAGAAATATGATATAACTAAAAATCTTAATATGAAAAATAGTTATAAATTAATCAATTATCCGAGTCCCACAGGTAACAACGACTTGGTGAGATTAGGTGATGTATTACAATATATACCCCAAGAGAAAACAGCGCGTTATGACAAACAAGTAGAAATTACAGTCACAACGCCTGGCTCTCCAGATCATACCCCTTTTCACATTAAATTTAACGTACCACTTACAATCAAACTTTATAAAGAGGGGGATATTGTTAATATGGTAATTGATAAATGGGGGTATGATATGCCTGATTTAGGGTATAATTGGTTCTTTTCAATAAACGTGGAAGACCTACAAGATTTTATTTGGTCCCGTAAAGAAGACTATTACCCCATTGGTGACCATAATGCGGTATGTGGAAACACAATTAGTAGTCAGCTAATACATGAGTTAGGAAGTAAAAACTTATATGGCAGCATAGCGATGGTTTGTATGATAAAGAGCCAAGATAATCATATAACTATACAAAGTCAGGGAATACAATCAGATTTGGTGGTGGGAAGATGGAATGGTATTACCTGTCATAGTATTAATCTCATGTATATTTTAAAAACATAAATAGTTATTTAATTTGAAATTAAATAATTTCAAATTAGTTTTTATCAATTCTATGTCTTCACTCCTCATCCCTTGCTGCCCTTACCACCTCTTCTATTGTTGCGTCTACTTCCTCCTCTTCCTTTGTTGACCTTGATACCCTTGCCCCTGCTTCCTTTGCTACCATTGCTGCTATCTCTGCCGCCTTTGCTGCCCTCTCCGCCTCTTCCTTTACTGCCTCAGCCCATACTCTTGTTAATCCTGCTGGCTCTGGTGACCCAAATGTCCATGTTGTGTGCTTTGGCGGCACCCTTCCCCCTTCTATTACTACCCCTCTTCCCCCTTCTATTACTCTGCCCCTTTCACTTGTTGCCACCTCTGCTTTCCTTGCTTCCTCCTCCTTCATCTTCTCCAATTCCCCTCTCATCTTCTCCAATTCCTCCTTCATCTTCTTCCATTCCTCCAGTTCCCTTTTCTCCTTCTCCTTCTCCTCCTTCTCCCTCTCCCTCTCCTCCTCCTCCCTTGTTTGTGCTGACATCTCCCCAGAGTACATTATACATATATTCCTCTGGATTTTGAGATAAGCTTGCATTTATAATTATTTTTCTCACAATAGGGTACCAATAGGATTTATTGACAGTTTCTAAAAGGCTTTTATATTTCATAACTTTGAGAAGTTCATTTTTATTTAGTATTTTAAGCAGGTCTCTATTTGTAGGTTTTACAATATCTGTATATGGCCAATCCTTAATTACAAACTTTCCCTGTTTATGTTCCAATCCATAAGGAATTAAAAATTAATCCCTTTTCTTGCAAGTATCCTTGAATACAAAAATTATAATTTTTCTGAAGTAGTTGTCTTGCCATTTTAATATAACACCAATTATTTTTCAAGAACATTATCCGCTGAGTTTTGTCTTTTGTAACTCTTGTGCGTAAAATGAACCCAATATTTCTTCTCCATGTAAATCATATAATTTATAAGTCCAAGGTACCGTATCCATTACAGCAACAATTTAAAAAAGTTCATTAGACCATCTCTTTGTATAACCTTTCTCAAAATGACTTTTCCATCTGTATATTCTTACAACATCATAAACTTTGAATTTTGGTTTTCTCAAATTAATCTCCTTTTCATATTTTAATGTTGTAACCACTTGTGCTGGTTTTTCTTTAGTAGATGAATGTACTGCGTTGTTGTAATTGTCAACAATATACTGAATTACCGATACCCATTGTTGAGAACCGACTTATGTGAATTTTTTATGCAGCCTCTCTTTAAAAGTACGATTAAAACGCTCAATAACAACTGCTTTTCCTTCATTAAATGTACTGTATAATGTAATAACATGCTCTTTAAGAAAGTTCATAAATATGCTGTTGTAGAACTCCGTCCCCTCATCGGTCCACAGCTTCTTTGGTTTCCTTTTGCTTTTATTAAATATCTGTTGGAAGGCTAACATCAGAGTATTACCCTTCTTGTTTTTCAGGGGAACAACCCAAGCAAATCTACTCCTCAAATCAATAACGGTTAGGGCATACTTGTGCCCTTTATCATTATTTAGTTCAATTAAATCAGCAGACCAGATGTAATCAACGGCTTTAGAATAAACCTTCCTTCGTTTAAACTTTGTGATCATAGGTTTGTGTAACTCATTAGCTAAAATGACTCCTTCCTCAGGTTTAATATCATCCTTGGAGATTAGAAGTTTTTTAAGGGCTTTGCCCCCATCCCAAATCTCAATTTAAGACCTATCACCCTCTTCACGAGAGGTCTAACAATTTTCTCTCTCAACTTTGGATCTCGTATCAAAGACAAACAAGCGTTATGCCTAGGTCCCCAGTCGGTGAAGTGATGTGAGTTGACAAAGTGGAAGACGCAAGGCGGCCATCTTGGATTTTGACTTGGCGACCCAATTTTCAATGGCGTTCTCCCTTATGCGTAGATACCCCCACACACCAGATTAGAAGTTGGTACTCCGCTTATTTTTCAAGATATTTTGCTCACAAGGTTCAGACATACATGGCGGCGGCCATCTTGGATTTTGACGTGGCAAACCAATTTTCAATAGCGTTATTCCTTATGTGTAGATACACCCACACACCAGATTAGAAGTTAGTAGTTCGTTTATTTTTTAAGATATTTCGCTCACAAGGTTCAGACATATATATGGTGGTGGCCATCTTGGATTTTGACGTGGTGACCCAATTTTCAATAGTGTTCTTCCTTATGCCTAGATACACCCACACACCAGATTAGACGTTGGTACTTCGCTTATTTTTCAAGATATTCCGCTCACAAGGTTCAGACATACATGGCGTCAGACATACATCGTGGTGGCCATCTTGGATTTTGACGTGGGTTGCACCCACACACCAAATTAGAATTCGGTCCTTCGCTTATGCACGCACGCACGCATGGACACACGGACGGAGAGGAAAACCATAGTCCCCCTTTCACTCCGCGGTGTGACGGGGGACAATTATACAGCATTTCTCTAGCGGCTTCATGTTTCCCTGCTAATGTATCGTTATTAGGATAAGCAATGTCGTGCTTCATACACGTCTCATCAACCCTGTCTATGGGTTCAGACCAAGGTATAGGATTGTCATTTTCATCTCGTCTTTTTTCCAAGTTTGTTCCTGGGCCACAGAAGGAATACCCCGGTAGATGTAGTTCCCCTGGAATCCCTGTTGTTGTAAACCTACTACCTGATATATATTTTTGTATATCACTTCCGCTTTTAGGTGAGATGAATTGACACTTTTTAGTCCCGCATATTACACATTCTCCCTTTTCATAAACTCTATTCTTTTTTTTTTAGTCCCGCATATTACACATTCTCCCTTTTCATGAACTCTTTTCTTTTTATTTACCTCGTGGGAGATATTTTTAGATTTAGTTTTCTTTTTGCACTTGATACAATAACTCATTTTATTATTAAATTTATTATTATTATTATTTTTATTATGTACATGTTCCCATTAGCATGACAATCAATTCCATTGTTTAAAATAAACCTTTTATTATCATAAGCCACAAGAGCTTTCTTGTTCACCTCCTCTGTATATAATTGATGTGCATAACTTCTTATCGTATTCATTTTTCTAAACTCCTCTTTCTTTAAAATTAAACAATTAAAATAATGTTTAAACTCTATTTCTTCTTTGATAACATTTTTCTTTATTCCTTTCAACTTCTTATCACATCTTTCAATATTATTATCAATATATTTACAAGCATAAGCTTTAGCTCTCAATCCAACATATTCAGTCATTACCTTCCCTCCTAATTCATCCTTAAACTTTCCAATAACGTTTTTATTCTTTGAGGAAAACAACTTATCGGTTGATTTATAATTGCTCGTATCATACAAGTCACTATCCTCAAGCATATCTGAATAAACATCTTACGTCTTAATTTCTAAAATGAAACTATCCGTATAAAGTAGAGAAACATTATTTTGATATTTCTTCTTCAAGTTATTGTGAAGGTAATCATACATTAGTAATTTTGATAAATCAAGAACCGTCGTTCCTATATAAATAGGTTTATCCATTTTAATACTCTCTTTTTGTAAATGAATAGCAACAAAATTCTCTGAAAACACCACTTCTCTTTGAAAACTAGGTTTATTAATTAATTTTGCTGCTTGGTCTAAAGATGTAGTAAGTCTTATGTTTTCTCTATTCCTATGATTTTCCATCGTCTTTCCCAACACAGAATTATTCATCAATTTATAAAAGTCTTTCTCAAAATCGGTTTTTGCTTCGGTTCTTCTTTGAGTATTAAAATCAATATACTCCTTCATCCAATGACTTTGGTTCAACTGTATAACTCTATGGACTTTCGTTACTATCAATCCTGCCAATACATATTGCTTCAAGTTCCTTTGGTGTAAAACATAATTTTCTTTGTCATATAATAATAATAATAATGCATTTATTTTATATAGCGCTTTTCAGGAAGCCCAAAGACGCTTTGACAGAGTGCAAAACATAATGCTTTTTGGTACTGGTAAGTACTTTTTCTTTTGGTTTACCTTTTATATTAAATGTTCGTTGATAATCACTTAGCCATTCTTCTTTCGGGCATTCTTTTGTAGGGGCATATGGTAGGTCGTCGTGTTTATTATGGAGTTCTTCAGGATATTTCAAATCAACCTCAAAATAATACCCAACTTCCGAATCGTCCAATTCTTGGTGTGAGGATGTAACGATGTTTTGAAAAAACCTTTTCATAATCTTTCTCTTCAACCCATTTGAGTCCTCCATAAGGTAGAGCTTGAGACAGAGCCCATCCATACAAATTATTAGCATCGTAATACATCAGGTAAGAACTATCTTACATATCATCATAATTAGGAAGATACTTATTGTTTGCTTTTGCATATCTCTTCGAACATACTTGTGATATTCCTCCTCTTTTAGCCTCTTCTATCACCAAAAGCATATCTTCATCACTGATTAAATCCAACTTTTGTTTTGTCATTTTTAACATGGCACTCCAAGCTAATCCGGGAGTGGTGTAGTAGTGGGCAGGATCTAACCCATATGATTGTTTATTATGACAAACTGTTCTAAAGGTTTCAAAGATGTCGGCTAGTAGTAAGACGTCGGTTTTAAGATACAAATCATGACATTCTCCAAGGTTATTTATTTTAAACGTTTTCCAAATATTTTGTGCTTGAGTAGATTATTTATCGGTTATAATTTAACTTATTATAACGTTATATTATATATAACTTTATATTATATATATATTATATAATAAATATATAATATTATATATATATTATATATTATTATATATAACTTATTAATAACCGTTATAACGGTTATTATTTATTTAACTTGTTATAGAAACATTCTTTAGGGGGAAGTTGTGTTTCTTTAAATCTTTCAAATGAATCCATGTAATCATACGGGTATATTCCCTTTTGTGATAAGAGTTCAATTTCTTTTTTATCTGATATATACTCTGAAAGACACGGAAAGTTTTTAATATTTGATGCCAAGGTATATAATGGACTTTCCATAAATTTAAATGAGTCAAGAAACTGGATGTGAGTCGCATCATCTATCTCTTTATCGGTTTTATAGACATATGGTTCGGTTGCGAATGGTTCGGTGGATGTGCAGAGTATCGTTGAGAGAGAGGAAGACAAATGATGAATTGCGAAAGATGATGGGAATAGAGCCTGTGATTGATGCTGTGAAGAGGAACAGGTTGAGATGGTTTGGTCATGTGTTGAGGAAGGATGAAAGTGACTGGTTGAGAAGAGTGATGGAAATGAATGTAGAAGGAAGTAGAGGACGGGGAAGACCGAGAAAGACTTGGCTAAAGATGGTGGAAAAAGAAATGCGGGCAAGGGGGTTAACAAGGAGAGATGCAGAAAATAGGGCAAAATGGAGAAGATTGTCATGGGGACCGCAAGGCTAACCCCCGCTCTTGCAGGG
This sequence comes from Myxine glutinosa, assembly GCF_964187855.1. Lineage (NCBI taxonomy): Eukaryota > Metazoa > Chordata > Myxini > Myxiniformes > Myxinidae > Myxine > Myxine glutinosa. Next base: position 217,613,655 of record NC_136263.1, read on the forward strand.
AAAATGGCCTGAAAATGCATGTTGTTTGTTGTTGTGGTTTTATAGACATATCCCATTTTTGTACGTATTGTTTTAGTGAATGAAATATAGTCCTGATCTGTGGCCGGAATTGCTGAAATACTCCCATATGTTTTTGAAAGTGTATTAATGAATAGATGTGTATCATAATGAGAGTTGTTGTGAAGAAAGACCGGAATGAAATTGGGGGTTTCATAATTAAGATTACATTCATCATGAGCCGGACCCCTATATTTACCGGTGAGATGGCAATGGTCTCTAACCTTTGGTCCCCCAGTATCTTCCTTCCCATCAATTTTCTTTCCACAAATATGACAGATGCTATTTGGTTGCTAAAATTATGTTTCTTCTTCTTTTGTTAGGGGGTTCATCGGTTTATTGGTTAATCTCATTATCTTTCTTAAGCGAAGACAGTCCTTTTCTAATCGTTTTATAAACTCAGACGCCACATCTTCTCGTCTATAAAGTTCTTGTTTGTTGTATTTGTCACCAACGGATGATTTGATATAATAACAGAAACCACAAGGAGCATGTTTTTGATATTTATTCGTGGATGTTTTGTTTGGTTTTGAAGAAGCGTCATTTATCTTTTCAAGAATACATTGAAAGTCGGCATATATCACAAATGGGTGTTTTATAGTTTTATTAAAATCTTTAAATGTTATGTTTGAACCTTCTTCAGGTGTAGTAATTCTGACGGCTTTATGTTTACCACAGAATTCTAAGTGTTTGTCTAACGCTTCTTGGCTCCTGTGGGCGAGGGAGTGACATCGCAAACAGGGGTATATTTTACCATGATGTTTACTTGTTTGTGAAGAAATTAATGTTGAATTTTTTTTGATGTAAGCATAATGTGAATTTTCTCCTGAATTATAATATAAAAGGTTAATATGAGTTTCATCATTTTTATCGTTATCAGAAATGTACAAATTCTGAACGTTGTTTTTACCCATTAGACCATGAGCATTAATAGATAGATTGTTCATTTTCTCAAATTTAGGAATATCTTTCATGGACATTGGAAATGGTAAACCAGTAACATTTAACTCATTTTCATATTTCTCAATGTGATACCCTTTCGGGGTGAACTTCAATAGGATGTAAGTGTGCTAGAACAGACCATATAAAACATTTAAGATCTTTGTTTTGAATATTAATAATCGCCTTTTTAAGCTTTATATTTTTCGGCAATTCAATGTAAGAAGAAGCTTTTAGGGGGTTTGATTTTAGAACATGTATATCGATGAAAAGTATTCCAGTAATAGCAAATCCACTACCCACAAGCGAATGATCCACCTGTTCTTCTTGTTCTATAAATTTATCATAAACGTCGGTTAATAAGAACCCCTGGAGTGATGGGATAAAGTACGGTTTTGTTCTCATATAACATTTTACAATAAGCTCCCCTATTTCAGTATTTGGTTTTTTCAATTCCATTTTTACTCCCATATAAAATTTAAGGGGTTTAATCTCATCCAAAACATTCTTTACATACAGTCACGTGAAAAAGTAAGTACACCCCATGTAAAGTTTTGACTTTTTCAACATATTTCAACATACAGCTATTTGATCTTCATTTCAACAATATTGATAGATAAAGGTGATATAATATAACAAATATCATGAAACATTTACATTTTGTAGTCCATTGTATAATTTAAATAAACATAAATGCAAATTTTGCATGTGGAAAAAGTAAGTACACCCCGACATTTATCACTACTTCAAACACCTAAAATTAGAAAAAGGTGCAGCAGCTCAGATGCAAGTGATTAGAACATCGTTAGAGAGGATCTTGGAGGAACCTGTCTTATTTAAACCTCAGACATTTAGTTTGGCTTGCTCTTTGTTGTTGAAGTGTGCGGCATCACCATGCCGAGATCAAAAGAGCTCTCCGAGGCCTTCAGAAAGAAGGTTTTAGATGCCTACGAGTCTGGGAAGGGATTTAAAAAGATCTCCAAACAATATGAAATCAATCATTCGACTGTCCGGAAGATCATCTACAAGTGGAGAAGATTCCAAACAACTGCCAACTTGTTCAGGCCAGGCCGCCCCAGCAAGTTCAACCCGAGAGCAGACCGCAAGATGCTGAAAGAAGTCTCTGAGAACCCCAGAATGTAGTCACGGGACCTACAGGTAGCTCTTGCCACTGTTGATGTCAAAGTGCACGAGTCTACCATTAGAAAGAGGCTGCACAAATCTGATCGACATGGGAGGTGTGCCAGGTGGAAACCTTTGCTGTCCAGAAAGAACATCAGGGCAAGACTAAAGTTTGCCAATGAACACCTGGGCAAAGACCAGCACTTCTGGAACAATCTGCTCTGGACAGATGAGTCAAAGGTAGAGCTATTTGGCCACAGTACCAGAAGACATGTTTGGCGAAAACCAAAGACAGCATTTGACCACAAGTACCTGATACCAACTGTAAAGCATGGTGGTGGAAATATTATGGTTTGTGGCAGCTTTGCTGCAGCAGGGCCTGGGCAGCTCACCATCATAGAATCCACTATGAATTCTTCATTGTACCAGAGGGTGCTTGAGGACAATGTGAGGCCATCTGTCGGAAAGTTGAAGATCAACCGAAAGTGGACCTTGCAACATGACAATGACCCTAAATATACCAGTAAATCCATCAAGGAATCGCTGAAAAGAAAGAAATGGAGGGTTCTGGAATGGCCAAGTCAAAGCCCGGATCTAAATCCCATCGAGATGTTGTGGGGGGATTTGAAACGAGCTGTGCATGCAAGAAACCCCTCAAACATCGCACAGCTGAAATAATTCTGCATGGAGGAGTGGGCAAAAATTTCTCCCAGTCGATGTCAGAGACTGGTAGACAGTTATAAGAAACGCCTACTTGAGGTTGTTTCTGCCAAAGGGGGCAATACTACCTGTTAGAGCCAAGGGTGTACTTACTTTTTCCACATGCAAAATTTGCATTTATGTTTATTGAAATTATACAATGGACTACAAAATGTAAATGTTTCATGATATTTGTTATCTTATATCACCTTTATCTATCAATATTGTTGAAATGAAGATCAAATAGCTGTATGTTGAAATATGTTGAAAAAGTCAAAACTTTACATGGGGTGTACTTACTTTTTCACGTGACTGTAGCTTTCAACGGCGGGTTTGATCATTTCAATCACCTCAGCTATTGATTTTGGTTCTGGGGGTGGTAAATTTAAAATCCTTATTTTAATATGTCCTTTAAATGCCCCATCAGTGTCCTTGATCGCGTATCCCCTCAACTATGTGTTTTTGTGATCGAGTATGTCTTGGAAAACTATTCTTCAAGTATTTCTGTTTACAAAGACAACAATATATTTTTTCTGGTTCTCGTGGGAGCAATATCTGGGGGCTATTGTGGGGATGGTTATCAATGTATGACTGCATTTTGTAATTGTATGCATGTTTGCGTGATTTAAGATGAGCGGGTAGGTTTCTCTTCAGAGGGGACTCATGACAAACGTTGCAACGTATTCTCTTGGGTCCTAATAATGGGGCCATCATCTTTAATACATTGCGAGTTTGTTTGTTGGTTTGAAGATGATTTTTATATTGTTTATATTCCCGTTTACAAACGGAACATTGTTGTTTCATTGCCATTTTTATATATTGTCACGCAACTTTTTTTTTTTTTTTTGTATACAAGATCGAGGCTCGTGAAAGAGCGAACATTAATCACACAAAAAGACAAACCGACACATAAAACATATAACATCGGGAGCGGTAGACAAGATGGGGAGAGAGGGGGAAGGACACAAACACAACATTTGAGAGCAGGGACCGAGAGACATGGAGACATCGAGAGATCTGAGAGAGGGCGAGGGCTTTGGGGGGGGGGGGGGGAGCATGGGAAGGGGGCGGTGGCAGAGGTATAAAACATATGGACACTGCCAGGACTTCCAGGAAAGAAGTTGGAATTTCAAACAAGGTGGATCTGGGGTGAATTAGCAGGGGTAGAAAAGATCAAGGTTTTGGATGGGGGAAGATAAGAGATGGTGGTGAACAGCTGTTTTAAAGACCTGGAGGGAGGAGTGGGATTGAAGGGAGTGAGGGAGTTTGTTCCAGAGGCGGGAGAAAAGAGGAATGAAAGAGTGAAGGTGAGCAGAGAGCCGAGATTTCGACAGTTTAACCATCAGAGGGTTGCTGGCAGATCTTGTGCGACCTGTAGGAATATTTGGGGGACAGAGCACAGAGAGAGCTGGGGGTGCAAGGCCGGAGAGGAGTCGGTAGAAGACAGAAAGACCACCTACCTGCCTGCGGTGAGTGAGTGAAAGGCCCTCAGAGATAGCTTCATCGCGGGAGATTCCAATAATTCTGAAAGCTTTGGTTTCAACAGCGTGAAGCCGAGCTAGGTGTGAGGCAGGAGCACCGGCCCATAGGGGAGAACAGTATTCCATTGAGCTGCGGATGAAAGCCTTGCATGTGGTGAGGAGCTCAGGTGTGCCGAGGAAGGACTTCGCACGACGGAGGATGCCCAGTCGGTGACTGGCTTTGGAGGCCAGCTTGGAAATGTGGTTTTCCCAAGAAAGATCATGGCAGATAGTGAGACCCAAAAGCTTGAGCGACAGAACTTCTTGGAGATGATTGTTGAGAAAGTAGATGGGAGGGTTGTCCAGTCGATCTTTTCGGAGAGACATAGTAAGAGTGTGAGATTTGTCAGGATTGAAAGACATGTTCCACTTGTTTGACCAGTCTGTGATTTTGTCCAAGTCTTCAGAGAGTGAGGAGGCTGCAGACTGCCGATCTGAGGGAAGAGGTATGGAGCGGCAGAGAGTGGAGTCATCAGCAAAGAGATAGAGAGGATTTTCAAGAGAGTCAGAGAGATCATTGATGAAGACCAGAAAAAGCACGGGGCCCAGAACACTGCCTTGGGGAACTCCAGCCTGAACAGGAAGAGGAGATGAGAGAAACCCATTCAGGGCCACACGTTGACGACGACTAGAGAGGAAGTCCACCAGCCATGCGTGGAGATTTCCATGGATACCAAAAGAGGAGAGTTTGGTGAGCAGAGCGGGGTGCCAGACCGTGTCGAAGGCACGTGATATGTTGAGGGAGACAGCTCTAATTTCCTGTTTGGCATTGAGGACCTCCATCCATTGTTGAGACAGCAGAAGCAGCATGTCCAGAGTAGAGTGACCTGGTCTGAAACCAAATTGATGATCAGAGATCAAGCCATTGGAGAAGAGGAAAGATTTCATATCCGAAGCAATGATGGATTCCATGACTTTGCTGATAATTGGGAGAAGGCTGATTGGTCTGTAGTTGCTAGGATCTGTTTTTGCACCTTTTTTGTGCATAGCGGTGATGTTGGCTGATTTCCAAGCAGATGGCAGTTGACCTTGAGCAAAAGAGAGGGTGAAGAGAACAGAGAGTGGGTGAGATAGAGCGGCAGAGCAGGATTTTAGGACCCGTGGGCTGATGCCGTCGGGTCCAGTTGCAGAATCAGAGTCGAGGGTTGACAGAAACTTTTCCACCTTGTCAGGAGGAAAGGACACGGAGTCCAGGAGCAGCAGGGTACGACTGGGTATGGTGGGTACAGAGAGGGATGGGTTTGGGACACAAGATTTAGAGGCAAACACAGAGTTGAGGCATTCAGCTTTTTCACGTGCGGAGTCAGCTGTGTAGCCGTTTGAGGTAAGGGAGGGGATGGAGGGGGAACAAACACCAGAAATGGATTTGACCAGACGCCACCAGGATTTGGAAGAGGGAGACAGATAAGAGAGTTCGGTCTTGAGAACGGAGAGATATTGTTTCCTGGCTCTCCTGAGGGTGGACACACACTTGTTTCGGGCTTTGTGAAAGGAAATGAGATTTCCTTCCGTTGGATTTGCTTTCCAGGAGACGAAGGCAAGTTGTTTCTGGGCAACAGCCTCACCACAAGATTCCGTGTACCATGGACGGGAGGAAGGGTATGACAACTGAAGACGAGATGGGATAAATCTGTGCATGAGAGAGAGCAATTTACTTTGGAAGAATTCCCAGGATGAGTTGATGTCAGAGGTGGTAGAGATGGGAGACCAGTCCAGATGATTGATGGCTGCTTGAAGACCGTGCCAGTTGGCCTGAGTGAAATGCCAGACTCGTCGACGCTGAGCAGGCTCCCTGAGGATGGTCAGAGAGATGTCCACTTTAACAAGGACATGATTAGATGATCCGATTGGAGCAGAAGAAGAGCAGCAGACATTTTCAGGGAAGTTAGTCATAACCAAGTCCAGAAGAGAAGATGTTCCGTTGACTGAGATCCGGGTCGGGAAATTGACAGATTGTGTCAGTCCCAGTGATTCGCAGAAGTCCTTTGCTGAGGAGCCATGGCTGGTGAGAGCGGTACCCACACCCAGCCAACTGGCATGATGACAGTTGAAATCACCACATATGAGGAAGAGAGAGTTGGGATGAGTAGATAGAAGTTGGTCCATATTATTAGACAGCAAGATGTAGATGGAGTCATCACTAAGTCACTAAGTCATCACTAAGCGATTAACATCAGAGTTGCGGAGGCCGATTACGAGGCTTTAAACTCCCGAGGCGAAAACTCAATAGCGGATTCCAAATCAAAGCGCGCAGGATGGAGGGGAACGACAAGAGCCCCACAGCCTTAGCTATTAAAACGAAACAGGAAACTGCATTCAGGTATATGTACAAAAATAATACAAGGATTTATTAATGAAAAGCAAAGACAGTGAAAAAGCACGCGCCGGTAATAACTCTAATAAGAAGCCTAAATTGGGATCCCACACACAACAGATATCAAACACGATACGAGGGAGATGAATACGAAAATAACACGTCTCGTCATGTAAAGTGGAAACGCGGAGCTCGGGCTTAGCTGGCTCTAGTCGTCTTCAGTGTAACACGGACCCGTGGCCCTCTCTGTCCGCCTCCGAGCGCCACCAGGCCTCGTTGGTTCAATGGCACACCACGAGCTCCCTTGCTCCAAAGGTCCAACGCAGGGCTGCACAAAGCAAGCGAACTCCACTCGGGCTGCCGGCCGGGACTAAAGCTGCTCGAGCTGCAACTCTCCACTCGACCAGGGACAGGAAGGACACTCCAAACTCGGGATCGCACCGGGAGTACCAACTCAAGCCGTGAACTCCTTCGAACTGCACTCAACTCGACTCCCTCAACTCGACTCTCTGCCATCTTATCTCAACTGCCCCCAAACGGCGTCCTCCTCTCGATCATATCCCTGGCCGATGACGTCACATTGGCACACTGTTCTGCCAATCAGAGCCTCCCACGACTCGCGGGCTCGTCCAGGGGCACGCCCACTGCACCACGGCCGCTCCCGTCCCCGACTCCGTGGTCACCGCACGTGCTACGCGAGGTCGGCAGGCCATGCGGAGGTGTAAATGGTGGCGGCCAATTGTGGCGGTGTTTTTGGCCTGGTTACCTGTCCGTTTTCTTCCGAAGTCATTGTCAGGGAAAGGAATTATTTAATGTTGCGCTAGGGACCTAACTAATGTTTATGTGGTTTGCAGTGCCATAATGGACAAAGGTTTGACTACTAGGTGAGACTCACAGGAGCGTTATCTTTAATCCCTAACTACTTAACACTCGAATCTCCTGGTAGATCCACAATCATACATCTTATCCCGACAAATGCCTAAACATGAAGAACTTATTACAGGTAGATTCCCTATAGCGACAATCGAATACCTACCTATACAGATCTACCTGGCTCTGGATATTGCTTTACCCCCAGACATAACAATATCTATATTATAATAGGCTATGGTGATTCTGTCTGTCTGTCCGGGGGTGTGGCTTAGTCCGTTTGCAGAGTAGCTCCACCCATTCTAGGAGGGGCTTCGAAAACAAATTCTGGGAGAGGCTTCATATAAACAAATATCCACTATTTTATTAACTCGCATAGCTTTGAGGCCTGTTTTGTAGGCCCGTGGTGTCTTGCTCTCTCTTCAAGTTTTATTTCAAATCAAATTCGATATATCATTTCATTTTTCGCAGTCGCTAACATAGTTTTAGACTCGGTTGAAAAAAAACGGGAAGAAAATCCGATGAAAGTTTCCGTTTATAGAACGAAATGAATTCTCAAAGGCCTGTAACTTCAAGGCCATTGAGTCTCTCTCACGCCTTTATCTCCAATCTAACTCACCATCTGATTTCATTTTTATCGATGGTTTTAGACTCGGTGTCAGCAATAATTGAGAACATTCACACACACGCGGGAAAATGCAGAGATATATTTTAAAAAATCGCGTCATGATGTATCATACACCGCCCAACATGACACCGACGGCAACATGTCGACATATATTAAAAATCGCTTTTTCTTTTCGTTAAGATATATTACTTTTCCGTTTGATGACACTCGTCACAAAAACGTCAACAATGATGCCGACATATATTTCTTCGTTTGTATTTCATTCAACATTATTATCCGGAAGTAAAGGTTCACGTGTTCATTTCACGTGTGCAAAAACAAACTCCATTTCACGTGTGCATTATGGACATGAAACACAGACGGGAAATTGCTAAGAGATATTTCATTCGAAGCAATTAAACACCGCCCAAATAAAAAATTTCACCGACAAACCGAGTGAATTCACCGAGCGAATTTCATCGAATTTCACCGAGTTTCAGGAAATTACCGAGAGATATTTCTTCGTTTTTATTTTATTAGTTACTAGCAGAAGTACCCCGTGTTGCCGGGCGGGGGAGGGGGGAAGGGCACGTACACTTTAAACATGGATATACATGTGGGATGTGGCCTGTGGGATATATACATGTGGGATATGTGTACGTGTGTGTGTGTGTGTGTGTGTGTGTGTGTGTGTGTGTGTGTGTGCGTGCGCGCGCGCATGCATATATGTGTGTGTGTGTGCGTGCGTGCATATATGTGTGTGTGTGTGTATGTGTATATATATATATATGTCTGTGTGTGTGTATGTGTATATATATGTGTGTGTGTATATGTGTGTATGTGTGTCGATGTACATGTCTGTATGTGTGTGCATGTGTGTCGATGTACATGTCTGTACGTGTGTGTGTGTGCGTGTATGTGTGTGCATATATGTGTGTGTGTGTGTGTGTGTTTTTGTGTATGTGTATATATGTGTGTCTGTATGTGTATATGTGTGTGTGTGTGTGTGTGTGTGTGTGTGTGTGTGTGTGTGTGTGTGTGTGTATATATTGTTGCGGATCCGGGGTCGGCACTCCCGTTATCAATTGGGGGTTAATCCCCTTGTCGTTTTCACTGGCCGATCCTCCCGGTCCTAGAAATATGACGTCACTTCCGGTCGGTCGTAGCCAGGGTCATTGGTCAATGAAGTCCCAAATACCTGCTTACTAGGACCGGCCGCAAGCGAGGAAATATTTCCACCCGGGCCGCAGCGTTAATGGATACGCCGAGCGAAACGAGCTGCGACTCGGGCCGTTATCAAAAGGACTAAACCCGATTAAAAACGGTTGGCCAAATCGTGCCACAGATATTCAATAGGAAGAAAGGACGAAAGCGATCGAATGAGAGAAACCAAAGTGTAAAGAAAGAACACAGGTTTATTACTATACTAAAAGAGGAAACGAAAGGGCAAGAATATACAGTGAAGAGGAAGAAGCAGGACACAGGGCAAGCTTATACAGTCTTATTTTACCATATTGTAAGGGCATTTTATGAGATATTTCACAAATCTGTTAACTAAATTGTTACCAAAAACTTTCTTCACCAATATGTTTGTAAAGGTGTGTAATAACATGTGTTAAAATGTTGAAGGTCAACTCCCATGGGAAACCCAGAAAAAAAGCTGTTGAATTCGGGTACCGAAAAATTATTTTCGAGAATTTTTTTTTTTTTAATCGGCCCTTAAGTAACTTATGAGGGGTCAAATAAGGGTTTTTCATGATTCTGAGTTGATTGTTAACATTTATATTTCACCACAGACACTCCTTTGTGGAAAAATAATTTCTAAATATATCTCATTTTCTACTTTGCAGGATATGGAGTCTAGCAATATGGATGAAGACGTTACTCCATCTGTGCTCAATTGCTTCATCTGTGCACGCTCGGATACACCAGCTGAAAGGCTCATACAGGCAACTGGCACTTTGGCTGTCATCACTGATTGATCCTCAAGCGCAGCATCAACCGCAACCTCATCATTGATCTGTTCATCGGTTTCCTCCACAATGGTGTCAAGAGTGCCAGAAGTATCTGGAACATCATCTCCACTCCTACTATTAAGGAAGCAGTATTTGTAGTTTTGTGTCTCCGTGTAAGACTCAGTGTATCCCAGCCGGTGGAACTTGTTGAGCATCCATTTTGACCCAAATCTATGATCAAGTTGTATGGCAAGCCCCATTTGGTGTGGCAATACTCTAGACCGAGGTCGACAGCCCTTAATAAAATTCTGCCCCCAAACGGCAACTCTTTCGTCTGTCTTGACAATCGGTCTCAAGAACATCTGAAGGCTTGCAGGAACAAGTGTCAGCTGACTATCGATGTCAGTCATACTGTGTGTGGTGGGGTATGACTTTGGACCTAAATCAATCAAGGCAATATCATTGGATATGAACTTGAGTGCCGTCTTTATGATCTGAGTCTTCTCATCTCCATGGTCAAGATTAGCATGATGCTCTCGCAGAATATTGTCGGTGCCATCTTTGAGACAGAGTACATCTGCCCTTCTTTCCTGTGTTGTGAAATACAAGGTGTCTTCGTATTTCTCGAGAAGTTTTATCTTTAGCCAATGCTTTGAATAAGAAAGGCTCTTCTCTGGTGACTGATCAAACTCCTGCAGCTTTTCATGGACTTGGTCCATGTTCATTACCCCATGCTCTAATTCTGAGTCTAACCATTCGCAGAATTCAATAAAAACTGCCTCTCGCTCCTCATCAATACTCCTCTGTCTTCTCTTCCTTTTTCCTTCCTCATCAGTCTTGGACAAACTGTCACCTCTCGCAAACATAAGTTTGCATCGCAAATGGTACAGTGTTTCTTCTGCTACCAAGTCGTTGATCCCTTCCAGGCGTCCAGTGACTTCAGTGCCCCAGTCATCCCCGCGACTCCGTGCTGTCTTCAGCAAGCTTGCCTTCAGTGTATCTGCAGTCAAATTATCTGGCACTCTGTATTTCTTTCTAGCTTGTGCTGGATTATTTTTGTAGAGCTGGGCTGGTTGGTTGCAAAGAATGCATACATCCTTATACAGGAGGTCAACTTACTGTGATCTTCTAGAACTGCAGCCAGTTGATGAACTGAACTCACAAGTAGTGCGTCTTCTCTTCAACTTTGATGACTCTTTCTCTGCCTTTGATGCTTGAGCTGACTTCTTGGTAGTTGCAACAAAGTTGTTGTACAGATCATTTTTACACTTCTGGTGGTACCTCAGTTTTCCTTCCTTTTGAGCCTCCTTCATACGTTCCACAAAAGTAGCATTTTCGACAGTTTCTGCTTGTTTCAATAAAGTTGAGTATCCCTTTGGAGTTGCCTGTATGAGCCTTTCAGCTGGTGTATCCGAGCGTGCACAGATGAAGCAATTGAGCACAGGTGGAGTAACGTCTTCATCCATATTGCTGGACTCCATGTCCTGCAAAGTAGAAAATGAGATATATTTAGAAATTATTTTTCCACAAAGGAGTGTCTGTGGTGAAATATAAATGTTAACAATCAACTCAGAATCATGAAAAACCCTTATTTGACCCCTCATAAGTTACTTAAGGGCCGATTAAAAAAAAAAAAAATTCTCGAAAATAATTTTTCAGTACCCGAATTCAACAGCTTTTTTTCTGGGTTTCCCACGGGAGTTGACCTTCAACATTTTAACACATGTTATTACACACCTTTACAAACATATTGGTGAAGAAATTTTTTGGTAACAATTTAGTTAACAGATTTTCATATGTTTCCCTTACTAATACACCCAGGACAATACAGACAGACTTACAAGGGTGGGAATGGCAGGAAGGATGACTGGAAGGGGGAGAAGGTCCAAGGAGATGGCAGGGCAGGAAGGTCCGGGGCCGGTGGCACAACGTCGAGGTCCCGCTCGAAGGTCCACACTCCCGTTCCACGGCATAAACCCGGCAGGCAGTGCAGTTGGTATGTTGTTGAACGCGAGCGGACCTTACTTAGCGGGGTTCATATATCGGGGAGGGTTCTTGGCTTTCTCTTTCTCAACGTTCGTAACGTGCTGCAGTTCAACAGAAGTCCGTAGCGAGAAGCCGTCCGTGTATGCAGTTCTCTCAAGCCAGCTCTCTCTCTCGTAAGAAACACGCCCTCTCCCGCAGCTCATCTCCGTAAGCAGCCCCTCCGGTCGCTTTTATCAGTCGTGCTCGTATCAAGCTGCCGGCTCCGAGGACACGCCTGCCGGTGGGCTCACCTCGGCCCTGGTTGGTTGGTAAGTGGGCCACGCCTCGCTCTGGGCGCTTGGCCGACTCCTCCCCCTTCTTTGCCAAGCTTGACCGCGTGCATAATGGCTTCTTTGTTGGATGGAAAAGATGGCTGCGGCCGTTGAGGATATGATTGGGGGAGCTGTAGGGCCTAGGTTATTTGATTAATGCAACGTAGATTCAACTATTGGGAACAGAGCCTTAACTAAAACACATACTAATGAAATATCTATGGAGATGTCCTCTGGTGTCTTACGTGTTGTACATGGCCTATCTAGGGTGCGATCTTTTATATTCCAACAAATGGGGATATTTACAGGGGATCATTTAGAAGGGAATATTTACAAAAATTTACGAAGTGAAGGTTCTCAAAACCGTAACACGGCACCCTCATTCCTCACGGGACGTCCCGGCCCGAAAACTTTACTTTAGTGTGACACTCAGATGTGGTAACCCTCTACTATTAACTCCACCCTGAGTGCGACATTTTAAAAAACAGTTAAGTATGTCCCGCCTGCTATGTTGCATCCTATCTACTGACTCACGCCCACAGGATAACCGAATCACGGAATTAATTTTGAAACTAAACATCGATGGTGGGGAGGGAGCATGATATTTACAAGACTATTTGGTATTTACAATACGAACCCAGGACCTGTCATTTGGGAAACAAAAAGAAGATGGTTTGAAAAGGAGGAAAAGCATGCACTGCACTGCACCGATACACCATACCCACATGCCCGGGGATGCACAATTGATATTGCAGTGCACCCCCGAGCACGCAAGTACCAGTTACACAAAGCACCACAAAGCACCATAAAAGCACCAAAGTACCAAAAAACACCAAAGCACCATCCAGTGCTCATTTCACACACAATAATCAATGTCAAAGCAAATGGTGTCTTCTTTCTTCTCTGCTGGCCCGATGTTCTTGGCTGCTGGGCCGATGTTTTTGGCTGCTGATGTTCTTTGCTTGCGGCCTATTTGGAAATAATAAAAAGGCACAAAACGCGTCCATTTTTATTTATGGCCAACAGGGGCCAACTAAGGGTGGTCCACCTGTATGGCTTAGGGGCCACCTTACCATGGTCCGCAAGCAAGCTTCTTTTCTGGCCACCATGGCCGGTCCCAGCAGAGGGGTCATGACACAAACGTGTGGTCCATAAAGGGGTGCTTAGCCACAGAAACGTGTGGTCCATATGGTGGTGCTAGGCCGCAAGTCGTGCGGTCCATAAGGTGGTGTACCGGTCAGGCAGCTGGCAGCGGCGGTTCAGGCACACAACTGCGGCTACCTGCGCACTCCCCCCGGACCCAAAAGAACAAGCCGTGAGTGGGGAAGGAAGGACAAAGCAAGCATCGGGGTAGGATCGCAAGGGTACACATCAACACAAGGTAATGCAAGGTGAGGTGCGCAGAGGAGCGAGCGGAGAAAGCCCATCCATACCGTACGTCACCCCCCTGTCACCTACTCTACTCTTGTCCCCTACCCCGTATTTACAAAATTTACAACTTTACAAATTCATCACTACCCGTCCTGTCTTCCCCATATCTCCCCTTAAAGCAAATTCGTCCCCAATCCCAATTTCTTATTACTCCCTCTAAGCCAAATTTACCATCAATCCCTCATAAGTAGGAAGAGATGGAATAATGAGCAATGTCACACCCACGTCATGACGCGTCTTTCATCCCAACATTTGCCAAAATCACATGGTGTGGAGTCTTGTCATTACCTCAGGTGAGTGAATGCAGATGGTGCGAAGAGATTTCCAATCCTAACTTCTAAATGACTTTAACACAGTTACACTACCCGGGGTCTTTCCCTGCCAAACCATTGGCCACTTTACTCTATGCGGTTCTAAGAACCAAACTCCCATTGCACATACTGTGGCGCTCACCAATTTGGGGTCTCACTCCCCCGATTCTACTCCCTGTGCCCTCGCACAATTTCAGGGCTGGGTCGTGTGGCGCTCCAGCAGGTCCGCTTACCTGCACACCTCCGCCACTGCAGTTGCCTCCCGAGCTTGCCTAGCTCCTCACCCTAACCTACCTACCTACCTGGGGACGGCCCTCTGGCGCTCTCACCCAACTACCGCTCTCTCTGGCGTCGGGCTACCCGGGTCCTTCCCTGGATCCTCGGGCCCCACTGAACAACCCTACCTGGCTCCCAGAGCATACCTGCGGCCTCACCTGGCCGACAGACTAACAGTGGCGGAGTGCCCATTTAACCATACACACACTAACAGGCCACACGCCCAGCCATTTCACTCCACTAATGCACCCATCCAAGCACTCCATTCTACCCACGCACCACAGATGCCAATATCCACCACAATTTACCTATACCCTCTACCTAACTCTTAAACTACCCTCCCCGGGTATTCATGAAGGGGTCCATCCTTCCCCCATCCACTCCTTCGTACCATGCACTCCACTCCACTCTTTCCACCACACTCACTCCACACCATCCACCCCACACTCCATCTACTCCAGACCATTTATTCCATACACCTGTTCTCATTCACCTGGATTTCTCCTCTTGCACAACCTGTGTTCACACACCTGGTGCCACCTGCACCCTCCTTTCCTCCCAGGCGCATTCACTCCATACAATGCACAATCACAATTACTCACATTCACAATGCTCTGCTCATTCACTTTCACACACACACACACACACACATATCATTCATGAGCATTGCCTCACTTCATCACCAGCACTACCGTGCACTTTCATACCAATTCCTCATTTCATCACTCTCACCACAAACACAACTGCATCCTCTGGCTACCTGGTTTCCCTCTAACTTAGTGCTTCCCCCAGTTATCCCTTATACTATTGCACATCCCACGTCGTTATTATCCATCTACCCTACTCTACGTCCCCTCACCTGTCCAAAAGTCGCTACTTAAATCAAGAGTTACCTATGGTCATTTTTCTAAATCCCTAACCATTTATCCAAACCCTCCCTGGCTTGGTTTTCACCGCCATAACCCCATAAACTATTGCTCATGTGCCCGGGCACGATGTGAGGGATGGTAGAGCCATCACTTTACCATCCCTTTACATCACCATCGCCAATTAAATTTGCCAATCATGCTAATCAAATCTGCCAATCAAATTTGCCAATCATGCCAATCAAATCTGACAATCCAATTTGCCCATCAAATTTTGCCAATCAAATTTCACTACCTATGCCATCACTCGTCCACTATACTTGAGCCTCTCGTGCCGGAATGCCTTTTGACAGCTCGATTTCGAAAAGCCGGCTATCTGTGCGGGTGGTCAGTCTACTGTTGGTTGGGTCCGTCCGGCATTCGATTCTGAGGAGGGGGCATACTAGGGCCGAGATTCCAAGCACCATCCCGGCGCGTAGCTTTTCGGTCTCCAGCCCGATGGCTCAACCTCACCTGGCGGGAACACCGCCCCCGCCAGGGGGCGAAGGTCCGACCTGGCCGACCTCCCCCGGACTCGTGCCGCTCGCCGCTATGACGCGGCCCCGACCACACAGGGCGGAGTCCGGCCCGAACCGTGCACGACGCCACCTGCAGGAGCGACGTGACGACGGTCCCGGCCGGTCCCTGCCAAACACAAAGAGCACCGAGCACCGAGCGCTCGTGTCGGCTAAACGTCGGCCTGAACGCTACCCCGGTCAACGTCGATGCTGCCTTTCTAGCATGCTCACACCACGCATTCTGTTTTCCACTCACCCATCCCGGCGTCTCAGCGCCTCTCATGCAGCTCACACATTCTACTCGCGCACATTCTCGCGCATCCATTCCACCATTCGCACACTCTGTTACACACCACTCGCTGTTCGCACACCTCTCCCCCGTTACGTACTCCGTAACACTCACGGGTGTGCGCTCTCTCGCACACCCGCTCCGCGCACACCTACCCGGTACGTACTCCGTAACACTCATAGGGGTGCAGTCCCTCGTCGCACACCCAATCACGCGCTCCACAACCAATTCAGGTGTGCTTCCTTGCACACTTGCCACAACCAATTCACTCTCCGTGTCACTCTCACCCTCACACATACACTCTGTATCTCTTTCACTCTCTGTATCACACTCGCGTTCCGGCGCCGCTAGCACACGCGCGCCATTCACCTTCATACACCTTTTCTTCACACTCGCGCCATTCACTTTAGCACAGCGCACAAAGGACCTTTCACAAACGCCCGGGTGCCGTCTCGATCCCAAGCGCGCGAAAATTCTTTTTGCGCCGAACACTTTCCCGCAAAGTCTCTTAGCCCCATATACTACCCGGCTCACTTGGGCGCTTCCTCTTTTTCGCTGCTCCAACACCTGCAAACTTCCATTTGGGTTAAGCACAGCACCATGATGTGAATTCAGATCTTGGGCATATTCCATTCCTTCCTCCCGCTGTTGCTCTTCTAAGTCCGTCTCTTCCAACCCAATTTCCACTGTTGATTCCTCAATTTGAATTAATTCCTTTTCCTTGTTAAGCCCGACGACCGCTGGCGCGCTTACAATTCTTTCTACTTCGGCGGTCGCCGGCTTCCCCATACCCTGGGTCACGATTTCTATACTCGTCCACTTGTCTGTGTTTTGCTCAGCTTCGCTTTTCCCGCGCTCCTCACGCCGCATTACCTCGTCGCGTACCCGTGTGCTTTTCCCGTCCAACTCGCGGTCAATGTCTTTCTGTATTCTTTTCACCGTGGCGTTTATTTGCTCCTGAAATCCATTCGGGTTGTACCTTGCTTCGTGCCTCATTTTCCCCATGTCGATCCCCTGGGTAGCCATCATTGCATCGAATTCCTTACTGTCACCCTTCATAGATGCACTGAAATGCATCATAAAAAGGCCCCAGTCCATTGGCACTGCGGGCCCGGCTATCGCCGTCATGTACGGGAGGCCGCCATTTTGTGTGCCTGCAACCCCCGCTACTGCATCCTCATTGCTTTCCTCTTCTCTCTCTCCCAATTCCTCCCTGGGGTCCTGGGTTGCCTCTACCCCCTCTTCTATCTCCCCCACCGGCATCCGACCGCCTTGATCATCCATGGCACGATTTCAATTTGGATTTTACTAAAATTTCAGCCGCTCGTAATTTTGACCAATTTTTATTTTTTATTTTTTAAAGATGGATTCAAATTTGGTTCGGGTCCAATCCCACTCCCGGACACCAATTGTTGCAGCCAATAGCACAATTGGTGTCCAAAATTTGGTCTAAAAAATATAGTCCCAGGTTCCAGATCCCAACTCCTGACTACCAATTGTTGCGGATCCGGGGTCGGCACTCCCGTTATCAATTGGGGGTTAATCACCTTGTCGTTTTCACTGGCCGATCCTCCCGGTCCTGGAAATATGACGTCACTTCCGGTCGGTCGTAGCCAGGGTCATTGGTCAATGAAGTCCCAAATACCTGCTTACTAGGACCGGCTGCAAGCGAGAAGATATTTCCACCCGGGCCGCAGCATTAATGGATACGCCGAGCGAAGCGAGCTGCGACTCGGGCCGTTATCAAAATGACTAAACCCGATTAAAAACGGTTGGCAAATCGTGCCACAGATATTCAATAGGAAGAAAGGACGAAAGTGATCGAATGAGAGAAACCAAAGTGCAAAGAAAGAACACAGGTTTATTACTATACTAAAAGAGGAAATGAAAGGGCAAGAATATACAGTGAAGAGGAAGAAGCAGGACACAGGGCAAGCTTATACAGTCTTATTTTACCATACACCCAGGACAATACAGACAGACTTACATGGGTGGGAATGGCAGGAAGGATGACTGTAAGGTGGAGAAGGTCCAAGGAGATGGCAGGGCAGGAAGGTCCGGGGCCGGTGGCACAACGTTGAGGTCCCGCTCGAAGGTCCACGCTCCCGTTCCGCGGCGAAAACCCGGCAGGCAGTGCAGTTGGTATGTTGTTGAACGTGAGCGGACCTTACTTAGCGGGGTCATATATCGGGGAGGGTTCTTGGCTTTCTCTTTCTCAACGTTCGTAACGTGCTGCAGTTCAACAGAAGTCCGTAGCGAGAAGCCGTCCGTGTACGCAGTTCTCTCAAGCCAGCTCTCTCTCTCGTAAGAAACATGCCCTCTCCCGCAGCTCATCTCAGTAAGCAGTCCCTCCGGTCGCTTTTATCAGTCGTGCTCGTATCAAGCCGCCGGCTCCGAGGCCACGCCTGCCGGTGGGCTCACCTCGGCCCTGGTTGGTTGGTAAGTGGGCCACGCCTCGCTCTGGGCGCTTGGCAGACTCCTCCCCCTTCTTTGCCAAGCTTGACCACGTGCTTAATGGCTTCTTTGTTGGATGGAAAAGGCCGTTGAGGATATGATTGGGGGAGCTGTAGGGCCTAGGTTATTTGATTAATGCAACGTAGATTCAACGATTGGGAACAGAGCCTTAACTAAAACACATACGAATGAAATATCTATGGAGAGGTCCTATGGTGTCCTACGTGTTGTACATGGCCTATCTAGGGTGCGATCTTTGATATTACAACAAATGGGTATATTTACAGGGGATCATTTAAAAGGGAATATTTACAAAAATTTACCAAGTGAAGGTTCTCAAAACCGTAACAATATGTGTGTGTGTGTGTGTGTGTGTGTGTGTATGCATGTATGTGTGTATGTGTGTGTATGTGTGTGTGTGTGTGTATGTATGTGTATGTGTGTGTGTGTGTGTGTGTGTGTGTGTGTGTGTGTGTGTGTGTGTGTGTGTGTGTGTCTGTTAATAAGAGAGACAGAATTGTGAGGAACAGAAATGAAATAAACGAGATGTGTTTGTGTGTATGTGTATATGTGTGTATGTGTGTGGGTGTACATGCGTATGTGTGTGTGTATGTATGTGTCTGTATATATGTGTGTGGGTGTATGTGTGTGTGTGTATATGTGTGTGGGTGTATATGTGTGTGTGTGCGTGTGTGTGCGCGTGGGTGTATATGTGTGTGTGTGTGTGTGTGTGTGTGTGTGTGTGTGTGTGTGTGTGTGTGTGTGTGGGTGTATATGTGTTTGTGTGTGTATATGTGTGTGGGTATGTGTATATGTGTGTGTGTGTGTGTATATGTGTGTGGGTGTATATGTGTGTGCATGTGTATATATGTGTGTGGGTGTATTTGTGTGTGTATGTGTATATGTGTGTGTGTGTATGTGTGTGGGTGTATATATGTGTGTGTGTGTATATGTGTGTGTGTGTATATGTGTGTGGGTGTATATGTGTGTGTATGTGTATATGTGTGTGTGGGTGTGCACGCACATGCATTCACATGTTATCAGAAGTAAATACATTGTGTAGATGACATCATTTGTGCATCTGATAAATTGCCAGTAACCATTTTGTGAAACTGAATGTGCAGCAGGGTGGAGCTTATTTTTGAACTTTTGAAATATGATCTTCTTACCCTCTCAATTTGTTCCTATATATGAAATAAAAATTCAGGCAAAATATGAGCACAATTGAACAATATTTAGGGGTAGCTCAATGATGGTAAAGTTTCTGATACCCCAAAGCTGCGGCCGCCCTTTTATTTCGCATACTACTGATAATAGATTAATTGTTGATAAATTAAGAACCCAATTTTAACTACTAAGTAAATTGACACTCTCTCCTATCATCATACACACAACATGCAATCATTGTGGTAAAATTAATTACTGGGAACACAGATAAAACCTTTAAGTTATAAAACTCTGTGCTCCATTAAATAAATTATTACAGTAGTAATATGTACATTGTACATACACAATATGTGTTATAATAAAAGAGTAAAATGTTCGTTGAGCTAGAGTCTGCTAGACAATAAATGCTAAAATGAGATGTAGCGCTGACCTGGGAACGCTTATCACCATAGTATCTAAAAGTAAACACTGTACATAGGTGTATCACAGAACACTATTTGAAAATAAAAACGAAGTTATCACAGGCTTTGCAGAGAATCACAGACACAATGGGTGCATAAACATGGTATAATATTATCACAGATTATAGAAGCATAATCATTGTGGTTCAACTGGTTCATATCTATTATCCAACCAATCATCCGAATCCCATTGTTTTGCTGATAAATTGATAATGCAAATTTTCCATGAATTTATATTCCAGACATGTTCAGACTTGTTTACTGTTTGGACTCAATGGACTGACTATGCTGACTAAGCAACAGCTGCAACACTGTTGCAGCAGTATGTTTGTGTAATTGCTTGAGGCATTGTGCTCACTGCTCAGTTATTAATAGAACTGTTTGAATTTTCTTGATTCTTAATTTCTTAATGCTATGTTCTATTTCTTTCAGATTCATATCTGATTGAATATGTCATCTGTGGAAAAAGCAACAAGATCTCAAACCAAGTTGTATCTCCTTGGCGACTCTGTGACTGAATTAAGTGGCAGCAAGTTGCCTTCATTGCGTATGGCTCTTGGATTCTTCCTACATCACCATCTCGATCTGAAGGAGACCGTAAGACAATCGTCGGATGTTACCATCACGGAAATAGCTAACTTTTGGAAGAAAGCTAGAATCCCGATGAGAGCTCATCAAAACTGCCAAACCAAGCTTGAGCAGACATTTGAAGAATGGCGTCTTCTGAAAAAGAACAAAGCGCGAACGTCACCAACTCAACTCGCGAGAGAGTCGGCTTTTGTTTCCAGGCTTGAAGACCTTTTTGATGTCGCTCACGCTGATGCTCTGACCAATACATCAGTATTACAAGAAGACAAGGATTTCTTGTTAGCCCAGCGAGAAAAGGGAAGAAGGGGGTCGCTGGCTGGAGTAGATGTAAAGCTTGCTGCGAAGGAGAAAATGGCGTCCAAAAGAGAGGAGGAAATGCTTGCCAGGCGACTGCGAATGGAGCAAATGAAACAGTTAGCAGCTTCTACAGCTGAACTGATTTCATCTGGTTCTGAATCTGAAAACAGCTCAGCAGAAGATAGTGAAAAGATGGAAACTGGGGACAATGCAAGTGAGGGAGCTGCTGGAGGCATCACATTTCAGACACGAAAAATTAAGAGGGGGCGAAAAACTGTCGTTACTGAAGAACTCGCTGCCGCTCTAGATCGCACAAAAGTGTCAGACCGCAAAGCCGTTTTTGTTATAGCAGAAACTGCCAAAAGCTTGGGACAGAACATTGATGAACTTGCTCTAAACAGAGACTCAATTCGCCGACAAAGAGTACAACACCGAGTCCAGAGATCTGCAAATATAAAGGCGGAGTTTCAGGGTAACGTTCCCCTTGTTGTTCACTGGGACGGCAAACTGATCCTTGATCTAATTGGAAAAGAGAAGGTTGATCGCCTGCCAGTATTGGTTTCAGGGAAAGGAGTTTCTCAGCTACTCACAGTTGCCAAGCTTCCATCTGGAACAGGCGAGGCTCAGGCTGCTGCTGTCTTTGGAGCCATTGAAGACTGGGGCGTAGCCGACAGCATCCGAGCTATGTGTTTTGACATGACCAGCTCAAACACTGGTCGGATCGCTGGTGCCTGTGTCCTCCTAGAGCAGAAGCTTGAGAAGGAGCTCTTGTCACTAGCTTGCAGGCATCACATTATGGAATTGACAATTGGTGCAGTGTTCCAAGTGTGTATGGGATTGGGAGCCAAATCTTCTCCCGAGGTTCCACTCTTCAAACGCTTCCAGGAATACTGGGGATTCATAGACACGGCCAAGTATGAACCAGGGATTGCAGCTGATGACGTGGCAAGTCTAGTGGAAGACATAAAGCAAGGCACTATCGATTATGCCAACAAGCATCTTGAACAGAGTCAGCCGAGAGATGATTATAAAGAATTCTTGGAACTTGTGATTGTCTTTCTCGGTGCTGCTCCTGCCAGAGGAGTGCGATTCATGTCACCAGGAGCAATGCACCACGCCCGCTGGATGTCCAAAGTAATATACTGTCTCAAGATCTGGATGTTCAAGGCTCAATTCAAACTGACTCCTGCAGAAAAGAGATGATTACATGATGTGTGTGTATTCACAGTACGTGTCTACCTGACAGCCTGGATCTCTGCACCTCAAGCATCAGGTGCTCCTTACAGTGACCTGCTGCTGCTGAAGTCACTGCTTGAATACTCATCAATCCATCCAGCCATCTCAAAGTCAACATCACGCAAGTTTTCCAATCACGTGTGGTACTTGTCACAGGAACTTGTTAGCTTGGCTTTCTTCGACAGTCGGGTCAGTTCGGCAACCAAGAGACTGATGGTGAGTGCCATGAAGAATGAAGAACACCAAGATCAGGATCATTCCAAGCGAATCACTGTTGCTCTTGATTCATTCAAGGACAAGAACTTGGAAGATTTTGTCACAGCAAGGTCAATGAAACTTCTGCGAATGATGGAACTTCCAGATGGATTTCTCGCGGTTGATCCGGACTTGTGGGATGACAGAGACGACTACAAGCAGGCTGCAGAAACAGTCAACTCTCTAAAAGTTGTCAATGACTGCGCTGAACGTGGAGTGGCACTCATTCAGGAGTACAGTGGGTTGATAACCCGCGATGAAACTCAGCTGCAATTCCTGCTGCAAGTTGTCGAGGACCATCGCAGAATGTACCCTGATAGCAGAAAACATACACTGTCCGGGATGCCATGAAAATAATAAATTTGGGGTTTGCTGGACATTGTCAGACTGATACTATGAACTCTGTCAGAAACTGAACAAAGAATTCACTATTAACGTGTTCAAAAATAAATACTGTGTTCAAATGTGTTGTTTAAAATAAATTAAGATATAGTCTGATATACTCGTAATTCGTTGAATTTTTATAATTTTCATAATGTTTGCGGCCCTTGAGCTACCCCTAAACGTAGTAATTTAGTGCTCAAATTTTATATACAGTGTTTCTATTTTATATGGAACAGATTAAGGGGGTAAGACTTTCAAAAATAAAAGTTTAGTTTTTAAAAATTTTTTAAGCTCAACCGTAATGTGCAGGTGCAGCATCTAACTCAATATGTTGAAATGTCACACACGTCCATGCCCGTGGGATTCCCACGGGTGACCCCACTAGTGTATAATATTTTTTTAAACTAAAATTCAATTTTTTTTATTTGTGAAAAATCAATTTCTTTACTTAATATAATAATTTGTAATAGTAAGGAGTGAGAGTTCCTATATAGCGATGGATTGCATTGCCCATGGTGAGCCTGGGTTTTTGCGTACCCTCTGTAGCTGTAGGTATTCTCATTCGCTGTCACAAATGTTTGTAAACGTTTACAAACGGTGCATTGTTGTTTCACCATTTTGCAAAATAATTTTTTAACATTTTGGTTAAGAAATTGGTTATAATTATTTTAGAAATTTTGGGAAAATCGTGACCCTCCTGATGGTAATCGTTAAAATCGCGAAATTTAGAAATTTGGGAAAATGGAGAAAATCAAAAAATTTTGAAAAGCAATTTTTTTATTTTTTGAATTTTCTTTTTTATTTTTTGAAGATTTTTTGTATTTTTTGAAAATCGTAAAATCAGAAAATTTGGGAAAATCCTGAAAATCGGTAAAATGGGAATTTTTTGAAAATCAATTTTTTTATTTTTTGAAAATCATTTTTTTGATTTTTTTTAAATCGTAAAATCTGAAAATTTGGGAAAATGGAATTTTTTTGGGAAAAGTCTAATAATTCCCCTTTTCTTATCTCATATGTTAATGATGATGTCATACGTTCCTCCATTATGACATAATTTGACAAGTACAAAACTTCATCCGATGAAGATGAAATTTCTTGAGCGTCATCTATGGATAAATTAGTGGAGGATAAAAAAAAAAAAAAATGATGTCATCGGTCACATGGTTCGGACGCCATATTTGTTTTAACACATAAGCCTTAAAAAGACGTCCTGGCGAGGGTCTGCAATCTCCGATTGCTCTTTCTTGTTTTATTTATATAATATCTTGTGTTGATATTTCCATGAAAATGACAATCGTGAGTAGCAAACAACATCAATCCTTGAAACATTACCTGCATTTTATCAATCTCTTCTGTTGTAAGGAAAGGAGTATCCTCAACATCATAAACACCAATAGCAGTGTGAATGTCTTCTTTAAATAATTTTTTCACATCAGGAAAAAAAAAAATTTCTCTTATTAATCTTGAAAAGTAATTCATTTTTGGTGTAAACTTGAAACAGTTATGTTCCTTTTTACATCTTTTTTCATCATAAATTAGAAGATAATCACAGAATATACATTGTTTATAGGCTTTTGTCTATGTGTTTAATCCAACTCTATTACACACAGGACAACTCTCTAAATTATCATAGGGAGTATTAGGGAATTCAAGAGGTTCAACATCTGGTATATCGTTTAGATTCATCATATTTTTTATCGTACAACTTTACTTAAAGTAAAATTCATTTTCCCTATATTCGGTGCTTTCATAATCATCATCTTCATCTCTATATATATATATAAAAGAAAGTTTTTGTTTGTTTGTTTGTCTGCACGCGCTAATCTCCTGAACGGTGAAAGATAGGAGGAAACCTCTGAAACAAAAAATGTGGGGACGGGCAAGGTGATAGGCTAGGTGGCGAGGCCGGTCGAGGCCGCCTCAGCCGGGCTGAGCCCATTTCGCAATAAATCTTCTTCTTCTTTCAAAATTCTCTTGAAGTACAACTTATGCACTTAATAGGAATATCTGACTGATTGCAACACATGCTTTCAAAATTCTCTCTCGCGGGGCCCGACAGAAGAAAGAACAAGGAATCGTTCAGCACCAACTGACACTGGGCTCGCGTCAGACCTATGTACAGAAGATTAAATTCATTCAAAAAGAACCCGGGCAATGCCGGGTGCATTCAGCTAGTCATCTATAAAACTACTTTCATAACTATCGTTTGAACACAAACTCTCAGTGTCATAACTGTCTTCTGTTCCAAAAGAGATACTATCATCACCATCATAATGCCTAAAATCTTCCACTGAAAAATGACTCATTTATGAAGGAAAAAAAATCTGGAAGGACTCCAATCAAATATATTTAAACCAAGAACCAAGTTCAAACATACTATTTATCAATATACTCGATGGTGATGAGTGCCACAAGAACATTAAGTTATTCCCTAACATAAAACATAGTCAGATATTAATTGGCTCTCTATATGACTTCAAACAAAAATGAGAGAAATAGGAAGGGGACAGGTGTTTTAGAACCAACAAAGGGTTTGGGTCTATTGAGGATTTAACTTTTGTTAATTAATGGCATAGTTGAGGGAGGGATAAATAGACGGATTTTTTTTAAGGGTTATGGGGTGTTGGTCAAATAGGTTTTGCCTTTTCCCCATTCATTTCAATGTAAAATTGGATGCGTTTTAGAACTCCCATTTCTCTACTACTACTTCCATCAGTGATCCTGAGGGGATGAATCCGTCGATAATCCTGGGAGAATTTATGTCCATAATCCTGTCAGAATGAAGGCATTCACAATCCTGGGGGAATTAATCCATCCATAATTCTGGGAGAATTAATCCATCGGTAATTCTGGAGGATTTGATCCGTCCTTAATCCTGGAGGTATTGACCGTCCGTAATTCTGGGGGAATTAATCCATCAGTAACCCTGAGGGGATTAATCCGTCCATAATCCGGGGGGAATTAATCCGTCCATAATCCTGGGGGAATTAATCCATCGGTAATTCTGGGGGAATTAATCCATCGGTACTTCTGAGGGAATGAATCCATCGGTACTTCTGGGGGAATTAATCCGTCCATAATTATGGGGTAATTAATCAGTCCGAAACTCTGGAGGAATTAATCTGTCCATAATCCTGGGGGAATTAATCCGCCTATAATCCGGGGGGAATTAATCCGTCTATAATCCTGGGGGAATTAATCCATCGGTAATTCTGGGGGAATTAATCCATCGGTAATTCTGGGGGAATTAATCCATCGGTACTTCTGAGGGAATTAATCCATCCGTAATTCCAGAGGCATTAATGCGTCCGTAATTCTGGATGAATTAATCCGTCCATAATTATGGGGTAATTAATCAGTCCGAAATTCTGGAGGAATTAATCCGTCCATAATTATGGGGTAATTAATCAGTCCGTAATTCTGGTGTGATTAATCCTTATGGATGGTTTCTTAGCTGGTATATTTTAAAATACTGTTACGGATCGCGGTTTAGATGTTATGATGGGCCGAGCGGATGGTCCAACCGCAACCGTTACAGGATCCCCGATTGGCCCGACTCCCCCAACGTTGACCAGATCGCACCACAGATATTCAATCGGGAAACCTCTAAAGCGACCGAAAGAGAAGGAAAAGAGAAGAAGACAGAGTACGGAGGAAGAACAGATTTATTATACACACACAAGCAAAAAGAAGGAGCGACCAAAGTTATGTACAAGCAATGGATGGAAGAAGCAGTCACACAGTGAATCGTTAATTTATACTATTCAATTTACTTAACCCCAGGACAACGATTAGGACAGACGACGTTCACACTTACACGGGGGATATTGCAGGCAGGTATTGGCGGAGGTGGGTTGCTGGAGAGGGAGGCAGGGTCAGGTCCCTGCAACCGGCAGGGCTGGGGGTAGCAGCTCTCAATTCTTCGCGTTTTTGGCGGGAAAACCCTCGGCCGCGTATCCGCTGCCGATGCTGTAGACGTCACACGCTGGCTCGGTCACCCCTGCTCCTCTCCTTCTGGTGGAGCCGTCTCCCTCCTCTCAGCGCGTCTCTTCAAACCTTGTTTCCTCCCCAAGT
Organism: Myxine glutinosa; assembly: GCF_964187855.1. Taxonomy (NCBI): domain Eukaryota; kingdom Metazoa; phylum Chordata; class Myxini; order Myxiniformes; family Myxinidae; genus Myxine; species Myxine glutinosa. The sequence continues at coordinate 217,640,681 of NC_136263.1, forward strand.
ATCTCTCCTTTTTGGTTTGGAGCGTCTCTCATCTCACAGCTCACAGCTCACAGCTCATCTCTCCGGTCCTCTCTCATGTCATCTCCCGTGTCATCTCCCGAAGCAGTCCCTTCCAGTCGCTTTTATTACTCGGGGCGGAATCAAGCCGCTGGCTGCGAGGGCACGCCTACCGGGTCGCTCACCGCGGTGCTGATTGGCTGTTAGGGCTGTCCGATTCCTCTTTTGATCATGATGACGTGCCACGCCTGTGAGTTGGCGGCTCCTACCCCCCTCTTCTCCGAGATGAGCACATGGGCAATGGCGGCTTGCGGGATTGAACACCACTCGCACCGCTTTTGAAAGGAACTTTGGAGAGCGGAGATGATTGGGGAAATTGAAAGGGGCCTACGCTTTATTTCGTTTGATGCAATGCAGAGTCAATCTAGTGGGAAACACATATTTAGCCTACATAGAATAAGGAAATAAACTATTTAAAAAGATATATCGTAGCCTGTGTGTAAGTTTCATGGAATTAACTAGGAGGACGGCTGCGACCATTATTTACATTACGAGGGTGTTACACACAACAAAACCATACTTTTCACATTCGTTACACTTCCTCCAAAATTGTTACACTTCTCAAAACCCGTTACACTTCTCAAATTCGTTACACTTCTCAAAACCGTTACACTGCACCCTCCTTTCTTCAGGCCCGTTCTCGGGCCTACAAAACTTTAACTTAGTGTGACACGTAGGTGTAATTCCCTCTACAATTAACCTGACCCTGAGTGTGACAATCTTAAAACACCAATAAGTATGTCCCCTTATTGCATTGCACCCTGTCTAACAGACTCAAGCCCACAGCTAACCGAATTACGGAATTGTTTTCAAACTATACATTTACGGTGGGGAGCATTATTTACAGTGCCGTTATTTCTTATTTACAACGCAACCCAGGACCTGTGTTTTTTTCTTTTTTCTTTTTAGGGAACAAGAAAAAGAAATTCCTGTTGGGAGGGAGGAGACAGCACGCATTGCATCGATGCACCAGTACCAATACCACCAAAGCACCCAAAAGCACCACAAAGCACCAAAAGCACCACAAAGCACCAAAAGCACCAAAAGCACCACTCGGTGCACAGTCACCACGGTTCATAATAAACACAACAAAACAACTGGTGGTGGTCTTCTCTTTCTCTGCTGGGCCGATGTTCTTCCCGACGTCTTCTGGCTTCATGCGGCCTACTTGGAAATAATAAAAAGCACAACTTGTGTTCATTTTTATTTAGGGCCTCAGGGGCCAACTAAGGGTGGTCCACCTGTTTGGCATAGGTGCCACCTTACCGAGGTCCGCAAGCAAGATTCCCTGGCCACTATGGCCGGTCTCCAACAGAGGTGCCCTGCCCCAGAACCTGGGGTCCATCAAGTGGTACTTGGCCGCAGAACAGCGGTCCATAAAGTGGTACATCAACGCAATGCATGCTGGTTCTGGGAATCTCGTGCGCACAATGGCCACCTCACGCACGCTCCCCTCGGCACCCAATGGCGCACAGGTGCTCAAGTGGGAGACAAAAGGGGGGAAGGCAAATGAGCGAGGGGTAAGGTCACAAGGGTACACGTCAATAAAGGCAATGCAGGGTGAAGTGCGTACGGAGAGCGAAGTGAGAAAAACTCGTCCCTACCGTACGTCACCCCCCCTGTCACCTACACTACCCTTGCCCTTACCCCATATTTACAAGAATTTACACCTTTACAAATTCGTCACTACGTCTTGTCTTCCCCTTATTTCCCATACCAAATTCGTCTCCAATCCCTCTACTTCCAAAATTTGCCATCATCAATTCATCATCAATCCTCATAAGGAGGAAGAGATGGAATTACGCACAATGTCACACCCACGTCATGATGCGTCTCACAATCCAAAACATTTGCATTAATGAAAAATAATAAAACATGGCATGGTGTGGAGTTACCTCATCTCAGGTGAGTGGATGCAGATGGTGCGAGGAGACTTCAATCCTAACTATCCTCTAAATGACTTTAACACACTTTACACTACCCGGGGTCTCTCCCTGCCAATCCATTGGCCAACTTACACTATGGGTTCTAAAAACCAATTCCCATTGACCAAACTGTGGTGCTTCTCAATTTGGGGTCTCACTCCCCCGATTCATCTCCCGGTGCCCTCGCACAATTTCTGGGCTGTGACGTGTAGCTCTCCCAGCAGGTCTACCCACCTGCACACCTCCACCACTGCAGTTGCCACCCGAGCTTACCTAGCTCCTCACCCTAACCTAACTAACTGGGGAAAGCCCCTCCTGGCTCTGTCACCCCACTCGGTGCCCTCTGGCACTGGGCTACCCGGGTCCGTCCTCCGGATCCTCGGGCCCCATCCACAACAACTACCGGCTCCCAGAGCCCACCTGCGGCCTCACCTGGCCGACATCCTCACAGTGGTGGAGTGCCCAAACCAACTACACACACTAACAGGCTACACGCCCAGCCATTTCCACAACACTAATGCACCCATCCAAAGACCATTCTTTCACCCGCACCACAGATGCCAATATCCAACCACAATTTACCTGTACCCTCTACCTAACACTTACTCTACCCGCCCCGGGTATCCGTGATGGGGGTCCACTCTTCCCCCATTCACACCTTCGCACCATCCACTCCACTCCACAATTTCCACCATACTCACTCCACGACGATCCATTCCAATACTCCATTTATTCCACACTACCATCCTCCATACCTGTTGTTGCACACCTGTGCCCTCACACCTGGTGCCGCCTGCACCCTCCTTTCTTCCTGGACCATTTGGTCATCACAATACACATCACCATCACTCACTCATACACTGCTCCACACACCTGTTCAGTTGCACACCTGTGCAATCACACCTGTTCAATCCTCAAACACACGGCATCATCTAAACTACCTGTTGCCCTGCTAACTTAGTGCTCCCCGTCTTCCCTTTAAACTAAGCACATACCACGTCATTATCATCCACTCTAATCTACCTGCGTCCCCACTACAGGTATCCTTGTCACTAACTAATCTTAACGTTACCTAATGTCATCTTCGCTAGATCCCTACACACAATATCCTAACCCACCCGGGCTAGTTTTCACTGCCATCAACCCCATAATCTAGTGCTCCTTTGCCCCCCCCCTGTGAGGGACGACAGAGTTGCCATCCCACCACATGGGGGCGTTCCCACTATCATTTTTGCTCACCAAATTTCAACAAATCAAAAATTTGCCAATCATCTGCCAATCACTGTACCATTACCAATCATCACTCTGCCAATCACCAAATTTTGCCTTTTTCTAATTTTGGGTCCAAAACACTATCCTCATCACCCGTCTACTTATTAGATCCTCTCGGTGCGCCAATTCACGTCTACAGCCCGGCTTCGTACAGCCGAGCAATGAACGCGGGTTGTTTTGTGCCAGCGGCTGGATACGTCCCGCATTCGGGGCAGGGACGGGGGCTTACCCGGGCCGAGATCCCACGCACCACCTCGGCGTGGAGCCATCCAATGTCCCGATCTCGACCTGCCGGCACGTCTCAACAAAAAGTGGTCGCCATGACGACCCTTCCTATCGAGCTGCCCGCTCCGCCTAGTGGAGCACGGACGCGGCCGTTCAAAGCGAGGCCCAGCGTGGATCGCGTACGGCGGTCCTTTCGAACCCGCCGTGGCTCGGATCCCCGCTGGTTCTCGCGGCACGCGAAGCCCGGCACGCACCGAGGGCCCGATTCGGCTAAAAGTCGCTCTAACCGCTAACCCGGTTACCGTCGATGCCTCACCTGCATGCTTACACGCATACGCTACCCCTTGCTTGCTCATACCTCCAGCCGTTCCCATGCTCCTCGTACCTTTCCTTACACACCTCGGTACACTCATTCCGCTCCCAGACCTGGTCACACACCTGACCACCGAACACCTTGGCACACATTCGTCGCTCGCACACCTCACCAACACACCTCTTCGCGCCCCCTCCTCGGTCACCTCCTCTGTGACAATCACAGGTGTGCTCTTACTCGCACACCCAACCACGTGCCTCACGACCAACTCAAGTGTGCATTCCCACACACGCTCTACCATTCCAGGTGTGCATCCTTCCATTCCAGGTGTACATCCTCGCTCACCTGTCACAACCAACTCACGCTCCGTGCCACTCTCACTACTCTCACCACCACTCTTGACAACGCACTCACCCTTACTCTCGACAGCGCACTCTTTCCTCATGCACCTGTCCGTTACACACCTTTCTCGCGCACACTCTTGCGCACACTCTCCCGTTACATCCTCTGTAACACTCACCACAGGCGTGCATTCTCCTTCACTCTTGACAGCGCACTCTTTCCCCATGCACCTGTCCGTTACACACCTTTCTCGCGCATCCTCTTGCGCACACTCTTTCGTTACTTCCTCTGTAACACTCGCCACACGGCGCTTCCATGTGCTCCCTCGCACACGCGCTTCGACCAACTCACTCTTGACGGCACACTCTCCCGTTACATCCTCTGTAACACTCCTCACTACGCGCTTCCATGTGCTCCCTCGCACACGCGCTATGACCGACTCACTCTCGACAGCACACTCACTCCTTGGCGTGCACTTTTTCCTCACACACCCCATGGTCGGACATTCTCGCACACCTCGTTTTTCGCACACCAGACCTGTCGCACACTTCACCAACGGCCTCTCACGAACACCCGGGTCCACAACAACCCCCAAGCCGACTGAAGCTTTCCTCACATCATGTACATTTCCGATTATATCGCCACTCACCTTGGCACCTCGTCTCCGCACCTCTTTTGCCACCTGCAAACTCTTTATTTGGTTAGTGAGCATCACATTATGAGTTGAGCACCGACCTTGTACATATTCCATGACTTCCTCCTTTATCTCCCTCTTAGTTTCTGTCTGTTCCTTCTTAATTTCACTCACCTCTTCTTCCACTTCCTCTAATTTTTGCTTCACCTCTTTTATTTCCCGGTGCGTCTCCTCAAGTTCGTCCTCTAAGGCTACCGTGACCGTCTCTATGTGCATCCTCACCTCTCGGTCCTTCGTCTCCATTATCTCTGTCACCTCATCCAACCTCATTGTCAGTCCCTCATGTACCATCTGACATTGCCTCTGTGTCGCTATTAAGTCTTCCTTGATGTCTCTTTGTGTCGCTTTTAACCCTCCTAGTACCGCAGTGTTCCTTTGAACCTGCTCCACTAACTCCGTTTGTCCCTCTGTCAGCTGTTCCACCTCCTCCGTCAGATCTTCTATTCCCCCTTGTAACTTTGCCATATTATTTCTCACCTCTTTCTCCATACGCTTCTCACCTCGCTTTACCTCCTCGCGTAGCCCCGAAACCTCCTCACTTACACCTCGTCGTATCTCCTCCATCTCTTTTGTAGATGCCACCCTCATCTGTCCCAATTCATCCCTCTGAGCATCCAGTTTACTTTCTAACCCGATTTGCACCTCCTCTATCTGGTTCCCCATTCGTTTGATTTCCCTGGCAGATTGTTCCCCCATTTCCCGCAATTTGTCCTCCATCCTATTTTCTAACCCCATTAACCCATTTTTCACCTCTTTTATCCCGTTGTCTAACCCCTCAAAATTATTGTCTAACTTCCCCAATTTCTTGTCTAACTCCTCACCGGTACCCCTCGCTTCGTCCCTCATTACCCCCATTTGGCCCTCCAATCGCTCACCCAATCGCTCACTATCAGCCCTCATTTGCTCATTCTGAGCCTCCATCCGGTTCCCCTTTACCCCCATTTTTGCTTCTAGCCTCTCCATAAGGGCCCCCATTTGTAACATAAAAAGGTTCGAATCCACCAGCGGCGCTGCTACGGTCGCGGGCGCGGTCGCCGTGGCCATGTGCGAGGCGCCATTTTGCGCACCCGAAACCTCGTGTGCGAGGACGCCATTTTGTGCGTCTGATACACCCTCAACCACCTCATTGCTCTCCTCCTCCCTTTCTTCCCCTAAGTCCTGGGTTACCCCTAACCCGTCTATCTCCCCCACCGACATCCGATCGCCTTGATTGTCCATGGCGCGATCTCAAAATTCGGGTTTTATAAAACAAAATTTCGGCAGCTCGTAATTTTGACCCAAAAATTTTTTTTTTCTACACGTTTTAAAAATTTGGTTCAGGCCTCGAATCCCACTCCCAGACACCAATTGTTACAGATCGCGGTTTAGATGTTATGATGGGCCGAGCGGATGGTCCAACCGCAACCGTTACAGGATCCCCGATTGGCCCGACTCCCCCAACGTTGACCAGATCGCACCACAGATATTCAATCGGGAAACCTCTAAAGCGACCGAAAGAGAAGGAAAAGAGAAGAAGACAGAGTACGGAGGAAGAACAGATTTATTATACACACACAAGCAAAAAGAAGGAGCGACCAAAGTTATGTACAAGCAATGGATGGAAGAAGCAGTCACACAGTGAATCGTTAACTTATACTATTCAATTTACTTAACCCCAGGACAACGATTAGGACAGACGACGTTCACACTTACACGGGGGATATTGCAGGCAGGTATTGGCGGAGGTGGGTTGCTGGAGAGGGAGGCAGGGTCAGGTCCCTGCAACCGGCAGGGCTGGGGGTAGCAGCTCTCAATTCTTCGCGTTTTTGGCGGGAAAACCCTCGGCCGCGTATCCGCTGCCGATGCTGTAGACGTCACGCGCTGGCTCGGTCACCCCTGCTCCTCTCCTTCTGGTGGAGCCGTCTCCCTCCTCTCAGCGCGTCTCTTCAAACCTTGTTTCCTCCCCAAGTATCTCTCCTTTTTGGTTTGGAGCGTCTCTCATCTCACAGCTCACAGCTCACAGCTCATCTCTCCGGTCCTCTCTCATGTCATCTCCCGAAGCAGTCCCTTCCAGTCGCTTTTATTACTCGGGGCGGAATCAAGCCGCCGGCTGCGAGGGCACGCCTACCGGGTCGCTCACCGCGGTGCTGATTGGCTGTTAGGGCTGTCCGATTCCTCTTTTGATCATGACGACGTGCCACGCCTGTGAGTTGGCGGCTCCTACCCCCCTCTTCTCCGAGATGAGCACATGGGCAATGGCGGCTTGCGGGATTGAACACCACTCGCACCGCTTTTGAAAGGAACTTTGGAGAGCGGAGATGACTGGGGAAATTGAAAGGGGCCTACGCTTTATTTCGTTTGATGCAATGCAGAGTCAGTCTAGTGGGAAACACATATTTAGCCTACATAGAATAAGGAAATAAACTATTTAAAAAGATATATCGTGGCCTGTGTGTAAGTTTCATGGAATTAACTAGGAGGACGGCTGCGACCATTATTTACATTACGAGGGTGTTACACACAACAAAACCATACTTTTCACATTCGTTACACTTCCTCCAAAATTGTTACACTTCTCAAAACCCGTTACACTTCTCAAATTCGTTACACTTCTCAAAACCGTTACAATACATTAAAGCCTCATGCAAAATGCCACAAAGGATGGGTTCAAAATACTTGCAATTTTACGTATGCAATATCCAAATGGTGCCTTAGCAATGTTTCTCTTTGATGTTTATGTTTGAAAAACCTACTTGCTGGAATCTTTCCTGGCAAGTGACAAACGGACAGACAAAGAGACAGACAAACCAACCAACCAACATACTTGCCAGAATCTTTTCCGGCAAGTAACAAACGGACTCAAATGCAATACCCTTTCCTCTGGCGAGGGTAACAACAACAGCAGAAGCAGCAGAAACAGCAATAGAAACCAAAATATGACAAGAAGTGACAACTATGGTACTATATTTGAAGCCTCACAACCAGTAATCTATCATTGCATAAATAACTACTAATCTACCACTTCCCATCCATCACCTCATTCTTCCGCCCCTTTCTCACCAAAACACAAGACCGAGCAAGTTATAAAGAATTAAGTGAGTTGATGAATGGGGAGGGGATCTACCACCTTTTCCATAAAAAAATAATGGGCCAGTAATAATGCTACATTGAAGATGGTGGAAGAAGAAATGCAGACAAGGGGGTTAAACAAGGGGAGATGCAGAAAATAGTGCAAAATGAAGAAGATTGTCATGGGGACCGCAAGGCTAACCCCCGCTCGAACAGGGAAAATGGCCTTAAAATGCCTATTGTTCTTTGTTGTATTGGTTATTTATTAATTTCTGGTCATTGCTAATAGTAGGAAAGAACGAAAAAGAGCTTAGCAATGGTGCTACGGTTACAGCATTTGGAGACAAAAAAAAAATGGAAAAGCAATACCTCAATGCTACCAATACCAACGTCTCTTGTTGTGACTGGCACCTTCTTCTGAGGCAACCTCGTACTTAAGTCCACACCGTTTCTTGTTGAGCTCCATGATGGGGTTTTTGCCTTGTGCTGTGAGTACAGGGCCCTGTTGCTTCAGACTCTGTGGTAATCCAAGAACAGTGTAACAGTGTTACCATCAAGTGTGATTGTTAATGTTGGCAGCAAGTCATCACGCACAGAAGAAAGAAAACAAATCGACATAATACTTGGTAGGATGCTGCAATACCAGGTGCAAATTCCATGCAGTGTGTTCGACTTGTTTATTGTCTCTTACCATCCCTGTCGTGTGTGTGTGTGTGTGTGTGTGTGTGTGTATGTGTGTGTGTGCATGTGTGCGTGCGTGTGTGTGTGTGTTCAGTGCATTCAGAAAGTATTCAGACCCCTTCACTTTTTTCACATTTTGTTATGTTGCAGCCTTATGCTGAAATCGTTTAAATTCATTTTTCCCCTCATCAATCTACACTCAATACCCCATAATGACAGAGAGAAAACAGGATTTAAGAAAGTTTTGCAAATTTATTAAAAAGAAAAAACTGAAATATCACATTGACATAAGTATTCATACCCTTTGCTATGACACTTGAAATTTAGCTCAGGTGCCTCCCATTTCTCTTGATCATCTTTGAGATGTTTCTACACCTTGATTGGAGTCCACCTGTGGTAAATTCAATTGATTGGACATGATTTGGAAAGGCACACACCTGTCTATATAAGGTCTCACAGCTGACAAAGCATATCAGAGCAAAAACCAAGCCATGAGGTCGAAGGAACTGCCTGCAGAGCTCAGAGACAGGATTGTGTCGAGGCACAGTTTTCTGGAAGCCGACAAAAAAAATTTCCGCTGCATTGAAGGTTCCCACGAGCACAGTGACCTCCATAATTCTTAAATGGAAGAAGTTTGGAACAACCAGGACTCTTCCTAGAGCTGGCCCCCCGGCCAAACTGAGCAATCGGGGGAGAAGGGCCTTGGTAAGAGAGGTGAACAAGAACCCGATGGTCACTCTGGCTGAGCTCCAGAGATCCTGTGTGGAGATGGGAGAAACTTCCAGAAGGACAACCATCACTGCAACACTCCACCGATCTGGGCTTTATGGCAGAGTGACCAGACGGAAGGCTCTCCTCAGTGAAAGACACATGAAAGCCGGCTTAGAGTTTGCAAAAACGAACCTACAGGACTCCCAGACTGTGAGCAGGATTCTGTGGTCTGATGAAACCCAGATTGAACTGTTTGGCTGAGAGGAGAGTTGTGCGTACCTCTAGGCCATCTTGCCACCCATCTTCATCAGCTATCCTTGCTGCTTAGATATGGTGGTAGGAAAAAAAAAAAACTTCTGCTTCGCTGTGAAGCCCAGTGTTGTTTGCTTTGGTTTCAACCTCCACTTAAAATTGAGTGAAATGAAACATTTTGAAAATTTAGAATTATTCTGACTCGGATTTCTCCATCACTGTAAAGCATATTGATAACTTTTTTAAACGATCTTTATATAAGATGATTTGTCATTCCGGATACCACCGGTTGGTGCTATACGACACACATTTACGTAGAGAGAATTGTGGTCTTCCCCAACCTTGAACCCTTCCCCCAGATATGCAACCTCAACAGAAACCATACCTGGGGTACCGTTTGGCAACATGCAAAAGTTGGTTGGATTTGGTTCAATTGTATATATTCGTTTTTGAAGCATCTATGATAATAACAGGCAGTGTGTGTGAGTGTGTGTCGTTGGTTGTTATCTCCATCATTCTGGTTTCAGAAGGTGGAATGGAGTCCTCCCAGGACTCAAGTATCCATCCCCGCTTCGGTGAAGGATTGCGATTCATAGGCTAAGTTGTGAAATTGTGTTGTTTTCAGAGTTTTGTTCCAAGGCATCTTTTCAGGATCGTCACTGAGGCCCGTACAAACTCCAACTGTAGTTTGTTTGTGGTAATGTTCCCAGGGATGGTTTTTAAGATCTCTGTAAGGTTCTTCTTCATCATTCCTGTTGCCCCAATTATCACTGGTACAATTTTGTTACTCTTCAGCTTCCAGGATCTTTCCACTTCATTCTTGAGGTCTTGGTATGTAGTCATTTTCTTGATTTCTGCGTTATTTAAGGCTCCCCTTCCACTCGGGTCTGCCAAATCTCAGGCAGCCCTTCCACTCGGGCCCACCAAATTTCAGGCCCCCCTCCCCATGCACACTTGCATGTCCTCGACAGGTTAAAGGTGGCATTAAACCCATCAAGTCACAGGCACCACCCCCTAACCCCACCAAAGCCGTCCACAAACCTGGTGTATTCGGTACGTTGGAATCTCAATCTCAATCCAAATCAGCCGAGGTTGGAATCTCAGTCCAGCTATGAACTGTCATCTTTGATTTTCACAGGCAAGGTGTGTGCCATAATTTAACGGGCATACTGTCTGCTGGCATTAGTTTGTGAACGTTAAAGATCCTACGGTGTCCTTCGGGAAGAGTAAGCGAGCTATTACTGGCACACTGGCAAAATTACAAATTCCTGCCATAACCAAATGAGTCAAATGTCAGGCCTGGCCGGCCAGTTCAAGTAAAACCTCTCCTCGACCAACCCCCGAAAGAACGTGATAATAACAATTGTGTCCATTAAGAAAAAGAAGAAGTTGGCTAACGGAGGTGATGTTCGCTCACTTCCAAGAAGATGGAAAATGGCCTTGTGCAAATGATAGGTTAAAAACAGCAGAATATTTGTCATACAACATGTCTTTTGATGAAATCCATCAGTGAAGCGACGGGTAAAAATGTCTTGCCTATATAATAATATGCAAAAAGTGTGCAATTAACCAAAATAAACAAACTCCCTCCCCGCTGCTTTTTGCATGCCGCAACCCGTCCCGATGGACAGGAATGCCCCGCTCACTCACTTCATCGAATAATTATTTATCAACACCATGCAGTTTCAAGTTATTCTGTCCAGCCGTTTATTTTACTAAGGTTTTCAACAGAGATTCCTCTATCATCTCTTCTTATTCTACATAATAGTACGCAAAAAGTGCATGGCTATCTATGTAATAATACATAGATTTTGAGTCATTAAAGACACTACAAATCCAGGGGTGTGGCTTAGCAGTTTCCAGGCAGTCTACACGTACACAATGACAACTTGGCTTTGGAAGATAATGTATTTTCCATTCCCAATCAGCTTGCTAACGCTTGCCAAGCCAGCCATCGATTTTTGTGTCGCGGTCGGCATAGTCCGTGATCGACTGAAATCTGCTGCGGTGTACTACCACAATCCACATCGACGGGGATCTACTGCAATCCACATTGACTGAAATCTGCTGCGGTGATCTACTGCAATCCACATTGACCGAAATCTGCTGCGGTGTACTACTACAACCCACATCGACTGAAATCTGCTGCGGTGTACTACTACAACCCACATCGACTGAAATCTGTTGCGGTGTACTACTACAACCCACATCGACTGAAATCTGCTGCGGTGTACTACTACAATCCACATCGACTGAAATCTGTTGCGGTGTACTACTACAACCCACATCGACTGAAATCTGCTGTGGTGTACTACTACAATCCACATCGACTGAAATCTGCTGCGGTGTACTACTACAATCCACATCGACTGAAATCTGCTGTGGTGTACTACTACAATCCACATCGACTGAAATCTGCTGCGGTGTACTACTACAATCCACATCGACTGAAATCTGCTGTGGTGTACTACTACAATCCACATCGACTGAAATCTGCTGTGGTGCGCTACTACAATCCACATCGACTGAAATCTGCTGCGGTGATCTACTACAATCTACTAGAAACACCCGTTTCCTTGAAGGAGCGGCAAGAGAGTGCTTTTTAGTCGGACAACTTCTGGGAGTTTGATGTATAATTATTTATCAACACCATGCAGTTTCAAGTTATTCTGTCCAGCCGTTTATTTTACTAAGGTTTTCAACAGAGATTCCTCTATCATCTCTTCTTATTCTACATAATAGTACGCAAAAAGTGCATGGCTATCTATGTAATAATACATAGATTTTGAGTCATTAAAAACACTACAAATCCAGGGGTGTGGCTTAGCAGTTTCCAGGCAATCTACACGTACTCAATGACAACTTGGCTTTGGAAGATAATGTATTTTCCATTCCCAATCAGCTTGCTAACGCTTGCCAAGCCAGCCGTTCCTTATTAACCGTTTCAATGGAGTGTGTTATTTCCGTAGACTCGGTAATCAGCACAAAGTACGAGAAACAAGTGGGTTTATTCGCATCATGCGATCTCCACTGCGCATGCGCTCCCCCTCCAAACCAAACCACCCCCAATACCACATCATCAACTTCTGTACCAAACAGATCACGGGTGCCAGATTAAGCACCATACACAGCAGAGTGCTTGCTTGAGAGAGGAGGGAGGGAGAAATAGGGGGGAGAGAGGCGTGGGAGATAGAGGGGTGGGATATAGAGAGGTGGAAGAGAGAGGCGGGGAGAGTGAGGTGGAGGAGGTGGGAAAGCGAGATGGGGGAAAGAGAGAGAAAGTGAGGTGTTGCAAGTCGCATGCATTTTGCCATTCCACATGTGCTTGGCTCGCTCAAAAGCAACGGCCTTTGTTGCAGGAGCTAATTGGCCATTAGCGACCCGGTTGGATGCTGCGTTCACCCCTAAGAGCCATTTGGCGGCGGCGAGGTTCGCTGCATGCTTGTAATGTAGACGGCGAGCTTCCCAGTGGTGATTGAAGACAGAACCCTTCAGTACGCCGACCGGAAGGACCAAATGACGGCATCCGGCTATGGAAGGCTGGTGGGGGCAGGTGAAGCGACTCCCCACCAATCAGGGTCCAGAGTCCACCCACTGACCTTTGAGAATGCTGGTGAGGATCTACGGCCCACCAATCAGAGCCTGGAGAACTTTCTTGAACAGCCCCCACCCTCACCAGGGACTTACTAAAAAGCCCTCGGGTGCAGGGTTCGTGTTCTCTCGTTGTCTCTGTCTCTCTCTCTTGCCTGCCTTATTGCCGACTGCCCGTTGCCTGCTTGTTGTTTGCGTTGGTGCCTGCCCTTTGCGTGTTGCTTTCATTGGTGACTTGAGCTAGGAGTCTTGGGGTGGAGGAGCACTGACCAGATTAGGGGCCAAAACGCATACACTATACTGCTACACCTTTACACCCCACCAGTATTTTCTCTCCATTTACTCCCATTCCCTTAGCGTTGGGTTACAGAATGACTGGTCCCGTCCGCTAAGCGGGAGGCCATGTACATTCCCTACGTTTGTTTTCCCCTCCGTGAATGTCTGATGTGGTGCCCTGTTTTGTTTAATAGTAGTTGTAGTAATAAGGCTTAGGTTAAGGTTCTGCTTCTCGTCCGTTTTTCTTTGCCGTTTCTAAGTTTTGCTGTATGCTTCATGTCAACGACTGCTTGTAAATATTGATTTACCTTTCCCCATTGTCCCCCTTGCGTGCACCCTCCCTTCCCCTGGCCATTGAAGCATTGAGTCCCTCGTCCCATTCTGCATGATCCCTGTGCTTGTAAAAACCTGTAAATAAATCCTTTGTTGACATTTTCCTTTCCATCTGTTCGTGCATGCCTTTTCTTTCATTGATCCAGCGCTGTTCGCACCTCGCGTAAGCGAGAGCTCATTCCCGCGTAATTGGCTCATTAGCACCGGCGGGTATCAAGCGGGAGCTCAGCCGCCTTAATTACCAACTAAAATAAGATTGGTATATGCCAGAGGGTATGTTCCTCGATTGGAAAAAAAGTCACGTTGTACAGGTTAAGTGTCAGATGGTTTGACCCTGATATCGTGCAATGGACCAATTGGTGCCCGTAGTTGCTTAGCAACCTGCCAAGGTACGAAGGTATTCGTGCGCGGCATCCTCAGGTCAGGTAAGTCCGGGTAGAACGAGGGATTCCTTTCCCCCACCCACCCGTAGTACACCCAATATATCTGGAGAAGTGTCGGTGTGTTTAGTCGCTGTAAGTGTTGTCGCTCTGGCAGGGAAAATGGCCTTAAAATGCCTATTGTTGTTGTTGTTGTCAGTGTGTTTGTTGGGCTTCTATGTAATCCTGAAACGCTGGATGTAACAAGTTGAAAACCGGTGGTTTTACTCGGGAGGTTTTGGGTGGTAAAATGTAATTCATAGCCTGGGATGTTTGGGTGTGGGGGTAGGGATGTTGGGGTGTGGGGGTAGGGGTGTTGGGGGATTGGGGGAGAGCGGCGAGAGAGGGGAGGTGACGTCAATTCTCTCTATGTAAATGGTGTCCCCCAAGTGGCCTGTACGTATATGTTCATTTTCTACTTCATTCCTGAAAATCAGAGCCGAAGGCCATATAACCACAGTCATACACGATCATCGACAAATGATGTCCTCAACTATGTAATGTAGAAGCATCATGAGCACATGCTTGACCACCGGAGCCCCGTGGGGCTATTAATCCACTCTATATTCGACAATCTACAAATTGTACAAGTATCTAAACATCATAAAAATGGGGGAATTGACCGTTTCATAAGAAGGATTTTTTTTGCTTGCTATAATAATCATGCAGAATAAATCTAAGATGTATTTTTTACCTCAGGCAAAGTTGCTGGAACAGAAGCTGCTGCAAGAGGAGCAGAAGAAGACGCTGGGGTCTTGCTACTATTGGCTCCTGCAGTGATCACACATATGGCCTCATCCGGTTTTGATTCCTCCTCCACCTGCTTGGTTTCAACACCAGTGGAATGTGTTAAGACCTGCAGCACCTGAGAGGGAATCACAGAATCAAGACGAAAACGGCACACGGCAGAGAGCACACCTCAGTAGTAGAGGAATGTTGGTTCTGAGACAAGACTATCTTCGCTGGACCACTCACATACACTCGCTTGCGCTCGTTCAACTCATTTTCGCGAGCTCACCTGCTCAATGACTTATCTCAAAACCAACATTCCTCTCGTACTTGTGGGTGGGGTTGATTATTACTGATGGTATTTCACATTATTTACACCATACTAACATTTTCACATTAAACTCATATGGAGAGACAATGAATATCTGTTCAATGATGAAGAGGACAATGATTTTATTTCTACTGAACAATGATATTGGTAAGTTTAATGTTGTATTTCAGTCTGTTCCGAATAGGATGACAGTCTCATACATCATTAATTGTTAAATGAAAAACCTTGTATATTCATAATTGTTTAACGTTTTCTTCTTACAGCATTTCAAACTCACTCATAGAGCAGTCCAATTGTGAGTTCAATGGTCTATTCCAGGAATGGAAACATTTGAATGAGGTTCTGATGGAATTCAAATCAGTCTGCCAAAAGTTCCACAATGAGTTATTGGACTGTTTTAATGACCTACCTCTGAAATGGAAACCCCAGATTATTTCAACAAATCCTGATACTCCCAACGTTGAAAACCTACAGGCATTATTTGAACAATTATGCAAAAGGTATTATTGTAAATAATAAAACACACTGGTGTGAAATGTGGGGTGTCCCAATGTTTGCGTGTTCTCTTGAACCTCTGTGTATGTTCTTTTCCAGCATCAAACACGATGTCAACCAACAATATGCAATGTGTTCACTTTAATACCAATCGACCAACAGAAGATACCCCAGGTAATTATTTATTTATCTCTCTGCATGATACTAACACAAACCTGCACGACTTAGGTTTGAATCTCGACATAGCGATAAACTCTCCGCCATGTGTTTCACAGGCAGGGTAATTCATCAATGTGTGTGCCGTCCCTCGGATGGATGTTGAACTGGGAAACCCGTCTGCTAGGAGGGGTTGGTGGCTGTTAAAGAGCAACAAAACTCTCTGCCTGATAGCTCAGAGGTCAGAATGGAATGTTTGTAAAGTTTACCAAGGATCAAATATTTACCAATGTTTTGTTTTGGTGTGGGTTTTACGGGTTAAGAAAAACCAACACACCTTTGCGGTGTACCAGCAGGAGATAAAGGCAGAGATGACTCATCCTCGGCAAACGGAGGAACAAACGTTTTCACCAAACCAGGATTGTATCATGATTTTAATGTATAATATAATATATGTTTTATTGAGTATTAATAATGTTTGTTTTACTTACAATTATTTGATTATTAATTATAAAAAGAGAATAAAGGAGGGCAGGAAAGGGAAGGTGTGCCCCTACCACGATCCACCCCCTCCCTCATCCTATCCCGTTCCCCTTCCCCATGTGTGTGGGGAAGGGTGGGAGATGGGATGAAGGACGGGGTGGGTCAAGGGTGGGGGTGCACGGAGGGTTGGGGGATGGTGGGGTATATGGGTGTGGTGTGTGGGTGTGCCATGTGGGTGGAGACAACAAGGGGCGGAGTGAAAATATTTTATTAGTTTTGTTTTTTCTTTTAATTATATGCTTTTTTCAAATATTAATTTTTTTCTTTTAATTTCTCATCTTTGTCTTTTGTAATTCTAAGGCATCAAATGAACGCAACATTTCTTCTCCATTCATATCATACAATTTGTAAGTCGAAGGAACGATATCCATTACGTCAACAATTAAAAAAAGTTCATTAGTCCATCTCTTTGTATAACCTTTCTCAAAGAGTGATTTCCAACAATATATTCTTACTCGTGGGGTCACCCGTGGGAATCGCACGGGCATGGACGAATGGACGTGTGTGACATTTGGACATCCTCATTGAGATGCTGCACATTTAGTTTTACAAAATGGTTACTGCCAATTTATCAGATCCACAAATGATGTAATCTACACAATTTATTTACTTCTGATTACATATGAATGCATGTGCGTGCACATGGGAAATACAGTTTGAAATGTGTCACTACATCTCATGTAAAATGTGACTTCTTCTTCTTTCGTGTATCATCAGACGGCCAGCTCAGTGTCGTGCAGCCATGCCCTCGTCTCTGGTCCTACGTCGAAGAGGCCGGCTTCTGAAGGTGGTCTGTATAGGGGGCAGGTGGTAATTATGTGTCGGCAGTCTGCTCAGGCCCGCCGCACTCGCACGGGGCGCTATCTGCCAGGCCCCACATCTTCAGCGATGATTTGAAGCGGCCGACCCCCGTACGTAGACGGTTCAGCAAGGTCCATTGCAGGCGTGGTAGGTCTTCTCCTACGACGCCACCTCCTGGGTCCCAGATGTAGCGGTGGATGCGGGTGGGCCCGGCCATTTCCCACACGTGCTTCCAAGATGCCGCCAGCCATGCGCTTCTAGACAGGTCCTCAGGGATAGAAATGAGCATCTCTTGTGCCGCCTTGTTGTAGGGATGGCGGGACTTGAGTCTGCTTGGAGGCGCCACTATCGTTGTGGTGTTGTGCAGGATGTGTGTCGTGTTTCTCGGCATTCCTTGCCAGGGCGAGGGTAGCAGCCTCCCGTCGGAGGCCGGCTGGGGCGATTCCCGCTAGGACTGGCAGATGGAATGCCGGGGTGGGCTTCAAGCAACCAGCTACAATGCGGAGGGCGTTGTTAATGGCAACATCAACCTTTCTCAGGGGTGGGCTTCTGCTCCAGGCTGGGGCACAGTATTCGGCTGCAGAGAAGACCAGGGCTTGCGTGGATATTCGTAGGGTCTTGGCGGAGGCTCCCCAGGTCGTACCAGCAAGACGTCGGATAAGCGAGACCCTTGATGTCACCTTGGCCTTAACTTCTTCTCGGTGTTGCTTGAAGAAATTGAGAGAGAGGAAGACTTTTTGCTTCTCTGTATCCGATCTAGGCGTACACCGAGGTACTTTGGGGCTTGCTGGAACTCCAGGCATTTGTTGTCAACGAACACGTCCAGTTCCCTTTTTGCTTCTCTGTTGTTAAGATGGTATGTTGTTAAGATGGTCAAGATGGAGTGTTGTTAAGATGGTTGTTAAAATGTGACTTCAAGAGCTCAAATCTTCTCCCTCCCACATCACGCACACTGCACCGGGTAGTGGGTCACGCACGGGGGAGAGGGTCACGCACGGGGGAGTGGTTCATGCACGGGGGAGTGGGTCAAGCATGGGGGGGTGGGTCACGCATGGAGGGGTGGTTCATGCACGGAGGAGTGGGTCACACACACACACACACACAAGGGGGGAGTGGGTCACACACACACAGGGGGGTGGGGGGGGGGAGTGGGTCACACACACACAGGGGGGGGGGGGGGAGAGGGTCACACACACCCGTACGTAGACAGGTATATGTTTTATTGAGGGGGGGGGGGGGGGGGGGAGAGAGGGTCACACACACCCACACACATCTCGTTTTTTCATTTCTGTTCCTCACAATTCTATCCCGCTCTTTCATTCACAGACACAGACACAGACACAGACACACACACACACACACACACACACACACACACACACACACACACACACTTAATTAATTGTACAGTATCGGTTGTTCCTAAACTTAAATAATTTAAAGGATTGTTGTAAATGATGTTAATTTTACAACATCCCATATTCAACTTTATTTAAATTTTAAACCTCAAACATAGTTCCTCCACCTAAAGCAAGAACCTTAACCCGTAAGCAACTGACTAGTTTCCCGACTGCATGGATCATCAGCTGGGCACCGTTCTTCCTCGAGGTTTCAATCCTTTCAGCCCAGGACCTCTCCACACGGCGGATCCACAACCTCGATCATGGATCCACATCAATTGATGGTAAATCAGTGGATCCACAACCTCAGTTGCGTCCAGGCAGTCAGTCAACTCATCAATGCAACATCACTTATTCCAACTTTACTTGCAATAGGATTTAATGTGTTATCATATATTTATGACTTTCCTTACACACTCGATAATATGATAATATCATTAAATCATTCACATCTTACCCTTAAACACATCAATCGACCAAACAGCATGACCACACCACCTACCTTTTGATCAAACTGCACTTCGAATGTTCAAACTGTCATTTATAACGGTTTTTGGCATGGTGCCGTATCCTAGCAACCACTGATTCCTAGCAACATTAATTTGTAGTATATTTAATCATTATATTGTACTGTATTTACATAAATATCTCATGAATAATATTATATTGCACTGTACTTGTATTATATTGTACTGTAATATAATATTATATTGTACACTTCGAATGTTCAAACTGTCATTTATAATGGTTTTTGGCATGCTGTCGTATCCTAGCAACCACTGATTCCTACCAACATTGATTTGTAGTATATTTAATTATTATATTGTACTGTATTTACAAAAAGATCTCATGAATAATATTTTTAATATTCGTATTGTATTTCACTAATTCGATTTGGTGTCGTTTTGTGATTTTAAAGAAAACTTGTTTCAATCTACCAACTGCAGCCCCCTGTGCTAACATAGTCTGACTAGTTGTTGTAATTTATTGACCAGTTCAGAGCTGTGTGTGGTTGCTCTCACAGTCCAAATTATTTAACCTGCAACCGTACCATAAAATAGCTTTTTGGGAATGTTGCTGTCTAAGAAAGGCATTCTAAACAAACAAAAACAAACACACACACACACACACACACACACACACACACACACACACACACACGAGTGGGTCTCTCACACACACACAGGGGAGTGGGTCACACACACACGGGGGGTGGGGGGTGGGGGAGTGGGTCACACACATGGGAGGGGGGGGGGAGGAGTGGGTCACACACACACACACGGGGGAGTGGGTCACACACACACGGCAGGGGGAGGTGGGGGGAGTGGGTCACACACACACACACACACACACACACACACACACACACACACACACACACACACACACACACACACACACACACACACACGGAAGCTCGTGCGAAAACAATTTTTTTTTAAATTAAAGATATCACGATTTTATTTCCTGCAGCTAGGAAACGCATCTTCTTTGGGCGGTGTATGAATGAATGAATGAATGAATGATCGTTTTAAGGCCATTTTTCCCTGCTAGAGCAGGGGTTAGCCTTGCGGGCCCCATGACAATCATGGTGCCCTGTTTGAGGCAATGTTTTTATGGCCGGATGCCCTTCCTGATGCCATCCCTTGGTCGCCTCTTACGATGCGCAGGGATACGGTGCACCTATTCTAAACCGGGGTACACACCGGGATCTTCTTTGGGCGGTGTATAATCGCTCCAAATGAAACAGGCATTACCTGGTTCCCATTGCTTGAGTTGCAATCAAAATGTCCCTTTGTTTCTTCAAAAAGAAATTTATGATCGAAGACGTGTTGATTCAGTGTTAAAATGCACATCTGAAGCCAATTGTAGGTCTATGGAGCCCATGACTCTTCTTCATTTTAAAACAAGAATGTATCAAAAACACGCATGGTGACATCATCGGACTCGCACCGCAATGATTAATCTTCAACAATATATACGATACAACAATACGATACTTCATCCGGATTCATTACAGCTGCTCTTGTATATGTTTGCTGAGCACACATTAGTAGTATAAGATGAGGAGTTCTGGGGCAGAGAAGGTAGATAAGAAATATTTAATTAAATAATTATTTTAAAATTTATTTATTTATTTAATTTCCGATTTTCATGATTTTCCCAAATTTCCGAAACTTCAGGATTTAAAAAAATTATTTCCAAAATTCCCGATTTTCCGATTTTCCCGATTTGTCATTTTCACGATTTTCCCAAAATTTCCAAAATGTCTAAAATTTCCCAAATTTCAGATTTTCTGATTTTCTCAATTTTTTCACAATTTTGCCATTTTCATGATTTGTCCATTAGGGGTTCTGGGCCATTGCAGACGGGCCACACCCCCCGAATCAAAACGCGAATTATTTAATTAATTATAACCACCAATTTTTTAACCATACGGTTAAAAAATATTTTACGAACATTGGTATGTTGTAAGTTTGTGAACATTTGTGAATATTTGTGGCAGCGAATGTGAGCCCCCACGGAGGGCAAGCAAGAACCCCGGTATAATCCGCGGGTCATGCGGTCGGTAGCCCTCCATATAGGAACTCTCGTCTCTCACCCCTTACAATTACAAACTATCCCTTTAAGTAAGAAATTGATTTTTAGTTTAAAGAAATACAGTGAAACCTTGACTTACGAGTTTAAATCGTTCTGTGACCGAGCTCGTAACTCAATTTGCTCGTTTCTCAAATTAAATTTTCCCATTAAAATGCATTGAAATGCTATTAATCCGTTCCAGCCCGCCAAAAACCACACCAATTTTTTTTTAAATATACAGTATAAATAAAAATATCTCGCGCTTTATATTTCACCTGTATGCAGCATACAAGTTGGCAGGATGGCCTGGACTGGAGGTACGCACACTTGACTCTAAACTGTCCAGCCTGGGTTTGAATCCCGACCCAGCTATAACCTGTCATGGGTGAATCACAGGCAGGGTGATTCATCAATGTGTGTACCGCTAAACTGGGCGCCCCGTTTGCGTCCCATTAGTTGTTGGATGTTAAGGATCTCACCGTGTTTTCCACAAAGAGAAGGCGAGCTATCGCCGGCACTCTGAACAAGTTGTGGCCTGGCATGCTCTTCTCCTCTGCCGTTATATACGTCCTCCTCGGCATCTTTTTCCAGAAGAGCCCTGTCTCGTCACAGTTGAAGATTTGCTGGGGGATGTATCCTTCGGCTTCTATCAGTTCGGCAAAAGTTATAATAAAATCTAACCAAAATGTTAATAAACATTTAAATATTTAAACATTAAAACATTTAAAACATTAAAAATTTTAATAAAAATAACCAAAATGCGAAAACAAAGCAGCAGCGATATACGGCAGAGATGCTTGCACGGCAAGATAACCACGTGACCGGAACCCACCTGGTGGCGGGTGGCGTAAGCTCCAAAATAACCAAAATGCGAAAACAAAGCAGCAGCGATATACGGCAGAGATGCTTGCACGGCAAGATAACCACGTGACCGGAACCCACCTGGTGGCGGGTGGCGTAAGCTCCAAAATAACCAAAATGCGAAAACAAAGCAGCAGCGATATACGGCAGAGATGCTTGCACGGCAAGATAACCACATGACCGGAACCCAACTGGTGGCGGGTGGCGTAAGCTCCAAAATAACCAAAATGCGAAAACAAAGCAGCAGCGATATACGGCAGAGATGCTTGCACGGCAAGATAACCACGTGACCGGAACCCACCTGGTGGCGGGTGGCGTAAGCTCCAAAATAACCAAAATGCGAAAACAAAGCAGCAGCGATATACGGCAGAGATGCTTGCATGGCAAGATAACCACGTGACCGGAACCCACCTGGTGGCGGGTGGCGTAAGCTCCAAAATAACCAAAATGTGAAAACAAAGCAGCAGCGATATACGGCAGAGATGCTTGCACGGCAAGATAACCACGTGACCGGAACCCACTTGGTGGCGGGTGGCGTAAGCTCGTAACTCAGATCTCGGCTCGCATCTCAAAGCAATAAACCGCCCGAGCGACGGCTCGTATCTCGGAAAACTCGTAAGTTGGTGCACTCGTAAGTCAAGGTTTCACTGTACTTCTCTTATATAAAATATATATGGTGTTAACTTATCTGAATTTTGATTTCAAGAATCTTATTTTTGAAGAACCAAAGTATTACAACAACAATGGATTTATTTATGATCGTATTATGATTAAATATAATTACAATCATACTCACGCACAAAGTAGCATTAGGAAACTGTTTATCGAAACACCAACATTGTTTTCGCGGGGTATTAAAGTGAATGTAAATAATGCCAAGGACCGTAGAGCTGAATCATATTCGCTACGTCTTGTTATGCATAACTCCCAAATGCCCATGATGACGGAGGAAGCAAAAACAATAGAATCGTTTGAAGAAATTCTTAGCGCAGTTAAAACACATCTGATGAAAGCCGATGTTATTGAAAAGATGAAAAAGGAAAAGAACAAGTTTATAGGTTTTGTTAATGAACTTAATATATTTTATCGGAAACGTGATGGAGAAATTCCTATTGAGGGCATCCCACCAACAATGTGTCCAAAACGTTTAACCAAATATGAAAAGTGCAGGGAAGAGGACAAACCCCCCGAAATTCTGACTTCGTTTTATGATAACAACATCAATGAAGAATCATGCCTCGAAGATCATCGTATTGAACCAGAGAAATTGATGAACGCAAAATGTAAAGTTGTTTGCACTATTGAGATAGCAAATGTTTTTATCGGTGCTGTGGGTCCATCCATTCAATTGAAAGTAAATGATGTTGTTGTCCAATAACTATTTAAGAAAACAAACAGACTCATGATTAATATTAACAATCTTACGCCCCAAAATGAAATTACGGAAGTAGCAGCAGCGTGTATGTATATATAATATAAAAGATAAATAATATGAAAAGTATATAATTAAATTTACATGGTAGGTTGTGGGTAAGTTGTAGTTAAAATTATAGAAATACAACATTTATGTTACATTTCTTTTACAATAATATGTAAAATAAAAGTTAATATTTTTATTGGAGTACATAAAATGGATGAACCCATTTTCAAAATATTTCAAGATATATTCAACTCAATTAGACGGTTGGTTGAGTCACTTCTAATATGTATACACAATTATAATAGGGATAACACACAGGATGAATGACTAAACGGTAAATTTTTAGTTGGTTTATATAAAATGGATGATTTTTTACCTGTTTGGGAAAGTAAGATAAAATTTAATAATAATACGAACCTCCAAAATTCATTAAGATGTCCAATAGTTGGTTCAAGCAGCTGTGGGAAAACCTGTTTGCTTTTAAAGATGCTCCTTACCCCAGATTTTTTAGACGATGAAAATTTAATAATTTTCACAAGGTCAAGTTTTCGGCCAGAGCATCAACTACTATCACAAGGTTTTAATGCGGGGCTTAAAAAAGAAGATATAATCGGGTTATTTAAACATCAACACAAACTAAATGATTATAACATTGAAGATATAATACAACTATTTTGTGATACTCCACAAAAAGGTAAAAAGAAATCAAAACCCACATCGTTTATACCTATAAATTGTATTCTCAGCAATAATACGGATGATATACCTTTACCCCAAAATTTAGATGAAACAAAAAAGAATCTTGTTATCTTTGACGATTGTGTTAATGAGAGAAACCAAATGGTTATGGACAGTTACTATACAAGGGGGCGACATTCTTCCTGTAATTGCATTTATCTCAGCCAGTCATACTTTAAACTTCCTCGCTGCTCAATAAGAAACAATGATAATACTTTTATTTTATTCAAACTCAATGCAATAGATATAAATAATTTTTGGAGAGATAATTGTTCTACATTATGTAGAAAAAGGAATGGGTGAAACATACGGCTGAAAAATTGAAACATACGGCTGAAAAATATAAATATATCGTTGTTAAAGAAGATGATATAATAACCAATAATTTTCTCGGTTAAATAAAATGAATGCCGAAGAATGAGCAAGAAAATTTAAGGAATATAATCAATTACTTTCAAAAGTTGTTAAACAACAGGAGGGGATAAAGAAGAAATGGAGACAAAAGCTATTAGGTGAAGATGTATTTGAAAGAAAACAAGAGAAGTTTATTATACCTATTTTAAAATATTCTGAACAAAAGGCGGTTTCGTTTCAAGTTCCCGCGATAACATATACTCCCAAACAACATCAAGAGTTAGCAGATTTGAGACAAGAGGCAGAGCAAGAGCTAGGAGTTATAGAAGCATGCCAACAACTTGAGAAGATAAATCATCCTCCTAAATATGTTGTGGACGCTATTCTAAACACTGAATATTCACCACGTTCAATAACCAAAACAGGTCTCATTTATATAGGACAAGGAAATCAGTTTTACCTTGTTAACGAAACGGTAAAGATAGTTAATGATAACTTGACATTCTTAAATCCTGACAGACCTCCTATTAGATTAACTCCCAGATTAATGTTTCTTCTTACAAAAGCGAGGTATGCTAATTCAGAATATTTTGAGGAACCACTGGATATGGAAAATGTGGAAGATAGGGTATACTGTGTATATATTGATTTGCTAAGCGCACTTGATTATGGGGGTTCTGTTGTAAGTAAAGGTAAGAAGAATGCGAAGGAAAAAGATATTCTTAATGTTTTAGATGGGCTTGGAATGAGTTCAGGCTCTGGTGTTAGTTTTCTTCCGAGTGACTCATCACAATTCGTTAATAGATTATTACTGCTGTTAGGCAGTAAGGAGGCGGGAAACAACAATTGTTTTAATGAGACGTCAACCATTCTAGATCAGTTGATGAATAGGAAAATAATTAAAAAATGTCAATACAAAGATATTTTGTCACATATATAAATGAGAAGCACAACTCTTAGATTTGATTTTACAGCGAGTGTAGTGTATATATGTTGCTTCTGGGACACTCATTTTCCCATTGACTTACATGTTAATTTTCCTCTTAACCTTATTGCCCATTAACACCTCTATTTCTCCCACCCTAATCTTTATGAACCTTTTGTCTATAGTACCTATCCTTAATGTTGTTCATTAGACCACTCAAACACTACAAATATTTGTTTTCCCTTATAGACCTATAATCCTTCTTTTACATATCATCTGGCAGATTATCTTTGACCCACTCAAACATCGACCCATTCACTTACATGTTAATTTTCCTCTCACCTCTTTACGAACCTTTTAGCCTTTTGACATACTCTTATTCTCAATGTTGTTCATTAAACCACTCAAACAATGATTCCCCCTTGGTCTTATGGTACTCTTACTATCAATGATCCCGAGTAGACCACTCAAACATCGATCCTACAAATATTTGTTTATGTGTGGGAAATAATTTAATTCTCCTCCAACTTCCTTCACCATCTAATATATTATTAAAGAAGAGGTTTGAGTTTGGTTCTTTTTCAAGATATTTTAACTGAGCTAAGATAAAATGGTAAACCTCCCTCAATGTTCTTGTTTGACCTCCTCCTCTCCCACACACCATTTTTAAATTAAAGTATATATTTTCCTGACAACCATCAAAGTTTTCCGTCCACTCAAAAATATTTCCATCTTTTTTACCCAACTCACCAGTATTTAAATTAATTCTCTTATTTGTTTTGTGAACTTTTTTACCAGTTGCCTTTTTAATAAGTCTTATTTGATATTTTTCACATTCATTATGTTTTTCATTTATATACCATGGCTGATTACACCTCCACTCTTTGGTCTGGTTAATACTTGGTTCGATCATTTATATAATAGTAAAAGGGATGACATTAACCATACTCGAACATTTTCTAATTAATAGCTCACTGTTGAGAAATGACATGTTGTATAAGTTGGATCTCTTCCCGGAATTTTTCATTGTCTTGTTTCCTGTTTTTCACACACGCCTTGAGTTTCCCCGAAACAACGACAGGGCAGTTTAAGTTTCAATTCCCTAAACCCATTATAAAAAGCTGTGTTCAGTTCGTTGTGAAACTCTTGTGATTTGACGAAGATGAGCATCAACTTGTCTTATTCCAGTCTTTCCTCTGATGAAGAATACTCGCCAGGACATTGGTAAGTTTCATTCAGAATTAAACTGGTGATGTGAGCTTTGTATGTGATTAATTTAAATTTATATGACTCATGATATATATTTTTATTACAGCAATGTGAATGACTTTCATGAGGTCCCTCAAGAGTTGTACAACGAACTGAATATAGGTTTGAATAACCTACCTCTGAGATGGAGGGCTCAGAATGAAGACACAGACGAAATTTCTGTACAAAACGACCATCCGAGTCTGACCCTGGTAATTCATTATCCATCTCTCTGAATGGCATCAATAAACGGGAACCAATAAACGGGAGCTGACATTTATTTATTCATTGTCAATATAATACTCTTTCTTTTTTCAAACAGAATACAACACCTGTTGAGATTGATGACCACGGCTATGAGTGGGTCTATTTTGATTTCCCACCATCCTGTGATACCCTAAATTTTCATCTCGACAGCATTGACACCAAACTCAACTTTTTAGAGGTATGTGTATGTGTGTGTGTGTGTGTGGTACACCGTATCCCTACACATCGTAAGAGGCGATTCAGGGTTGGCGTCAGGAAGGGCATTCGGACATACATATATCATTCATATATTCCTTTACTTCACACCTCTCTTGTTTTTAACAGAAAGAGATTCAGAACCTGGAGACATCTGGTGCCTTTGACTTGTGCTGGGAAGAAATTGATGACTTGTGCTGGGAAGAACTTGAATGTATAATACCTCAAGGAAAATGTTTTAGTAATATGAAGATTTTAATGTTTTCACTATTATTTATATATATTTGTTTTGTTTACAATTATTTAATTATTAATTACAAAAAGAGAATAAAGGAGGAGGGAACGGGGGAGGTGCACCCCTGCCAAAGACCCTTCACCCCCCTCATCCCACCCCTCCCCTCCCCTTGTGTGTGTGGGGAAGGTGGGGGTGGGATGAGGGGGGTGAAGGGTCAAGGGTGGGGGTGCACGGAGGGTGGGGGATGATGGGTGTGGTCTGTGTGGGCGGGGTCTGTGTGGGCGGGGTCTGTGTGGGCGTGGCTTATGGTTTTTATTTATTTATTTAATTTTTATTATTATTATTATTACCACTAATTAAATTAGTTAATCTGGGTGGGGTGAATAGAAATGTTGTTTCATGAATTATTAGCTTTGTTTTTTGTAATTCTTGTGAATAAAATGTCCCTAATATTTCTTCCCCATTCATATCATATAATTTGTAAGTCCAAGGGACTGTATCCATTATATCAACAATTTTAAATAATTCATTAGTCTACCTCTTTGTATAACCTTTTTCAAAATGGCTTTTCCATTTGTATATTCTTACAATATCACCAACTTTAAACTTGGGCTTTCTCAAATTAATCTGCTTTTCATATTCTAATTTTGTAAATGTTTCTGATGGTTTTGATTTTGTTGATGAATGAACTGTATTATTGTAATTATCGACAATATTCTGGATTAAATACACCCATTGTTGAGAACCGAGTTGTGTGAATTTTTAATATAATTTCTCTTTTAAAGTACGATTAAAACGCTCAACAACAACTGCCTTTCCTTCATTAAAGGTGCTGTATAATTTAATACCCTCCCCCTTAAGAAATTTCATGAATATTTTGTTATAGAACTCTGTTCCCTCATCGGTCCACAGTTTCTTTGGTTTTCTTTTATCCCTATCAAATATTAGCTTAAATGCTAACATTAAAGTATCACCCCTTTTATTTTTTAAAGGAACAACCCAGGCAAATCTACTCCTCAAATCAATAATGGTTAAAGCATACCTGTATCCCTTATCATTATTTAGTTCGATTAAATCAGCGGACCATATGTGGTCGGTGTATTTAGAATAAACTTTCCTTCTTTTAAACTTTGTGATTATAGGTTTGTGTAATTCATCAGCCAAAAGCTCCTCAGTCTTGATGACATCATTAGAGCCTAATAGTTTTTTGGGGAATAACCAAGACCAAGTTTCAATTAAGCACTTATCATTTTTTTTACAATAAACCTATCAACTTTCTCTCTCAATGTAGGATTTCGTATCAAGGACAAATTATACAACATTTCTCTGTCTGCTTCATGTTTTTCATCCAATGTAGTGGTATTCCCATAAGCAATATTATGCTTCATACAAACTTCATCAACCCTATTTATAGGCTTGGACCAAGGTTTAGTATTGTCAGCCTCATCTAATCTTTTATCCAAGTTTGTTCCTGGACCACAGAAAGAATATCCAGGTAGATGTAGTTCCCCAGGAATTCCAGTTGTTGTAAATTTACTTCCTGACAGAAACTTTTGTATGTCTCCTCCACTTTTAGGAGAGATGAATTGGCACTTTTTAGAGCCACACACTTGACATATTCCTTTTTGATAAACTATTATTTTTAGCTTTAACATAAGAGATATTTTTAGATTTAGTTTTCTTTTTACATTTGAGACAATAACTCATATTTATTTATCAGCAAAAGTCCGACAGAGTATCAAAACCTTTTTGGTTTTCAACATATGCATTTCTATCTTAATTTTTAAAACATAAAGAATCCTTAGGAATGCCTTCACTCTCTCCTCCATTTATTTACAAATAAAACTAACTAAAGTCAATAACACCAACATCATCAACTATATGACCTTTTCCTTCTTCTTCTTCTTCACCACTTTCTCGTTTAAATCTCCTCGCTGAACTCATCTCAACCATTTTTAAAATCATTATCTTAGTAAGAGTCGTTAATTCTTTATTTTCCTCTTCGGTGTGTTGAGATTGATTTATTTGCTGTTATACACTCAATCTTTTACGAATCTCACTGATTTCCATCTTTTTATATTTTTCCTCCCTCTCTTTGCTCCCTTTCCTCCCTCTCCTCCTTCTCCTTTTTCTCCCTCTCCTCCTTCTCCTTTTTCTCCCTCTCCTCTTTCTCCTTTTTCTCCCTCTCTTCCTTCTCTCTTTTCTCCCTTTCCTCCCTCTCCTTTTTCTCCCTCTCCTCCTTCTCCTTTTTCTCCCTCTCCTCCTTCTCCTTTTTCTCCCTCTCTTCCTTCTCTCTTTTCTCCCTTTCCTCCCTCTCCTTTTTCTCCCTCTCCTCCTTCTCCTTTTTCTCCCTCTCCTCCTTCTCCTTTTTCTCCCTCTCCTCCTTCTCCTTTTTCTCCCTCTATTCCTTCTCTCTTTTCTCCCTTTCCTCCCTCTCCTTTTTCTCCCTCTCCTCCTTCTCCTTTTTCTCCCTCTCCTCCTTCTCCTTTTTCTCCCTCTATTCCTTCTCTCTTTTCTCCCTTTCCTCCCTCTCCTTTTTCTCCCTCTCCTCCTTCTCCTTTTTCTCCCTTTTCTCCCTTTCAT
Organism: Myxine glutinosa; assembly: GCF_964187855.1. NCBI lineage: Eukaryota > Metazoa > Chordata > Myxini > Myxiniformes > Myxinidae > Myxine > Myxine glutinosa. Next base: position 217,670,681 of record NC_136263.1, read on the forward strand.
CCTTCTCCTCCTTCTCCTTTTTCTCCCTTTCCTCCTTCTCCTCCTTCTCTTCTTTAACTCCTTCCTCATCCCTTGCTACCCTTGAGCTTGAGCCCCAAGGAATATTATACATATACTCATCTGGATTTTGAGATATTCTTGTATCTATAATTATTTTTCTCATAATAGGATACCAATAAGATTTGTTGACGATTTCTAAAAGAGTTTTATATTTCATAACTTTGAGAAGTTCATTTTTATTTAATATTTTAAACAAGTCTCTATTTGTGGGTTTAGCAATATCAGTATAAGGCCAGTTTTTAATGACAAAATTTCCATGTATATGCTCCAAATCATAAGGTATGTAATACCGAGCACCCTTTTCTTGTAGGTATCCTTGAATACAAAAATTATAATTCTCTTGTAGTCTTCTTCCTGCCATTTATGTATCAGAAATATATGTGAGATTAATATTATGACAGGTAATACCACCCCATCTTCCCACTACCAAATCGGTTTGTATTCCTCGGCTTTCTATCCTTATCTCATTACCTTCCTTCTTTGTCATGCTAACCATCGCTATACTATCATATACAGTGAAACCTTGACTTACGAGTGCACCAACTTACGAGTTTTCCGAGATACGAGCCGTCGCTCGGTCGAATTTTTGCTTTGTGATGCGAGCCGAGATCTGAGTTACGAGCTTACGCCACCCGCCACTAGGTGGCCCAACGAGCGTTCAGGTCACGTGGTTATCTTGCCGTGCAAGCATCTCTGCCGTATATCGCTGTTGCTTTGTTTTCGCATTTTGGTTATTTTGGAAAATTTCTTAGTTTTAACCATGGGTCCTAAGAAATTGAGTGCCAAGGGCAGTGCTGAGAAGAAGAAAAGGCTGATGTGCTTGGATATAAAACACGCAATCGTCGAAAAACATGAGCGAGGTGTGCGTGTTGTCGACTTGGCGAGGCAGTACGATCGTAGTACTTCTACGATATGTACGATTTTGAAGCAGAAGGAGTCGATAAAGGCTATAACGCAAGCCAAGGGCGTTAAGATTATTTCAAAGCTCCGGACCTCTGTCCATGAAGAGATGGAGAAGTTGTTGTTTGTGTGGTTGATGGAGAAGCAGCTCGCAGGAGATACCGTGACTGAGAGCATCATCTGTGAGAAGGCACGAGACATTTACGGGGATTTGGTGCAGCAGACGGCGGGAACATTAACGGACGAGGCATCGGAAGAGTCATTCAAAGGCAGTCGGGGATGGTTTCATAATTTTAAGAAGAGGACCGGCATTCACTCCGTCGTCAGGCATGGTGAGGCAGCAAGCTCGGATGTGAAGGCAGCTGAAGATTTTATTATAACTTTTGCCGAACTGATAGAAGCCGAAGGATACATCCCCCAGCAAATCTTCAACTGTGACGAGACAGGGCTCTTCTGGAAAAAGATGCCGAGGAGGACGTATATAACGGCAGAGGAGAAGAGCATGCCAGGCCACAACTTGTTCAGAGTGCTGGCGATAGCTCGCCTTCTCTTTGTGGAAGATACGGTGATTTTTTTTTTTTTTTTTTTTTGTATACAAGATCCAGGCTCGTGAAAGAGCTAACATTAATCACACAAAAAGACAAACCGACACACAAAACACAAAAAACAAGGGGAGCGGCAGAGAAGATGGGGAGAGAGGGGGAAGGACACAAACAACATTTGAGAGCAGGGACATCGGGAGGACTTGGGGGGAGGTGGGAGAGGAATAAAACATATGAACACTGCAAGGACTCTGGGGTGAATTACCGGGGGTAGAAAATATCAAGGTTTTTGATGGGTCATTGATGAGGTCATTTCGATGAGGTCATTGATGAAGACCAGAAATAGCACAGGGCCCACAACACTACACAGATCCTTAACATCCAACAACTAATGGGACGCAAACGGGGCGCCCAGTTTAGCGGCACACACATTGATGAATCACCCTGCCTGTGAAACACCGACATGACAGGTTATAGCTGGGTCGGGATTCAAACCCAGGCTGGACAGTTTAGAGTCAAGTGTGCGTACCTCCAGTCCAGGCCATCCTGCCAACTTGTATGCTGCATAGAGGTGAAATATAAAGCGCGAGATATTTATATATATATATTTCAAAAAAAATTGGTGTGGTTTTTGGGGGGCTGGAACGGATTAATAGCATTTCAATTCATTTTAATGGGGAAATTTAATTTGAGAAACGAGCAAATTGAGTTACGAGCTCGGTCACAGAACGAATGAAACTCGTAAGTCAAGGTTTCACTGTATTTTTCTTTTCTTAAAATCATGTATTTGTTGTTTACTAATTGTACTTCCACATAAATCCTTATCCTCGCCATGCGGATAATATTCTTCTTTACGAGACTGATTCAAATCATGTAGGTCTTCTAAGTTTATTGAAAAATACCAATTATACCCTAAATCAGACATATCATACCCCCATTTATTAATTCGCATTTTAACTATATGTCCTTCTTTATAAAATTCAATTGTAAGCAGGTAGTTAAATTCAATGAGGAAAGGTGTATGGTCAGTATAACCAGGTGTTGTGGTTGTAAATTTTACTTGTTTAACAAAACGTGCTGTTTTCTTTAAAAATATATATTGTGATAAATCACTGTATCTAATTAAGTCATTCGCATCTGTAGGGTTTGGATAATTGATTAATTTATAAGTATTCTTCATATCAATATTTTTACTTATACTATATTTTTGTCGTTCAGCCTGTGCCTTTGTATAATAATTTGATAAATCAATATCCTGAGAGGATTCTCCAAAGATAGAACCATCTTTTCCAACATAAGTCATTTACATTAGATTAAAAATGATATCATAAAAATTTTCATTATTGTTGAGTTGAAATAATACATGTAAACATAATTGACCACAACATTTAGAATTAATTTCTTGAACTTGAAATGTTTGATAAACACCATTCTGTAAGAATTGTATTACTTCAACAGGCGGTGGCATACCATAACTATCAAAATAATATTTATCCTGACTATTATGAATACAAACCCAATGAGAACCATTCTGTGTGTCTAAATTCATAATAATATTCTTTGTATTCTTGGACAACTTTGTTAATTAATCTCTCAGACAGATTACCACGTTATCAATTTTTTGTTTTTTACAATACTTAGCTAGTTCTATATTTGACGTTGTATTCTTTCCAAATTGTTTAAACCATTTATCCATTTATTTATGAGAAAGATACAATCCATTACCCCGTTTAGTTAGTTTAACACCCGCTTGAGCGATAGAGGAAAGCATATCTCCATCCAACAATCTAGCTTTATCAGGTAGACTTTCAAGTTTTTGAGCAAAATCTACAATTACACCACTTCCACTAATTTGTTTCTCCAACTCCTTGTTATGTCTTTCCAATTCTTTTTGACCTTTTAGTTGTGCCTTCCTTTCGTTATCAGTTTTTACCGCTGCTGAAATACCACCAGTCAATGCTCCCGCCGCACTTAAACCAGCAAATAAAGGAATTAGAAACGGGAGAAATCCTCCATCTTGTATTGAATATTTCTTTAACATAGGTTTTGTCATTTTAATTTTAACTGCATTGAAATTGTACACTGAATCACATGGTACACATGCTACACTGAATCTTGTGGTGAGGCAGTTGCCCTGAAACAACTTGGCTTTGCCTCTTGGAAGGCTAATCCAACTGAAGGCAATCTCAGTTCCTTCCACCAAGCTCGGAACAAGTGTGTGTCTACCCTCAGGAGTGCCAGGAAGCACTATCTCTCCTCACTTAAGAATGAACTCTCAAACCTGTCTCCTTCCTCCAAGTCCTGGTGGCGTCTGGTCAAATCCGTTTCTGGTGTTTGTTCCCCCTCCATCCCCTCCCTTACCTCAAATGGCCACACAGTTGACATCGCACGTGACAAAGCCGAATGCCTCAACTCTGTGTTTGCCTCAAAATCCTTAGTCCCAAACCCATCTCTCTCTGTTCCCACCTTTCCCAGTCGAACCCAACTGCTCCTGGACTCTGTGTCCTTCTCTCCTGACAAGGTGGAGGAGTTTTTGTCAAACCTCGACTCTGATTCTGCAACTGGACCAGACGGCATCAGCCCACGGGTCCTAAAATCCTGCTCTGCCGCTCTATCTCACCCTCTCTCTGTTCTTTTCAACCTATCTTTTGCTCAAGGTCATCTGCCAGCATCCTGGAAATCAGCAAACATTACCGCTTTACACAAAAAAGGTGCAAAAACAGATCCTTGCAACTACAGACCAATCAGCCTGCTCCCAATTATCAGCAAAGTCATGGAATCCATCATTGCTTCGGATATGAAATCTTTCCTCTTCTCCAATGGCTTGATCTCTGATCATCAATTTGGTTTCAGACCAGGTCACTCTACTCTGGACATGCTGCTTCTGCTGTCTCAACAATGGATGGAGGTCCTCAATGCCAAACAGGAAATCAGAGCTGTCTCCCTTGACATATCACGTGCCTTCGATACGGTCTGGCACCCAGCTCTGCTCACCAAACTCTCCTCCTATGGTATCAATGGAAATCTCCATGCATGGCTTGCGGACTTCCTCTCTGGTCGTAGTCAACGTGTGGCCCTGAATGGATTTCTCTCATCTATTCTTCCTGTTCAGGCTGGAGTTCCCCAAGGCAGTGTGCTGGGCCCTGTGCTTTTTCTGGTCTTTATCAATGATCTCTCTGACTCTCTGGAAAATCCTCTCTATCTCTTTGCTGATGACTCCACTCTCTGCCACTCCATTCCTCTTCCCTCAGATCGGCAGTCTGCAGCCTCCTCACTCTCTGAAGACCTGGACAAAATCACAGACTGGTCAAACAAGTGGAACATGTCTTTCAATCCTGACAAATCTCACACTCTTACTATGTCTCTCCGAAAAGATCGACTGGACAACCCTCCCATCTACTTTCTCAACAATCCTCTCCAAGAGGTTCTGTCGCTCAAGCTTTTGGGTCTCACTATCTGCCATGATCTTTCTTGGGAAAACCACATTTCCAAGCTGGCCTCCAAAGCCAGTCGCCGACTGGGCATCCTCCGTCGTGCGAAGTCCTTCCTAGGCACACCTGAGCTCCTCACCACATACAAGGCTTTCATCCACAGCTCAATGGAATACTGTTCTCCCATATGGGCTGGTGCTCCTGCCTCACACCTGGCTCGGCTTCACGCTGTTGAATCCAAAGCTTTCAGAATCATTGGAATCTCCCGCGATGAAGCTATCTCTGAGGGCCTTTCACTCACTCACCGCAGGCAGGTAGGTGGTCTTTCTGTCTTCTACCGACTCCGCTCCGGCCTTGCTCCCCCAGCTCTCTCTGTGCTCTGTCCCCCAAATATTCCAACAGGTCGCACAAGATCTGCCAGCCACCCTCTGATGGTTAAACTGCCGAAATCTCGGCTCTCTGCTCACCTTCACTCTTTCATTCCTCTTTTCTCCCGCCTCTGGAACAAACTCCCACACTCACTTCAATCACACTCCTCCCTCCAGGTCTTTATAACAGCTGTTCACCACCATCTCTTATCTTCCCCCATCCAAAACCTTGATCTTTTCTACCCCCACTAATTCACCCCAGATCCACCTTGTTTGAAATTCCAACTTCTTTCCTGGAAGTCCTGGCAGTGTCCATATGTTTTATACCTCTCCCACCCCCCCACCCCCCCTTCCCATGCCTCCCCCCCCAAAGCCCTCTCCCTCCCACATTTCTCTCGATGTCTCCATGTCTCTCAGTCCCTGCTCTCAAATGTTGTGTTTGTGTCCTTCACCCTCTCTCCCCATCTTGTCTACCGCTCCCGATGTTATTTGTTTTATGTGTCTGTTTGTCTTTCTGTGTGATTAATGTTCGCTCTTTCACGAGCCTCGATGTTGTATACAAACAAAAAAAAAAATAAAAAAAAAAAAATTATCCAGCATCATTTAGTGTTTTTACCTGCTCTCTTGTGAGTAAAACATCAATTCTTACTGCTCCTTTTCTTTGAATTGTATTAACATTAATTAATACAAGGCTTTTGATTTTGAATACAAGATGTTAATTTATTAAGATTGATTTGATTAACATATACCGGTTCTTTCCGACTCATTTATTTATGAGAAAAAACCTATGTGATATTAATCATAACACCATTATCTGTATTAATCTGTAATTCTGTTTCCTCCAAAAGCAAACAATAAGCATCAACTTCTTCATTCTCTCCTCTTTCAATGTATAGAGAAGTATCCACTCTATTAGACTTTATAGTTTCCTTTTGAGAACTCAGGTCAATTGCGTAGATTGGAAAAGTTTTTGAAACGCAACCATATCCAAAATAGGGTCATTATTACCGTTGCTTTCACACACCTTTTGGTAAGACTTGTCGGCTTCCGCATATTCATTTTTTTCCCAATCAATTTCCAATCTATCTCGCGGGTAAAATGTGCCATCAAGAGAAACCCGAAGTTGTTTCACCTTAGCATTATCACTCAGCGCATTATTCTTATCAGTACCTTCATCTCCATCTGGTTTCTTAAAAATGAGCCATAGGTATCATGGCTTTCCTTGAAGAACACCCAAATTCCAAGTGTAGGTAGTGTGTTCCAGTTTAACGTGTTGACATCTTCTTTAAAAGGTATGATATATTTCGTGGTTTCTTTGAGTTAAGTCTTCTATTTAACATCTCCTCCGTTTTAAGATTAGGAGTATATTCACTAATATACCAACACAAATCATTAATAACAAATTTATTATTATCACCAAAAGCATTTTGAGCCCCAAAAAGCAATCTATTTACATTATCATTCCTTTGAAGTTGAAATCTAATTTTAAGCCCATACAAAACTTTATCATAATCACAAAATCCAAATATACCTTTAAGAGGTACTGCTACGGTAAAACTATTCTCTGCTTTTGTATCATCATTATACATTGACTTCCTTTGACTATAACCAGGGTCAGCATTTGTTCCCGTTGACATATCAGGAATAAAACCTTCAACAGCTCCCTTACCTATTCTATCACTAAACGAATATAGTGTAAATTTCATCATTTCAGATGTAGCAGAGACATAATCAACCGCTTCAACCTCTTGTGTTCCAATATACAGGCGGACACGATCAAACATTTTCCAGAAGAAATCATTTACGAGTGTAGCATTAGTATTATTCGCAGCCTTAGTGAATTTAAATTTACACAGCAAGAAACTATCAGCTATATTCAAGTAAGTTTGTTGATTATTTATTTCAAAACTTTTTGTTCCACTTGAATTCCAGTCTGTTCCTGTTATAGCATTTACCTTGAAATAGTCTTCCTTTTTAGTGGAGTTTGAAATGATAATCGTATCATCCAAATCATAGATACTATCAATCGCTTCCATACTTGTATTTATATAGCATTAAAATTGTTGAAACCCTGACCCAAGTATTTTAATGATTTTTTGTCGTTCTTGTGAAGATAGTTGAGTTTTACCTTTTTTTATTTCTTTGATTGCTTGTAATTTATGAGACTCATTTTGAGAATCTTTTATACTCTTTATAGCACCCGCAACTGAGCCCACGGCAGAAGCAGTTGAACCAATTAGGTCTTTATGTTTAAGAATGGTTGAACCAATACCCATTAGAGTATCAATTATCCCATCTCCTTTATTTCTGAATTGGTGTCCCACACCCCGTTGTCTCTTTGGTTTATAATATCCTCAACCAAGAAACATATCTTCACCCTTTTAGTATGGTGAAAGGAACATCCCATCCCTGTAATTACTTTATATTTTCCCTAATCTTGTTTTCTCACAATAACCATTATTTATTTATTGAAAAACTTCACGTAGGTGAATTCTGATGGATATAATTTCTTCATTAAAGGAGATCATACGATTATCTTGATCGGTTGTCCTAAAATTTACTCTGTATATGGTTTTTCCTGACACAGGTAAATAGACAAGATTTTTTGGTTCCATATTAAATTTATAACCAATCGGTGTTGAGTATGCGCTGAATGAAAATATTATATTTGTTCTTATTCCATCGTTATAAGCACCATCAATCAAATCACAATGAATTAATACTGAATTTATACCGGAGGATATTTGAATGACATTATCACTGTAAAACATTCCGTTAGTTTCAATCTTTTTTGAAGAGAAACCCAATAGCTCTCTAAACCAAAAAGCCTCCTCAGCGTCGACGAGTCTGGCATTTCACTCAGGCCGACTGGGATGGTCTTCAAGCAGCCATCAATCGTCTGGATTGGTCTCCCATCTCCACTGCCTCTAACATCAATTCTTCCTGGGAATTCTTCCAAAGCAAACTGATCTCTCTCATGCACAGATTTATCCCATCTCGCCTTCAGTTGTCTTACCCTTCCTCCCGTCCATGGTACACTGAATCTTGTGGTGAGGCAGTTGCCCTGAAACAACTTGCCTTTGCCTCTTGGAAGGCTAATCCAACTGAAGGAAATCTCAGTTCCTTCCACCAAGCTTGGAACAAGTGTGTGTCTACCCTCAGGAGTGCCAGGAAGCACTATCTCTCCTCACTCAAGAATGAACTCTCAAACCTGTCTCCTTCCTCCAAATCCTGGTGGCGTCTGGTCAAATCCGTTTCTGGTTTGTTCCCCCTCCATCCCCTCCCTTACCTCAAATGGCCACACAGTTGACATCGCACGTGACAAAGCCGAATGCCTCAACTCTGTGTTTGCCTCAAAGTCCTTAGTCCCAAACCCATCTCTCTCTGTTCCCACCTTTCCCAGTCGAACCAAACTGCTCCTGGACTCTGTGACCTTCTCTCCTGACAAGGTGGAGGAGTTTTTGTCAAACCTCGACTCTGATTCTGCAACTGGACCAGATGGCATCAGCCCACGGGTCCTAAAATCCTGCTCTGCCGCTCTATCTCACCCTCTCTGTTCTTTTCACCCTATCTTTTGCTCAAGGTCATCTGCCAGCATCCTGGAAATCAGCAAACATTACCGCTTTACACAAAAAAGGTGCAAAAACAGATCCTTGCAACTACAGACCAATCAGCCTGCTCCCAATTATCAGCAAAGTCATGGAATCCATCATTGCTTCGGATATGAAATCTTTCCTCTTCTCCAATGGCTTGATCTCTGATCATCAATTTGGTTTCAGACCAGGTCACTCTACTCTGGACATGCTGCTTCTGCTGTCTCAACAATGGATGGAGGTCCTCAATGCCAAACAGGAAATCAGAGCTGTCTCCCTTGACATATCACGTGCCTTCGATACGGTCTAGCACCCAGCTCTGCTCACCAAACTCTCCTCCTATGGTATCCATGGAAATCTCCATGCATGGCTTGCGGACTTCCTCTCTGGTCGTAGTCAACGTGTGGCCCTGAATGGATTTCTCTCATCTCCCCTTCCCGTTCAGGCTGGAGTTCCCCAAGGCAGTGTGCTGGGCCCTGTGCTTTTTCTGGTCTTTATCAATGATCTCTCCGACTCTCTGGAAAATCCTCTGTATCTCTTTGCTGATGACTCCACTCTCTGCCGCTCCATTCCTCTTCCCTCAGATCGGCAGTCTGCAGCCTCCTCACTCTCTGAAGACCTGGACAAAATCACAGACTGGTCAAACATGTGGAACATGTCTTTCAATCCTGACAAATCTCACACTCTTACTATGTCTCTCCGAAAAGATCGACTGGACAACCCTCCCATCTACTTTCTCAACAATCCTCTCCAAGAAGTTTTGTCGCTCAAGCTTTTGGGTCTCACCATCTGCCATGATCTTTCTTGGGAAAACCACATTTCCAAGCTGGCCTCCAAAGCCAGTCGCCGACTGGGCATCCTCCGTCGTGCGAAGTCCTTCCTAGGCACACCTGAGCTCCTCACCACATACAAGGCTTTCATCCGCAGCTCAATGGAATACTGTTCTCCCCTATGGGCTGGTGCTCCTGCCTCACACCTGGCTCAGCTTCACGCTGTTGAATCCAAAGCTTTCAGAATCATTGGAATCTCCCGCGATGAAGCTATCTCTGAGGGCCTTTCACTCACTCACCGCAGGCAGGTAGGTGGTCTTTCTGTCTTCTACCGACTCCTCTCTGGCCTTGCTCCCCCAGCTCTCTCTGTGCTCTGTCCCCCAAATATTCCTACAGGTCGCACAAGATCTGCCAGCCACCCTCTGATGGTTAAACTGCCGAAATCTCGGCTCTCTGCTCACCTTCACTCTTTCATTCCTCTTTTCTCCCGCCTCTGGAACAAACTCCCACACTCACTTCAATCACACTCCTCCCTCCAGGTCTTCAAAACAGCTGTTCACCACCATCTCTTATCTTCCCCCATCCAAAACCTTGATCTTTTCTACCCCCACTAATTCACCCCAGATCCACCTTGTTTGAAATTCCAACTTCTTTCCTGGAAGTCTTGGCAGTGTCCATATGTTTTATACCTCTCCCACCCCCCCCCCCCTTCCCATGCCTCCCCCCCAAAGCCCTCTCCCTCCCACAGTTCTCTCGATGCCTCCATGTCTCTCGGTCCCTGCTCTCAAATGTTGTGTTTGTGTCCTTCCCCCTCTCTCCCCATCTTGTCTACCGCTCCCGATGTTATTTGTTTTGTGTGTCTGTTTGTCTTTCTGTGTGATTAATGTTCGCTCTTTCACGAGCCTCGATCTTGTATACAAAAAAAAAAAAAAACAAACAAAAAAAAAACGATTTTTCAATCGTGAAATCAACTTTATAATTATTTTTAAGTTTAATAGTTGATTTTGAAGTGTGTTTTTGAATATCTATTACAATATTTTTTGGTTCATCACCTTTTTCTTTCATAAGGCGAGAGACTTCAGAAGATATTTGAGAAATCTCGTAAGCTCTGGGTGAAACTGTTATAGTTTTGTACCCACTTCCTGGATTATAACTAAACTTGTTGTTTTTCTCTGTGATATTAAAAAGTGTATTGTAAGTCTCCATTGACAACAAAGAAGCCTCATATTCTTTTGTGGGGTCAAGTTGTAGTGGGTAAGGGAATGAAGCTGTGTAATCACTCGTTGTGAAATTAAAACTAAGAATTGTGCTTCTCATCTTATTTAATATCAAATAAAATATCTTTGTATTGACATTTATTAATTATTTTCATATTCATCAACTGATCTAAAATGGCGGATGTTTCATTAAAACAATTGTTGTTTCCAGCCTTCTTACTACCTAACAACAATAATAGCCTATTAACTAATTATGATGGGTCCTTTGGAAGAAAACTAACACCCGAACCAAGCTTACTTAAAGCTTCAACAATATGTTTCTCCTTCTCATTCTTCTTACTTTTACTGGCAACAGAAACTCCATAATCAAGTGAGTTTAGTAAATCAATATATACCCTATCTTCCGCATTTTCCATATCAAATGGTTCATCAAAATATTTTGAACCGCTGAATCCGGAGTTTGTTAGAAGAAACATTAATCTTGGAGTTAATTCAACATTTGGTTGAGCAGAACTTAAGAACACCAATTTATCATTAAATATCAATAACTTTTTTTTCACAAGATGGAACTGTGCTGGTTCTTCTGTTGGAATGAGACCTGCTCTGGTTTTTGAACCCGCCGAATATTCATTGTTTTGAAGAGCTTCCACAACATAATTAGTGGGTTGATTTACCTCCTCAAGTTTCCGAAATAATCCTTCATCATCATATTCTAATTCTCCAAGTTCTTGCGCCGTCATTTGACTGAAATCTTTGAGCATTTGAAGTTTTTTTGGAGTAAATTCTACTGTGGGAACTGTAGGTGAGTGTTGAGTTTTTAAAAGTGGTTTAAAAAATTTCTCTTGTTTTCTTTCAAAGGCTTCTTCACCAGTTAGTTTCTGTCTCCGTTTCTTCTTTATCTCTTCCTGTTGTTTTACAACTTTTTAAACCAACTCTTGATGTTCTTTAAACTTTCTTGCTCTTTCTTCGGTATTCATCTTCTGTATTTATTTATTGAAAAATATCATTTAATGAATTGTAAAGGTCAATGGGAAAATTTTCCTTTTCTTTGTCATTATAGTAAATGTGTTGAAATAAATCCTTTTCTTCAAATATTTCATCAAAATCTTTATTGGTATTAATACGAGTTGTTATTTCTTCTTCACTAATACTTGTATCTCTGCTTTTCATACGTTTGCGTTGAGTCTCCTCATTGATATCAAAACCGAATGATAAAATCTTAACTCCATCACCACACAAATGTTTAATAATTTGTCTCATTCCTTCAGGATTCGTTTCTAAAATCCCAACACCGTTAGATTTTACTTTATTTAACTCACTCTTACAATGTGATATTTTGTAGAACCAAGAGAGACCTCCTCAAATATTTGACCTTCGTTCCTCAATCGCATATGTTTCTCCATTGAAATGTAGTAATAATCTTTCCCTTCTACTTCTCCTGGTCGCACTGCTCTGGTTGTAGTACTTACAAAACTAATCATAGGGTGTTTAAAAAAAAAACTTACAATCTTTTCATTTTTACTATTCAAGAGTTTAGATTTATGAAAGTTCTTTCCTGAAGCAGATTTACCCACAAGATTAATAATAATAGTTGTCATTTATGTGTGTAAAATATCAGTTAGTATCTCATCTTGTTTCACAACAATATATTTATATTTTCCAATCGTGTGTTTCATATAATTTTCAAATTCTTTTTTACTACATAGCATAGAGCAATTATCTCTCCAAAACTTATTTACATCTATTGAATTTAACTTAAATAAAATAAAAGTATTGGCATTGTTTATTATTGAGCGCCGAGGGAGTTGAAAATATGACTGACTAAGATAAATACAATTACAAGAAGAATGTCTCCCTCTTGTATAGTAGCTATCCATTTCTGTTTGGTTTCTCTCATTAACACAATCATCAAAGATAACGAGGTTCTTTTTTGATTTATCTAAATCTTGAGGTGAAGGTATATCATCCGTATTATCACTGAGAATACAAGTTATGGGTTTTGATTTTGATTTCTGTGTATCACAAAATAGTTGTATTATATCCTCAATGTTGTAATCATTCAGTTTGTTTTGAAGTTTAAATAAACCGATAATGGCTTCCTTTTTAAGACCCGCATTAAAACCTTGTGATAGTAGTTGATACTCGGGTTGAAAACTTGACTTCGTAAAAATTATTAAATTATCATGATCTAAAAAGTTGGGGGTAAGGAGCATCTTTAAAAGCAAACAGGTTTTTCCACATCCGCTTGAACCAACTATTAGACATCTCAATGAATTTGGAATGTTTTTATGGTTATTAAATTTTATTTTATTTTCCCAAACGGGTAAAAAATCATTCATTTATATATTTGGAAAACAAGTCATCTTACTTTTTTTGAGCTATTTTAGAAACTCTATATTTTATCCTGAGTTCGGGTTTAATTTCAAAATAATTCATTATTTTATTTATATAGTATCTTGTATTAACATTTCCATTAAAATTATTTTGAATAATAAATATCATTAAACCCTTATACATTTCCTCAATACAAATAGTCTCTTCCCTTGAAAGAAATGGTGTATTATCATCACAATAATTTACATTCATCTCTCTTATTAATCTTGTAAAGTAATTCATTTTTGGTTCTAATTTAAAAGAGTTATATATATTTTTATATATTTTTTTATCATTAATTAAAATTAAATCACAGAAAATACATTGTTTATATGAACCCTCATTATGAAGCCCTATTCTATCACAAGCCGGACAATTCTCTAATTTATCATATGGTGAGTCTGGAAATTCTAAATATCCTTCTATCATATTTATATAGTAAATTTTTACTTAAACTAAACGCAAGTTTATTCGTTAATAAATACAATGTTTCAAAGCACAAAAGACAAATTTCAATCAATCTCTACTTCGGTGGAAGATACAGAAAAATATGTCAAAGATGTTAAATTAAACAAAGATAAATATGGGAATTTTTGGGTAAAACCAGTTATGGAAAATAACATGAGCCCCTCTATTTCATTTAAAGGAAGAGCTCTAACTATACCTGGAAAGACATCCATTAAAGTAAATCTAACAAAAGTTTCTCCTCTACTCCTGGCAATTTATTCAAAGCTTGAAAAAGTGATCGATCGTGATACTTTGAAAAAGAATGATAAGACCATCAACAATACTCGTGGAGAAATTTTGTATTTACTTTAATAATCCAAAGGGTGTAGATCTTAGTAAAATGAATGATGTTAATATTTCTGGTGAAATGTCATTTCGTTCTATGATAGTTAGAGATTATTTAAAGATAACTTTTGATATTAAAAATGTAGAGATTGAATCTGTTAATGAAAGAAAGTATATAGATATTGATGGGAATATTTTTCCTGCTAATTAAATATGAGTCATTACAGCAGTGAAGATTTTACTATTTTATTGAACTCGGACGATAGTGATGATAGTATTTCATTGAACTCGGACGATGGTGATGATAGTATTTCATTGAACTCAGATGATAGTTATGATGCTAATAGTTTGTGCTCAAATGATAGTTATGAGAGTAGCTTTATTGATGACTCTGAGTATGATTCTGAGTATTCATGTGATAGTTATGACTCAGATGATTCTGAGTGAAAAAGTGTTTTAGTTTAAGTATAGTTTCATATATAAAAAGCCTGTAAAAAGGCACTTTCTTCTATAAGTGTTTTACTTTAAGCACAGTTTCATCTTTAAAAAAGCCTCTAAAAAGGTGTTTTACTTTAAGTATAATTTTGCTATATAAATATGATCAAAGCAACGTATTGCGACGTTTGTGAACAAGAATATAAACAATACAAAAGACACCTTAAAACTAACAAACACACATTTAATCTACTTCACCTACTATCTCCTATTCAGAAGGAAACAAAACACTGTTCTGCCTGTAATAAAAATATCCTCAAGAAAGGCTTCGAAATACATCTTAAAACAAATCAACATTTATCAAATTTTATCACAACTAAAAACTCTGATGGCGCATTCAAAGGACATATTAAAATAAGAGTCTTTAACTTCAAACCTCCTGAACCAGAGTCTATAGTTGATGCTGTATAAATAGTTATACCTGCTGTTCAAACATTGATTGAAAAAACACTAAAATAAATGAAACCACTTAAATTTTATATGGGAGTAAAATTAGAAATGACAAAGGATGAAGGAGTTATAGATACACCATACATGAGAACTGAGCCACACTTTATATCTTCATATCAAGATTTTAAAACAGCAGGAGTCTATGATGAACTTTTTTTTTTTTTTTTTTTTTTTTTTTTTGTATACAAGATCGAGGCTCGTGAAAGAGCGAACATTAATCACACAGAAAGACAAACCGACACATAAAACATATAACATCGGGAGCGGTAGACAAGATGGGGTGAGAGGGGGAAGGACACAAACACAACATTTGAGAGCAGGGACCGAGAGACATGGAGACATCGAGAGATCTGAGAGAGGGCGAGGGCTTTGGGGGGGGGGGGGGGGCATGGGAAGGGGGCGGTGGGAGAGGTATAAAACATATGGACCCTGCCAGGACTTCCAGGAAAGAAGTTGGAATTTCAAACAAGGTGGATCTGGGGTGAATTAGCGGGGGTAGAAAAGATCAAGGTTTTGGATGGGGGAAGATAAGAGATGGTGGTGAACAGCTGTTTTAAAGACCTGGAGGGAGGAGTGGGATTGAAGGGAGTGAGGGAGTTTGTTCCAGAGGCGGGAGAAAAGAGGAATGAAAGAGTGAAGGTGAGCAGAGAGCCGAGATTTCGGCAGTTTAACCATCAGAGGGTTGCTGGCAGATCTTGTGCGACCTGTAGGAATATTTGGGGGACAGAGCACAGAGAGAGCTGGGGGTGCAAGGCCGGAGAGGAGTCGGTAGAAGACAGAAAGACCACCTACCTGCCTGCGGTGAGTGAGTGAAAGGCCCTCAGAGATAGCTTCATCGCGGGAGATTCCAATAATTCTGAAAGCTTTGGTTTCAACAGCGTGAAGCCGAGCTAGGTGTGAGGCAGGAGCACCGGCCCATAGGGGAGAACAGTATTCCATTGAGCTGCGGATGAAAGCCTTGTATGTGGTGAGGAGCTCAGGTGTGCCGAGGAAGGACTTCGCACGACGGAGGATGCCCAGTCGGCGACTGGCTTTGGAGGCCAGCTTGGAAATGTGGTTTTCCCAAGAAAGATCATGGCAGATAGTGAGACCCAAAATCTTGAGCGACAGAACTTCTTGGAGAGGATTGTTGAGAAAGTAGATGGGAGGGTTGTCCAGTCGATCTTTTCGGAGAGACATAGTAAGAGTGTGAGATTTGTCAGGATTGAAAGACATGTTCCACTTGTTTGACCAGTCTGTGATTTTGTCCAGGTCTTCAGAGAGTGAGGAGGCAGCAGACTGCCGATCTGAGGGAAGAGGAATGGAGCGGCAGAGAGTGGAGTCATCAGCAAAGAGATAGAGAGGATTTTCGAGAGAGTCAGAGAGATCATTGATGAAGACCAGAAAAAGCACGGGGCCCAGAACACTGCCTTGGGGAACTCCAGCCTGAACAGGAAGAGGAGATGAGAGAAACCCATTCAGGGCCACACGTTGACGACGACTAGAGAGGAAGTCCGCCAGCCATGCGTGGAGATTTCCATGGATACCAAAGGAGGAGAGTTTGGTGAGCAGAGCGGGGTGCCAGACCGTGTCGAAGGCACGTGATATGTCGAGGGAGACAGCTCTAATTTCCTGTTTGGCATTGAGGACCTCCATCCATTGTTGAGACAGCAGAAGCAGCATGTCCAGAGTAGAGTGACCTGGTCTGAAGCCAAATTGATGATCAGAGATCAAGCCATTGGAGAAGAGGAAAGATTTCATATCCGAAGCAATGATGGATTCCATGACTTTGCTGATAATTGGGAGAAGGCTGATTGGTCTGTAGTTGCTAGGATCTGTTTTTGCACCTTTTTTGTGCAAAGCGGTGATGTTGGCTGATTTCCAAGCAGATGGCAGTTGACCTTGAGCAAAAGAGAGGGTGAAGAGAACAGAGAGAGGGTGAGATAGAGCAGCAGAGCAGGATTTTAGGACCCGTGGGCTGATGCCGTCGGGTCCAGTTGCAGAATCAGAGTCGAGGGTTGACAGAAACTTTTCCACCTTGTCAGGAGGAAAGGACACGGAGTCCAGGAGCAGCAGGGTACGACTGGGTATGGTGGGTACAGAGAGGGATGGGTTTGGGACACAAGATTTAGAGGCAAACACAGAGTTGAGGCATTCAGCTTTTTCACGTGCGGAGTCAGCTGTGTAGCCGTTTGAGGTAAGGGAGGGGATGGAGGGGGAACAAACACCAGAAACGGATTTGACCAGCCGCCACCAGGATTTGGAAGAGGGAGACAGATAAGAGAGTTCGGTCTTGAGAACGGAGAGATATTGTTTCCTGGCTCTCCTGAGGGTGGACACACACTTGTTTCGGGCTTTGTGAAAGGAAATGAGATTTCCTTCCGTTGGATTTGCTTTCCAGGAGACGAAGGCAAGTTGTTTCTGGGCAACAGCCTCACCACAAGATTCCGTGTACCATGGACGGGAGGAAGGGTATGACAACTGAAGACGAGATGGGATAAATCTGTGCATGAGAGAGAGCAATTTACTTTGGAAGAATTCCCAGGATGAGTTGATGTCAGAGGTGGTAGAGATGGGAGACCAGTCCAGATGATTGATGGCTGCTTGAAGACCGTGCCAGTTGGCCTGAGTGAAATGCCAGACACGTCGACGCTGAGCAGGCTCCCTGAGGATGGTCAGAGAGATGTCCACTTTAACAAGGACATGATCAGATGATCCGATCGGAGCAGAAGAAGAGCAGCAGACATTTTCAGGGAAGTTAGTCATAACCAAGTCCAGAAGAGAAGATGTTCCGTTGACTGAGATCCGGGTCGGGAAATTGACAGATTGTGTCAGTCCCAGTGAGTCGCAGAAGTCCTTTGCTGAGGAGCCATGGCTGGTGAGAGAGGTACCCACACCCAGCCAACTGGCATGATGACAGTTGAAATCACCACATATGAGGAAGAGAGAGTTGGGATGAGTCGATAGAAGTTGGTCCATATCATCAGACAGCGAGATGTAGATGGAGTCATCACTGTTTGGTGGACGGTACAACACACATATGAACAAGAGGTGGGAGCGAAGGGGAAGCCGTAGCCAGAGGTATTCCTGGGGGTGAGGTGGAGAGAGTGCAGTGCAGGGCGAGTGAGGAAGAGAGTTTTTGATAAAGATAGCAACCCCGCCTCCAGGACAAGGCTCAGGTCTATCATACCGGAGGAGGGAGTAGCCCGGGAGAGATACTATGGAATCAGAGACATCATAAAGGAGGAAAGTTTCTGTTAAGCAGATCACGTCTGGTTTGACAGAAGCAACCTGTATGGAGAGATCAGTTAAGTTTGAACGAAGGCCCCGGATGTTTGAGGTCCATACCGTTAATGAAGAGGAAGGGGGAGCATCAGATACAGAACAGGGGGGAGGAGGGGTAGGGTAAGATGTGGAAGAGGTGGAAGAGATAGGGAGAGCTGTTGAAGGTGTGTCAGAGATTTCAGAATAGCTCGGAGAAAGGGAAGGATGGGGCGGACAAAAGGTTTGATGGTGATTGGGTGAGCCACAATGAGGTGTTATTTGAGGAGGGGGAAGAGCGAGGCAGAAGGTTGGGGGAGATGGAGGTGAGAGTTTGAAGGGGGAAGAAGCGGGGAGGACGCTTTGAGGAGGGGGAGTGAGAGGGGGGAAATTGAGAAGCAATGAGGGTGGGGAGATTTGAAGGGGAGGGGTGAGGGGGAAGTTTGGGAGGGAAGGGACAAGGGGAGGGATTTGAAAGGGATGGGATATGGGGGAGATTTGGAGGGGAGGGGTGAGGCAGGCGTCTTGGCGGGGAGGGGTGAGGGGGTAGTTTAGGAGGGAGGGGGCAAGGGGGGAGATTTGAAAGGGATGGGTGATGGGGAAGATTTGGAGGGGAGGGGTGATGGGGAAGATTTGGAGGGGAGGGGTTATGGGGAAGATTTGGAGGGGAGGGGTGAGATTGGATTTTTGAAAGTGTACGATTCATGGGAAACGAACATTTATTGCAAAATGAGTTTCTTGTGACCTTCGAGTTAAAAATACGTTTAAGGACGCTGGATGGAGGATGGAGTGCAGGAGAGTTTAGTGAATGTAGAAAAAAGGCACTATAGGAGATGGATATTTTTTTTGGGATGAATTGATTTGGTGAGCAAGTCGAAAGCAGCCTTTTAAAGAAGAAGAAGAAAAAGGTGTTATAAAATATGACGGAATACATAACTTGAGGGGAAAGTGTAAACATTGAAGGTTAATGAGTGAAAACTATCTGGGGAAATGGGGGAGAAACACGTGGTCGAAGAACGAACGA
The DNA here is from genome assembly GCF_964187855.1 of Myxine glutinosa. Taxonomy (NCBI): domain Eukaryota; kingdom Metazoa; phylum Chordata; class Myxini; order Myxiniformes; family Myxinidae; genus Myxine; species Myxine glutinosa. The sequence goes on from NC_136263.1 coordinate 217,689,936, forward strand.
ACGAATAAGAATGAATAAACGAATGAGAACAGAGAAGGGAATTTTTTTTTTTTTTTTTTTTTTTTTTTTGAGTTGAGATTTACACAAGGAAGTAGGCTATGGGTGAAAAGCCTGGGAATACAGAGAACGAAAGTTATTGGATCACAAACGACGGACCGCTGAGAGAAAAACAAAGCCTCAAGGTTGTACAGTGCACACTGTACAAGGCCTCAAGACACGACACGGCAAATAGACGATCAATTTATGAAAGATAAACACCGAGAAACAACCAAAGTTGCACACAATAACTTCACACACCAAAAGATAAATACAGATTCGACAAAATACAATTGTGAACAGACTTAACTTCGAAAAACGTGGAGACCGTGTGGAGCTTCGAAAATCCCTCCCACCGTCTCCAAGATCTCGCGAGACCTAACTTATTAAACAAGAGAAAGATGTGGATAATTCAATCGTAGGAAGTGGATTCAATATAGGAAAAATTATTTACATAGACATTCATATTCTTAAATCAAATCCTCCAAACGCTTCTTCTTACATTGATTTACCCAGTGTTATCAAAAATAGAAAAGCAGTTATCAATATCAAAAATAAAGACAATAAATGTTTTCTCTGGTCTATTCTAGCACACGTACATCCTCCACATTTTCATGATGAAAGAGTATCTCATTATAAAAAATATGAGAATACATTAAATACGAAAGATCTAAAGTTTCCGATGACTTTAAATGATATTCCTAAATTTGAAAAGTTGAATAATTTATCAGTTAATGTTTATGGTCGACCAGAAACAAACAACATTCAGGTTTTAAAGCTTTGTGACAATTGTAAATAAACTCATATTAATCTTCTATATTTTATTTCAGACGAAAATTCACATTATACATACATCAAAGATATTACAAAATTAATAAAACCACAAGTATGTAAAAGAACAAATAAAATATATATTTGTATGCGTTGTCTTAACTTCTTCCATACACAAGAAAGATTAGATAAACATTCAAATTATTGTGGTGAACATAAATCAACGGTAATCAACATGCCTAAAAAAGGCTCAAAGATCACTATTGAAAGATGAAAAGAAAACAATAAAACATCCATTTGTTATATATGCTGATTTTGAAAGTATTTTAGAAAAGATTGATACTGCTTCTCCAGATCCAAAAGAATCATACACAAATAAATATCAAAAACATACTCCTTGTGGTTTTTGTTATTATATCAAATCATCCGTTGGTAATGAATATAACAAGTTAGAGGTGTATAGAGGCTCAAATACCCCAGAGGAGTTTGTGAAACGACTAGAAAAAGACTGTGTTCGATTAACCAAGATAATGAGAGAAACCAATAAACCAATGTCCTTAACAAGTAAAGAAAAAAGAGAATTTAGACAGCCAAAGGTTGCCTGTCATATTTGTGAGAAGAAAATTGGTAAAGGTCTAAAGGTTAGAGACCATTGTCATCTCACTGGGAAATATAGAGGTCCGGCTCATCAAAGTTGTAATATTAATTATCAACTCCCCTCTTTCATTCCTGTTTTTCTTCATAACAACGCTCATTATGATACACATCTATTTATCAAGGAACTCTCAAAGACTTCTGGAAGTATCTCAGCAATTCCAAACACGGATCAGAAATACATTTCATTCACAAAAACAATTCACACATCTCCTATTACTCATATCAGATTTCTTGATACATTTAAATTCATGGCAAGTCCATTGGCTAACTTGGTTCAAAATCTAAAAGAGTTTCCATGTCTTTCAGAGTATTTTTTAGATAAAGATTTTCTAACACAAAAGGGAATTTACCCCTATGACTATATGGACTCATTTGAGAGATTCAATGAAACACAACTTCCTTCAAAAGAAAATTTCTATAACAAATTAAACAACAGTCATATATCTGATAAAGATTATGTCCATGCACAAAATGTTTGGGAAAAATATAACATCAAGAATCTTGGTGAGTATCACGATTTGTATCTCAAAACTGATGTGCTTTTATTGGCCGATGTATTTGAAGCCTTTAGATCTGTTTGTCGCACTGGATATGGATTGGATCCTGCTCACTACTACACAGCACCTGGATTGGCCTGGAGTGCGATGTTAAAAATGACAAAACAAGCTTTGGATTTGATAACCGATGTTGATATGCTTTTCATGATTGAAAAGGCAAAGAGAGGAGGAATTTCACAAGTCTGTTCAAAGAGATATGCTAAAGCAAATAACAAGTACATTCCAAATTATGATCCATCGGTAGAGAGCTCCTATAGTAAGGGAAACATATGAAAATCTGTTAACTAAATTGTTACCAAAAACTTTCTTCACCAATATGTTTGTAAAGGTGTGTAATAACATGTGTTAAAATGTTGAAGGTCAACTCCCGTGGGAAACCCAGAAAAAAAGCTGTTGAATTCGGGTACCGAAAAATTATTTTCGAGAATTTTTTTTTTTTAATCGGCCCTTAAGTAACTTATGAGGGGTCAAATAAGGGTTTTTCATGATTCTGAGTTGATTGTTAACATTTATATTTCACCACAGACACTCCTTTGTGGAAAAATAATTTCTAAATATATCTCATTTTCTACTTTGCAGGACATGGAGTCTAGCAATATGGATGAAGACGTTACTCCACCTGTGCTCAATTGCTTCATCTGTGCATGCTCGGATACACCAGCTGAAAGGCTCATACAGGCAACTCCAAAGGGATACTCAACTTTATTGAAACAAGCAGAAACTGTCGAAAATGTTACTGTTGTGGAACGTATGAAGGAGGCTCAAAAGGAAGGAAAACTGAGGTACCACCAGAAGTGTAAAAATGATCTGTACAACAACTTTGTTGCAACTACCAATAAGTCAGCTCAAGCATCAAAGGCAGAGAAAGAGTCATCAAAGTTGAAGAGAAGACGCACTACTTGTGAGTTCAGTTCATCAACTGGCTGCAGTTCTAGAAGATCACAGTCAGTTGACCTCCTGTATAAGGATGTATGCATTCTTTGCAACCAGCCAGCCCAGCTCTACAAAAATAATCCATCACAAGCTAGAAAGAAATACAGAGTGCCAGATAATTTGACTGCAGATACACTGAAGGCAAGCTTGCTGAAGACAGCACGGAGTCGCGGGGATGACTGGGGCACTGAAGTCACTGGACGCCTGGAAGGGATCAACGACTTGGTAGCAGAAGAAACACTGTACCATTTGCGATGCAAACTTATGTTTGCGAGAGGTGACAGTTTGTCCAAGACTGATGAGGAAGGAAAAAGGAAGAGAGGACAGAGGAGTATTGATGAGGAGCGAGAGGCAGTTTTTATTGAATTCTGCGAATGGTTAGACTCAGAATTAGAGCATGGGGTAATGAACATGGACCAAGTCCATGAAAAGCTGCAGGAGTTTGATCAGTCACCAGAGAAGAGCCTTTCTTATTCAAAGCATTGGCTAAAGATAAAACTTCGAGAGAAATACGAAGACACCTTGTATTTCACAACACAGGAAAGAAGGGCAGATGTACTCTGTCTCAAAGATGGCACCGACAATATTCTGCGAGAGCATCATGCTAATCTTGACCATGGAGATGAGAAGACTCAGATCATAAAGACGGCACTCAAGTTCATATCCAATGATATTGCCTTGATTGATTTAGGTCCAAAGTCATACCCCACCACACACAGTATGACTGACATCGATAGTCAGCTGACACTTGTTCCTGCAAGCCTTCAGATGTTCTTGAGACCGATTGTCAAGACAGACGAAAGAGTTTCCGTTTGGGGGCAGAATTTTATTAAGGACTGTCGACCTCGGTCTGGAGTATTGCCACACCAAATGGGGCTTGCCATACAACTTGATCATAGATTTGGGTCAAAATGGATGCTCAACAAGTTCCACCGGCTGGGATACACTGAGTCTTACACGGAGACACAAAACTACAAATACTGCTTCCTTAATAGTAGGAGTGGAGATGATGTTCCAGATACTTCTGGCACTCTTGACACCATTGTGGAGGAAACCGATGAACAGATCAATGATGAGGTTGCGGTTGATGCTGCGCTTGAGGATCAATCAGTGATGACAGCCAAAGTGCCAGCCAGTGAAAGTGAATTGTCAAGTAATGATCAGGTGGTCTTTATGGAGGTTGGGGAAACAAACAATGCAGTCACTCAGTTTGTTGGAGACAATATAGATTTAAACATTGTCTCTATTCACGGAAACACTCCCTTTCACTCAATGGGTTGGATCGAAGTCACCTCTCCGGCACCACCTTTGCCAGATCCACAGACAACAGCAGCTTTCCCCCGGGTGAAGTTGAAGGCACTCGACAAAGCTAAGATCCTGAGAGGAACTGAAGTAAAGATTATTCCATTTACGAACAGGAAACAGATAGGAACGAACGCGATCATGTTTCTCCCCCTCGCTGAGCTTTCCTCCTCCCTGGCTCATGATCAGCCACTCCTCACTCCAGGTGACACACTCTGGGCAGCGGGGTGGGTGATCAAAGCCAACGATCCTGAGTTCCCACACTCCAACTGGAATGGCTGGAGCCAACTGAGCCAGTTCCAACACTGGACCCCACGGCTCCTGAGGAGCTATTGCAGTTCACGAGCTGTAATTGTCATGGAGATTGCAGCAACCGGCGATGCAGCTGCAAGAAGAATGGGGTCATGTGCATCTCGGCCTGTGGAGTCTGTAATGGCATTACATGCAGAAACTGCAGCCATGATGTTGTTGAGTCTGAAGAAGACATAGACAATGACTGTTGAAACTTATGACATTGTGAATGAGAAATAACTCTCGAGTATTATATATGTATGTGAAATAAAAGCTATTTTGTGTGTAAATGTAAAAGTGAAAATATAAATGTTAACAATCAACTCAGAATCATGAAAAACCCTTATTTGACCCCTCATAAGTTACTTAAGGGCCGATTAAAAAAAATAAAAATTCTCGAAAATAATTTTTCGGTACCCGAATTCAACAGCTTTTTTTCTGGGTTTCCCACGGGAGTTGAACTTCAACATTTTAACACATGTTATTATACACCTTTACAAACATATTGGTGAAGAAATTTTTTGGTAACAATTTAGTTAACAGATTTGTGAAATATCTCATAAAATGCCCTTACTACTACTTGATGTATTATGATGCGAACAACCTGTATGGCTGGGCAATGTCTCAGGCTCTTCCTTATGGAAAACTTAGATGGGTAAAGGAAAAAGATTACAAAAAGGTTTTACAAGATGTATGTATCTCTACACAAAAATAATTGGATGATTCAAAGGTTGGTTATTATTTTGAGGTCGATTTGAAATATCCAGAGGAACTTCATAACCTACACAAAGATCTCCCATTTGCTTGTGAAAAGGAAAGTCCAAAGAAGGAGTGGTTAAGTGATTATCAACAATCATTTAATATAGGTGAATCAACAGAAAAATTACTTACTACATTATATAACAAGAAAAATTATGTTCTACACCAAAGAAATTTGCGACAATATTTATCAAAAGGTCCAAGAGTAGAGAAGATCCATAGGGTTCTAAAGTTCAATCAAAGTCATTGGCTAAAGGAGTACATTGATTTTAATACACAAAGAAGAACAGAGTCAAAAACAGATTTTGAGAAAGACTTTTATAAATTGATGAATAATGCGGTCTTTGGTAAGACTATGGAGAATGTGAGGAAAAGACAAAATATCAGACTAGCAACATCTTGGAAACAAGCATCAAAATTAATTAATAGACCGAGTTTTACTCGAGCTGAGGTCTTTACTGAGAACTTTTGTGCGATCCATTTGATTAAATGGAGTATTGAAATGGACAAACCTATTTATATTGGAACATCAATTCTTGAATTATCAAAGTCATTAATGTATGATTACTTTTATAATAACTTGAGGAAGAAATATCAAAATGATGTTAATCTACTTTATATGGATACAGATAGTTTTATTTTGCAAATTAAAACTGATGATGTTTATTCAGACATGAAAAAGGACATTAATATCTATGACACTAGTAATTACAGTCCAGAGAGTGAGTTGTTCTCTTCTAAAAATAAAAAGGTGATTGGAAAGTTTAAGGATGAATTAGGGGGAAATGTCATGAGTGAATTTGTGGGATTGAGGTCAAAGGCTTATGCTTATAAATACATTGTGAATAACGTTGAAAAGACTGATAAGAAGTTAAAAGGTGTAAAGAAAAATGTTATTAAAGAAACAATAAACTTTAAGGATTATTATAACTGTTTGACAACAAAGAAAGAAGAGTTTAGAAAGATTAATGGAATAATAAGTTATAAACATAAATTATATTCAGAAGAGGTGAATAAGAAAGCATTGGGGGCTTTTGATGATAAGAGGTTTATTTTAGAAAATGGAATTGATAGTCTCCCTTATGGTTATATAAGTATATAAGTGAAAAGTTAAAAAGGGGGGGGGGGGGGGGGGGTTAGGGATTTTAACGGGCTACCGCCACCTTTTTACTATTATATAAATGATAGAACCAAGTACCAACCAGACTAAAGAGTGGAGGTGTAATCAACCTTGGTATATAAATGGTAAACATAACGAATGTGAAACATATCAAATAGGTATAATTGAAAAGACAACTGGTAAAAAAATTTACAAAACAAATAAGATAATTAATTTAAATACCGGTGAATTGGGTAAAAAAGATGGAAATATTTTTGAGTGGACGAAAAACTTTGATGGTTGTCAGGAAAATATATACTTTAATTTTAAAATGGTATGTGGCACTGGAGGCACTCAAACAAGAACATTGAGGGAGGTTTACCATTTTATCTTAGCTCAGTTAAAATATCTTAATAAAGAACCAAAGTCAAACATCTTTTTTGTTAATATATTAGATGGTGAAGGGAGTGGCAAGAGAATTAAATTATTTCCTACACAAAAACAAATATTTGTAGGATCGATGTTTGAGTGGTCTACTCGGGATCATTGATAGTAAGAGTACCATAAGACCAAGGGGGAATCATTGTTTGAGTGGTCTAATGAACAACATTGAGAATAAGAGTATGTCAAAAGGCTAAAAGGTTCGTAAAGAGGTGAGAGGAAAATTAACATGTAAGTGAATGGGTCGATGTTTGAGTGGGTCAAAGATAATCTGCCAGATGATATGTAGAAGAAGGATTATAGGTCTATAAGGGAAAACAAATATTTGTAGTGTTTGAGTGGTCTAATGAACAACATTAAGGATAGGTACTAGAGACAAAAGGTTCATAAAGATTATGGTGGGAGAAATAGAGGTGTTAATGGGCAATGAGGTGAAGAGGAAAATTAACATGTAAGTCAATGGGAAAATGAGAGTGTCCCAGAAGCAACATATATACACTACTAGCGAGTGATCACACGGCTTCATTACCATACCCGATACAACTTGATCCCGCAAAAAGAATATGAAGTGGCGTAATTGTCTATGGAAGCCTATAATACCCTGTTTAATATCACAGAAAAAAATAACAAGTTTAGTTATGATCCAGGAAGTGGATATAAAACTATAGAAGTACCCCCCGGAGCTTACGAGATTTCTGTACTATGTTCTGAAATTTCCTGCGTTATGAAAGGAAAAGGTGATGATCCAAAAAATATTGAAATAGGCATTCAAAAACACACATCAAAATCAACTATTAGACTTAAAAATAATTATAAAATAGATTTCACGATTAATAAATCATTCCGAGAGATGTTAGGTTTCTCTGCAAAAACGATTGAGGGTAATAAGACGTTTTACAGCGATTACGTCATTGACATATCCTCAGGTATAAATTTGGTGTTGATTAACTGTGATTTGGTTGATGGCGCTTCTGACGATGGAGTAAAAACAAATACAATATTTTCATTCAACGCTTACTCAACCCCAATAGGTTATAAATTCAATATGGAACCAAGGAATCTCTCCTATTTACCCGTCTCAGGAAAAAACATTTCGAAAGTAAATTTTAAGATAACCGATCAGGATCATCATATGGTTTCTGTCAATGGTGAAATTATATCCATCAGAATTAGACTACGTCAAGAAAAGTGAATAATTGAACATTATATAATGAATATAAAACGATTAATAAATGAACATCCAACCGTTTTTTCTCGAATGTAGTTTTAACACGAGTGATCAAGATAAAAAGAAAACCTTCCAAGAGTTAGTGTTTGGAAAAATAGGTCTTATATTCACTCGGGAAAGAGGGGAGGTTATGATAACGTCGAGCGGGGAATTTATAATTCCGTCAAAATTTTCAATGGAAGATAAATTATGTTTTGAAAAATTATTTGGGCCTCCAGATACTAATTATTCTCGATTAGAACAAAAAATCAAGACAGCAAAATTGAAAAAATTAAAACTAAAATGTTAAAAGTTTTTATTTTACTTGGAATAAAAACACGATGGTTGTTGTGAGAAAACACGAGTTATGAACATATAAAATAATAATGAAAGATGCTGGTAAAACAGCTGGGGATGGGATTGGAGAAGGCATGTATCTTTCACCGTACTATAAGGGTGAAAGTATGTATCTTTCACCATATCGAAGAAACAGCAATGTTTTGTACTATAAGGGTGAAGGTATGTTTCTTGGGAGAGGTTACTATAAACCCGAGAGGCAACGAGGTGTCGGAGATCAATTTAGAAATAAAGGAGATGGGTTAATTGATACTATAATGCAGGGGTCGGCAACGTTTTTGACATGAAGTGCCAATTTGAAATGTTCTTGTTAATTAGTGTGCCATATCAACATAAAGTTTAACATTAAGTTTAATTATGACACCACATCACAAAAATATTTCCAACAGACATGGAATTTTATTCCATCCATATAGGCTACATGCATAGCAACAACAATTTAAAGAAACATTTATCTCTCATAATCAGGACATTGTAATGATCATTTTATCATTGTAAAATTTGTCCCCCATGAGGTTACAAATTATATGCACGGACCCCATTTCAAAACACTGCTTTCAGTAACTCATTTACAAAGTATTGCATTGGGAACAAATGTCAAAAAGGGAGAATAAAGTGTATCAAACAGAAATACCAGTACTATACAAGAATGCTGCCATCTTCATGAAAACATCGACATCTGAGTTGGAAAAAAAGAGATGGACAAACAGCTGCACATGCAAACCCATGTGTACTACAAATAAACAGATGCCTACCAGTCAGTGTGATCCCTGGCCCTGCTTTCCTTTGCTGAGCTCCATAATCTTGGGGTTGTAGTTAGTCACGTTAAGTTGCACACATGCTTCGGAGTGGTCGGTTTTCAAACGGCTGCGGGAGGGACTGAGCACGTTCTTCATGTGTGAGAATATCTGCTCACAGAGGTACGTTGACCCGAAGACTGACAGCAAAGCCAGTGCAACGTTCCGGAGACAGTTGAACTTCTTCGGCATGGATGTCCAGCAGGTGAAGATGCAGGTTCTGTGATCTTGCACTGCCGTGGTTTCTAGTTGTTTCCTTAGCTCTGCAAACTTAGTCACCCACAGTGTTGAACTCTTCAGCTCAATCAGCTCATTTCCATGTCATGTGTATCCAACCAGTCTATCAGAGATAAATCCAATTCGTGTCCGTCAAAGCTTTCTGGCTTGATCAAGAAAGAGAACATGGGTCCATACTTCTGAAAGTCCCCAAATCGTGTTGTGAACTCCGACTCAAGCTCGCTCATAAACCACCTTTAGATGCCATTTTTCCCACACAGAGCAGGGGTTGGCCTTTTTTGGGCACCGTCGTCCCCTTTTTGAAGCAATGTTTTATGGCCAGATGCGCTTCCTGCCGCCAACCCTGTTAGTCGCCTCTTGCGACACACAGGGAATTACCAGTGAACTGGTACTCAATTTGCCGACCTCGGAAGGATGACAGGCTGAGTAAACCCCCCTGGCGTTAATTCAGCGATTGACCGGGATTCAAACCCAGGATCCGAGGATCCCAAGCCGGCGCCCTAACCACTCAGCAAAAACCAGGCTAAAGTTTTGCTCGCTCATGCATTTGCATATTTCAGCGGTGCTGATGCTGTGCTGTGAGGACAGCTGCCTTACGTGTCTGAAGTAGCGGAAAGTGGAGGTAGCAACATCGCTTGAAAAGATTGCTTGCTTGCCACCAAAAGCCGTCCATGTGTCGAACATGACCAAAACAGTTTGCCCTGCACCTTGCAGTCGGAGATTGAGCTCATTGAGGTGTCCCGTAATATTGGTGTCCGTAGTTTCTTAGCAACCTGCCAAGGTACGAAGGTATTCGTGTGCGGCATCCTCAGGTCAGGTAAGTCCGGGTAGAACGAGGGATTCCTCCACCCCACCCACCCGTAGTACACCCAATATATCTGGAGAGGTGTCGGTGTGTTTAGTCGCTGTAAGTGTTGTCGCTCTGGCAGGGAAAATGGCCTTAAAATGCCTATTGTTGTTGTTGTTGTCAGTGTGTTTGTTGGACTTCTATGTAATCCTGAAACGCTGGATGTAACAAGTTGAAAACCGGTGGTTTTACTCGGGAGGGTTTGGGTGGTAAAATGTAATTCATAGCCTGGGATGTTTGGGTGTGGGGGTAGGGATGTTGGGGTGTGAGGGTAAGGGTGTTGGGGGATTGGGGGAGAGCAGCGAGGGAGGGGAGGTGACGTCAATTCTCTCTATGTAAATGGTGTCCCCCAAGTGGCCTGTACGTATATGATCATTTTCTACTTCATTCCTGAAAATCAGAGCCGAAGGCCATATAACCACAGTCATACACGATCATCGACAAATGATGTATTCAACTATGTAATGCAGAAGCATCATGAGCACATGCTTGACCACCGGAGCCCCGTGGGGCTATTAATCCACTCTATATTCGACAATCTACAAATTGTACAAGTATCTAAACATCATAAAAATGGGGGAATTGACCGTTTCATAAGAAGGATTTTTTTTGCTTGCTATAATAATCATGCATAAAAAATCTAAGATGTATTTTTACCTCAGGCAAAGTTGCTGGAACAGAAGCTGCTGCAAGAGGAGCAGAAGAGGACGCTGGGGTCTTCCTACTATTGGCTCCTGCAGCGATCACACGTACGGCCCAATCCGGTTTTGATTCCTTCTCCACCTGCTTGGTTTCAACACCAGTGGAATGTCTTAAGACCTGCAGCACCTGAGAGGGAATCACAGAATCAAGACGAAAACGGCACACGGCAGAGAGCATTCCTCAGTAGTAGAGGAATGTTGGTTCTGAGACAAGACTATCTTCGCTGGACCACTCACATATACTCGCTTGCGCTCGTTCAACTCATTTTCGCGAGCTCACCTGCTCAATGACTTATCTCAAAACCAACATTCCTCTCGTACTTGTTGGCGGGGTTGATTATTACTGATGGTATTTCACATTATTTACACCATACTAACATTTTCACATTAAACTCATATGGAGAGACAATGAATATCTGTTCAATGATGAAGAGGACAATGATTTTATTTCTACTGAACAATGATATTGGTAAGTTTAATGTTGTATTTCAGTCTGTTCCTAATAGGATGACAGTCTCATACATCATTAATTGTTAAATGAAAAACCTTGTATATTAATAATTGTTCAACGTTTTCTTCTTACAGCATTTCAAACTCACTCATAGAGCAGTCCAATTGTGAGTTCAATGGTCTATTCCAGGAATGGAAACATTTGAATGAGGTTCTGATGGAATTCCAATCTGTCTGCCAAAAGTTCCACAATGAGTTATTGGACTGTTTTAATGACCTACCTCTGAAATGGAAACCCCAGATTATTTCAACAAATCCTGATACTCCCAACGTTGAAAACCTACAGGCATTATTTGAACAATTATGCAAAAGGTATTATTGTAAATAATAAAACACACTGGTGTGAAATGTGGGGTGTCCCAATGTTTGCGTGTTCTCTTGAACCTCTGTGTATGTTCTTTTCCAGCATCAAACACGATGTCAACCAACAATATGCAATGTGTTCACTTTAATACCAATCGACCAACAGAAGATACCCCAGGTAATTATTTATTTATCTCTCTGCATGATACTAACACAAACCTGCACGACTTAGGTTTGAATCTCGACATAGCGATAAACTCTCCGCCATGTGTTTCACAGGCAGGGTAATTCATCAATGTGTGTGCCGTCCCTCGGATGGATGTTGAACTGGGAAACCCGTCTGCTAGGAGGGGTTGGTGGCTGTTAAAGAGCAACAAAACTCTCTGCCTGATAGCTCAGAGGTCAGAATGGAATGTTTGTAAAGTTTACCAAGGATCAAATATTTACCAATGTTTTGTTTTGGTGTGGGTTTTACGGGTTAAGAAAAACCAACACACCTTTGCGGTGTACCAGCAGGAGATAAAGGCAGAGATGACTCATCCTCGGCAAACGGAGGAACAAACGTTTTCACCAAACCAGGATTGTATCATGATTTTAATGTATTATATAATATATGTTTTATTGAGTATTAATAATGTTTGTTTTACTTACAATTATTTGATTATTAATTATAAAAAGAGAATAAAGGAGGGCAGGAAAGGGAAGGTGTGCCCCTACCACGATCCACCCCCTCCCTCATCCTATCCCGTTCCCCCTCCCCATGTGAGTGGGGAAGGGTGGGAGATGGGATGAAGGACGGGGTGGGTCAAGGGTGGGGGTGCACGGAGGGTTGGGGGATGGTCGGGTATATGGGTGTGGTGTGTGGGTGTGGCCTGTGGGTGTGCCATGTGGCTGTAGACAACAAGGGGTGGAGTGAAAATATTTTATTAGTTTTGTTTTTTTTCTTTTAATTATATGCTTTTTTCAATTATTAATTTTTTTCTTTTAATTTCTCATCTTTGTCTTTTGTAATTCTAGTGCATCAAATGAATGCAACATTTCTTCTCCATTCATATCATACAATTTGTAAGTCTAAGGAACGATATCCATTACGTCAACAATTTTAAAAAGTTCATTAGTCCATCTCTTTGTATAACCTTTCTCAAAGAGTGATTTCCAACAATATATTCTAACTCGTGGGGTCACCCATGGGAATCGCACGGGCATGGACGTGTGTGACATTTGGACATCCTCATTGAGATGCTGCACATTCAGTTTTACAAAATGGTTACTGCCAATTTATCAGATCCACAAATGATGTAATCTACACAATTTATTTACTTCTGATTACATATGAATGCATGTGCGTGCACATGGGAAATACAGTTTGAAATGTGTCATTACATCTCATGTAAAATGTGACTTCTTCTTCTTCTTCCGTCTCTCATCAGATGGCCAGCTCAGTGTCGTGCAGCCATGCCCTCGTCTCTGGTCATACGTCGAAGAGGCCGGCTTCTGAAGGTGGTCTGTATAGGGGGCAGGTGGTAATTATGTGTTTAGCAGTCTGCTCAGGCTCGCCGCACTCGCACACGGCGCTATCTGCCAGGCCCCACATCTTCAGCGATGATTTGAAGCGGCCGACCCCCGTACGAAGACGGTTCAGCAAGGTCCATTGCAGGCGTGGTAGGTCTTCTCCTACGACGCCACCTCCTGGGTCCCAGATGTAGCGGTGGATGCGGGTGGGCCCGGCCATTTCCCACACCTGCTTCCAAGATGCCGCCAGCCATGCGCTTCTAGACAGGTCCTCAGGGATAGAACTGAGCATCTCTTATGCCGCCTTGTTGTAGGGATGGCGGGACTTGAGTCTGCTTGGAGGCGCCACTATCGTTGTGGTGTTGTGCAGGATGTGCCAGTCGTGTTTCTCGGCATTCCTTGCCTGGGCGAGGGTAGCAGCCTCCCGTCGGAGGCCGGCCGGGGCGATTCCCGCTAGGACTGGCAGGTGGAATGCCGGGGTGGGCTTCAAGCAACCAGCTACAATGCGGAGGGCGTTGTTAATGGCAACATCAACCTTTCTCACGGGTGGGCTTCTGCTCCAGGCTGGGGCGCAGTATTCGGCTGCAGAGAAGACCAGGGCTTGCGTGGATATTCGTAGGGTCTTGGCGGAGGCTCCCCAGGTCGTACCAGCGAGACGTCGGATAAGCGAGACCCTTGATGTCACCTTGGCCTTAACTTCTTCTCGGTGTTGCTTGAAGGACAGTATCCGATCTAGGCGTACAGCGAGGTACTTTGGGGCTTGCTGGAACTCCAGGCGTTTGTTGTCAACGAACACGTCCAGTTCCCTTTTTGCTTCTCTGTTGTTAAGATGGTATGTTGTTAAGATGGTATATTGTTAAGATGGTTAAGATGGAGTGTTGTCAAGATGGTTGTTAAAATGTGACTTCAAGAGCTCAAATCCTCTCCCTCCCACATCATTCACACTGCACCGGGGAGTGGGTCACGCACGGGGGAGAGGGTCACGCACGGGGGAGTGGTTCATGCACGGAGGAGTGGGTCACACACACACACACATGGGGGAGTGGGTCACACACACACACACACACAAGGGGGAGTGGGTCACACACACACGGGGGGGGGGGGGGGAGTGGGTCACACACACGGGGGGGGGGGGGGGGAGAGTGGGTCACACACACACACACACACATGGTGGAGTGGGTCACACACACACACACAAGGGGGAGTGGGTCACACACACGGGGGGGGGGGGGGAGTGGGTCTCTCACACACACAGGGGAGTGGGTCACACACACACGGGGGGCGGGGGGTGGGGGGTGGGGGAATGGGTCACACACATGGGAGGGGTGGGGGAGGAGTGGGTCACACACACACACATGGGGGAGAGGTGGGGGGAGTGGGTCACGCGCACACATGGGGGAGTGGGTCACACACACACACACACACACACACACACACACACACACACACACACACACACACATACACGGAAGCTCGTGCGAAAACAATTTTTTTTGAAATTAAAGATATCACGATTTTATTTCCTGCAGCTATGAAACGCATCTTCTTTGGGCGGTGTATGAGTGAATGAATGAATGATCGTTTTAAGGCCATTTTTCCCCGCTAGAGCAGGGGTTAGCCTTGCGGGCCCCATGACAATCATGGTGCCCTGTTTGAGGCAATGTTTTTATGGCCGGATGCCCTTCCTGACGCCAACCCTTGGTCGCCTGTTATGATGCGCAGGGATACGGTGCACCTATTCTAAACCGGGGTACACACCGGGATCTTCTTTGGGCGGTGTATAATCGCTCCAAATGAAACAGGCATTACCTGGTTCCCATTGCTTGAGTTGCAATCAAAATGTCCCTTTGTTTCTTCAAAAAGAAATTTATGATCGAAGACGTGTTGATTCAGTGTTAAAATGCACATCTGAAGCCAATCGTAGGTCTCTGGAGCCCATGACTCTTCATTTTTAAACAAAAATGTATCAAAAACACGCATGGTGACATCATCGGACTCGCACCGCAATGATTTATCTTCAACAATATATACGATACAACAATACGATACTTCATCCGGATTAATTACAGCTGCTCTTGTATATGTTTGCTGAGCACACATTAGTAGTATAAGATGAGGAGTTCTGGGGCAGAGAAGGTAGATAAGAAATATTTAATTAAATAATTGTTTTGAAATTTATTTATTTATTTAATTTCCGATTTTCACGATTTCCCCAAATTTCCCAAATTTCCGGTTTTCAAAAAATTATTTCCCAAATTCCCGATTTTCCGATTTGTCATTTTCACGATTTTCCCAAAATTTCCAAAATGTCTAAAATTTCCCAAATTTCTGATTTTCTCGATTTTCTTCACAATTTTGCCATTTTCATGATTTGTCGAATAGGGGTTCTGGGCCATTGCGGACGGGCCACACCCCCTGCATCAAAACGCGAATTATTTAATTAATTATTACAACCAATTTTTTAACCATACGGTTAAAAAATATTTTACGAACATTGGTATGTTGTAAGTTTGTGAACATTTGTGAATATTTGTGGCAGCGAATGTGAGCCCCCACGAAGGGCAAGCAAGAACCCCGGTCTAATCCGCGGATGATGCGGTCGGTAGCCCTCCATATAGGAACTCTCGTCTCTCACCCCTTACTATTACAAGCTATCCCTTTAAGTAAGAAATTGATTTTTAGTTTAAAGAAATACTTCTCTTATATAAAATATATATGGTGTTGACTTATCTGAATTTTGATATCAAGAATCTTATTTTTGAAGAACCAAAGTATTACAACAACAATGGATTTATTTATTATCGTATTATGATTAAATATAATTACAATCATACTCACGCACAAAGTGGTATTAGGAAACTGTTTATCGAAACACCAACATTGTTTTTGTGGGGTATTAAAGCGAACGTAAATAATGCCAAGGACCATAGAGCTGAATCATATTCGATACGTCTTGTTATGCATAACTCCCAAATGCCCATGATGACGGAGGAAGCAAAAACAATAGAATCGTTTGAAGAAATTCTTAGCGCAGTTAAAACACATCTGATGAAAGCCGATGTTATTGAAAAGATGAAAAAGGAAAAGAACAAGTTTATAGGTTTTGTTAATGAACTTAATATATTTTATCGGAAACGTGATGGAGAAATTCCTATTGAGGGCATCCCACCAACAATGTATCCAAAACTTTTAACCAAATATGAAAAGTGCAGGGAAGAGGACAAACACCCCGAAATTCTGACTTCGTTTTATGATAACAACATCAATGAAGAATCATGCCTCGAAGATCATCGTATTGAACCAGAGAAATTGATGAACGCAAAATGTAAAGTTGTTTGCGCTATTGAGATAGCAAATGTTTTTATCGGTGGTGTGGGTCCATCCATTAAATTGAAAGTAAATGATGTTATTGTCCAATAACTATTTAAGAAAACAAACAGACTCATGATTAATATTAACAATCTTACGCCCCAAAATGAAATTACGAAAGTAGCAGCGGCGTGTATGTATATATAATATAAAAGATAAATAATATGAAAAATATATAATTAAATTTACATGGTAGGTTGTGGGTAAGTTGTAGTTAAAATTATAGAAATATAACATTTATGTTATATTTCTTTTACAATAATATGTAAAATAAAAGTTAATATTTTTATTGGAGTATATAAAATGGATGAACCCATTTTCAAAATATTTGAAGATATATTCAACTCAATTAGACGGTTGGTTGAGTCACTTCTAATATGTATACACAATTATAATAGGGATAACACACAGGATGAATGACTAAACGGTAAATTTTTAGTTGGTTTATATAAAATGGATGATTTTTTACCTGTTTGGGAAAGTAAGATAAAATTTAATAATCATACGAACCTCCCAAATTCATTAAGATGTCCAATAGTTGGTTCAAGCAGCTGTGGGAAAACCTGTTTGCTTTTAAAGATGCTCCTTACCCCAGATTTTTTAGACGATGAAAATTTAATAATTTTCACAAGGTCAGGTTTTCAGCCAGAGTATCAACTACTATCACAGGGTTTTAATGCGGGGCTTAAAAAAGAAGATATAATCGGGTTATTTAAACATCAACACAAACTAAATGATTATAACATTGAAGATATAATACAACTATTTTGTGATACTCCACAAAAAGGTAAAAAGATATCAAAACCCACATCGTTTATACCTATAAATTGTATTCTCAGCGATAATACGGATGAAAAACGTTTACCCCAAGACTTAGATGAAACAAAAAAGAATCTCGTTATCTTTGACGATTGTGTTAATTAGAGAAACCAAACGGTTATGGACAGTTACTATACAAGGGGGCGACATTCTTCCTGTAATTGCATTTATCTCAGCCAGTCATACTTTCAACTTCCTCGCTGCTCAATAAGAAACAATGCTAATACTTTTATTTTATTCAAACTAAATGCAATAGATGTAAATAATTTTTGGAGAGATAATTGTTATACATTATGTAGTAAAAAGGAATGGGTGAAACATACAGCTGAAAAATATAAATATATCGTTGTTAAAGAAGATGATATAATAACCAATAATTTTCTCGGTTAAATAAAATGAATGCCGAAGAATGAGCAAGAACATTTAAGGAATATAATCAATTACTTTCAAAAGTTGTTAAACAACAGGAGGGGATAAAGAAGAAACAGAGACAAAAGCTATTAGGTGAAGATGTATTTGAAAGAAAACAAGCGAAGTTTATTATACCTATTTTAAAATATTCCGAACAAAAGGCGGTTTCGTTTCAAGTTCCCTCGATAACATATACTCCCAAACAACATCAAGAGATAGCAGATTTGAGACAAGAGGCAGAGCAAGAGCTTGGAGTTATAGAAGCACAAGAAGCACGCCAACAACTTGAGAAGATAAATCATCCTCCTAAATATGTTGTGGACGCTATTCTAAACACTGAATATTCACCACGTTCAATAACCAAAACAGGTCTCATTTATATAGGACAAGGAAATCAGTTTTACCTTGTTAACGAAACGGTACAGATAGTTAATGATAACTTGACATTCTTAAATCCTGACAGACCTCCTGTTAGATTAACTCCCAGATTAATGTTTCTTCTTATAAAAGCGAGGTATGCTAATTCAGAATATTTTGAGGAACCACTGGATATGGAAAATGTGGAAGATAGGGTACACTGGGTATATATTGATTTACTAAGCACGCTTGATTATGGGGGTTCTGTTGCTAGTAAAGGTAAGAAGAATGCGAAGGAAAAAGATATTCTTAATGTTTTAGATGGGCTTGGAATGAGTTCAGGCTCTGGTGTTAGTTTTCTTCCGAGTGACTCATCACAATTAGTTAATAGATTATTACTGCTGTTAGGCAGTAAGGAGGCGGGAAACAACAATTGTTTTAATGAGACGTCAACCATTCTAGATCAGTTGATGAATAGGAAAATAATTAATAAATGTCAATACAAAGATATTTTATCACATATATAAAATGAGAAGCACAACTCTTAGATTTGATTTTACAGCGAGTGATCACATGGCTTCATTACCATACCCGATACAACTTGATCCCGCAAAAAGAATATGAAGTGGCGTAATTGTCTATGGAAGCCTATAATACTCTGTTTAATATCACAGAAAAAAATAACAAGTTTAGTTATGATCCAGGAAGTGGATATAAAACTATAGAAGTACACCCCGGAGCTTACGAGATTTCTGTACTATGTTCTGAAATTTCACGCTTTATGAAAGAAAAAGGTGATGATCCAAAAAATATTGAAATAGGCATTCAAAAACACACATCAAAATCAACTATTTGACTTAAAAATAATTATAAAATAGATTTCACGATTAATAATTCATTCCGAGAGATGTTAGGTTTCTCTGCAAAAAAGATTGAGGGTAATAAGACGTTTTACAGCGATAATAATAATAATAATAATAATACATTTATTTTATATAGCGCTTTTCAAGAAGCCCAAAGACGCTTTGACAGAGTTCAAAAAACAAGTGCAAAAAGACAAAAATCAATAGGTAAATAGTCAAAGCAAAAGGAAGGAGAAGGAGAAGAGATAGTCAGGGGTTAAATGCTGTGGGTTAAATGTTGAATGCAGTGTTGAACAGGTGGGTCTTGAGTGATGTTTTGAATGTGGTGAGTGAGGAGGAGTCTCTGATGGTGTAAGGTAGTGAGTTCCAGAGGGTGGGAGCAGCGATGGAGAAGGCCCTGTCCCCCCAGGATCTGAATTTGGTCCGGATGGGGGGGGGGGGGGGAGGGGGGAGTCAGGAGGTTGGTACCAGCAGAGCGGAGGTTGCGGGTGGGAGTGTGTCTGGGGAGGAGGTCAGCCAGGTAAGATGGGGCCAGGTTATGGAGGGCTTTGTAGGTCAAGAGGAGGATTTTGTACTGGATTCTCTGGGGGATGGGGAGCCAGTGAAGCTTGTAAAGGACGGGGGTGATGTGGTCACGGGCCTGGGAATGGGTGAGTAGACGGGCAGCGGAGTTCTGAATGTATTGGAGTTTATTGGTGATTATTGAGGGTGAACCATAGAGGAGGCTGTTGCAGTAGTCCAGACGGGAGGTGATGAAGGCGTGGATGAGGGTTTCTGCAGCCGTGGAGGAGAGGGATGGATGGAGACGGGCGATGTTTTTCAGGTGAAAAAAGGCTGTCTTTGTGATGTGTTTAGTGTATTTGTCGAAGGAGAGGGTTTGGTCAAAGATGATGCCAAGATTCCGGATGTGAGGGGAGGTGGATACTGGGAAACCGTCGATGTTGAGGGCAAAGTTATGGGTGGATTTGGTGAGTGTTTTTGGGCCAATGATGATTATTTCAGATTTATCATAGCTAAGTTTGAGGAAGTTGATTTGAAGCCAGGATTTTATTTCAGTGATGCAATTTGTCAGGATAGAGTGGGTGGCGGTGGAGATGGACTTGGTGGAGATGAAAAGCTGGATGTCATCGGCGAAGCAGTGGAATTGGAGACCATGACGGCGGATTAAGTGACCAAGGGGGGACAGGTACAGGATGAAGAGGAGGGGGCCAAGAACTGAACCTTGTGGGACACCTTGGGGGAGGGGAGCAGTGGGGGATTTGCAGTTATTGATGGAGATGAACTGGCGTCTGTCAGAGAGGTATGATTTGATCCAAGAGAGGGCAGTGCCGGTAATGTTAAAGGTGGTTTCAAGTCGGGTGAGGAGGATGGTGTGATTGATGGTGTCAAAGGCGGCGCTGAGGTCGAGGAGGATGAGAATGTTGAGGTTGCCGGCGTCAGAGGAGAGGAAAAGGTCGTTGTTGATTTTGAGGAGAGCAGTTTCAGTGCTGTGGTTGGAGCGGAATCCGGATTGGAATGTTTCATACAGGTTATTGGCAGAGAGGTGATGTTTGAGTTGAGTGGCTACAGCGCGTTCCAAAACTTTTGACAGAAAGGGTAGGTTGGAGATGGGTCTGAAGTTATTTAGGGTGTCAGGGTTGAGTCCAGGTTTTTTCAGAATGGGGGTAACAGCAGCAATTTTGAGGGATGGTGGGACGATGCCTGTAGACAGGGAGGAGTTTATTGTTGCAGTGATAAGTGGAGAGAGAGCAGGAAGGGAGGCCTTGACAAAGCTGGAGGGGATGGGGTCAAGCGTGCAGGTGGCAGTTTTCATTCCTATGAGGAGTTCAGAGAGGTCAGTAGGGGAGACTGGGGAGAATTGAGACAGGGGTTGGCAGGATAAGGGGGGGAAGGTGGTTTGAGGGGGAGCGGGTGCGGTGGTGGTTAAGCTGTTGTAGATGTTGTCAATTTTGCATTGGAAGAATGAAAGGAAGGAGATGCAGTTGTCTACTGTGAATGACTGGGTGGTGGTGTTCAGGGGGCTGAGGAGTTTGTTTATTGTAGAGAAGAGTGCTTTTGGGTTTCCGGAGCCAGAGTGGATAATTTGAGAGTAGTAGGCGGAGCGGGCGCGGGAGAGGGCATCTTTGTAGTGTTGTAGGTGGTCCTTGTAGGCTTGGGAATGAATTGTGAGACCTGTTTTATTGCGGAGTCTTTCAAGTTGGCGAGCACGAGTTTTCATCAGGCGGAGTTCAGGGGTAAACCAGGGAGCAGAATGGGTGAAAGAAACTGTTTTGGTTTTTATAGGCGCAAGCTGGTCAAGGCAGGAGGAGAGAGTGTGGTTGTAGTAGTCAGTGAGGTCAGAAGGGGTGTGGAGGTCAACGAAGGGAGAAGTGGACATTTTTTCAGAGAGGGTGGGTGAGTCATTGACATATCCTCAGGTATAAATTTGGTGTTGATAAACTGTGATTTGGTTGATGGCGCTTATGACGATGGAGTAAAAACAAATACAATGTTTTCATTCAACGCTTACTCAACCCCAATAGGTTATAAATTCAACATGGAACCAAGGAATCTCTCCTATTTACCCGTCTCAGGAAAAAACATTTCGAAAGTAAATTTTAAGATAACCGATCAGGATCATCATATGGTTTCTTTCAATGGTGAAATTATATCCATCAGAATTAGACTACGTCAAGAAAAGTGAATAATTGAACATGATATAATGAATATAAAACTATTAATAAATGAACATCCAACCGTTTTTTCTCGAATGTAGTTTTAACACGAGTGATCAAGATAAAAAGAAAACCTTCCAAGAGTTAGTGTTTGGAAAAATAGGTCTTATATTCACTCGGGAAAGAGGGGAGCTTATGTTAACGTCGAGCGGGGAATTTATAATTCCGTCAAAATTTTCAATGGAAGATAAATTATGTTTTGAAAAATAATTTGGGCCTCCAGATACTAATTATTCTCGATTAGAACAAAAAATCAAGAGAGCAAAATTGAAAAAATTAAAACTAAAATGTTAAAAGTTTTTATTTTACTTGGAATGAAAACACGATGGTTGTTGTGAGAAAACACGAGTTAAGAAAATAGAAAATAATTATGAAAGATGCTGGTAAAACAGCTGGGGATGGGATTGGAGAAGGCATGTATCTTTCACCGTACTATAAGGGTGAAAGTATGTATCTTTCACCATATAGAAGAAACAGCAATGTTTCGTACTATAAGGGTGAAGGTATGTTTCTTGGGAGAGGTTACTATAAACCCGAGAGGCAACGAGGTGTCGGAGATCAATT
The DNA here is from genome assembly GCF_964187855.1 of Myxine glutinosa. Lineage (NCBI taxonomy): Eukaryota > Metazoa > Chordata > Myxini > Myxiniformes > Myxinidae > Myxine > Myxine glutinosa. Next base: position 217,712,350 of record NC_136263.1, read on the forward strand.
TAGAAATAAAGGAGATGGGTTAATTGATACTCTAATGCAGGGGTCGGCAACGTTTTTGACATGAAGTGCCAGTTTGAAATGTTCTTGTTAATTAGTGTGCCATATCAACATTAAGTTTAACATTAAGTTTAATTATGACACCACATCAAAAAAATATTTCCAACAGACATGGAATTTTATTCCATCCATATAGGCTACATGCATAGCAACAACAGTTTAAAGAAACATTTATCTCTCATAATCAGGACATTGTAATGATCATTTTATCATTGTAAAATATGTCCCCCATGAGGTTACAAATTATATGCACGGACCCCATTTCAAAACACTGCTTTCAGTAACTCATTTACAAAGTATTGCATTGGGAACAAATGTCAAAAAGGGAGAATAAAGTGTATCAAACAGAAATACCAGTGCTATACAAGAATGCTGCCATCTTCATGAAACCATCCACATCTGAGTTGGAAAAAAAGAGATAGACAAACAGCTGCACATGCAAACCCATGTGTACTACAAATAAACAGATGCCTACCAGTCAGTGTTATCCCTGGCCCTGCTTTCCTTTGCTGAGCTCCATAATCTTGGGGTTGTAGTTCGTCACTTTAAGTTGCACACATGCTACGGAGTGGTCGGTTGGCAAACGACTGCGGGAGGGACTGAGCACGTTCTTCATGTGTGAGAATATCTGCTCACAGAGGTACGTTGACCCGAAGACTGACAGCAAAGCCAGTGCAACGTTCCGGAGACAGCTGAACTTCTTTGGCATGGATGTCCAGCAGGTGAAGATGCAGGTTCTGTGATCTTGCACTGCCGTGGTTTCTAGTTGTTTCCTTAGCTCTGCAAACTTAGTCACCCACAGTGTTGAACTCTTCAGCTCAATCAGCTGCATTTCCATGTCATGTGTATCCAACCAGTCTATCAGAGATAAATCCAATTCGTGTCGGTCAAAGCTTTCTGGCTTGATCAAGAAAGAGAACATGGGTCCATACTTCTGAAAGTCCCCAAATCGTGTTGTGAACTCCGGACTCAAGCTCGCTCATAAACCACCTTTAAATGCCATTTTCCCCCACAGAGCAGGGATTGGCCTTTTTTGGGCACCGTAGTCCCCTTTTTGAAGCAATGTTTTATGGCCGGATGCCCTTCCTGCCGCCAACCCCGTTAGTCGCCTCTTGCGACACACAGGGAATTACCAGTGAACTGGTACTCAATTTGCCGACCTCGGAAGGATGACAGCCTGAGTCAACCCCCCTGGCATTAATTCAGCGATTGACCGGGATTCAAACCCAGTATCCGAGGATCCCAAGCCTGCGCCATAACCACAAAGCCAAAACCAGGCTAAAGTTTTGCTCGCTCATGCATTTGCATATTTCAGCGGTGCTGATGCTGTGCTGTGAGGACAGCTGCCTTACGTGTCTGAAGTCACGGAAAGTGGAGGTAGCAACATCGCTTGAAAAGATTGCTCGCTTGCCACCAAAAGCCGTCCATGTGTCGAACATGTCCAAAACAGTTTTCCCTGCACCTTGCAGTCGGAGATTGAGCTCATTGAGGTGTCCCGTAATATCCGTCAGAAACATCAGTTTCACAACCCACTTCTCGTCCTCGAGTTCTGGGTAGTTTTGGCCCTTTTCAGCCAGGAAGGTCTTGATGGCATCAAAGCAGCTGACAAACCGCTCCAAAACGTTTCCGCAGCTTAGCCACCTAACCGCTGAGTGGAGAGGGATATCTTTGTATGTGCAGTCCATTTCCTTGAGCAGGGACTGGAATTGTCGGTGTGTCAGAGCAGATCGCTTAACTATGAAGTTAACAACCTTTACTACAGTAGCCATAACATCATTAAGATCTGAATTTGACATCTTTGCACAGAGGTTTTCTTGGTGTATTATGCAGTGGAGTTTCATGATGAGGTGACAGACTTTTTCCTCAATTGATCTGACAGCTCCCCTCTGTTTCCTGACCATGGCCGGGGCGCCATCTGTTGTCACTGCAAAAATCTTCCTGATGTCAATCCCTCGCTCCTCAAAAAGTTCCATAAACACCTGGGCTATGTCCTCACCTTTTGTTGTCAGACATTGGCTTTAAGCAGCAGAGTTCCTCTCTTACAGTCGAATCACAGTATCTTGCCATGACTGCCAAACGTGGTATGTCATTCACGTCCACGCTCTCGTCAAGTGCAATGCTAAATACCACAGCATCTTTTAATCCAGCTATTTGCTGCACACTGACATTTTCTGCCATTTCTTCGATGCGTCGCTCAACACTTCTAGCTGACATGGGAATATATTTTATTCTTGATTTGATTGTCTCTTTGTTTGGTAAGCCTTCAAACAGAACCTATGAGCGACAGAGAAAAGCCTCCTTAATCTATTCGCCATCAGTGAAATGGCTTTCTGCGTTTCGCAATGCAATGAGCAATGCGATAGCTTGCTTCAGTCACAAGGTTTTTAGCAATGGCAAATATTTTGAGGGTGTTGGCTTGCTTCCCATACCTGGACACAGCACGTTTGATGGATTCTGCCTTGTCTGCCTGATCTTTGAAAGTTTTCTCGTGCTTTGTCTCAAAATGGCGCTTAACACTCGACGTTCAACAAACAACATTTTCAAAACATAAAGTACACACAGCACGGTCCTTCTGAAAAACAAAACCCCACTCTTCTGTCAATGAGGGCTGGAATGCTTGAACCTTTACTTCAGTTTTCTTAGCTAGCCAGGTTGCCATCATCTACCGAACCTGAACTGCTTCACTGCAATTCCTGTGGGAAATGGGAGCGGGAGGCCGCACCGTCAATCAAACTAAATAAGACAGGCCGCGTGTTCCGAGAAAAACTACTACCCCCATTTTCATTACTACCACCCCATAAAAAAACTCAAAATAATGACGAGATTAATATTAAAACGCAGAAGGCAGCCTGAATGATAACAAAGAGTGGAGATGCAGCCGCTGACCACCGGATGTTAACAGCACAGCCGCACTTACAGCACCTCAGGTTGCCACGAACGGCATATCGGAAGGCACCAAGCCTGCATCTCCTGTTTCATATCTGCGATTATTATACAATTCAGAATAATGATGAGATTAATATTAAAACTCAGAAACCAGTCTGAATAATAACAATAATGAGTGGAGATGCAGCCTCGGACCATCTGCCGTGAACACCACCACTGTTCTTACAGCACATCCGATTGCCGCGAATATTGTGTTTGAATGCGCGCGGCCGGCATCTCATGTTGTGCATCTTTGATTATTATTCCAGTAAAATAATTTGGAATTGGAATGGTGACTCTGCTCTGATCCATCTACCTCATCACCCTGCACCATCACACCGGAATACTGTGATAGTGCAACATGCGCAACAGCCAATGGCTGTTCAAGAAGTGATTTGGCATGCAGCGGAGAGGGCACTGCTTTCGCCAGTGTGCCAATGATTACGCTGCCGCTTGCCAATGGTGGCACGTGTGCCTAAGGTTGCCGACCCCTGCTCTAATGGGTATTGGTTCAACCATTCTTAAACAGAAAAGATCTAATTGGTTCAACAGATCTAAACATAAAGATCTAATTGATCGAGATCTCGCGAGATCACGGCGAGGTCACGTCTTTTCGAAGCTGCTCCATGCGCTCACGCTTTCGAAGCTAAGTGATATTTCTCAATTGTGTTTTTGTCGAGACTGTATCTATCTTTCGGTGTATGTACCTATGCGTATCTTTTGGAAAATTTCCGGTGCTAATTTTTCGTACATGTATACACAATCGTCGGTTAATGGTATCGAGTATTCTGCGGCCTAGTACTCGTAGGCTTAGACTACCGTACCGTCTCCGACCTTGTGGTTTGTTTTTCTCTCAGCGATTCGTCGAATGCGCTGAAATTATTTTCGTTCTCTGTTTCGTACCAGTCGTTCACCCCGTACCTCCTTGTTTAATATCTGTACTCACAAAAAAAAAAAAAAAAAAAAACCCCAAAAAAAACATTTCCTTCCCAGGTCTTATTCGTTTATTTGTTGTTCTTTTTGTTCGTTCGTTCTTCGTTCGCGATCACGCGGTTAGAAATGTATAATCTCTCCCCTGAACAACTATTTTCTCTCATATATTATAACACCCTTTTATTCTTTTCCTACAAAAGGATGCTTTCGTCTTGCTCACCAAATCTATTCATTCCAAAAAATATATATAATACCATCTCTTACAGTTCCTCCTTTCTACATTCCCTAAACTATCCAGAACTCCATCCCTCCTCCAGTGTCCTCAAACGTATTTTTGACTCGAAGGTCTCAAACTCATTTTGCAAAAAATGTTCGTTTCCCATGAATCGTACACTTTTCAAAATCCAATCTCACCCCTCCCCTCCAAATCCTCCCCATCACCCATCCCTTTCAAATCTCCCCCCTTGCCCCTTCCCTCCCCTCCCTCCTAAACTCCTCCCACACCCCTCCCCTCCGAGACTCTCCCTCGCTCCTCCCCTCCTAGACTCCCCTCTCACCCCTCCTCCTCAAAGCATCCTCCCTGCTTCTTCCTCATTCCAACTTTCACCTTCATCTCCCCAAACCTTCTCCCTTGCTCTTCCCCCTCCTCAAATAACACCTCACTGTGCCTCACCCAATCTCCATCAAACCTTTTGTCCGCCCCATTCTTCCCTTTCTCCAAGCTATTCTGAAATCTCTGACACACCTTCAACAGCTCTCCCTACCTCTTCCTCCTCTTCCACATCTTACCCTACCCCTCCCCCCCCCCTGTTCTGGACCCGATGCTCCCCTTTCCTCTTCATTAACGGTATGGACCTCAAACATCCGGGGCCTTCGCTCAAACTTGACTGACCTCTCCATACAGGTTGCTTCTGACAAACCAGATGTGATCTGCTTAACAGAAACTTTCCTCCTTCATGATGTCTCTGATGCCTTGGTATCTCTCCCAGGTTACTCCCTCCTCCGGTATGATAGACCTGAGCCTCGTCCTGGAGGTGGGGTTGCTATCTTTATAAAAAACTCTCTTCCTCACTCGCCCTCCACTGCCCTCTCTCCACCTCACCCCCAGGAATACCTTTGGCTACGGCTTCCCCTTCGCTCCCACCTTTTGTTCATATGTGTGTTGTACCGTCCACCAATCAGCGATGACTCCATCTACATCTCACTGTCTGATAATATGGACCAACTTCTATCTACCCATCCCAACTCTCTCTTCCTCATATGTGGTGATTTCAATTGTCACCATGCCAGTTGGCTGGGTGTGGGTACCTCTCTCACCAGCCATGGCTCTTCAGCAAAGGACTTCTGCGACTCACTGGGACTGACACAATCTGTCAATTTCCCGACCCGGATCTCAGTCAACGGAGCATCTTCTCTTCTGGATTTGGTTATGACAAACTTCCCTGAAAATGTCTGCTGCTCTTCTTCTGCTCCAATCGGCTCATCTGATCATGTCCTTGTCAAAGTGGACATCTCTCTGACCATTCTCAGAGAGCCTCCTCAGCGTCGACGAGTCTGGCATTTCACTCAGGCCAACTGGCACGGTCTTCAAGCAGCCATCAATCATCTGGACTGGTCTCCCATCTCTACCGCCTCTGACATCAACTCATCCTGGGAATTCTTTCAAAGTAAATTGCTCTCTCTCATGCACAGATTTATACCATCTCGTCTTCAGTTGTCATACCCTTCCTCCCGTCCATGGTACACGGAATCTTGTGGTGAGGCTGTTGCCCTGAAACAACTTGCTTTCGTCTCCTGGAAAGCAAATCCAACGGAAGGAAATCTCATTTCCTTTCACAAAGCCCGAAACAAGTGTGTGTCCACCCTCAGGAGAGCCAGGAAACAATATCTCACCATTCTCAAGACCGAACTCTCTTATCTGTCTCCCTCTTCCAAATCCTGGTGGCGTCTGGTCAAATCTGTTTCTGGTGTTTGTTCCCCCTCCCTCACCTCAAACGGCTTAACGGCTGACTCCGCACGTGAAAAAGCTGAATGCCTCAACTCTGTGTTTGCCTCTAAATCTTGTGTCCCAAACCCATCCCTCTCTGTACCCACCGTACCCAGTCGTACCCAGCTGCTCCTGGACTCTGTGTCCTTTCCTCCTGACAAGGTGGAAAAGTTTCTGTCAACCCTCGACTCTGATTCTGCAACTGGTCCTGACGGCATCAGCCCACGGGTCCTAAAATCATGTTCTTCTGCTCTTTCACTCCCTCTTTCTGTTCTCTTCACCCTCTCTTTTGCTCAAGGTCATCTGCCATCTGCTTGGAAATCAGCCAACATCACCGCTTTGCCCAAAAAGGTGCAAAAACAGATACCAGCAACTACAGACCAATCAGCCTTCTCCCAATTATCAGCAAAGTCATGGAATCCATCATTGCTTCAGATATTAAATCTTTCCTCTTCTCCAATGGCTTGATCTCTGATCATCAATTTGGTTTCAGACCTGGTCACTCTACTCTGGACATGCTGCTTCTGCTTTCTCAACAATGGATGGAGGTCCTCAACGCCAAACAGGAAATTAGAGCTGTCTCCCTTGACATTTCACGTGCCTTCGATACGGTCTGGCACCCTGCTCTGCTCTCCAAACTCTCCTCCTTTGGTATCCATGGAAATCTCCACGCATGGCTGGCAGACTTCCTCTCTGGTCGGAGTCAACGTGTGACCCTGAATGGGTTTCTCTCATCTCCTCTTCCTGTTCAGGCTGGAGTTCCCCAAGGTAGTGTTCTGGGCCCTGTGCTTTTTCTGGTCTTCATCAATGATCTCTCTGACTCTCTTGAAAATCCTCTCTATCTCTTTGCTGACGACTCTACTCTCTGTCGCTCCATTCCTCATCCCTCAGATCGGCAGTCTGCAGCCCCCTCACTCTCTGCAGACCTGGACAAAATCACAGACTGGTCAAACAAGTGGAACATGTCTTTCAATCCTGACAAATCTCACACTCTTACAATGTCTCTCCGAAAGGACCGACTGGACAACCCTCCCATCTACTTTCTCAACAATCCTCTCCAAGAAGTTCTGTCACTCAAGCTTTTGGGTCTCACTATCTGCCATGATCTTTCTTGGGAAAACCACATTTCCAAGCTGGCCTCCAAAGCCAGTCGCCGACTGGGCATCCTCCGTCGTGCGAAGTCCTTCCTTGGCACACCTGAGCTCCTCACCACATACAAGGCTTTCATCCGCAGCTCAATGGAATACTGTTCCCCCCTCTGGGCTGGTGCTCCTGCCTCACACCTTGCTCGGCTTCACGCTGTTGAGGCCAAAGCTTTCAGAATCATTGGAATCTCCTGCGATGTAGTCAACGCCGAGGGCCTTTCATTCACTCACCGCAGGCAGGTTGGTGGTCTTTCTGTCTTCTACCGACTCCTCTCCGGCCTTGCTCCCCCAGCTCTCTCTGTGCTCTGTCCCCCCAATATTCCTTCAGGTCGCACAAGATCTGCCTGCAACCCTCTTATGGTTAAACTGCCAAAGTCTAGGCTCTCTGCTCACCTTCACTCTTTCATTCCCCTTTTCTCCCGCCTCTGGAACAAACTCCCCCACTCCCTTCAATCCCACTCCTCCCTCCAGGTCTTTAAAACAGCTGTTCACCACCATCTCTTATCGTCCCCCATCGAAAACCTTGATCTTTTCTACCCCCGGTAATTCACCCCAGAGTCCTTGCAGTGTTCATATGTTTTAATCCTCTCCCACCTCCCCCCAAGTCCTCCCGATGTCCCTGCTCTCAAATGTTGTGTTTGTGTCCTTCCCCCTCTTCCCCCTCTCTTTTGTGTCCTTCCACCCTCTCTCCCCATCTTGTCTGCCGCTCCCCTTGTTTTTTGTGTTTTGTGTGTCGGTTTGTCTTTTTGTGTGATTAATGTTAGCTCTTTCACGAGCCTCGATCTTGTATACAAAAAAAAAAAAAAAAAAAAAAAAAAAAACAGTTTCTGCCGTGGGAAATGTAGCGGGTGCTGTAAAGAGTATAAAAGACGCTCAAAAGGAGTCTCAAAAATTACAGGCTCTCAAAGAACTTAAATAAATTAAAAGAGGTAAAACTGGACTAACCCCGCAAGAAAAACAAGAAACAATTAAGGTACTTGGGTCGGGGTTTCAAAAGTTTTAAATATTTTATTAGTATTATGCGTAAATATAATAAATTTATTTATTATATTTTGATATGTTTTTTAAGTATTGTTAATATACAGACTTGGCATTTATATGGAATATTTTTTTTGTGGGGGTGAACTTACTTTTCAAGATGTCTTAGAACCAAAAGTTCATTGGAATTATGTTGAAATTATTCTAGATTTTGTTAATGTGACCTTTAAAAGAAACAAAAACCACATTTGACATTTCGAAACAAATAAATTGATCCTTGAAAGTGATGTAAACTGATGTCGAACTCAATTCACGGACAGTACAGTGTTAAACTTCTGTACGTTTTCCAGAAGTATCTCTTTATTTTGCACATTAGCCAAATTTTTTTTAACAAAAACAAAAGTAAAATTACGACTGTGATTACGGACAGTAAAATTACAGTTCAGTACTTCGTGTAACCCCCACGAGCATTCAGGAGAGCACGTACACGTCGAGGCATGCTGTTCACGAGATTTGCCAAGGTTTGGACAGGAATCGCTTGCCATGCAGTGACAGCCTGCTGCAATTCACGCACAGAGGTCGGATGCTGGTCCAAGTGGTCTATTTGATGTGTTAATTCTGCCCACAAGTTCTCTATCGGATTCATATCTGGGGACATGGCAGGCCACTCCATATGCTCTACACCACGGTCAGCAAGAAAGTGTTGGATCATGCGAGCACGATGAGGCCGTGCATTGTCATCTTGGAAGACAAAGTTTCCTCGAAAGGCTGCACGAGCAAATGGAAGCAATGTTTCTTCCAGAATGGCCCTGTACTTGAACTGGTTCAGGTTTCCATTCAGAACAACCAGGTCAGTTTTGCCCCCTGCATGAAAAGCAGCCCAAACGGTCACCCCACCACCTCCAGCTTGGACTCTTGGCACTATACAATCTTTGTTGTAGGCTTCATGCACTTGTCTGCGCACTCGGACGTGGCCATCTTGACGATAGACCAGAAATCTAGACTCGTCACTGAAGATCACGTGATTCCAGTGTCCTGGCTGCCATTGACGGTGCTCTCTGGCCCACTGCCATCGGCGCTGGCGGTGTTGTCTGGTCAGGCGTGGCTTTCTCAGGGGATGCCTGGCATGATAGCCTGCTTGAACCAGTCGTTGGTTGACTAGCCTTCTGGATACAGGCACATTTGTCAGTTGCTGCCACTCAGCCCTAAGCCGATTAGCTGACTTGGTACGGCCATTGCGGACTAACCGGTGCAGCTGGCGATCATCCCTCCTTGTGGTTCTGCGGGGACGTCCTGGCGTCGGTATTGGAGTAGGGACACCCCTCTGAGCATTTCGTTTCAGGATCTTTGACACCTGACCTTGAGTGATGCCATCCTGCCGAGCAATAGCACGCTGTTTCATGCCGTAATTTCGTAAAGCCACCACTCCATGACAAACAGCATTGTCGAGTTGACGGACCATCTCCAGAGGAAGCGGCAATAACTTTTGGAGACGTGCAGCAGTTGTTTTCCACTAATACAGAACGCAACAACCCTTGTATACCCGACTGTGAAGCCAATCATCAAATACACCTGTCCGTACATTTTGCCACGCCACCTGTGATATAATCCTGTTGTTGACTTCTTGCTGCGACAGACAATCAGTGACATGGTTCTTTTAACAAATAAATCACCAAAGTGTAAAAGAAACTCACCAGATTGATATACTGAGTTAAGAAAGTAAACCCAAGTCAAGAAAGAAAAAAAAATTCCATATTAAATGCCAAGTCTGTTTAAAGATGGAAGCCATCAACAGTATTTATGATTTGGATGATACGATTATCATTTCCAACGCGACGAAAAAAGAAGATTATTATAAGGTAAATGCCGTAACAGGAACAGATTGGAATACAAATGGAACAAAAAGTTTTGAGATAAATTATCAACAAACTTATTTGAACCTCGCTGATAGTTTCTTGTTGTGTACATTTAAATTCATTAAGGCTGCAGCTAACACAGAGGCTACATTCGTAAATGATTTCTTCTGGAAAATGTTTGATAGTGTCCGTTTGTTTATTGGAATGCAAGAAGTGGAAGCGATTGATTAATGTCTCTGCAACATCTGAAATGATGAAATTTACGCTATATTCCTCAGTGATAGATGGGGTAAAGGGCCTGCCGAAGGTTTTATTCCTGATATGACAACGGGAAAAGACGATGACCACGGTTATAAGCAAAGGAAGGCAATGTATAATGATGATACAAAAGCAGAGAATTGTTTTACCATAGCTGTACCCCTTAAAGCAGTGGTTCTTAACCTTTTTAAAGGCGCCGAACCCAAACGAAACCCACCGAACACTCGCGGAACCCCTCAAATTTGACCAAAAATTTAAGAAGAATTGCATCTTAATGCGTTTTCTGTTCTTCTTTTTGGGAGGCGATCTGGGAAATGCGTGGTTTTGTTTTGGCAAGGGCCACCCTCAAATCATTTTCGCATGCAAGCCTGCTCCTTTTCTTTGTTTCAATGTCCACCAGTTTCGAAAACGCATGCTCGCAGAGATACGTTGTAACGAACGGCATGAGGATCTCAATGGCAATTTTAGCGATGTGAGGATACCCTTCCATTTGGCGGCGCCAAAACGTTGAGAGCGTTGTTGTGCTGAAGAGTTGTTGTTGAGTCTGTCTCTGCTGAAGTTCGATGAGGTCGTTGAGGTATTGGTCGTTGACATCTGCCGTTGCAACGTCGAAGGTAAACGGCTGCCGCACCCAGCTGGGTATTGCTCTTGGTCGGGGAAGTCGCCGTCGAATAACTTTCCCAGCTCAAGCAAGTGCGTGGCAATCGCTTGCTTCAGCTCCCCCGGTACAGCAGTGCCTCCAACTTCAGACTCATCTTCGATCCCGCTCATGCACTCGTCCAGTAGCGAAAAGATCGCGAAGTTGTCGTTCTCTGTTCGCCGCCTCCACAACGGTAACTTCTTTCGGAAAGCGCTCAGCTTTTCTTCAGATTCGATGACATTCACTCCACCACCCTGCATCTGGCAATTGAGATGATTGAGTGCGTCGAAGATGTCAGCCAAGTACGCCAAGGCGAGGATGAACTCTGACTCTTGGAAGTGCGTTGCATGGCAATGCTGGTGTTCTCGCAAAAACAGGGCTAATTCAACACGCAAGGCAAAAACACGGCTCACTACCTTCCCTCGTGATAACCATCTAACGTTAGAGTGGTAGAGAAGGACTTCAAATTCAGAGCCGATTTAATTGCACAGCTCTTTGAAGATGCGATGATTCAGAGCACGGCTTCGCACATAATTCAGTTTCAACGACGATTTTCAGAACATTGGCCAGTTTTGGAGGCAGGGTTTTTGATGCCAGCGCGTGTCTGTGCAGGACGCAGTGCGTGACGATGATGTGTGGTGAATCGGCCTTCACCAGTGCTCCAAAACCGGCGTTGCATCCCAGCATGGCTGGAGCTCCGTCCGAGCAAACTGCAGACACCATGTTCCACGAGAGGCCGTTGCTTCTGAAGAAGTCGTCGACAAGCTTCTTCACGTCAGCTGCCTTCGTCGTTGTTGTGAGAGGCTTGCAGAACAGAAAGTCTTCCTTGATCTCGTCTCCTTTGAGATAACGCACAAATAAGATGAGCTGGCTCAAATTCGAAACGTCGGTGGTCTCGTCGAGTTGAAGGCTGAATTTTGGCGGGCTCGCGACTAAATCTGCAACTGCCTGGGCGAGGATTTCGCCACTAATGTCGTCAATTGTGCATCTGTTGGTGTCATTTGAGAGTGGAACGAGAGACAACTTGTTTTCAGCAGCTTTTCCCAGCATGATGTTGGCCATCTTCAACGCGGCTGGTTTGATGAGTGTCTCGCCAACGGTGCGCAGTTTGCCCTGCTTTGCAATCAGGTACGCAACTTCATACGACGCGGTGAGGATCGGTTTGTCAATTGGAATGAAGCCGAGAGTGGGCAAGGTAGCACTTGCGTCGAATCAGACTCTCTTCAATTCAAATTCATCCAGCGTTGCGTCTTTGTACTGCCCCTCGCCGTGCAGTTTTTTTGAAGTGTTCCCGTAGTTTTGCTGGTGCTAGGCTGGAGTTGCTCAACTTGACATTGCAAAGCATGCATTGAGGACGCTGACTTCCGTCCCGTTCCATCAAACACCTGTACCGCACATAATCCTCCGACCACTTCCTTTTTTTGCTCGACATAATGCAAAAAAAAAAGGAAAAAAGCAACAAACTGATCTTAATTGAGTTCGGGCAAATAATTATATGACAAAAATTTAAAAAGGAACATGCTTAAATATTAATCAGTACTCCTCTGAAAACTGAGAAATTTTAACGAAGAAAACATAACTTATAGTTACGATGACGGGATTTATTATCTACTCAACTCTATGTCACCTCAAATCCCATTATAATATTACATAGAAAACTGCAAATTGTTAGTTTTGAATTGCGACCAAAGGAGTTATATCACCTCCACCTAATTTTCTGAGGAATTCAATCATATTTTATAATCACCATCCACTTTTGACTTTAATATAACTCTGAACCCACCCTGCATATACACATACATTTCCAACTTACTTTTCAATTAATCAGTAACTCCAAAGTAAGGCGCGACCAATGACGCACGGCACACGGCAAGCTCATCGAGGCTATTCACTGGAATTTCCGAACACCTGCAAGGTCCAAAATCCAGTAATTAAGTAAGCAAGTAAGCACCATCAACAGAATAATTAGGAAGTTGCTCATTGATTCAACTTACTATAGTCAGTGTGAAACAACTTATCTTAAACACAGACCAGAGAAACCATGAATGGGATGGGAATACAATTAAAAATAACATTTCCATTCGTTCGTTACATACATAGCAAAATAATAATAATATTAATAATAAGCGTAATTACACATAGATTCAAAATTGATACAAAACAAAAAAAAAAAAAAAAAAAAAATTGCAATGCGTTTCGGAGGACCTCCGCCGAACCCCTGAGACTGGCTCACTCAACCTCTGGGGTTCGGTCGAACCGAGGTTAAGAACCACGGCCTTAAAGGTATATTTGGATTTTGCGATTATGATAAAGTTCTGTACAGCCTTAAAATTAGATTTCAACTACAAAGGAATACTAATGAAAACAGATTGGTTTTTGGGGCTGAGAATGCTTTCGGTGCTAACAATAAATTTGTTATTAATGATCTGTGTTTGGTATATCAGCGAATATTCTCCCAGTCTTAAAACGGAAGAGATGTTGAATAGAAGACTTAACTCAAAGACCCCCCTAAATGTATCCCACCTGAAAAGAAGATGCCAACACATTAAACTGGAACACGCTGCATACACTTGGAATTTGGGTGTTCTTCAAGGAAAACCTCGATACCTTTGGCTCATTTTTAAGAAACCAGATGGAGATGAAGGCACTAATAAGAATAACGTGCTGTGTGATAATACTCAGGTAAAACAACTTCGGGTTTCTCGAGATGTAACATGTTATCCGCGAGATAGATTGGAAATTAATTGGGAAAATAATGATTATGCCGAAGCCTCCAAGTCTTACCAAAAGGTGTGTGAAAGCAACGGTAATCAGGATCCCATTTTGGATATGGCCGCGTTTAAAAATCTATATACAATCTACGCGATTGACCTGAGTGCTCAAAAGGAAACTATAAAGTCTAATAGAGTGGATACTTCCCTATACATTGAAAGAGGAAGAGTGAAGAAGGGCCCGTCTCACATACACACTCACACGGGGATTGTAGCTGGTTGATGGTCACCAACGCGTCCAGGCTCCAGCCCGGCTCCAGTCCATGCTCCGGTCCAGGCTCCGATCCAGCGGGCGAAACCCGGCAGGCGGCTCCACGTGTAGTTGGAAGGTGACCGGACAATTATATAACGGGGGGGGGGGGGGGGGGGGTACTATTCGTGCCAAACGCCCCCTCTCCAATGTTCTCTTAATCAGCGTGCTTCCTTGCAGTCCTCACAGTCCTCTTGCAAAGCGCGTTTTCAACCAGACCTCTTAATACACGCTGCCGCTGTAAGCCCTCGCTGGCGAGCCCTCCTTTAATACGGTCCTCCTTTAATCAGCGCCACTGCATCAGTCCTACTGCATCAGTCTCCCTTTAATAAGGTCCTCCTTTAATCAGCGCCACTGCATCAGTTCTGTTTAATGCCACGCGCGTTCTCCCAGTAAGTCCTTTTTAGCTCGAGCTCCTCTTCATAAGTCCTGTAAAAGGGCTTTGCGCTCACTTTTATAACTCAACCAAGCGATCACTCCGCGAGCCCCAAAGCCACGCCTGTCGGCGATGTCACTTCAGCCCTGGTTGGCTGGGTAAGGCTTACCGGCCCCGCCTTTGATGGCTGGATGATGTGGCCACACCTTCTTCCTGGTGCTCCGCCTCCTTTCTCGGGCCTCACCTCGTGGCTTATGGCGGCGTTGAGCAAGCGCTAGGGCAGCTGCTGCTGGCCGAGGCGCGTAACAATTTGGGAGAGCCATGGGGCAGACTGGAGGGCGCGTAATGGCGTCGCTTGGAGAGGGAGGCTTGCAAAATGAATGGATTGGGGACCTACTCTTATTTGAATGACACAACACAGATTCAACTATTGGAAACACGGCCTTATCTAAACACATATTAATGAAATAACTGAAGTCCGATGGTGACCTACGTGTTTGCTTGTGGTCGACCTATGGGGTGCAACCTTAATCTTTAATAATGTCATATTTACAAGAGTGTTGGTTCTCAAAACCACAACAATATATATAGTGCATTATACAGTGCATTCAGAAAGTATTCAGACCCCTTCACTTTTTTCACATTTTGTAATGTTGCACCCTTATGCGGAAATCGTTTAAATTAATTTTTGCCCTCATCAATCCACACGCAATACCCCACAATGACAATGACACAGAATCTTGTTTGTCACAGTCTGAAAGTCCTTGAGGTGCTTTTTTGCAAACTCCAAGCGGGCTTTCATGTGTCTTTCACTGAGGAGAGGCTTCCGTCTGGCCACTCTGCCATAAAGCCCAGATCGGTGGAGTGATGCAGTGATGGTTGTCCTTCTGGAAGTTTCCCCCATCTCCACACAGAATCTCTGGAGCTCAGCCAGAGTGACCATCGGGTTCTTGTTCACCTCTCTTACCAAGGCCCTTCTCCCCCGATTGCCCAGTTTGGCCGGGCGGCCAGCTCTAGGAAGAGTCCTGGTTGTTCCAAACTTCTTCCATTAAAGAATTATGGAGGCCACTGTGCTCTTGGGAACCTTCAATGCAGCAGAAATTTTTTTGTAGGCTTCCCCAGATCTGTGCCTCGACACAATCCTGTCTCTGAGCTCTGCAGGCAGTTCCTTCGACCTCATGGCTTGGTTTTTGCTCTGATATGCATTGAAAGCTGCGAGACCTTATATAGACAGGTGTGTGCCTTGCCAAATCATGTCCAATCAATTGAATTTACCACAGGTGGACTCTAATCACGGTGTCGAAACATCTCAAAGATGATCAAGAGAAATGGGAGGCACCTGAGCTACATTTCAAGTGTCATAGCAAAGGGTCTGAATACTTATGTAAATGTGATATTTCAGTTTTTTCTTTTTAATAAATTTGCAAAACTTTCAAAAATCCTGTTTTCTCTTTGTCATTATGGGGTATTGAGTGTAGATTGATGAGGGAAAAAATGAATTTAAACGATTTAGCATAAGGCTGCAACATAACAAAATGTGAAAAAAGTGAAGGGGTCTGAATACTTTCTGAATGCACTGTGTATATATATATATACAGTCACGTGAAAAAGTAAGTAAATCCCATGTAAAGTTTTGACTTTTTCAACATATTTCAACATACAGCTATTTGATCTTCATTTCAACAATATTGAGAGATAAAGGTGATATAATACAAAAAATATAATGAAACATTTACATTTTGGAGTCCATTGTATAATTTAACGAAACATGAATGCAAATTTCGCATGTGGAAAACGTAAGTACACCCCTACATTTATCACTACTTCATCTACCTTAAATTAGAATCAGGTGCACCAGCTCAGGTGCAAATGATTAGAACATCGTCAGAGAGGATCTTGGAGGAACGTGTCTTATTTAAACCTCAGACATTTAGTTTGGTTTGCTCTTTGTTGTTGAGGTGTGCGGCGTCACCATGCCGAGATCAAAAGAGCTCTAAGGCATTCAGAAAGAAGGTTATAGATGCCTACGAGTCTGGGGAGGGATTTAAAAAGATCTCCAAACAATTTGAAATCAATCATTCGACTGTCCGGAAGATCATCTACAAGTGGAGAAGATTTCAAACAACTGCCATCTTGTTCAGGCCAGGCCGCCCCAGCAAGTTCAGCCCGAGAGTAGACTGCAAGATGCTGAAAGAAGTCTCTAAGAACCCCAGAATGTCTTCACGAGACCTACAGGCTGCCCAAGCCCTGATCCAGCAAAGCTGCCCCAAACCATAATATTTCCACCACCTTCCTTTACAGTTGGTATCAGGTTCTTGTGGTCAAATGCTGTCTTTGGTTTTTGCCAAACAAGTCTTCTGGTACTGTGGCCAAATAGCTCTACCTTTGACTCATCTGTCCAGAACACATTGTTCCAGAAGTGCTGGTCTTTGCCTAGGTGTTCATTGGCAAACTTTAGTCTTGCCCTGATGTTCTTTCTGGACAGCAAAGATTTCCTCCTGGCACACCTCCCATAACAACAACAACAACATGAATTTTAAGGCCATTTTCCCTGCTAGAGCGGGGGTTAGCCTTGCGGTCCCCATGACAATCTTCTCCATTTTGCCCTATTTTCTGCATCTCTCCTTATTAATCCCCTTGCCCGCATTTCTTCTTCCACCATCTTTTGCCAAGTCTTTCTCGGTCTTCCCCATCCTCTACTTCCTTCGACATTCATTTCCATCACTCTTCTCAACTAGTCTCTTTCATCCTTCCTCAACACATGACCAAACCATTTCAACCTGTTCCTCTTCACAGGATCAATCACAGGCTCTATTCCCATCATCTTTCGCAATTCATCATTTGTCTTCCTCTCTCTCAACGATACTCCGCACATCCACCGAACCATTCGCATTTCCACCCTTTCCAGCCTTCGTTGCTGCTCTACGTTCATGACCCATGTCTCACTCCCATAAATCATAACACTTCTCACACATGCAGCATACACCTTTCCCTTCAGCTTCAACGACACTCCCCTCCTCAGCAGCACGCCACTCAGTTCCCGAAACTTCTTCCATGCACATCTCACTCTAGCAACCGTTGCTGAGTCTGATCCACCTTCTCCATTCAGCATGTCTCCGAGGTAGCAAAATGTTTTCACACCTTCCAGCTTCATGCCATCTCCAAGATCCAACTCAACATTTCCTCCATCTGCAGCTCCCTCTGTGCACACCTTACATTTGAATGTAGCTGCCACACTGGTTAATGACCCTCTCAGAACACTACATTTTTGATGAACCCACTCAGCGCACATTGAACATTGAATGGAGTTCACTCCGACACCCTTCCTGCACACCGCACACGGCCACTTCCCAGTTCTTTCCACCTCACCACATGCTTTACCACTTGCCATCACCTTAGTCTTTCCTATATTCACCTTCAGACCTTTTGTCTCCATACATTCCTTCCACTTGTTCATCTTTTCCTTCAGTCCATCCATACTTTCCGCAATCAACACCAGATCATCTGCATACAACAACTTCCACGGTAAACCCTCCTTTACGTTCTGAGCCAGCACCTCCATCACAGCTACAAATAGTAGTGGACTTAGTACCGACCCCTGATGCACTCCCGCCTTCACCTCAAACTCACCACTGTTCCCGTCCTTCGTCCTTACATCTGTGAGCGCTCTTTTGTACATTGCCATCATTACTCTGATCAACCATTCCTCCACTCCTAACTTCCTCAATGCCCATGTCAATACTTTGCGTGGAACCCTATCGAATGCTTTCTCCAGATCAACAAACCCAAGAAACAACTTCTTCCTCTTCTCCATGTATTTCTCCTGCAACTGCCTCACAATGAAAAGTGCGTCTGTCGTTCCTCTTCCTGGCATAAATCCAAACTGCATTTCGTCGATCTTCACTTTCTTCCTTATCCTCCTCCCCAACACCCTTTCCAATACCTTCATTCCATGCTCCAATAACTTTATCGCTTGGTACGAGCCACACTCCAGAAGGGTCACCTTTCCCCTTGTATAGAGGGACGAGGGTACTCAGTTCCCAATCCACTGGAATGCGGCCTCCTTTCACCACCAGATTACAGATCTCTGTCATTCTCTTCACACCCCAACTTCCTGCTGCCTTCAACATACCTCTGACAACTCCCGTCGGCCCTCCCGCTTTTCAACTCTCCATTGCTTTTATCGCTTCATAGCCTGGTGTTGGACTAGCGGCTAGGGTGCCAGCTTAGGATCCCAGGATCCTGGATTTGAATCCCGGTCGATCGCTGAATTAACGCCAGGGAGGTTGACTCAGCCTGTCATCCTTCCGAGGTCGGCAAATTGAGTACCAGTTCACTGGTAATTCCCTGTTTGTCGTAAAAGGTGACTAACAGGGTTGGCGGCAGGAAGGGCATCCGGCCGTAAAACATTGCTTTAAAAAAAGGGGACCAGAAAAACAACAACAACCACGGTGCCCGAAAAAGGCCAACCCCCGCTTTGCGGGGAGAAATGGCCTCTAAAGGTGTTTTTTTAATTTATTTATTGCTTTTATCGCTTCCTCAACTTCCTTCTCAGTTATCTTCTCTGCCGGTCCTAAAACTGGGCTACTCTATATGTTGCCATCCCATTCATTCTCTGTATTCAACAGCATTTCCATATATCTTTTCCATCTTCCTTGGCATGCGCAAGATTGGAGGTCACGTCTCTTCAAAGCTGTCCATGCGCGCACACTTTCGAAGTTAAGTAACTTTTCACAATTGTGTTTTTGTCGAAACTGTATCTTTCTTTTGGTGTGTGTAACTATTGGTGTGTCTTTAATAGTATTCTTGGTGTTGGTTTTTCATACCTGTGTACTGAATCGTCGGTTAGTTCGTGTCGTGTATTCTGAGGCCTAGTGTAGTACTAGTAGGCTACCGTGTCTGACCTTGGCTTGAGGCTTTGTTTCTGTCTCAGCGGTTCTTCGATTGCGCTCGCAATTACTTTCGGTCTCTATTTTTTCACGTTTCACGTTCTGTCTCTGTCTCTGTTTTCATCTCAACTCCCAAAAAAAAAAAAAAAAAAAAAAAAAAAAATCCCCTTCTCTGTTCTTATCCGTTGTTCGTTCTTATTTGTTCGTTCGTTCTTCGACCACGTTGTTCGTGATCACGTCGTTAAAAAATGTTTCAACTGTCCCCTGAAGAACTGCATTCTGTCATATACTATAACAGCTTTTTCTTCTTCTTCTATAAAAGGATGCTTTCGACTTGCTCACCAAATCTATTCATTCCAAATTTTTTTTCCATCTCTTTCAGTTACAGTGCTTCTTTCATACATTCCCTAAACTCTCCAAAACTCCACCCATCCTTCAGCGTCCTCAAACGTATTTTTGACTCGAAGGTCTCAAGAAACTCATTTTGCAAGAAATGTTCGTTTCCCATTAATCGTACATTTTTCAAAATCCAATCTCACCCCTCCCCTCCAAATCTTCCCCATCACCCCTTCCCTCCAAAACTTCCCCATCACCCCTTCCCTCAAAAACTTCCCCATCACCCCTCCCCTTCAAAACTTCCCCATCACCCCTCCCCTCCAAATCCACCCCCTTACCCCTCCCCTCCAAATCTTCCCCATCACCCATCCCTTTCAAATCTTCCCCCTTGTCCCTCCCCTCCAAATCTTCCCCATCACCCCTTCCCTCCAAAACTTCCCTATCACCCCTCCCCTCCAAAACATCCCCATCACCCCTCCCCTCGAAATCTACCCCCTTGCCCCTCCCCTCCAAATCATCCCCATCACCCATCTCTTTCAAATCTTCCCCCTTGACCCTCCCCTCCAAATCTTCCCCATCACCCATCCCTTTCAGATCTCTCCCCTTGCCCCTTCCCTCCTAAACTCCCCCCACACCCCTCCCCTCCGAGACTCTCCCTCACTCCTCCCCTCCTAGACTCCCCTCTCACCCCTCCTCCTCAAAGCGTCCTCCGCGCTTCTTCCCCCTTCCAACTTTCACCTTCATCTCCCTCAACCTTCTGCCTCACTCTTCCCCCTCCTCAAATAACACCTCACTGCGCCTCACCCAATCACCATCAAACCTTTTGTCTGCCCCCATTCTTCCCTTTCTCCAAGCTATTCTGAAATCTGACACACCTTCAACAGCTCTCCCTACCTCTTCCTCCTCTTCCACATCTTACCCTACCGCCCCCCCCGCCCCCCCCTGTTCTGTATCCGATGCTCCCCTTTCCTCTTCTTTAACAGTATGGGCCTCAAACATCCGGGGCCTTCGCTCAAACTTGACTCATCTCTCCAGACAGGTTGCTTCTGACAAACCAGACATGATCTGCTTAACAGAAACTTTCCTCCTTCATGATGTCTCTGATTCCTTGGTATCTCTCCCAGGTTACTCCCTCCTCCGGTATGATAGACCTGAGCCTCGTCCTGGAGGGGGGGTTGCTATCTTTATAAAAAACTCTCTTCCTCACTCGCCCTGCACTGCCCTCTCTCCACCTCACCCGTAGGAATACTTTTGGCTACGGCTTCCCCTTCGCTCCCACCTTTTGTTCATATGTGTGTTGTCCCGTCCACCAAACAGTGATGACTCCATCTTCATCTCGCTGTCTGATAATATGGACCAACTTCTATCTACCCATCCCAACTCTCTCTTCCTCATATGTGGTGATTTCAATTGTCACCATGCCAGTTGGCTGGGTGTGGGGCTTGAGATCCCCCTCCCCTTTTGTGCTTTATTGCTGTTTTACCAATTACCAAGTATAAACAAGTATATGTTCTGTTTTGATTGCTTTCTGTATACTTTTAATACTTTTATTCCTTTCATGTCCTTTGGAAACTTGTTATATCCTTATAAGGAGTTATATGCTTTGTAAAAGCCCAGGCCCTGTGATGGCATTATCCTTTATTCTGTGAAAGACCAACCGTATCTTTCCAGCCTCCCACAAGACTGTGTCAAATCACTTTGATGTTGGCATATTTACGACTATCCACTCCCTTTGTACTTTCCAAAAACAGGGTTCTATGAGAAAGCCGTCAACATGTTGACGCATATTGCTGACCATCTTATCAAAGCTTACCCATGAGTGACCTTGGATGAAGTAACCGATGAGCCCACTCTATCTTTCTCTTTGTCTTGTGAGCTAAAACCACACCCCAATATTCCCTTTATAAAGTGAAGCTTGATCGAATTATTTGAGAGCATTATGTTGTAGAGTTGGTCATTTGTGAGCTTCTTACGACATCCTGTTTTCCACAAGCTTGTGTATAACGAGTCCAATAAATATATCAGTTGTTCCTTCTCTCAGTCTCGAGTCCTAGATCAACGGATCCCGACATTGGTGGCAGCGGTGGGATTCAGCTCGGGCAGACTCGGGACGCGGCTCCAGGCGCGAGTGAGTGGAAAAAAACCAGCTGGTTCGATCGGTCCGGGTGAGGTGAGCTTTGGGTTTATTTTTTTATAGACTGGGATTTTAGGCTAAATTGGAACCCACTCTGTCGCCCAGGTGCCGTTTGCCCCGTCCCCTGCTCGAGCCTGATCCTCGAACAAAATTTAAGAACGAGCCGTTTGGGGCTCCGGAGCAACTGACTGTTTATGGATCCGTTGGGGTAACGTTACGGGACGGGAGTAAGGTGCCAAAGAGGGCGCACAAGGGTAGGAAATAGATTGGTATCGTAAGTAAGGTTAGAAGCGTCATAAGGGCGTAGGACGCCGGGAAAGTAAGGTACGGTTAGGTTAGCACACGGAGGGAAGAGTGAGACTAGGCGGGCGTAACCCGTGTATGCGGGAGAGACCTCTCGGGAATAAGGAGTAAGGTTACCTGGCGTTTTCCTGGGCATGTAAGATACGGTTAGCACACGGAGAGCTGTGTAGGCGGGCGAGCCTCTCAGGAGTTAGGTTAGAAAGCTGTGAAGGCAGGCGAGCCTCTCAATGGCCTGAGGAAGCAGGCAAACTAATTGCAGGATAAGGCGATTAAGGAAATAGGTAAGCGAGCCAACGAGCGACCGATGCCGCTCATTGAAAATCAAGACCTGTGGTAGGGTTAGGTAGATACCAAACCCCTACCCTCCAAGCCCTGAGCTCTGTCCTGGGGCTCCAGGCAACACAACACCCCCCCTGCCCCATCCTTTTTCACCCCAACTCACCCCGTCCAAAATCCCTTTTTCCTTGAATGGAGTGAGACGTAATATGAATGAATGGGAATTG
Organism: Myxine glutinosa; assembly: GCF_964187855.1. Taxonomy (NCBI): domain Eukaryota; kingdom Metazoa; phylum Chordata; class Myxini; order Myxiniformes; family Myxinidae; genus Myxine; species Myxine glutinosa. Next base: position 217,734,691 of record NC_136263.1, read on the forward strand.
TTGCACAAGATTGTTGAACAAGATTGTACAAGGGGACGCGTGTGCATGAATCTACGCTGTACTGTACGTGGTGAATGACAAGTTGGTCGGATAGGCGCTGTACACGACCCAGGTCGTTGTGCTGTGAATTTTGTAACACTGCTGGGTGTGCGCAGTGGTTTGAAATGCGAGCCGGTTTGTCAGTCACGTGTTATGGAGGAATGTATAAGGAAACGCATGATTCGAAGTACGTTGCATAGGTGGGCATGGGAGTTTCAGTTGGGGGTGAATGGTTGGAGTCGATCCGGTGTTCGCGCGACGTCTGAGAGACTCACTGGTATACGAATTAATGCATGAATGTATATTGGAATATTAAAATTTGTATGGAAGCACGAAAGTGCGCACCGAACCAAAAACGGCATGACGTCATCGCGTTGAATTGGTTGCGTCAGGTCGATCGGCGATCTCATATTTGAATTTAAATCACATTCGCCATTGACGTGTGTATTTGGCCGACTTATCTGTCTGCATGAAATATGCAAAGTAGATGGGTTTCGGTGTGAAGTTTTGCAAATCGGTTGCTTGCGGTGCGGGAATCCATGCCGGGAATGTCGATTTTAGCATCTATCCGAGGGTCCTGGTGGTGATGTTCGTTTAATTGAGTCTGGATTTTCATTTGTTTGGGACTTTGTTTGTTTGTTTGGGATTTTCATTTGAGTGATGACTCCATCTACATCTCGCTGTCTGATAATATGGACCAACTTCTATCTACCCATCCCAACTCTCTCTTCCTCATATGTGGTGATTTAAAATTGTCACCATGCCAGTTGGCTGGGTGTGGGTACCTCTCTCACCAGCCATTGCTCTTCAGCAAAGGACTTCTGTGACTCACCAGGACTGACACAATCTGTCAATTTCCCAACCCGGATCTCAGTCAACGGAGAATCTTCTCTTCTGGACTTGGTTATGACTAACTTCCCTGAAAATGTCTGCTGCTCTTCTTCTGCTCCAATCGGCTCATCTGATCATGTGCTTGTTAAAGTGGACATCTCTCTGACCATTCTCAGAGAGCCTCCTCAGCATCGACGAGTCTGGCATTTCACTCAGGCCAACTGGCAAGGTCTTCAAGCAGCCATCAATCATCTGGACTGGTCTCCCATCTCTACCGCCTCTGCCATCAACTCATCCTGGGAATTCTTCCAAAGTAAATTGCTCTCTCTCATGCACAGATTTATCCCATCTCGTCTTCAGTTGTCATACCCTTCCTCCCATCCATGGTACACGGAATCTTGTGGTGAGGCTATTGCCCAGAAACAACTTGCTTTCGTCTCCTGGAAAGCAAATCCAACGGAAGGAAATCTCATTTCCTTTCACAAAGCCCGAAACAAGTGTGTGTCCACCCTCAGGAGAGCCAGGAAACAATATCTCTCCGTTCTCAGGACAGACCTCTCTTATCTGTCTCCCTCTTCCTAATCCTGGTGGCGTCTGGTCAAATCTGTTTCTGGTGTTTTTTCCCCCTCCATCCTCTACCTCACCTCAAAGGGCCACACGGCTGACTCCGCACGTGAAAAAGCTGAATGCCTCAACTCTGTGTTTGCCTCTAAATCTTGTGTCCCAAACCCATCCCTCTCTGTACCCACCATACCCAGTCGTACCCAGCTGCTCCTGGACTCTGTGTCCTTTCCTCCTGACAAGGTGGAAAAGTTTCTGTCAACCCTCGACACTGATTCTGCAACTGGACCTGACGGCATCAGCCCACGGGTCCTAAAATCCTGTTCTTCCGCTTTCACTCTCTCTCTCTGTTCTCTTCACCCTCTCTTTTGCTCAAGGTCATCTGCCATCTGCTTGGAAATCTGCCAACATCACCGCTTTGCACAAAAAGGTGCAAAAACAGATCCCAGCAACTACAGACCAATCAGCCTTCTCCCAATTATCAGCAAAGTCATGGAATCCATCATTGCTTCAGATATGAAATCTTTCCTCTTCTCCAATCTCCCGCAATCTTCTCCAATCTTCTCCAATCGTCTCTACTCCCGCCAATTCTCCAATCTCCCGCGATGAAGCTAACTCCAAGGGCCTTTCACTCACTCACCGCAGGCAGGTTGGCGGTCTTTCCGTCTTCTACCGACTCCTCTCTGGCCTTGCCCCCCCAGCTCCCTCTGGGCTTTGTCCCCCAAATATTCCTACAGGTCGCACAAGATCTGCCTGCAACCCTCTTATGGTTAAACTGCCAAAATCAAGACTTTCTGCTCACCTTCACTCCTTCATTCCTCTTTTCTCCCGCCTCTGGAACAAACTCCCTCACTCTCTTCAATCCCATTCCACCCTCCAGGTCTTTAAAACAGCTGTTCACCACCATCTCTTATCCTCCCCCATGCAAAACCCTGATCTTTTCTACCCCCGCTAATTTCGGTCCCCTTGTGTTTTATACCTCTCCCCCCCCCCCCCCCCTTCCCACGCCTCCTCCCCCCAAGCCCTCTCCCTCCCACACTTCTCCCTGCTCTCATTTTGTTGTGGTTGTGTGCTTCCCCTTCTTTCCCCATCTTGTCTTCTGCTCCCTCTTTTTGTATATTTTGTTTGTCTGGTTGATTTGTTTGTGAAATAAATGTTAGCTCTTTCACGAGCCTCGATTCAGTATACAAAAAAAAAGAAAAAAAAAAGAAAAAAAAGAAATGGCTTGATCTCTGATCATCAATTTGGTTTCAGACCTGGTCACTCTACTCTGGACATGCTGCTTCTGCTTTCTCAACAATGGATGGAGGTCCTCAATGCCAAACAGGAAATTAGAGCCGTCTCCCTTGACATATCACGTGCCTTCGATACGGTCTGGCACCCCGCTCTGCTCAGAAAACTCTCCTCTTTTGGTATCCATGGAAATCTCCACGCATGGCTGGCGGACTTCCTCTCTAGCCGGTCAACGTGTGGCCCTGAATGGGTTTCTCTCATCTCCTCTTCCTGTTCAGGCTGGAGTTCCCCAGGGCAGTGTTCTGGGCCCTGTGCTTTTTCTGGTCTTCATCAATGATCTCTCTGACTCTCTTGAAAATCCTCTCTATCTCTTTGCTGATGACTCTACTCTCTGTCGCTCCATTCTTCATCCCTCAGATCGGCAGTCTGCAGCCTCCTCACTCTCTGCAGACCTGGACAAAATCACAGACTGGGCAAACAAGTGGAACATGTCTTTCAATCCTGACAAATCTCACACTCTTACGATGTCTCTCCGAAAAGACCGACTGGACAACCCTCCCATCCACTTTCTGAATAATCCTCTCCAAGAAGTGCTGTCACTCAAGCTTTTGGGTCTCACTATCTGCCATGATCTTTCCTGGGAAAACCACATTTCAAATCTGGCCTCCAAAGCCTGTCGCCGACTGGGCATCCTCCGTCGTGCGAAGTCCTTCCTTGGCACACCTGAGGTCCTCACCACATACAAGGCTTTCATCCGCAGCTCAATGGAGTACTGCTCTCCCCTCTGGGCTGGTGCTCCTGCCTCACACCGAGCTCGTCTTCACGTTGTTGAAACCAAAGCATTCAGAATCATTGGAATCTCCCGCGATGAAGCTAACTCCAAGGGCCTCTCACTCACTCACCGCAGGCAGGTTGGTGGTCTTTCCCTCTTCTACCGACTCCTCTCTGGCCTTGCCCCCCCCGCCCCCCCCAGCTCTCTCTGGGCTCTGTCCCGCAAATATTCCTACAGGTCACACAGGATCTGCCTGCAACCCTCTTATGGTTAAACTGCCAAAATCAAGACTCTCTGCTAACCTTCACTCCTTCATTCCTCTTTTCTCCCGCCTCTGGAACAAACTCCCTCACTCTCTTCAATCCCACTCTACCCTCCAGGTCTTTAAAACAGCTGTTCACCACCATCTCTGATCTTCCCCCATCCAAAACCTTGATCTTTTCTACCCCCGCTAATTTCACCCCAATTCCACTTTTTTGAAATACCAAATTCTGTCCTGGAAGTCCTTGGTGTCCTTGTGTTTTATACTTCTCCCATCCCCCCCCCCTTCCCACGCCTCCTCCCCCCAAGCCCTCTCCCTCCCACACATCTCCCTGCTCTCAAATGTTGTGTGCTCTCAAGTGTTTGTGTGCTTCCCCTTCTCTCCCCATCTTGTCTTCGACACCCTCTTTTTATATATTTTGTTTGTCTGGTTGATTTGTTTGTGAAGTAAATGTCAGCTCTTTCACGAGCCTCGATTCAGTACACCAAAAAAAAAAAAAAAAAAAATCCATCTGGGTCCACAACGATTTGTCCCACTTCATCCTTCAAGCAACTCACCCCCATCACATCACACCTCTCTTTCGCTATCTGCTTTGCAATCCTGAATACCGCTCTCTGACCCTCTTCCAAATCCAAGCTTTCTCCGAACATTTTCCTACATGCCTCCTGCGTCTTTGCTACCTCTTTCTTTGCAGCCTTCTTGGCTGCCTTATAACTTTCATGCTCTGCTTTTTCTGCTCCCGTACCCTTCGCCTTCTGCAACTCCTTGAACTTCTTCCTCTTCTCGTCAATCCTCTTTCCAACTTCCTCATCCCACCACCATGTTTTCGAGTGCCTCGGTGGTCCTTTTGTCCATCCACATACCTCACAATGGCTCCCAACAGACTAGCTTTCATTGACATCCAACCACGTTCAAGCTCAACCACATCATCCTCTACCCTACTCGGCCTCTCTTTTAATGCCTCCCTTACTGTCACCTCTTTCAACCTCCACACCTTCATTCTCGGTTGGTACTTCACCCACCGAGCTCTCCTCGCACCTTTCACCCTTATGTCGCAGACAACCAAGTGGTGCTGTGAAACAGCCTCCTCCCCCGTGATCACCTTTGTGTCTCGGAGGTGCCCCCTATCTCGCCTACGCACCATCAGGTAGTCAACGGTTGTCGTCGACCCACCGGACGTGTATGTAACAAGCTTATTATCCTCTTTCTGGAACTGAGTATAACAAAATAACAAAAAAACTCCATCAGCAAACTCCAAAATCCTTTCACCTTCTCCATTTCTCACACCATATCCGTAACCACCATGAACTCCCTCAAAACCGTCTATACTCCATCCCACATGTCCATTTAGGTGTCCTCCTACCACAACAACTTCCTCATCTTTCACGTTTTCCATCAGCTTCTCTATCGCACACCAGAACTTGTCCTTCTCTTCATCGCTCCGACCAACCTGCGGAGCATATCCCGAGGTGACGTTCACCAAGAGCTTTCCAATCATCATTTTCACCATCATCAACCTATCACTCACTCTAGTGGAGATCGGATCACCATCATCAACCTATCACTCACCATTCTCACACCACTTCCCTTCCATCTCGTCTCTTGCACACAACATATGTCCACTCTTCTTGTAATCAATACTTCCACCACTTCTCCTGATCTCCCTGTCATTGTCCCTACATTCCATGTCCCAAAACTCAGAAACCGATCTCCACTTTGGGCTGTACCCTGCCCATATGTAGTTGTGATTGTCATGGTTCTCTTTTTGAGACAATGTTTTTATGGCCGGATCCTCCCATGTAGATCAAATTTGTGCATCCTCTTTCTAATGGTAGACTCGTGCACTTTGACATCAACAGTGGCAAGAACTACCTGTCGGTCCCGTGATGACATTCTGGGGTTCTTAGAGACTTATTTCATCATCTTGCGGTCTGCTCTAGGGCTGAACTTGCTGGGGCGGCCTAGCCTGAACAAGTTGGCAGTTGTTTGGAATCTTCTCCACTTGTAGATGATCTTCCGGACAGTCGAATGATTGATTTCAAATTGTTTGGAGATCTTTTTTAATCCCTTCCCAGACTCGTAGGCATCTGTAACCTTCTTTCTGAAGAACTCAGAGAGCTCTTTTGATCTCGGCATGGTGACACCGCACACTTCAACAACAAAGAGCAAACCAAACTAAATGTCTGAGGTTTAAAATGAGACAGGTTCCTCCAAGATCCTCTGTGACAATGTTCTAATCATTTGCACCTGAGCTGGTGCACCTGATTCGAATTTTAGGTCGATGAAGTAGTGATAAATGTGGGGGTGTACTTACTTTTTCCACATGCGAAATTTGCATTGATGTTTATTTAAATTATACAATGGACTACAAAATGTAAATGTTTCATGATATTTGTTATGTTATATCACCTTTATCTGTCAATATTGTTGAAATGAAGATCAAATAGCTGTATGTTGAAATATGTTGAAAAAGTCAAAACTTTACATGGGGTGTACTTACTTTTTCACGTGACTGTCTGTGTCTATGTCTATATCTATATATATCTATCTATAACTATATATATATATCTATATATATATATATCTATATCTATATATATATATATATCTATATCTATATATATATATCTATATATACCTATATATATCTATATATATATATCTATATATACCTATATATATCTATATATATATATATATATATATATATATATATATATATATATATATATATATATATATATATATATATATATATATATATATATATATATATATATATATATATATATATATATATATATATATATATACAGTGAAACCTTGACTTACGAGTGCACCAACTTATGAGTTTTCCGAGATACGAGCCGTCGCTCGGGCGGTTTATTGCTTTGAGATGCGAGCCGAGATCTGAGTTACGAGCTTACGCCACCCGCCACCAAGTGGGTTCCGGTCACGTGGTTATCTTGCCATGCAAGCATCTCTGCCGTATATCGTTGCTGCTTTGTTTTCGCATTTTGGTTATTTTGGAGCTTACGCCACCCGCCACCAGGTGGGTTCCGGTCACGTGGTTATCTTGCCGTGCAAGCATCTCTGCCGTATATCGCTGCTGCTTTGTTTTCGCATTTTGGTTATTTTGGAGCTTACGCCACCCGCCACCAGGTGGGTTCCGGTCACGTGGTTATCTTGCCGTGCAAGCATCTCTACCGTATATAGCTGCTGCTTTGTTTTCGCATTTTGGTTATTTTGGAGCTTACGCCACCCGCCACCAGGTGGGTTCCGGTCACGTGGTTATCTTGCCGTGCAAGCATCTCTGCCGTATATAGCTGCTGCTTTGTTTTCGCATTTTGGTTATTTTGGAAAATTTCTTAGTTTTAACCATGGGTCCTAAGAAATTGAGTGCCAAGGGCCGTACTGAGAAGAAGAAGAGGATGATGTGCTTGCAAATAAAACACGCAATCGTCGAAAAACATGAGCGAGGTGTGCGTGTTGTCGACTTGGTGAGGCAGTACGATCGTAGTACTTCTACGATATGTACGATTTTGAAGCAGGAGTCGATAAAGGCTATAACGCCAGCCAAGGGCGTTACGATTATTTCAAAGCTCCGGACCTCTGTCCATGAAGAGATGGAGAAGTTGTTGTTTGTGTGGTTGACGGAGAAGCAGCTCGCAGGAGATACCGTGACCGAGAACATCATGTGTGAGAAGGCCCGAGACATTTACGGGGATTTGGTGCAGCAGGCGGCGGGAACATCAACGGACAAGGCATCGGAAGTCATTCAAAGCCAGTCGGGGATGGTTTGATAATTTTAAGAAGAGGACCGGCATTCACTCCGTCGTCGGGCATGGTGAGGCAGCAAGCTCGGATGTGAAGGCAGCTGAAGATTTTATTATAACTTTTGCCGAACTGATAGAAGCCAAACGATACATCCCCCAGCAAATCTTCAACTGTGACGAGACAGGGCTCTTCTGGAAAAAGATGCCGAGGAGGACGTATATAACGGCAGAGGAGAAGAGCATGCCAGGCCACAACTTGTTCAGAGTGCCGGCGATAGCTCGCCTTCTCTTTGTGGAAAACACGGTGAGATCCTTAACATCCAACAACTAATGGGACGCAAACGGGGCGCCCAGTTTAGCGGTACACACATTGATGAATCACCCTGCCTGTGAAACACCGACATGACAGGTTTTTAGCTGGGTCGGGATTCAAACCCAGGCTGGACAGTTTGGAGTCAAGTGTGCGTACCTCCAGTCCAGGCCATCCTGCCAACTTGTATGCTGCAATCTGCATACAGGTGAAATATAAAGCGCGAGATATTTTTATATATACTGTATATTAAAAAAAAAATTGGTGTGGTTTTTTGCGGGCTGGAACGGATTAATAGCATTTCAATGCATTTTAATGGGGAAATTTAATTTGAGAAACGAGCAAATTGAGTTACGAGCTCGGTCACAGAACGAATTAAACTCGTAAGTCAAGGTTTCACTGTATATATATATATGTATCGTTGTTTAGTTGCTATTCTGTCATTTCCTTTGTGCTCTCGCATACCGTTGATATGTTATTTGTTTCTAATCAATGTGGTGTTGTTCCTTCACTTCCATACGACAATTCAACTTCCAATAACAAATTAAACCATCTTGGAGATTAAAGGAATGGGTTTCTGCTCAACCTGATGAATGGCCGTATGAGCTTGTATTTGAAAGAGATCTGCTCGTTGTGTTGTAAATTTCAGCAAGTAGGTGCTTCACAATATACTTATAAATCCACATTTAACACAATGGTTGAACAAACAAAAGCAGAAAAGAAAAAATGCTTTGATCCATGCAAGTGAACCTTGAGTGCGAGGTTGCATCTTGCAGTTTTCTGTGACGGCCCAGAGGCTTCGTGTGCGACCCCATCCAGATCTACTGTCATTGTAAAGATGCGTGAGTGTCGAGTTCCAGACATTGGAAGAAAACGAAACCGCAGGAATGAGCGGATCTGCATCAGCTGTGCAAAGGCATCGTTGGGACGAGATTTTCGTTTTCGTTTTCGCTTCATAACTAGCAAAGACAAATCGATGGCAGCTCCAGTTAGTGGACAGAACACAACATTTCATCGCCCAAATAATGCATGACCCCTACCACCTTTCCTTGCTTGTCATTTCCATTCACATATATTGTACTGTGCTGCGATTCGCAGCTGCAGAGCAGCAGGGGCGATAGTCTCGGGTGCAGACGGACCCCAGGGGCGAGACTCGCGGGCGCAGATGGGTACAAGGGGCAAGATTTTCGGGCTCAGATGGGTCTAAGAGGCGAGATTCGCGGACGCAAACGGGCCCCAGGGGTGCGACTCGTGGGCGCAGACGGACAGACAAGGGAGCAACATGCAGGCGCAGATGAGCTGCCGAGGGCGTGACTCATGGGCACAGACAAGCAGCTGAGGGTGCAACATGCAGGCACAGACAAGCTGCCAAGGGCGAGACTCGCAGTGCAGACAAGTCTCCAGGGCGACACTCACCGTGCAGATTACCTTCTTTTATGTTGGACATTTCGTTAATGCCCAGCACCAGATGTAGTTGACCAAAGGCCACCAGCCGCATAGCATACTTGGAAGAGGGGGAGGGAGGAGGGGGGGGGGGGGAAGATGGGAGGTGTAAGAATCTAGATTACACACAAGTAACAATGGCATAAGACAAGTCCTTTCCGCACATCATGCCTGCACTACACCAACACCAGAAACCATCACCCCTCCATACACCAGCTATCCACAAGTCTTGCAAATATCCCTGTGCCCCTCCATCTCCATGGCAACTCGGGACCTATCCAATTCCTATTTATTCGTATGTACTCCCTCTGCTACCACTACCTTTCTTGGGTGACCATTCCATGCATTAACTTCCTCATCAAATTCATCCATGGTCTGTACAAAGAAGCAATATTTTTCACATTGTACCTGTTTATGCACTCGACGATAAAATAAACTGTGCTGGCAGATGGGTTTATTCACGTGATATGGAACATTTCACAGCTCAAATTTGTGCCCAATATAAGGCAAACCAAGTTTTCCTTTCGACTTAAGAATCAGAATTCCGAAATAGGATTTGCTCATTGTGTTGCACAGATGGATGATTCAGGGAGATTTTTTTACCAAAGTCACATCAGTAGTGGGTGCGACTTCCATCAGCGTCGAGGATACTGCGACCCATTGAGGCTATGACAGCAGTAACAAATGCTTGTGGGAGGGCAAGCCAAAGATTGACCATTCCAAAGGGTACTCCACCAAGTTCCCAATCCTTTTTGTGATCCTACTCCCACATGTAACCCCCAGGGAGCTGCAGTGAGAGTGTCCAGGGAAAGAGAGAAGAATACGTCTCTCGGTGCATTTCTGCGTGCTGAGAGAGTTAGTCAGACTATGTGCTATAGAGACGAAAAAGTTATCACAGGGTGTGAAGAAGGGTCAGTCGGGAAACCGATCAAGAGCTGGAAGAGTCCCTGGAATGACTTGAGCTGTCCGGTACAATACTCAGCACCAGCCTGTCCACATCAACACACTAACCTGCCCCCAATCATGGGTGACAGGACGACAACACTGTACATTAATTACCAACAACGCCACCTGTCCTCCATTTTATCCTTGTTGCTTTATCTGCCTCCGCTTGAGATTTGTTCATTTGCAAATTTGCCCTTCCCCTACCCATTCTCTGTTTGTTACCAGGGTAACAGCAAGTCGTGTTTTTTTTTATTATTGTTGTGGCAGTAAGTGGTGTTCAAGATAAGATCAGTGTTTGGAGTGTTTGTCTTGTTACGGCTCCATATACAGTACGAGTCTCCAATTAAAAGGATGACTGAACAACTGCACCTTCACAAGAGGACTGCAAAGAAAATATATGGGGGTGGGAGAAGGGGGGCTTGCCAGACGCCCCCCCCCCCCCAGAGGGACAGCGAAAATGCATGATCCGTCAGGATCTAAAGATGCACTCCAAGTGCCCAACGAGCACGTGATTTTTGTTCAAGATTTGCAGATATGGAAGAAGCTGCAACCTGCATGTCTGGAGGATGAGGGATGTCATGGCACCGGGTGGAGTCATCAGCAAATAGGTAAAGAGGATTTTCCAGAGAGTCAGAGAGATCATTCATGAAGATCAGGAGGAGGACGAAACCCAGAACACTACCTTGGGAACTCCAGCCTTGACTTGAAAGGAGATGAAAGGATTCCGTTGAGAGCCACACATATGGAGTTGACATTGCATGCCAGAGGCAGAGTGGTTGGAGAGAAAGGCAGGTTGCCAGACTGTGAAGCACGATATACTGTCATGGCCAAAAATATTGGCACCCTTGCACTGTTTTCAAATAATGTACCATTTCTTCCAGAAAATTATTGAAATTTAAAAATCTCTTGGTATCCACAAATGTATTTCTTTGGTTTGCAGTGGAACAAAACAAACAAAAAAAAACTGAAAAAATTACTAAATCTTAGCTTATTCCACACAGAAATCCGAATATGGCCCGGACAATATTATTGGCACCTTTTAGAAGTTGTTAGAAATAATGATATTTCAAACAGGTGATTCTCCTTTACTTTTTTTTTTTTTTTTTTTTTTTTTTTGTATACAAGATCGAGGCTCGTGAAAGAGCGAAGTTTGGAATACTTTGGAATTGAACTCACCTATGGTGAGTTGCAGGCGCCTACAATATAAAAATCATTTATTCATCCTGTTTGAATCGAGAAAAGGAGTCATTCTGCTGTTTTGTGTCACAGTGTGCGTTGCAATGAGATTGGAGAAAAGAAAGAAAACCAGACAATTGTCTGAGGAGGTCAGACACAAGATTGTTGCCAAGCATGGACAATCTCAAGAGGCGCATGCGATTTGGTCTCTTCCGAAGACAGAAGCCTCTTCCGGCTCTCTTCCGGTCGTTCGATTTGGACTCTTCTCTTCTCGGAAGCTCTTCTGCCTCTTCCCATCATCCAGCAGAATAGGCGCGGAAGAGGCAACAGAAGAGGCGCGAGAAATGCTGCTGGTTATACCGACACAGCAAAACTTGCAAGTGAAAACACAATCTGGATATTTGCATCAACTTGTGATGTAGTGTCATCTTTGTCTAATTCTTCCATCATGAGCACGAGTATTACATGTTTGGCCGCCATCTTGCTTCTCTTCTGCCTGTTCGGCGCAAAGCAATCTTCCGGAAGAGGCTTCTGTTTTCGGAAGAGACCAAATCGCACGCGCCTAAGGCCACAGGTTCATCTTCAGAGACCTTGATGTTCCTGTGTCCACCGTACGCAATGTTATCAGGAAGTTAAAGGCCCATGGTACTGCAGCCAACCTCCTGAGGCGTGGCCGCAAGAGAAAACCTGATAGAAGATTGCAGTGAAGGATTGTTTGAATGGTGGAGAAAGCACCTCGATCAACTGCAAAACAGATTCAATATGACCTTTAGACACAAGGTACGACAGTTTCAACTCACACCATCTGTCGCCAACTCAATGAAAGGGGGTTTTATGGTAGGAAACCCAGAACGACCCCACTGCTGAGAGAGAGACATAAGAAAGCCTCACTGGAGTTTTCCAAAACATACCTGAACAAGCCAAAATCCTTCTGGGAGAATGTCCTGATTGTCCTGTGGACAGATGAGACCAAATTAGAGCTTTTGGGGAAAGCACATATTCTCTATGTTTACAGAAAACAAAAATGAAGCCTTCAACGAAAAGAACACAGTGGTTGGAGGAGGTTCAGTCAAACATGGAGGTGGTTCAGTGATGTGTTGGGATTGCATTGAATTGTGCATTGAATGCATTGAATGTGTGCATGGCATCATGAAACCAGGAGATTACCAAGGCATTTTGGAGCGCAATTTTCAACCCAGTGTCAGAAACCTGGGTCTCCGTCAAAAGTAATGGGTCTTGCAGCAGGACAATGACCCAAAACACAGTTCAAAAAGCACCCCGGAATGGTTCAAGACAAAACGCTGGACTGTTCTGAAGTGGCCAGAAATGAGTCCAGATCTAAATCCCATTGAACACCTTTGGGGAAATCTGAAAACAGCAGTTGGGAGAAGGCACCCTTCAAATCTGGGAGAACTGGAGCAGTGTGCACAAGAAGAGTGGGACAAACTGCCAGTAGAGAGGTGGAGGAAGCTTATTCATGGCTATAGGAAGCACTTGACTGCAGTTATTTTGTCTAAAGGTTTTTTGTGCTACCAAATATTAAATCTCGGGTGTCAATAATTTTGTCGATGCCATTTCTTTTTATCTTCTGATTTTAAAGGATATATTAAGTTTTGAATCAAACACAAAGGTTCTGTCATATTAACAGTGAAATAAAGAATTGTGGAGACCAAATACTTTTGTCAATTTCAACTTATTTTTCGAGAAAATTGTGAGTTATTTGAAAAAAGTGCAAGGATGACAATATTTTTGGCCATGACTTTATGTCCAGAGAGACAGTGCTGATCACATCTCTGACATTGTTGGCTTCCATTCATTGTTGGGAGAGTGGAAGCAACATTTCCAAGGTGGGGTGACCTGGTCTGTAACCAAATTGATAATCTGAGATGAGGTTGATGGAGAAAAGGAACGATTGCATATCAATGGCGATGATGATTCCATGACTTTGCTGATGATTTGAAGTAAGCCCACAGGTCTGTAGTTGAGAGGATCAACTTTTGCACCTTCTTATGTAGTCCATTGAGGTTGGCAGATTTCTAAGCAGATGGACAATCTCCTAGCGCAAATGATCAGGTGGACGGATCTGTATCCGGACGTAAACCAAGATCTAATGGCTTGTTCTTGTCACCTAACCATCTCATCCACCACGTTTTGTCATATCTCGTCCACAACTTTTTGAAATATCATGCCATATATAGTTTTTGGCACTGTCACTGAATGGTAAAGCATCACTTCAAGAATTTAAAATATTCTCGTATTCGGATCTACATCAAAATCAAATTGATTCGTCTTTGTGATACACCCAACCTCTCCACCAAAGTTAGTCCGAATCCATCAGCAGCTTTTTGAGATATCCTGTCCACAGACAGACAAACTGACAGACAGACAAACAGACATGGGTGAAAACATAATCTTCGAATATATATGCAGTGCAGTATATGAAAATATATGCAGTATATGAACAATGATGCAGTACATAATAATAATAATAATAATAATAATAATACATTTATTTTATATAGCGCTTTTCAAGAAGCCCAAAGGCGCTTTGACAGAGTACAAAAAACAAGTGCAAAAAGACAAAAATGAAGAGGTAAATAATCAAAGCAAAAGGAAGGAGAAGGAGAAGAGATACAACAACAACAACAACATGCATTTTAAAGGCCATTTTCCCTGTACTGCTAGAGCGGGGGTTAGCCTTGCGGTCCCCATGACAATCTTCTCCATTTTGCCCTATTTTCTGCATCTCTCCTTGTTAACCCCCTTGCCCGCATTTCTTCTTCCACCATCTTTAGCCAAGTCTTTCTCGGTCTTCCCCGTCCTCTACTTCCTTCTACATTCATTTCCATCACTCTTCTCAACCAGTCACTTTCATCCTTCCTCAACACATGACCAAACCATCTCAACCTGTACCTCTTCACAGCATCAATCACAGGCTCGATTCCCATCATCTTTCGCAATTCATCATTTGTCTTCCTCTCTCTCAACGATAATCCGCACATCCGTCGAACCATTCGCATTAACACCCTTTCCAACCTTCGTTGCTGCTCTACGTTCATTACCCATGTCTCGCTCCCATAAATCATAACACTTCTCACACATGCAGCATACACCTTTCCCTTCAGCTTCAACGACACTCCCCTCATCATCAGCACGCCACACAGTTCCCGAAACTTCTTCCATGCACATCTCACTCGAGCAACCGTTGCCGAGTCTGATCCACCTTCTCCATTCAGCATGTCTCCGAGGTAGCAAAATGTTTTCACACCTTCCAGCTTCACGCCGTCTCCAAGATCCAACTCAACATTTCCTCCATCTGCAGCTCCCTCTGTGCACACCCTACATTTTAATGTAGCTGCCACACTGGTTAATGACCCTCTCAGACCACGACATTTTTGATGAACCCACTCAGCGCACATTGTACATTGAATGGAGTTCACTCCGACACCCTTCCTACACACAGCACAGGGCCACTTCCCAGTTCTTTCCACCTCACCACATGCTTTACCACTCGCCATCACCTTCGTCTTTCCGATATTCACCTTCAGACCTTTTGTCTCCATACATTCCTTCCACGTGTTCATCTTTTCCTTCAGTCCATCCATACTTTCTGCAATCAACACCAGATCATCTGCATCGGTAAACTCTCCCACGGTAAACTCTCCCAAGTAACAACTCCCACGGTAAACCCTCCTTTACGTTCTGAGCCAGCACCTCCATCACAGCTACAAATAGTAGTGGACTTCGTACCGACCCCTGATGCACTCCCACCTTCACCTCAAACTCACCACTGTTCCCGTCCTTCGTCCTTACAGCTGTGCGTGCTCTTTTGTACATTGCCATCACTACTCTGATCAACCATTCCTCCACTCCTAACTTCCTCAATGCCCATGTCAATACTTTGCGTGGAACCCTATCGAATGCTTTCTTCAGATCAACAAACCCAAGAAACAACTTCTTCCTCTTCTCCATGTACTTCTCCTGCAACTGCCTCACAATGAAAAGCGCATCTGTCGTTCCTCTTCCTGGCATGAATCCAAACTGCATTTCGTAAATCTTCACTTTCTTCCTTATCCTCCTCTCCAACACCCTTTCCAATACCTTCATTCCATGCTCCAATAACTTTATCGCTCAGTACGAGCCACACTCCAGAGGGTCACCTTTCCCCTTGTATAGAGGGACGAGGGTACTCAGTTCCCAATCCACTGGAATGCGACCTTCTTTCACCACCAGATTACAGATCTCTGTCATTCTCTTCACACCCCAACTTCCTGCTGCCTTCAACATATCTCCCACAACTCCCGTCGGCCCTCCCGCTTTTCTCCCCTTCATTGCTTTTATCGCTTCCTCAACTTGCTTCTCAGTTATCTTCTCTGCCGCTCCTAAAACTGGGTTACTCTCTATGTTGCCATCCCATTCATTCTCTGTATTCAACAGCATTTCCATATATCTTTTCCATCTTCCTTTAATTCCATCTGGGTCCACAACAATTTGTCCCACTTCATCCTTCAAGCAACGCACCCCCATCACATCACACCTCTCTTTCGCTATCTGCTTTGCAATCCTGAATACTGCTTTCTGACCCTCTTCCGAATCCAAGCGTTCTCCGAACATTTTCCTACATGCCTCCTGCGCCTTTGCTACCTCTTTCTTTGCAGCCTTCCTGGCTGCCTTATAACTTTCATGCTCTGCTGTTTCTGCTCCCGTACCCTTCGCCTTCTGCCACTCCTTGAACTTCTTCCTCTTCTCGTCAATCCTCTTTCCAACTTCATCATCCCACCACCATGTTTCCGAGTGCCTCGGTGGTCTTTTGTCCATCCACATACCTCACCAACGGCTCCCAACAGGCTAGCTTTCATTGACATCCAACCACTTTCAAGCTCAACCACATCATCCTCGAGCCTACTCAGCCTCTCTTTTAATGCCTCCCTTACTGTCACCTCTTTCAACCTCCACACCTTCATTCTCGGTTGGTACTTCACCCACCGAGCTCTCCTCGCACCTTCCACCCTTACGTCGCAGACAACCAAGTGGTGCTGTGAAACAGCCTCCTCCCCCGGGATCACCTTTGTGTCCCGGAGGTGCCCCCTATCTCGCCTACGCACCATCAGGTAGTCAACGGTTGTCGTCGACCCACCTGACGTGTATGTAACAAGCTTATTATCCTCTTTCTGGAACTGAGTATTACAAATCAACAAATCAGCTCCATCAGCAAACTCCAAAATCCTTTCAGCTTCTCCATTTCTCACACCATATCCGTAACCCCCATGAACTCCGTCAAAACCATCCATACTCCTTCCCACATGTCCATTTAGGTCTCCTCCTACCACAACAACTTCCTCATCTTTCACGTTTTCCATCAGCTTCTCCATCGCACACCAGAACTTGTCCTTCTCTTCATCGCCTCGACCAACCTGCGGAGCATATCCCGAGATGACGTTCACCAAGAGCTTTCCAATTATCATTTTCACCATCATCAACCTATCACTCACTCTAGTCACACTCACCACACTGTCTACAAACTCCTCAGAAAACAGGACACCAACACCATTCACGCCCTCCAGGCACCCTTGCCACACAAACTTGTATATCTGTCCCTGCCTACCCTTCACCATTCTCACACCACTTCCCTTCCATCTCGTCTCTTGCACACAACATATGTCCACTCTTCTTCTGACCAATACTTCCACCACTTCACCTGATCTCCCTGTCATTGTCCCTACATTCCATGTCCCAAACCTCAGAGATAGTCAGGGGTTAAATGCTGTGGGTTAAATGTTGAATGCAGTGTTGAACAGGTGGGTCTTGAGTGATGTTTTGAATGTGGTGAGTGAGGAGGAGTCTCTGATGGTGTGAGGTAGTGAGTTCCAGAGGGTGGGAGCAGCGATGGAGAAGGCCCTGTCCCCCCAGGATCTGAATTTGGTCCGAATGGGGGGGGGGGTCAGGAGGTTGGTACCAGCAGAGCAGAGGTTGCGGGTGGGAGTGTGTCTGGAGAGGAGGTCAGTCAGGTAGGATGGGGTCAAGAGGAGGATTTTGTACTGGATTCTCTGGGGGATGGGGAGCCAGTGAAGCTTGTAAAGGTCGGGGGTGATGTGGTCACGGGTCCGGGAATGGGTGAGGAGACGGGCAGCGGAGTTCTGAATGTATTGGAGTTTATTGGTGATTATTGAGGGTGAACCAAAGAGGAGGCTGTTGCAGTAGTCCAGACGGGAGGTGATGAAGGCGTGGATGAGGGTTTCTGCAGCCGTGGAGGAGAGGGATGGACGGAGACAGGCGATGTTTTTCAGGTGAAAGAAGGCTGTCTTTGTGATCTGTTTAGTGTATTTGTCGAAGGAGAGGGTTTGGTCAAAGATGATGCCAAGATTCCGGATGTGAGGGGAGGTGGATACTGGGAAACCGTCGATGTTGAGGGCAAAGTTATGGGTGGATTTGGTGAGCGTTTTTGGGCCAATGATGATAATTTCAGATTTATCATAGTTAAGTTTGAGGAAGTTGATTTGAAGCCAGGATTTTATTTCAGTGATGCAGTTTGTCAGGATAGAGTGGGTGGCGGTGGAGATGGACTTGGTGGAGATGAAAAGCTGGATGTCATCGGCGAAGCAGTGGAATTGGAGACCATGACGGCGGATTAAGTGACCAAGGGGGGACAGGTACAGGATGAAGAGGAGGGGGCCAATAACTGAACCTTGGGGGACACCTTGGGGGAGGGGAGCAGTGGGGGATTTGCAGTTATTGATGGAGATGAACTGGCGTCTGTCACAGAGGTATGATTTAATCCAAGAGAGGGCAGTGCCGGTAATGTTAAAGGTGGTTTCAAGTCGGGTGAGGAGGATGGTGTGATTGATGGTGTCAAAGGCGGCGCTGAGGTCGAGAAAGATGAGAATGTTGAGGTTGCCAGTGTCAGAGGAGAGGAGAAGGTCGTTGGTGATTTTGAGGAGAGCAGTTTCAGTACTGTGGTTGGAGCGGATTTCCGGAATGGAATGTTTCATACAGGTTATTGGCAGAGAGGTGATGTTTGAGTTGAGTGGCTACAGCACGTTCCAAAACTTTTGACAGAAAGGGTAGGTTGGAGATGGGTCTGAAGTTGTTTAGGGTGTCAGGGTTGAGTCCAGGTTTTTTCAGAATGGGGGTAACAGCAGCAATTTTGAAGGATGGTGGGACGATGCCTGTAGACAGGGAGGAGTTTATTGTTGCAGTGATAAGTGGAGAGAGAGCAGGAAGGGAGGCCTTGACAAAGCTGGAGGGGATGGGGTCAAGGGTGCAGGTGGCACTTTTAATTCCTATGAGGAGTTCAGAGAGGTCAGTAGGGGAGACTGGGGAGAACTGAGACAGGGGTTGGCAGGATAAGGGGGGGCAGGTGGTTTGAGGGGGAGCAGGTGCGGTGGTGGTTAAGCTGCTGTAGATGTTGCCAATTTTGCTTTGGAAGAATGAAAGGAAGGAGATGCAGTTGTCTGCTGTGAATGACTGGGTGGTGGTGTCCAGGGTGCTGGGGAGTTTGTTTATTGTAGAGAAAAGTGCTTTTGGGTTTCCAGAGCCAGAGTGGATAATTTGAGAGTAATAGGCGGAGCGGGCGCAGGAGAAGGCATCTTTGCAGTGTTGTAGGTGGTCCTTGTAGGCTTGGGAGTGAATTGTGAGACCTGTTTTATTTCGGAGTCTTTCAAGTTGGCGAGCACGAGTTTTCATCAGGCGGAGTTCAGGGGTAAACCATGGAGCAGAATGGGTGAAAGAAACTGTTTTGGTTTTTATAGGTGCAAGCTGGTCAAGGCAGGAGGAGAGAGTGTGGTTGTAGTAGTCAGTGAGGTCAGAAGGGGTGTGGAGGTCAACGAAGGGAGAAGTGGACATTTTGTCAGAGAGGGTGGATGAGAATGAGGGAGGTGAAAGAGCGTTTAGCTTACGGAAGTTGATAGTGCGATAATGCCTAGGTGCTGGGGTGGGGATGTTGATGGTCATAGAGATGGCTAAGTGGTCAGAGAGGGTGAGGTCGGAGCCAGAGAGATGGTGCAAAATTAATCCAGTAGAGCAGACAAGGTCCAGAATGTGCCCACGGTTATGAGTAGGAAAGTTGACATGTTGAGTGAGGTTAAAGCAAGTGAGTAAATCAGTGAAGTCAGTGGTTATTGTGGAGTCAGTGGAGTCCATGTGGATATTGAAATCACCGAGGAGGAGGATTGAGGGGGAGAGGGAACAGAGCTGGGTCAGAAAGTAGGAGAAGTCAGACAGGAATGATGGGTGTGGTTTGGGAGGGCGGTAGACGACAGCCATGACTGACTGTGTGTGACCAGAGAATTTAAAAGCCAGGTGTTCAAATGATGGAGCAGATGAGATGGAGATGAGGCTGGTCTTGATGTCCTGTTGGTGAATTACGGCAATTCCACCACCTCGGCCCTCCGAGCATGGTTTATTGATGTAAGAATATCCATTGGGTGTCGTGTGGTTGAGTGAGAAGTAGTCCAGAGGTTGTTGCCAGGTTTCAGTGAGACAGAGAAAGTCCAGTTTATTTTCCAGAATGTCGTCGTTCCGGACGAGGCTTTTGTTGTTGAGGGACCGGGTATTGAACAGGGTGAGCTTGATGTTGCTTTGTACGGTGGGGATGAACTCAGGTGATTTAGCCAGGGTTTGCAGACAGGAGGTGCGATCGTGTGCGTTGCTGTGACCAGGTGCGCTGGGACGACCAGAGTACGGGAATGAAGTGACCTGTTTGTAAGCAAACAACCTTACGACCAGAGCCTTTAGGAATGTATCTGGGTCGTCGCAGGAATCCGTGGTATTGGATTGCTGAGATGCATTATGGGGTGGAGTGAGTATTGAGCAGAAGAAGCCTTGCGGCGGAGTACCTTAGAGCCATGCCAGGCAGGAGCGAATGGATGAGTAAGACGCCAAGGTTGAGGAGGACGAGTAGGCCTTGCCGCAGCGGCAAACGACCGCAGCCGCTAATCAAGACAGCAAAGGCCGCCACGGCAAACAGCCGCAGCCGCAAACCAAGACCACAGCGGCAAACAGCCACAGCCGCAAACAACGGCCACAAACAACGGGAGCGGGCCTGAGGAAACAGTGGAAGAGCCGGGCAGGCGAAGCCAGGAGCAGAGCCGGGACCGAGCAGAGGGCAGACCCAACGGCCACAAAGCCGCCACGACCACCAGAAAAGCAGACTATGTACAATGACCCAGTCGGAGAAGCGGCGAACAAGTAACGCCAGCGTCCTCTCCAGAGCGGACCGGAAACGGAGATCTCAGGATTACCAACCCAACATTTCGTTGCGATCGGTTCAGCCATTTTTGCGGTACCCATGCATTCTTGAGAAACAAGGATATGTAAGGATATGGATATGTAAGGATATGTAATTATAAGTAATTACAATTACAAGATATAATTACAAGATATGTAATTACAAGGATATGTAAGGATATCTGACAATGATGCAGTAAGGACGAGAACAGTGGTGAGTTTGAGGTGAAGGTGGGAGTGCATCAGGGGTCGGTACGAAGTCCACTACTATTTGTAGCTGTGATGGATGTGCTGGCTCGGAACGTAAAGGAGGGTTTTACCGTGGGAGTTGTTGTATGCAGATGATCTGGTGTTGATTGTAGAAAGTATGGATGGACTGAAGGAGAAGTTGAACAAGTGGAAGGAATGTATGGAGACAAAAGGTCTGAAGGTGAATATCGGAAAAACGAAGGTGATGGCAAGTGGTAAAGCATGTGGTGAGGTGGAAAGAACTGGGAAGTGGCCGTGTGCTGTGTGCCGGAAGGGTGTCGGAGTGAATTCCATTCAATGTACAATGTGCACTGAGTGGGTTCATCAAAAATGTAGTGGTTTGAGAGGGTCATTAACCAGTGTGGCAGCTACATTCAAGTGTAAGGTGTGCACAGAGGGAGCTGCAGATGGAGGAAATGTTGAGTTGCATCTTGGAGACGGCGTGAAGCTGGAAGGTGTGAAAACATTTTGTTACCTCGGAGACATGCTGAATGGAGAAGGTGGATCAGACTCGGCAGCGGGTGCTCGAGTGAGATGTGCATGGAAGAAGTTTCGGGAACTCAATGGCGTGCTGACGAGGAGGGGAGTGTTGTTGAAGCTGAAGGGAAAGGTGTATGCTGCACGTGTGCGAAGTGTTATGAGTTATGGGAGCGAGACATGGGTATTGGGTAATGAACGTAGAGCAGCAACGAAGGCTGGAAAGGGTGGAAATGCGAATGGTTCGGTGGATGTGTGGAGTATCGTTGAGAGAGAGGAAGACAAATGATGAATTGCGAAAGATGATGGGAATAGAGTCTGTGATGGATACTGTGAAGAGAAACAGTTTGAGATGGTTTTTTTTTTTTTTTTTTTTTTGTATACAAGATCGAGGCTCGTGAAAGAGCGAACATTAATCACACAGAAAGACAAACAGACACATAAAACAAATAACATCGGGAGCGGTAGACAAGATGGGGAGAGAAGGGGAAGGACACAAACACAACATTTGAGAGCAGGGACCGAGAGACATGGAGACATCGAGAGAACTGTGGGAGGGAGAGGGCTTTGGGGGGGAGGCATGGGAAGGGTGGGGGTGGGAGAGGTATAAAACATATGGACACTGCCAGGACTTCCAGGAAAGAAGTTGGAATTTCAAACAAGGTGGATCTGGGGTGAATTAGTGGGGGTAGAAAAGATCAAGGTTTTGGATGGGCGAAGATAAGAGATGGTGGTGAACAGCTGTTTTAAAGACCTGGAGGGAGGAGTGTGATTGAAGTGAGTGTGGGAGTTTGTTCCAGAGGCGGGAGAAAAGAGGAATGAAAGAGTGAAGGTGAGCAGAGAGCCGAGATTTCGGCAGTTTAACCATCAGAGGGTGGCTGGCAGATCTTGTGCGACTTGTAGGAATATTTGGGGGACAGAGCACAGAGAGAGCTGGGGGAGCAAGGCCGGAGAGGAGTCGGTAGAAGACACAAAGACCACCTACCTGCCTGCGGTGAGTGAGTGAAAGGCCCTCAGAGATAGCTTCATCGCGGGAGATTCCAATGATTCTGAAAGCTTTGGATTCAACAGCGTGAAGCCGAGCCAGGTGTGAGGCAGGAGCACCAGCCCATAGGGGAGAACAGTATTCCATTGAGCTGCGGATGAAAGCCTTGGATGTGGTGAGGAGCTCAGGTGTGCCTAGGAAGGACTTCGCACGACGGAGGATGCCCAGTCGGCGACTGGCTTTGGAGGCCAGCTTGGAAATGTGGTTTTCCCAAGAAAGATCATGGCAGATAGTGAGCCCAAAAGCTTGAGCGACAGAACTTCTTGGAGAGGATTGTTGAGAAAGTAGATGGGAGGGTTGTCCAGTCGATCTTTTCGGAGAGACATAGTAGGAGTGTGAGATTTGTCAGGATTGAAAGACATGTTCCACTTGTTTGACCAGTCTGTGATTTTGTCCAGGTCTTCAGAGAGTGAGGAGGCTGCAGACTGCCGATCTGAGGGAAGAGGAATGGAGTGGCAGAGAGTGGAGTCATCAGCAAAGAGATAGAGAGGATTTTCCAGAGAGTCGGAGAGATCATTGATAAAGACCAGAAAAAGCACAGGGCCCAGCACACTGCCTTGGGGAACTCCAGCCTGAACAGGAAGAATAGATGAGAGAAATCCATTCAGGGCCACACGTCGACTACGACCAGAGAGGAAGTCCGCAAACCATGCATGGAGATTTCCATGGATACCATAGGAGGAGAGTTTGGTGAGCAGAGCTGGGTGCCAGACCGTATCGAAGGCACGTGATATGTCAAGGGAGACAGCTCTGATTTCCTGTTTGGCATTGAAGACCTCCATCCATTGTTGAGACAGCAGAAGCAGCATGTCCAGAGTAGAGTGACCTGGTCTGAAACCAAATTGATGATCAGAGATCAAGCCATTGGAGAAGAGGAAAGATTTCATATCCGAAGCAATGATGGATTCCATGACTTTGCTGATAATTGGGAGCAGGCTGATTGGTCTGTAGTTGCAAGGATCTGTTTTTGCACCTTTTTTGTGTAAAGCGGTAATGTTTGCTGATTTCCAGGATGCTGGCAGATGACCTTGCGCAAAAGATAGGGTGAAAAGAACAGAGAGAGGGTGAGATAGACCGGCAGAGCAGGATTTTAGGACCCGTGGGCTGATGCCGTCTGGTCCAGTTGCAGAATCAGAGTCGAGGTTTGACAAAAACTCCTCCACCTTGTCAGGAGAGAAGGACACAGAGTCCAGGAGCAGTTGGGTTCGACTGGGAAAGGTGGGAACAGAGAGAGATGGGTTTGGGACTAAGGATTTTGAGGCAAACACAGAGTTGAGGCATTCGGCTTTGTCACGTGCGATGTCAACTGTGTGGCCATTTGAGGTAAGGGAGGGGATGGAGGGGGAACAAACACCAGAAACGGATTTGACCAGACGCCACCAGGATTTGGAGGAAGGAGACAGGTTTGAGAGTTCATTCTTGAGTGAGGAGAGATAGTGCTTCCTGGCACTCCTGAGGGTAGACACACACTTGTTCCGAGCTTGGTGGAAGGAACTGAGATTGCCTTCAGTTGGATTTGCCTTCCAAGACGCAAAGGCAAGTTGTTTCAGGGCAACTGCCTCACCATAAGATTCAGTGTACCATGGACGGGAGGAAGGGTAAGACAACTGAAGGCGAGATGGGATAAATCTGTGCATGAGAGAGATCAGTTTGCTTTGGAAGAATTCCCAGGAAGAATTGATGTCAGAGGCAGCGGAGATGGGAGACCAATCCAGACGATTGATGGCTGCTTGAAGACCGTCCCAGTCGGCCTGAGTGAAATGCCAGACTCGTCGACGCTGAGGAGGCTCTCTGAGAATGGCCAGAGAGATGTCCACTTTGACAAGCACATGATCAGAAGAACCGATTGGAGCAGAAGAAGAGCAGCAGACATTAGCAGGGAAGTTTGTCATAACCAAGTCTAGAAGAGAAGATACTCCATTGGCTGAGATCCGGGTCGGGAAATTGACAGATTGTGTCAATCCCAGTGAGTCACAGAAGTCCTTCGCTGAGGTGCCATGACTGGTGAGAGAGGAACCCACACCCAACCAAGTGGCATGATGACAGTTGAAGTCACCACATATGAGGAAGAGAGAGTTGGGATGAGTGGATAGAAGTTGGTCCATGTTGTCAGACAGTGAAATGTAGATGGAGTCATCACTGTTTGGGGGACGGTACAGAACACATATGAACAAAAGGTGGGAGCGGAGAGGAAGCCGTAGCCAGAGGTACTCCTGGGGGTGAGGAGGAGAGAGGGCAGTGCAAGGAGAGTGAGGAAGAGAGTTTTTGATAAAGATAGCCACCCCACCACCAGGCCGAGGCTCAGGTCTATCATACCGGAGGAGGGAGTAACCAGGAAGAGATATTAAGGAATCAGAGACATCTTGAAGGAGGAAAGTCTCTGTTAAGCAGATAAAGTCTGGATTGTCAGAAGTAACCTGTATGGAGAGATCAGTCAGGTTTGAGCGAAGGCCCTGGATGTTTGAGGTCCATACCGTTAATGAAGAGAGAGGGGGAGCATCGGGTAGAGGACAGGGGAGGGGAGGAGTAGGGTAAGATGAAGGATGAGAGGGGGAGGTAGGGAGAGCAGTTGATAGTGTGTCAGAGATTGCAGAAGAGTTCCAAGAAAGGGAAGGATGAGGAGGATGAAAGGTTTGATGGTGAAGGGAAGAGGCACAGTGAGGGGTTGTTTGAGGGGGGGCAGAGGAAAGTAGAAGGTTGGGTGGGGTGGAGGTATGAGATAGAAGGGAGACGAAGTGGGGAGGAGGCAGCTTTGAGGAGGAGGGGGGAGGAGGGAGAATTGGAGAGGAATGGTATGGGGGGAGATTTGAATGGGAGGGGTTGGGGGGGAGTTTTGAAGGGGAGGAGTGAGGGGGGAGTTTAGGAGGGAAGGGGCAAGGGGGAAGTTTAGAAGTGGAGGGGCAAGGGGGGAGTTTAGGAGTGTAGGGGCAAGGGGGGGGATTTGGAGGGGAGGGGCAAGGGGGGAGTTTAGGAGGGGAAGGGCAAGGGGGGAGTTCAGGAGGGGAAGGGCAAGGGGGGAGTTCAGGAGTGGAGGGGCAAGGGGGGAGTTTAAGAGTGGAGGGGCAAGGGGGGAGTTTAGGAGTGTAGGTGCAAGGGGGGGGGGGGGATTTGGATGGGAGGGGCAAGAGGGGAGTTTAGAAAGTGGATGATTAATGAAAGACGAACATTGAAAACAAATTGGGTTTGTTGTGATTTTCAAGTTAGCAATCCGATTCAGAACGATGGAGGAGGGATGGAATGAATGTGAATTTAGACCATGTAGTGAGGGAGACGTATAAGCTATTGAATTTCTTTTTTTTGAAGTGGAATGAGTTGGAGAGGAAATTGAGAAAAGCCTTTTAAATAGGAAGAAAAACAGCGTGTTGTAAAATACCACTGAGTAAAACACTGAAGGGGAAAGGTTAAACATATTTAAATAATATTTAAACAGAACCGTGAACAATCTTATATGCACAAAGTACCAACGGGGGGAGAGCCGAGAGAGACCACCACGAGTCACGTGAACAGGGCAAACGGTGGATGGCAAGGAGATAATGGGGGCGGGGCGAACAGCACACCTGGACAGAAAATACAGGATGAGACAACAGTACACGTGGAGAAAGGAAAATAAATGTTTTTTTTTTTTGGTTTGTTTTTTTTGGGGGGGGGGGGGGGGAGGGTGGGGATTTAGAACGTTAGACAGAGTATTATGTTCGGGGTAGAAGGGAAAAAACTAAGAGCCAAGCAAAACACGCTTAAGTTAACAAATACCGACGGGGGTACAACTACAAGGCCGCACACGAGGAGCAGAACACGATTAATTAATTACGAGTTACAGGAAATTCAAACCAAAACTAACTATAATCAAACAATAACGCATGGACGATAAAATAACGAGTTGAAATTTGACAATCTATCTGGGGGAATGGGGGAGAAACACGTGGTCGAAGAACGAACGAACGAACGAATAAGAATGAATAAACGAATGAGAACAGAGAAGGAAATGTTTTTTTTTTGTTTTTTTTGAGTTGAGATTTAAACAAGGAAGTAGGCTATGGGGTGAAAAGACTGGGAAAACAGAGAACGAAAGTTATTGGATCACAAACGACGGACCGCTGAGAGAAAAACAAAGCCTCAAGGTTGTACACTGTACACTGTGCAAGGCCTCAAGACACGACACGAATTAACACGATTTTCAATACAGGTATGAAAGATTTGCACCGAAAATCTTCGTCGGGAGACAATATATACACCATAAAATAAATACAGTTATAAAGAAAATACAAATGGGAACAATTACTTAACTTCGATTTCGATGAGAAGCGTGGAGAGCTGAGAATAAACTAACCCTCGCCAGCAAGACCGGAAACGGAAGTTTGGTCATGTGTTGAGGAAGGATGAAAGTGACTGGTTGAGAAGAGTGATGGAAATGAATGCAGAAGGAAGTAGAGGACGGGAAAGACCGAGAAAGACTTGGCTAAAGATGGTCGAAGAAGAAATGCGGGCAAGGGGGTTAACAAGGGGAGATGCAGAAAATAGGGCAAAATGGAGAAGATTGTCATGGGGACCGCAAGGCTAACCGCTGGTCTTGCAGGGAAAATGGCGTTAAAATGCCTGTTGTTGTTGTTGTTGTTGCAGTATATGAACAATCTACTGTCAATTTAAAGTAGAACTCCAATTGTCTGCATGGAGATCTACCTTAAAACAGATTGTTCATATTTTCAGCCCTTGATTACAGCAGATCTAAGAATATGACCATTCTACATTCAAGTAGATCTGCACATGGACAAAGACAAATTAAAATCGTCTCGACATTCCCTTTGGAAAGGGTGAGGCTGAAAGGGCCATCGGGCAAGTCTTCCAAGAATAAATGAATGATTAAATCAATATATGAACGAGAAAAGGTTTATGTAAATGAAGAAAAGAAGTTGTAAACACAAAAACTATTCTCATTTTACTGTAAGCATGTGAGCTTTCTCAATAAAATCTAGAAATCCTTGCCAAGGACATGAGAAGGGGAAACTAGTGTGAGTGGAACCTGAGCACTTCGTGTGATGTCCTCTTTCTGTTGAGCATTTATTCCATCAAGCACATCTTTGGGCTCCTTTTCACAAGGGTCCAATATTCCTGGTTTGTCTGCAAATAAAATGAACCCGATAGATCAGGTAGTGAATGTGAAGGGATGTAAGTGCAGAAAGCCATATGCATTGGAATAACCCCAACGTGGTGTTCATATCTTGCCAACATGAGAATTTGAGCATCAACCCCAAACCCCCGAACCTTCGAGCAACATTCCTGCGGCAAGACACTCGATGACTCGGCGAAACGCTTCACCTGCCCCCATTGGGTGAACGCTGCTCATAATGGCTTTCTCACAGATGAGTTCAATAACCTGAAAAACAATTATAATTTTTTTTTGCTCATTTGCCAATTAATCGTGTTGTGTACAAGAGATTGCAACATGTGCACCGTACCAGTTCAAAGAGAAAGGGATATTTACCCAGCCTTGCAGAGGTTTCCAAGTATAAGCTCTGTTACACAGGTCCCGCATCACCCGCAGAACAATGACACACGACTCCTGAGGAACAATTTGAGCCTGCAAGGAGGCACAAGCTCATCTTCCTAAAACCACAATCTTGTTTTTGGAGCCAAACATCAAATAAACATCAATCCCAGCATACGTTTAACACAAGCAAAACACAAAATCACTAAATGGTTGTTATCGGTAAATCTGAACCAAAAAAGTTAATTTGGTGCCCAAAAGAGCCGTGCAAAATACAGCATTCAAAACTGAGGCTCACAACACATCTTTTCATTCAAACATGATACATCAACTTTGTCGACATTTGTTTGCCAATGGTTAAATAATCTACAATGTATTGTTTGTTTGTTTTTTTGGATACAGAATCGAGGCTCGTGAAAGAGCTAACATATATTTCACAAACAAATCAAACAGACAAACAAAATATATAAAAAGAGGGAGCGGAAGACAAGATGGGGAGAGAAGGGGAAGCACACAGCTTGAGAGCAGGGAGATGTGTGGGAGGGAGAGGGCTTGGGGGGAGGAGGCGTGGGAAGGGGTGGGGGTGGGAGATGTATAAAACACAAGGACACCAAGGACGTCCAGGACAGAAGTTGGTATTTCAAAAAAGTGGATTTGGGGTGAAATTTGCGGGGTGCCAGATATCTTTTTGGAGAGATAGAGTAAGAGTGTGAGATTTGTCAGGATTGAAAGACATGTTCCACTTGTTTGACCAGTTTGTGATTTTGTTCAGGTCTGCAGAGAGTGAAGAGGCTGCAGACTGCCGATCTGAGGGATGAGGAATGGAGCGACAGAGAGTGGAGTCATCAGCAAAGAGACAGAGAGGATTTTCAAGAGAGTCAGAGAGATCATTGATGAAGACCAGAGAAAGCACAGGGCCCAGAACACTGCCTTGGGGAACTCCAGCCTGAACAGGAAGAGGAGATGAGAGAAACCCATTCAGGGCCACACGTTGACTATGACTAGAGAGGAAGTCCACCAGCCATGCGTGGAGATTTCCATGGATACCAAAGGAGGAGTGTTTGGTGAGCAGAGCGGGGTGCCAGACCGTATCGAAGGCACGTGATATGTCAAGGGAGACAGCTCTAATTTCCTGTTTGGCATTGAGGACCTCCATCCATTGTTGAGAAAGCAGAAGCAGCATGTCCAGAGTAGAGTGACCAGGTCTGAAACCCAATTGATGATCAGAGATCAAGCCATTGGAGAAGAGGAAAGATTTCATATCCGAAGCAATGATGGATTCCATGACTTTGCTGATAATTGGGAGAAGGCTGATTGGTCTGTAATTGCTAGGATCTGTTTTGCACCTTTTTGTGCAAAGCGGTGATGTTGGCTGATTTCCAAGCAGATGGCAGATGACCTTGAGCAAAAGAGAGGGTGAAGAGAACAGAGAGAGGGAGTGAAAGAGCGGAAGAACAGGATTTTAGGACCCGTGGGCTGATGCCATCAGGTCCGGTTGCAGAATCAGAGTCGAGGGCTGACAGAAACTTTTCCACCTTGTCAGGAGGAAAGGACACAGAGTCCAGGAGCAGCTGGGTACGACTGGGTATGGTGGGTACAGAGAGGGATGGGTTTGGGACACAAGATTTAGAGGCAAACACAGCCTTGAGGCATTCAGATTTTTCACGTGCGGAGTCAGCCGTGTAGCCGTTTGAGGTGAGGGAGGGGATGGAGGTGGAACAAACACCAGAAACAGATTTGACCAGATGCCACCAGGATTTGGAAGAGGGAGACAGATAAGAGAGTTCGGTCTTGAGAATGGAGAGATATTGTTTCCTGGCTCTCCTGAGGGTGGACACACACTTGTTTCGGGCTTTGTGAAAGGAAATGAGATTTCCTTCCGTTGGATTTGCTTTCCAGGAGACGAAAGCAAGTTGTTTCTGGGCAACAGCCTCACCACAAGATTCCGTGTACCATGGACGGGAGGAAGGGTATGACAACTGAAGACGAGATGGGATAAATCTGTGCATGAGAGAGAGCAATTTACTTTGGAAGAATTCCCAGGATGAGTTGATGTCAGAGGCGGTAGAGATGGGAGACCAGTCCAGATGATTTATGGCTGCTTGAAGACCGTGCCAATTGGCTTGAGTGAAATGCCAGCCTCGTCGACGCTGAGGAGGCTCTCTGAGAATGGTCAGAGAGATGTCCACTTTAACAAGCACATGATCAGATGAGCCGATTGGAGCAGAAGAAGAGCAGCAGACATTTTCAGGGAAGTTAGTCACAACCAAGTCCAGAAGAGAAGATGCTCCGTTGACTGAGATCCGGGTCAGGAAATTGACAGATTGTGTCAGTCCCAGTGAGTCGCAGAAGTCCTTTGCTGAAGAGCCATGGCTGGTGAGAAAGGTACCCACACCCAGCCAACTGGCATGGTGACAATTGAAATCACCACATATGAGGAAGAGAGAGTTGGGATGGGTAGATAGAAGTTCGTCCATATTATCAGACAGTGAGATGTAGATGGAGTCATCACTGTTTGGTGGACGGAACAACACACATATGAACAAAAGGTGGGAGCGAAGGGGAAGCCGTAGCCAAAGGTATTCCTGGGGGTGAGGTGGAGAGAGGGCAGTTCAGGGCGAGTGAGGAGGAGAGTTTTTTTATAAAGATAGCAACCCCACCTCCAGGACGAGGCTCAGGTCTATCATACCGGAGGAGGGAGTGACCTGGGAGAGATACCAAGGAATCAGAGACATCATGAAGGAGGAAAGTTTCTGTTAAGCAGATCACATCTGGTTAGTCAGAAGCAACCTGTATGGAGAGATCAGTCAAGTTTGAGCGAAGGCCCCGGATGTTTGAGGTCCATACCGTTAATGAAGAGGAAGGGGGAGCATCAGATACAGACAGAGGGGGGGGAGGGGTAGGGTAAGATGTGGAAGAGGAGGAAGTGGCAGGGAGAGCTGTTGAAGGTGTGTCAGAGATTTCAGAATAGCTTGGAGAAAGGGAAGAATGGGGCGGACAAAAGGTTCGATGGTGATTGGGTGAGGCACAGTGAGGTGTTATTTGAGGAGGGGGAAGAGTGAGGCAGAAGGTTGGGGGAGATGAAGGTGAAAGTTGGAAGGGGGAAGAAGCGCGGAGGACACTTTGAGGAGGAGGGGTGAGAGGGGAGTCTAGGAGGGGAGGAGCGAGGGAGAGTCTCGGAGGGGAGGGGTGTGGGGGGAGTTTAGGAGGGAAGGGGCAAGGGGGGAGATTTGAAAGGGATGGGTGATGGGGAAGATTTGAAAGAGATGGGTGATGGGGAAGATTTGGAGGGGAGGGGCAAGGGGGTTATTTTGGAGGGGAGGGTGATGGGGAAGTTTTGGAGGGGAGGGGTGATGGGGACGTTTTGGAGGGAAGGGGTGATGGGGAAGATTTGGAGGGGAGGGGCAAGGGGGAAGATTTGAAAGGGGATGGGTGATGGGGCAGATTTGGAGGGGAGGGGCAAGGGGGTAGATTTGGAGGGGAGGGGTGATGGGGAAGTTTTGGAGGGAAGGGGTGATGGGGAAGATTTGGAGGGGAGGGGTGAGATTGGATTTTGAAAAGTGTACGATTAATGGGAAACGAACATTTATTGCAAAATGAGTTTCTTGAGACCTTCGAGTCAAAAATACGTTTGAGGACGCTGAAGGAGGGGTGGAGTGCAGGAGAGTTTCGGGAATGTAGAAAAGAGGAACTGTAAGAGATGGAATTTTTTTTTGGAATGAATAGATTTGGTGAGCAAGTCGAAAGCATCCTTTTATAGAAGAAGAAGAAAAAGGTGTTATAATATACGACAGAATACAGTTCTTCAGGGGAAAGTAAAAACCACACAAGTAAACAAGTTGTTAGAGAAAACCACACAAGGTGGAGATGATCAGAAAACGATAACCTGAAACCCATTAATCAAAATCAGGACAAGTACAGATACATTCAAAGTACACCGCACCCATGACAAATAATTAAATATCCTACAGCGCGGCATTGCCGTTGCGCCTCGGGCACCCGGCAATACCGCAGTGCAGCTCATAGAGATTGCATTGGGAGGGAGAGGTATACAATAATTGATCGATTAATTGCATAATTAAAATCAACAAAAGATTATCCAAAAATATTTTCTTAATCAATTGGCTAATAGCATAACTAAACCACTAGTGCTTCATCCGAAGATGTATCTTTCAGAAATGTAATAAAATAAGTCATTTATAAAAAAAATTAAATAATTAATTGATTAATCAATAAATAATTAATCGATTAAATGATAAATCAATAAATCAAAAATATCCTTTATAGTCGCATTACTTGGTCACTGTCATGTCCAAATATTGGCTTCCGAGCTCAAAAGGTGCCTGAGATATGGCCCAGATGAGAAAGAAAATAAATAAATGATTAATAATGAAAATAAATAAATAATAATCATAAAGAATTCAAGAGTTAATCAATTGGCTATTAGAACACATAAACCACCACCATTTCATCTGAATCTGTAACTTTAAAAAAATTAATTAATTAAGTCATTCATCGAATAATTAAATAATTAATCGATTAATTAATCAATCAATAAATCAAAAATACACTTTACAGCCAAATCACTTGGTCATTGTCATGTCCAAATATCAGCTCCCTTGCTCAAAAGGTGCCTGAGATATTGCCCAGAGGAGATGAGGAATAAAATAAAGAAATAATTAATAATGAAAATAAATAAATAATAATCATAAAAAAGAAATAATTGATCAATTCGCAAATATAACACACTAGCAGAGGTACCCGGCTTTGCACGGGAGTGGGAGGAGGAGGGGAGGGGGAAGAGGAGGGGAGGGGAACGGGGGGGAGGGGGGAGGGGGAAGCGGGGGAGGAGGAGGGGAGGGGGAAGAGGAGGGGAGGGGAATGGGGGGGGAGGGGGAAGGGGGGGGGAGGGGGGGAGGGGAAGGGGGGAGGGAAGGGTGCGGGGGGTGCCCAGGGGAAGAAGGGCCCCTCCCCTCCCCCTCCCCCCCTTTCCCCTCCCCCCCCTCCCCTCCCCCTTCCCCCTCCCCCTCCCCCCTTCCCCCTCCCCCTCCCCCTCCCATCCCCTTCCCCCTCGTTCCCCTCCCCTTCTCTTCCCCCTCCCCTCCTCCTCCCCCTTCACACCAGGGGGGTTGACTCAGCCTGTCATCCCACCGAGGTCGGAAGTCGGAACTCATTGTCGTCAAATAAATGTAGCCTGTATGTTTCACTCTTTGTCACATGCCGTTGGTCCCATGTCAATCGGATGAAGTTGAAAAATTAACGTTACGAAGGTTCTCTGGGACGTACTGATTCCGAATAATGAAGTTGAAAAATTAACGTTCCGAAATACGCTAATTACGCTAACAGAAGCGCTGGAGGGAGCACTGCGCTCCCTCCCTTAGATTCCCTCCCTCTTCTGCTAGCGCTAATTACGCGTAACACACTAATTTTAAAACCCGAAGTTTTTTTAATTTTAAGGTGTGCTGTAGTCAGAAGCGCTAGAAGCGCTGCGCTCCCTCCCTTCGAATCCCTCTCTCTTCTGCTAGTGCTAATAATACGCTAATTTTAAAACCCGAAATTTTTTAAATGTTTATGTCTCCGTGACATTCCTGGGACCATCCCGAGTCGAACAGTACTTTCCGCTCGCAAATCCGTCCACGGGTTCTCGAGATCTTAGAGATCATAGATAGATCAGGATACAGACACAGAGGCCAACTCTACTTTATATATATAGATAAACCACCACCATTTCATCAGAATCTGTAACTTTTAAAAAAAAATTTTTTTTAGTCATTAATCAAATAATTCAATAAATTAATCGATTTATTGATTAATTGATTAATCAATAAATCAAAAATATCTTTTACAGCCAAATCACTGTCATTGGCATGTCCAAATATCATCTTCCTAACTCAAAAGGTACCTGAGATAATGGCCAGAAGAGAAAGGAAATAAATAAGTACTTAATTAATCGCTATTAATTAAATAACTCATCAATTAATTTTTTTGTTTGTTTGTTTTTTGTTTTTTGTATACAAGATCGAGGCTCGTGAAAGAGTGAACATTAATCACACAGAAAGATAAACCGACACATAAAACATATAACATCGGGAGCGGTAGACAAGATGGGGAGAGAGGGGGAAGGACACAAACACAACATTTGAGAGTAGGGACTGAGAGACATGGAGACATTGAGAGATCTGTGGGAGGGAGAGGGCTTTGGGCGGGAGGCATGGGAAGGGGGGGGGGGGGGTGGGAGAGGTATAAAACATATGGACACTGCCAGGACTTCCAGGAAAGAAGTTGGAATTTCAAACAAGGCGGATCTGGGGTGAATTAGTGGGGGTAGAAAAGATCAAGGTTTTGGATGGGGGAAGATAAAAGATGGTGGTGAACAGCTGTTTTAAAGACCTGGGGGGAGGAGTGGGATTGAAGGGAGTGTGGGAGTTTGTTCCAGAGGCGGGAGAAAAGTGGAATGAAAGAGTGAAGGTGAGCAGAGAGCCGAGATTTCGGCAGTTTAACCATCAGAGGGTTGCTGGCAGATCTTGTGCGACCTGTAGGAATATTTGGGGGACAGAGCACAGAGAGAGCTGGGGGAGCAAGGCCGGAGAGGAGTCGGTAGAAGACAGAAAGACCACCTACCTGCCTGCGTTGAGTGAGTGAAAGGCCCTCAGAGATAGTTTCATCACGGGAGATTCCAATGATTCTGAAAGCTTTGGTTTCAACAGCGTGAAGCCGAGCGAGGTGTGAGGTAGGAGCACCGGCCCATAGGGGAGAACAGTATTCCATTGAGCTGTGGATGAAAGCCTTGTATGTGGTGAGGAGCTCAGGTGTGCCTAGGAAGGACTTCGCACGACGGAGGATGCCCAGTCGGCAACTGGCTTTGGAGGCCAGCTTGGAAATGTGGTTTTCCCAAGAAAGATCATGGCAGATAGTGAGACCCAAATCAGAGTCGAGGTTAGACAAAAAGTCCTCCACCTTGTCAGGAGAGAAGGACACAGAGTCCAGGAGCAGTTGGGTCCGACTGGGAAAGGTGGGAACAGAGAGAGATGGGTTTGGGACACAAGATTTTGAGGCAAACACAGAGTTGAGGCATTCGGCTTTGTCACGTGTGATGTCAACTGTGTGGCCATTTGAGGTAAGGGAGGGGATGGAGGGGGACCAAACACCAGAAACGGATTTGACCAGACGCCACCAGGATTTGGAGGAAGGAGACAGGTTTGAGAGTTCATTCTTGAGTGTGGAGAGATAGTGCTTCCTGGCACTCCTGAGGGTAGACACACACTTGTTCCGAGCTTGGTGGAAGGAACTGAGATTGCCTTCAGTTGGATTAGCCTTCCAAGAGGCAAAGGCAAGTTGTTTCAGGGCAACTGCCTCACCACAAGATTCAGTGTACCATGGACAGGAGGAAGGGTAAGACAACTGAAGACGAGATGGGATAAATCTGTGCATGAGAGAGAGCAGTTTGCTTTGGAAGAATTCCCAGGAAGAATTGATGTCAGAGGCAGTGGAGATGGGAGACCAATCCAGACGATTGATGGCTGCTTGAAGACCGTCCCAGTCTGCCTGAGTGAAATGCCAGTCTCATCGATGCTGAGGAGGCTCTCTGAGAATGGCCAGAGAGATGTCCACTTTGATAAGCACATGATCAGAAGAACCGATTAAATTAATCAAAAAACTAAAAATACTGTTTTTGAAAAAGTACTTGCTCACGATTGTGCCGAAATTTCAGCTTCCTAGCTCAAAAGGATGGCTGAGATATCGCCCGGACAAGCAAACAAACAAACAAACAAACAAGAAGACGTCATGCGGAGCATGATACTTGCAAAATCCGCTCCCACCCCCAAGAAAAAAAATTCCATTGATACAGCAAATTGTCCATTTCATCAAGATTAAAATTGACAATCTTGATCAAAGATCAGGTCAACAACAGGAAGAAAAGTGACGATTTTTCAGATGAAAAATGATTTTGGAAGGTTGACCTTGAGTTGACCTTTGACCTCAAAAATAGTTTGTTTCCCTATTTAGTGACTCAATGTGCAAGTCCTCTTCAAATTTCAAGTCAATCAGATGAAAATTGAGGATTTTAGAAATGTGGCCCATGTTGACCTTTTGGCCTAGGTTGACCTCAAATATGCTTGGTGGTTGAATTCAGTGACCAGATATGGAAGTCCTCTTCAAATTTC
Organism: Myxine glutinosa; assembly: GCF_964187855.1. NCBI lineage: Eukaryota > Metazoa > Chordata > Myxini > Myxiniformes > Myxinidae > Myxine > Myxine glutinosa. The sequence continues at coordinate 217,770,682 of NC_136263.1, forward strand.
AAGTCGATTGGATGAAAATTGAGGATTTTAGAAATTTGGCCTATGTTGACCTTTTGGCCTATGTTCACCTAAAATATAATTTGTGGTTGAATTAAGTGACCAGATATGCAACTCCTCTTCAAATTTCAAGTCAATTGGATGAAAATTGAGGATTTTAGAAATTTGGCCTATGTTGACCTTTTGGCCTATGTTGACCTCGAGAATACTTGGTGGTTGAATTCAGTGACCAGATATGCAAGTCCTCTTCAAATTTCAAGTCAATTGGATGAAAATTGAGGATTTTAGAAATTTGGCCTATGTTGACCTTTTGGCCGATGTTCACCTAAAATATAATTTGTGGTTGAATTCAGTGACCAGATATGCAACTCCTCTTCAAATTTCAAGTCAATTGGATGAAAATTGAGGATTTTAGAAATTTGGCCTATGTTGACCTTTTGGCCGATGTTCACCTAAAATATAATTTGTGGTTGAATTCAGTGACCAGATATGCAAGGCCTCTTCAAATTTCAAGTCAATTGGATGAAAATTGAGGATTTTAGAAATTTAGCAAAGTTGGTGACCTTTGGCCGATGTTGACATTTTGACCTATTGACCCCAAAACAATAGGCTTCTGGCTTTTGACCAACTCTACCATTTGGCGAGGTTTCGTGAAGATCAGTTGAAAATTGTGACCTGTAGGCCGGTCACAAACAAACAAACAAACAAGAAGACGTCATGCGTAGCACGATACTTGCAAAATCCGCCGCCCCCCGCCCCCCACCCAAAAAAAGTTTTCCAATGATACAGCAAATTGTCCATTTCATGCAGATTAAAATTTACAATCTTGATCAAAGCTCGGGTCAACAGGAAGAAAAGTGACGATTTTTCAGATGAAAAATGACGATTTCGGAAGGTTGACCTTTTGACCTCAAAAATAGTTAGTTTCCCTATTTAGTGACTCAATGTGCAAATGCTGTTCAATTTTCAAGTCAATCGGATGAAAATTGAGGACATTAAAAATTTGGCCTATGTTGACCTCAAAAATAGATGGTGGTTGAATTCAGTGACCATATATATCAATCCTCTTAGAAGTTCAAGTCAATCAAATGAAAATTGGTGATTTTAGAAATTTGGCCTATGTTGACCTTTTGGCCTGTGTTTACCTAAATTATAATACGTGGTTGAATTCAGTGACCAGATATGCAAGTCCTCTTCAAATTTCAAGTCAATTGGATGAAAATTGAGGATTTTAGAAATTTGGCCTATGTTGACCTTTTGGCCTATGTTGACCTCAAAAATACTTGGTGGTTGAATTCAGTGACGAGATATGCAAGTGGTCTTCAAATTTCAAGTCAATTGGATGAAAATTGAGGATTTTAGAAATTTGGCCTATGTTGACCATTTGGCCTATGTTTACCTCAAAAATGCTTGGTGGTTGAATTCAGTGACCAGATATGCAAATGGTCTTCAAATTTCAAGTCAATCGGATGAAAATTGAGGATTTTAGAAATTTAGCAAAGTTGGTGACCTTTGGCCTATGTTGACCTTTTGACCTATTGACCCCAAAACAATAGGCTTCTGGAATTTGACCAACTCTACCATTTGGTGAAGTTTGGTGAAGATCGGTTGAAAATTGTGACCTGTAGGCCGGTGACAAACAAACAGACAGACAGACAGAGTTACAAACACAACCGACCAATATACTTGAAAAATCTTCGATTTTGCAAGTAACAAACAAACACACAGACAGACAGACAGAATCACAAACACAACCGACCAATATACTTGAAAAATCTTCGATTTTGCAAGTAACAAACAAACAAACAAGAAGACGTCATGCGTAGCACGATACTTGCAAAATCCACCCTCCCCCAAAAGTTTTCCAATGATACATGATGGCCTATGTTGACCTTTTGGCCTATGCTGACCTCAAAAATACTTGGTGGTTGAATTCAGCAACCAGATATGCAAGGCCTCTTCAAATTTCACATCAATGAGATGAAAATTTAGGATTTTAGAAATGTGGCCTATGTTGACCTTCCGATGTTGACCTCAAATATACGAGGTGGTTGAATTCAGTGACGAGATATGCAAGTCCTCTTCAAATTTCAAGTCAATCGGATGAAAATTGAGGATTTTAGAAATTTGGCCTATGTTGACCATTTGGCCTATGTTGACCTTTTGGCCTATGTTGACATCAAATATAGTTTGTGGTTGAATTCAGTGACCAGATATGCAAGTCCTCTTCAAATTTCAAGTCAATTGGATGAAAATTGAGGATTTTGAAATTTGGCCTATGTTGACCTTTTGGCCTATGTTGACCTCAAAGGTACTTGGTGGTTGAATTCAGTGACCAGATATGCAAGTCGTCTTCAAATTTCAAGTCAATTGGATGAAAATTGAGGATTTTAGAAATTTGGCCTATGTTGACCTTTTGGCCTATGTTCACCTAAAATATAATTTGTGGTTGAATTCAGTGACGAGATATGCACGTCCTTTTCAAATTTCAAGTCAATTGGATGAAATTTGAGGATTTTAGAAATTTGGCCTATGTTGACCATTTGGCCTATGTTGACCTCAAGAATAGTTGGTGGTTGAATTCAGTGACCAGATGTGCAAGTCCTCTCCAAATTTCAAGTCAATTGGATGAAAATTGAGGATTTTAGAAATTTGGCCTTTGTTGACCATTTGGCCAATGTTGACTTCAAAAATTCTTGGTGGTCGAATTCAATGACCAGATATGCAAGTGGTCTTCAAATTTCAAGTCAATCGGATGAAAATTGAGGATTTTAGAAATTTAGCAAAGTTGGTGACCTTTGGCCTATGTTGACCTTTTGACCTATTGACCCCAAAAACTATAGGCTTCTGGCATTTGACCAACTCTATCACTTGGTGAAGTTTGGTGAAGATCGGTTGAAAATTGTGACCTGTAGGCCGGTGACAAACTAACAGAGTCACAAACACAACCGACCAATATACTTGAAAAATCTTCGATTTTGCAAGCAACAAGCAGACGTCATGCGTAGCACGATACTTGCAAAATCCGCCGCCCACCCACCCCCCCCCCCCCCCAAAAAAAAAGTTTTCCAATGATACAGCAAATTGTCCATTTCATGAAGATTAAAATTTACAATCTTGATCAAAGCTCGGGTCAACAGGAAGAAAAGTGACGATTTTTCAGTTGAAAAATGATGATTTTGGAAGGTTGACCTTGAGTTGACCTTTGACCTTTTGACCTCAAAAATAGTTAGTTTCCCTATTTAGTGACTCAATGTGCAAATGCTGTTCAATTTTCAAGTCAATCGGATGAAAATTGAGGATATAAAAAATTTGGCCTATGTTGATCTTTTGGCCAATGACCTCAAAAATAGATGGTGGTTGAATTCAATGACCATATATATAAATCCTCTTAGAAGTTCAAGTCAATCAAATGAAAATTGGTGATTTTAGAATTTTGGCCTATGTTGACCTTTTGGCCTGTGTTTATTGAAAATACTAGGGCATTGCCCGTACTATATCTATATCTAAAATTATATCCCCCCCCCCTCTATTTACATGAAATGGTTTGGTCCAAAGCGAACGGCTTGCGAGTACGGTGACAATCCCCCCCCTCTATTTACATGCAATGGTTTGGTCCAAAGCGAACGGCTTCCGGAGTTTGGTAAAGAAATCGCCATCGCGTGCACAAACGCGCAGGAAAGCGAATGAATCGCAAATTCGGTTTTATTAGTTTTAAAACATAGTTTAACGCCAACATAGTTTGCAAACGTGAAATAAATGAATACGCTCTCAAATGTGCCATCCGAGGCAGAGTGTGTCCTCCACGTTCGGCACACGCGATAGTTCGCTGCTCTCTGATTGGTTGAATCGTTTTTTGGACATAGCTCGGTAAGTAATTGTCCGATTAATATGAAACCTTGAAAAGGCACATCCTCGGGTCCCCAGCAATATACCTGGCAAGTTAAAAGTATATCGGACCCGTGGTTGTCGAGAAACAGCGGTCACAGACAAACAGACGTACAGACGTACAAACGTACAGACAGAGATTACTGGAATTATAGATAGACTAGGGCATGCCCGTACTATATATAAGCTAGGACGTGCCCGTACGTGGGTGCCCGTTCCTTGCCAAAAAAAAAAAAAAAAAATTGTGTAGGGGTGTGTGTGTGTAAACATCCTAGGGCGTGCCCGTACGTGGGTGCAAAAAAACATGCGTGCAAACAACAAAAAAAAACTTTGAAACCACGTGGCAGTAACGACCACAGAACCCCCCCCCCCTCTATTTACATGAATGGTTTGGTCCATTCGCAACGACCACAGAACCCCCCCCTCTATTTACATGCAATGGTTTGGTCCATTCGCAACGCCAAAGCGAACGGCGAACGGCTAAATCGCCATAGCTCGGTAAGTACTTGTCCGATTAATTTCAAACCTTGAAAAGGCACATCCTCGGGTCCCCAGCAATATACCTGGCAAGTTTCAAGTATATCGGACCGGTAGTTGTCGAGAAACAGCGGTCACAGACAAACACACACACATACACACATACACACATACAAACACACAGAGATTAATGGAATTATAGATAGACTAGGGCATTGCCCGTACTATATCTATATCTAAAATTATATCCCCCCCCTCTATTTACATGAAATGGTTTGGTCCAAAGCGAACGGCTTGCGAGTACGGTGACAATCCCCCCCCTCTATTTACATGCAATGGTTTGGTCCAAAGCGAACGGCTTCCGGAGTTTGGTAAAGAAATCGCCATCGCGTGCACAAACGCGCAGGAAAGCGAATGAATCGCAAATTCGTTTTTATTAGTTTTAAAACATAGTTTAACGCCAACATAGTTTGCAAACGTGAAATAAATGAATACGCTCTCAAATGTGCCATCCGAGGCAGAGTGTGTCCTCCACGTTCGGCACACGCGATCGTTCGCTGCTCTCTGATTGGTTGAATCGTTTTTTGGACATAGCTCGGTAAGTAATTGTCCGATTAATATGAAACCTTGAAAAGGCACATCCTCGGGTCCCCAGCAATATACCTGGCAAGTGAAAAGTATATCGGACCCGTGGTTGTCGAGAAACAGCGGTCACAGACAAACAGACGTACAAACGTACAGACGTACAAACAGAGATTACTGGAATTATAGATAGATAATACGTGGTTGAATTCAGTGACCAGATATGCAAGTCCTCCTCAAACTTCAAGTCAATTGGATGAAAATTGAGGATTTTAGAAATTTGGCCTATGTTGACCTTTAGGCCTATGTTGACCTTTTGGCATATGTTGACCTCAAGTATACTTGGTGGTTGAATTCAGTGACCAGATATGCAAGTCCTCTTCAAATTTCAAGTCAATCAGATGAAAATTGAGGATATTAGAAATGTGGCCCATGTTGACCTTTTGGGCTATGTTGACCTCAAATATACTTGGTGGTTGAATTCAGTGACCAGATATGCAAGTGGTCTTCAAATTTCAAGTCAATCGGATGAAAATTGAGGATTTTAGAAGTTTAGCAAATTTGGTGACCTTTGGTCTATGTTGACCTTTTGACCTATTGACCCCAAAAACAATACGCTTCTTGCCTTTGACGAACTCTACCACTTGGTGAAGTTTCGTGAAGATCGGTTGACAATTGTGACCTGTAGGCCGGTGACAAACAAACAAACAAACAGACAGACAAACGGACAGACAGAACCACAAACACAACCGACCAATATACTTGAAAAATCTTCGATTTTGCAAGTAACAAACAGACAGACAGACAGAACCACAAACACAACCGACCAATACACTTGAAAAATCTTCGATTTTGCAAGTAACAAACAAGTAAACAAGAAAGAAACTGATTCTGCAACCTCGACTCTGATTCTGCAACTGGACCTGACGGCATCAGCCCACGGGTCCTAAAATCCTGTTCTTCCGCTCTTTCACTCCCTCTCTCTGTTCTCTTCACCCTCTCTTTTGCTCAAGGTCATCTGCCATCTGCTTGGAAATCAGCCAACATCACCGCTTTACACAAAAAAGGTGCAAAAACAGATCCTAGCAACTACAGACCAATCAGCCTTCTCCCAATTATCAGCAAAGTCATGGAATCCATCATTGCTTCGGAAATGAAATCTTTATCTTCTCCAATGGTTTGATCTCTGATCATCAATTTGGTTTCAGACCAGGTCACTCTACTCTGGACATGCTGCCTCTGCTGTCTCAACAATGGATGGAGGTCCTCAATGCCAAACAGGCAATCAGAGATGTCTCACTTGACATATCACGTGCCTTCGATACGGTCTGGCACCCCACTCTGCTCAACAAACTCTCCTCCTTTGGTATCCATGGAAATCTCAACGCATGGCTGGCGAACGTCCTCTCCCGTCGTCGTCAACGTGTGGCCCTGAATGGGTTTCTCTCATCTCCTCTTCCTGTTCAGGCTGGAGTTCCCCAAGGCGGTGTTCTGGGCCCTGTGCTTTTTCTGGTCTTCATCAATGATCTCTCCGACTCTCTTGAAAATCCTCTCTGTCTCTTTGCTGATGACTCCACTCTCTGCCGCTCCATTCCTATCCCTCAGATCGGCAGTCTGCAGCCTCCTCACTCTCTGCAGACCTGGACAAAATCACAGACTGGGCAAACATGTGGAACATGTCTTTCAATCCTGACAAATCTCACACTCTTACGATGTCTCTCCGAAAAGACCGACTGGACAACCCTCCATTCCACTTTCTGAATAATCCTCTCCAAGAAGTTCTGTCACTCAAGCTTTTGGGTCTCACTATCTGCCATGATCTTTCCTGGGAAAACCACATTTCAAATCTCGCCTCCAAAGCCAGTCGCCGACTGGGCATCCTCCATCGTGCGAAGTCCTTCCTTCCGACAAGGCTTTCATCCGCAGCTCAATGGAATACTGCTCTCCCCTCTGGGCTGGTGCTCCTGCCTCACACCTGGCTCGTCTTCACGCTGTTGAAACCAAAGCGTTCAGAATCATTGGAATCTCCCGCGATGAAGCTACCTCCAAGGGCCTTTCACTCACTCACCGCAGGCAGGTTGTGGTCTTTCTGTCTTCTACCGACTCCTCTCCGGCCTTGCTCCTCCAGCTCTCTCTGGGCTCTGTCCCCCAAATATTCCTTCAGGTCGCACAAGATCTGCCTGCAACCCTCTTATGGTTAAACTGCCAAAATCAGGACTCTCTGCTCACCTTCACTCCTTCATTCCTCTTTTCTCCCGCTTCTGGAACAAACTCCCTCACTCTCTTCAATCCCACTCCTCCCTCCAGGTCTTTAAAACAGCTGTTCACCACCATCACTTATCTTCCCCCATCCAAAACTTGATCTTTTCTACCCCCGCTAATTTCACCCCAAATTCACTTTTTTGAAATACCAACTTCTTTCCTGGAAGTCCTTGGTGTCCTTGTGTTTATACTTCTCACACCCACCCTCCCCCCCCGCCCCCCCGTTTCCACGCCGCCTCCCCCCGAGTCCTCTCCCACCCATACATTCCCGATGTCCCTGCTCTCAAATGTTGTGTTTATGTGCTTCCCCTTCTCTCCCCATCTTGTCTACCGCTCCCCTTTTTATATACTTTGTTTGTTTGTCTGTTTGATTTGTCTGTGTGATAAATGTTAGCACGAGCCTCGATTCTGTATACAAAAAAAAAAAAAACCGGAGTGAAAACTGAGTACTCCCTGTCAGCATGCGTCATTGCCGAGCCCCTTCGGTGCCCGGCAATGACGTTATGCAGTACCTGGAGATGGCATTGGGAAGGTGCGGTGCACAACAACAAAGCAAGAAAACAACCAGAGTGAAAACTGAGTACTCCCTTTCAGCGTGCGTCATTGCTGAGCCCCCTTCGGTGCCCGGCAATGACATTATGCAGCGCCTGGAGATGGCATAGGAAAGGTGTGATGTACAATATGGATCAATACGGTTCTGGATAAAATCAACGGAACATAGATTGAGGTAAGCTAACTGCCATGGGAAGCAACAAGATGACATTTTGGTCATTAACCCTTCGTTGGAGCAAATGGACATTCCCATGTCGGTTAGCAAACCTCAATCAACATTTTGTCAATTTCATCAATTGGAGTACCTATCCTCTAATGCAGACCGACACGAAGATTCAGGAGCAACGCCAAATAGTGTTTGTAATGATATTGTGGGCTTGATCTTAATGAGATGATGTCAGGGATATCAGTAGAAGGAAAATGTTGTTCCTGGACCACCCCTATTTCTCCATGCACTTACATGTAAATTTTTCCCTTACCCTCATATTCCTTCGTTTTCTCTTATCACCTCTATTCCTGCCGTTTTGGTCTTTTATGACCTTTTAGCCTTTTAGTTAAACCTTTTTTTAGCATACCCGTATAGCCATAGCAAAAGAAATATCTTCTTTTAAATTCTTTCCCAAAACTTTATCTTTTGACTTAAATAAAAAGATAATAATAACCTTCTTTACTCCAACCAGCATTTAACTATTAATAAACTTAAACAACGATCCTACAAATATTTGTTTATGCGTAGGAAATAATTTAATTCTCTTACAACTCTCATCACCATCTAATAAATTAACAAAGTATATGTTTGAGTTTGGTTCTTTATCAAGATATTTTAACTGAGCTAAGATAAAATGGTAAACCTCCCTCAATGTTCTTGTTTGAGCGCCTCCAGTGCCACACGCCATTTTTAAATTAAAGTATATATTTTCCTGACAACCATCAAAGTTTTCCATCCACTCAAAAAAATTTCCATGTTTTTCACCCAACTCACCAGTATCTATATAATAATACCGTAAGGACTCGACTTTGTTATCCCTTTTACGCCGCACCCAGTGACCCAATGCCCACGGCACTAATGCATTTTCCATCTACGAACCGCGCTCTTTGTTTATCACGTACAGCCATACTCGAAAAATCTGAATTCGCCGACTTTGGGACCCAAAAGCATCCGATTATCGGCCGATACGACGCCATCTTACGACACCATCGTATTGGCGTCTGCTGGGCGAAGGCGATGCGTGGTGTGATGGGTGGTGTGAACCAAATGGTCTTTATCGTCATTTTAATAAAGTTAAATGGAGTGACGTTTTGGAAACGTTTTTTGAAGTTTGAAGTTTTTTCGAATCGAAGTGAAGAAGTTTTTAAAGTTTTGATTTTAGAAACGTTAAATGGAGAAACAGTTTCACAGGAAGACAATGCGATGCGATGAAGAAGAATCCATTTTTATTTTATTTTTTTGAACCACATTGAAGCTCCACGAAGTCAAGAATGTGAAACTACGTGAATGTAATAAAATTAAAATGTACATAAACGACACAGTTCTATGAAACAGTTTCACAGGAAGAGAATGCGATGCAATGCGATGAAGAAGAATCCATCTATTCCGCCATTTGTGCCGGTGTCATCGATGGCGGTGTACGCTAACCTCATCAGGTGGGTTTACCATAATTTCTTCCATATACTGTGATAACAACGAAGTGAAACCGATCAGCAGCCCATCAGTATCTGCTCTATTCACGGTGCTTAAGTTAATCCTTCAAATCATTTAAAAACAACCCAACGTTGACGAAGCATGGCATACGAGGCCCGTTCAAAAAGTTCACGGAACGACGTACTCTCAAAGGTCTGAGGCCAAAATGTTTGTTTTTTTCCCCCCTTACACAACGGAAACAACAACTGGATAGGTAGGGCCGAGGCCTACGCCTACTTTTCGCTCCTGCATCTGCCACCGTTCATGATTATCAAAGTAGGCTTTACCCTGTTCACGATAAGGTAGAAATCAGTGAGGTGTATACGAAGAGATAAAAGGATGGTATTGACTTCGAGACGGTACGTGATAGTTGGCTGCGGCTGGCTGATGCCACGTTTTTTTTTTCCCTAAGTGCCATGGATGCTGATGGACATAATAAAGGTATCGGCTGATCTCTCATCGTAATATTACCCGATGGAAATGAACTGTTTCTTTGTTTGTCATTTCCTGTGCAATAATGTCAAATTGATGTCAGACATCCTTTTCTATTGACAGCTGCGCTCCTTTTCAATGGCATCGTCTATTGATATGCGTGTTCTTCTTTCATATAATTTTACACATTCACAATCAGTATTTCAATTCTTGCAGACATTGGAAAGGAAGTTGACTCACAGGCCAACTCTCTGGCTCAATCACAGGCCGACGCACAGGCGATGTAATTGTGAGTAGCATTTTTGCACAAGTGAAAATTGAAAATACACATTTTTGGTATGTGGCTATGTTATTTAGTGTTTGTTTTGTCTCTAACAATATAAAATACAAAGTCAGGAGGTGACACTTTATACACAGTGTAAGTTGGATTCTACAAAGTGTCGCCTTTTTCTTGATTTTGTTCACACAAATCCAACCCACACCATATAGTCTCATAAAAAATGGCCAGGGTGGTGCTATGCCGATTCCTATTACGAATCCATTCATTTTTCAAAAGTATATCGTAGCGTTGTCATTTAAGTAGATTGCCATAAATACGTTGTTCATATACGCACTCTTCATTCTCATCTTTTTTCCTAACTCTTACTCGGACAAGCAAATCCCCTATGCCATCCATATTGGTACACTCTATCCATACACCACATCCTCCCTTCCGTGGATGTTCCACGGGTTTCGGCTAGTTTAAATTAATTCTCTTATTTGTTTTGTGAACTTTTTTACCAGTTGCCTTTTCAATTATACCTATTTGGTATTTCTCACATTCGTTATGTTTTCCATTTATATACCAAGGTTGATTACACCTCCACTCTTTAGTCTGGTTAATGCTTGGTTCTATCATTTATATAAAAGTAAAAAAGACAGGGATGCACATAAATACATTAACCATACTCAAACCTTTTCTCATTAATCCCCTCACTTTTGAGAAATGACATGTTGTCTAACTTGGATCCCTTCCCGGAATTATTCATTGTTTTTGTTTCCTGTTTTTCACATTCACGCCCTAAGTTCCCCGTAACTGACAGGCAGTTTCACTTCCCTAAACACATTATAAAAGCCGTCTTCGTTCAATTTTAAACATTGCGAATCGACGAAGATGAGGTCAACTTGTCTTATTCTGGTCTTTCCTCTGATGAAGAATATATCAACTCACCAGGATATTGGTAATAGTGTAGCAGCATAGCAAACCTGTTGTGCATTTTGTGATACAAGCACCAAATTTGGTACACTAGTAGACTATCATATTATGAAAAGATCTGGATATTGGGCCATCTCAGTTTCAGAGATTTGATTTTTGCAAGATTTCGATTCGATTGGGATCGAAGAGAACACCTTCTTCGTCTTCTGTACAGTGAAGTTGCCAGCCCTGAATTCTCTGGCTACATCTGGGTGCTTCATTGGGAGTGCAACCGTGTCCCTCAGGTGAACAGGGACCCACCTGGCATAGTGTGTGTGGTCTAAGGCATGGAACCATGGGACCAGTTCCGTCAGGGCATCAAGGTACGTCGTGAATGAAGCCTGCCGCAGAGAACGCACGTAGACCAGTACCAACATCTCTAGTTCCAGCACAGTTGCCCAGTACTGAAAGTTGGGAATGTCTTCTCCTCTCTGGTGACACCAGTCTTCGAACTCAGGCAGGTCTTCTGCATCATCAGCATATGTCATACAGTGGCGTTCATACGCACGGTGTTGCAGGATGTGCAGTGCCACTGCAGTGATTTGATGAGCTCTTCTTGTGCGGGTGACGTGGGCAGCTCGTAGGAAGGAGTCGGCCGTCCCTGGCGTTGCAATCTCAGCTTGCAAAATCTGCAAATCTTGCAAAAATCAAATCTCTGAATCTGAGATGGCCCAATATCCAGATCTTTTCATAATATGATAGTCTACTAGTGTGCCAAATTTGGTGCTTGTATCACAAAATGCACAATTCTTTTGAATATTTGGGCTAAGCCGCCCCACTATAAGTTTCGTTTGGTATTAAACACTGTTAATGAGAGCTTTGTATGTGATTAATTATATAACTAATTATTTATTTTTCCACTTTATTACAGCAATTCAAATATTGTGAATGTCCCAGCAGAATTTCAAGTTGTTCCTCAAGAGTTTCACAACGAACTGAATACGGGTTTGAACAACCTACCTCCCAGATGCCTCAGAATATTCCTCAGAATATTCACTCAACGAATTTATTCAATGTTTCACCATTCTTAGAAGATTACCACCATCATAGTCTACCCCTGGTAATTCATTATTCATCTCTCTGACTGACATCAATAAACGAGAGTTGACATTTATTTATTTATTGACAATACGATGTATCTTTTAATCATTCCTCCTAATGTTTTTTCTTTCTTTTTTTTAAACAGAATATAACACCTCAAACAAACCCTTTATTAACAGAGATGAGAGTTGAGATCGATGACCACAACCACGACCTCGATGATCATAACTTTTATTGGGATTATTTCGAAATCCCAAAGAGTGGTTATTTACTACCAACCTGTGATACCCTAAATTTTCATCTTGACGACCTTGACACAAAGCTCGATTTTTTGGAGGTATGGTTTATTTATTATATATCCTCATCCATTTACCTTCTCCTTGTTTCACCCTATATTAATATTTTCTCTCCCCTCTTGTCTTAAACAGAAAGAGATTCAAAACCTTAAGACATCTGGTGGGGCAGCTTAGCACCGAATTTCAAAGGGATGGGGACATGCCGGATAAAAGCACCAACATTTTATCAGGCAATCTTCAGGGTCCCAGCTATGATTCTATAACCGGCGCCAAGCGATACGACCACTCTTATTTGAAATTTTTTATTATTTGTGAAATTATTTTTTGAAAATTTTGGGGAAAATTTTTTTTGGGGGTTTTTGGAAAAGAATTTTTTTTATTGCAGAAATGAGAAATATAGTCTTTTCCGATCATTTTGGTGCAATTGTTTTTAAAATCGAACATCTAGAAGTATTTTAAAACAATATTTGAAAATTAGGTGTCTTGGGTGCATTTCCTCAGCATCTAAGCTTCAATTCTAGAACCGGCGCCAAACGATCCGAACAGCAAGATGCATGCACAATATTTATTTATATATTTTTATTTAATTACATGCATATTATATTAAATCTGCTATATGTTGAAATTATATCTGCTATATGTTGCTATATGTTGCAATTTTCCTTGTATTGTGTTTCCTTGTGTTGCAGGTTTCGAGGACTAGACTTCATGAAGATGGAATGGACACAGTGCATAATTTGCCAACAAACTACACCTGAATCCCTGCGCTGCCCCTTGAATGCATGTGGAGCAGACACATCAGCACCGGCGGCCTATGCATCATTCCTAGAAAATGTGGCTCACTTCAGAGAACTGAACTCGTTGCCGGTGCCGCTGCATTTCGGCAGTGATATCACTGTGGATGACCTCATCAGGAATCGTGCACAGTGGCACAAATCCTGTCATTCACAGTTCAATGCAAACAGACTGGAAAGAGCAAGAAAGAGGGAGAGAGATGTTACCCCTGAAAGTGGCACTACTGAAGGCAGGCGCCGGCGGCCGCGCCAATCGCTCAACAAGACCATCTGCATATTTTGCACTAAGCAAGATGGACTCCTGCATGAATTTAGAACTCTAGGCGCAGATGATAACATCAGGTTTATGGCCAGCGATCTGCAAGAGACAGAGTTAATGGACAGGATTGAAGGAGCCGGTGACCTTATTGCCCTGGAAGCAAAGTATCATCTGGCTTGCCTCGTTGGTCTTCGGAATCGGATCGGTCTCTAGTGAGACAAAGAGAAACTTCCAAGGATGAACCTGCGAATGTGAAGAAGTTCAAAGCAAGAGCTTTCGTAGAACTCCTCACACACATTGAAAATGAGATAGAAGAAGCTACATTTTGCTTCAAGTTGGCCTCATTGAGGCACCTCTACGAGAAGCGCCTTGCAGACTTTGGTATTACCAGTGACATCAACAAGGGCCGTTTCAAGGAGCAAGTTTTGAATCACTTCCCCCATGCCCAAGAGCAAAGTGACGGGAAGCAAGTGATACTCGTGTGTGAACAAGGAATGCAGGAAATGCTGAAGCAGGCGTTCAAACAGGACTTTGAGGGAGATGCTCTGATTTTGGCGAAAGCTGCCAGGATTGTACGAAATGAAATCTTCAGCTCAAGCGGGTTCAACTTTGATGGTGCCTTCCCCAGTGACTGCCAGCAGAAGGCTGTCCCGACCCAACTCAAATCCCTGATAACCATGCTGATGAAAGGGGCTGATCTGAAAGACCAGGACACAGCGGATTCACAGGCCTGTCTCACAGCTTCACAGGTCATCCTTTACAACTGCAAGAAGACCAAGAAGCGTGAGCAGAGAGCCCCAAGCGACACACAAGGGCCCCAAGTTGGCAGATCACGTCATTCATCAGACTGTGAACCACCCCTTCAGCTGTACATCGGCCTCAATGTGCACACACAGACAAGGTCCAAACAGCTGGTCACAAAGATGTATGAACTGGGCATCAGTGTCAGCTATGACAGGGTCCTGCAAGTGGAGAATGAAATCGCCACTGCCGTATGTGAAAACATGAAGATGAAAGGTGTAGTATGTCCTGTCCAGCTCCGCCAAGGTCTCTTCACCGTGGGGGCCTTAGACAACCTTGATTACAACCCCTCAAGCACAACCGCCAAAGGTTCCTTCCATGGAACAAGCATCAGTCTCTTCCAGTCGCCAACTGCATCAAATAGGGGACAGATCCAAGAAGGAATAACATTGATGTCAGGAGGGGCAAAGGCCCACCAGCTGCCACACTGCTTTACAAATGTTCCAGCTGTGGCACTTCCCAAGGCGTCGGTGGCTGTGCCCAAGCCAACCCGTGACATCACAGCTGTACATGGCTACCTGAAGAAGGCATGCGAACAAGAAAAGAAATGGCTGGAACATGCCAGTCAGCTCTTGGCAAAAGAAGAGGTGGTCAAGGGAGATTGTATAGCCTGGTCCACCTACCATGCCTCGTTTCAAAACAGTCCTGCTCAAGAAGTAGAAGCTGCCATCACTCAACTTCTGCCTCTCTTCAATGAGAAGGCAGCCACACCTGCAATGATCAAGCATGGAATGGATGTCATCCGTGAATCTACACAGTTCCTGAACCCTGGACAGATTCCAATAATAGCAATGGATGCTCCGCTGTATGCGCTTGCCAAGTTCATTCAGTGGCACTGGCCTACCACACACGGTGAAGACCAGTATGTTGTCATGTTCGGCGGACTCCACCTGGAGATGGCGGTGTGGAAGACACTTGGAGACTACCTAGACGGATCTGGATGGGCGACAGCAATAAACCAGGCAGGCATAGCCTCTGCTGGCACAGCTGAATCCTTCCTGAAGGCATCACACCTGACGAGAACCAGGCATGCCCACCAAGTCAGCGCTCTGGCACTCTCCAAGCTGCAACATGATGCCTACCTGAAGGGAGCTGCTGGTGCAGCAACTGAAGATAGGACAGAAGAGGACTGGAAACAAAGCATGATCACGAAGAGTCCAACCTTTCAGTACTGGGACACCATCCTGAGGATTGAGCTCCTGGGACTCACCTTCGTTCGCGCTCACAGAGAAAGAGACTTTCCCCTGTATGTCGAGTCTCTGAAAGCCCTGGCACCATGGTTCTTCGCACTTGACCACCATAATTATGCCAGATGGGTCCCGATCCATGACATGGAGAGCCTCCCTCCAACAATCGAAGAGGAGTTTATTGTCAGAGGCAACTGGGTTGTTCAGAAGACAGCCAGAAGGTTCTCCAGCATTCCGATCGACCAAGCCCATGAACAAAATAATGAGCTTGTGAAGGGCCCTGGAGGAGCAGTCGGCCTGACTGAAAACCCACCAGCCTTCAAGAAGTGGATGATCGCCGGACCTGAGCAGGCACGCATTCTCACTGAGTTGGAGCGGGAGTTGTACACTGCCATCTCAGAAGATGAACGCTAGCACCATGAAGAAGGTCTCTCTGCGCAGAAGACATTTCACGAGCAAACACTGGGCCTTATTCAAGTTATCAACGAGATGAGCAACCCGTTCCTAGATGAAGGAAGCGAGCTGATTGCACTCGACACGCGGCATGTGATTGAAGAATCTGTGGCCAACACTGTGCATACCATAGAAGAAGTGGGAAAGGCTCAGTACGACAGCTACAACAAGGCTATCATCACTGAACGAAGGCAGTCCATCCATGAGCCTGTGAAGAGGAACTCATTGCCTCTCTTCAGGTCACCATCCAAGGGGAAGAGGAAGCAGTCAGAGGATGTTTCCCTGTTGAAAGATGATGTGTCCCTCTTCTCTCGTCTGTACATAGTTGCTCAGAACAGGGATACAGATATGGGAACCTTCTTCCAGCATGAAAATCATCCGCACCCCCCTTCTCTATCTGAAAGAGGAAAACTGCGCCAAGGAAAGAAGTCAGACCTCATTGGTATCCTTGTGCAAGAACCACAAAACTCTGCAAGAACCATTTCCAAATTGAGGAAATGCACCCGAGACACCTAATTTTCAAATATTGTTTTAAAATACTTCTAGATGTTCGATTTTAAAAACAATTAAACCAAAATGTTCGGAAAAGATTGTCATTTCTGCAACAAAAACATTTCTTTTTCAAAAACCCCAAAAAAAAATTTCCCAAAATTTCTTTCACAAATAATACAAAATTTCAAATAAGAGTGGTCGTATCGCTTGGCGCCGGTTATAGAATCATAGCTGGGACCCTGAAGATTGCCTGATAAAATTTTGGTGCTTTTATCCGGCATGTCCCCATCCACTACCTAAGCTGCCCCACTAATCTGCTGAAACTACCTTTAACTTGTGCTGGGAAGAAACTGAATATATACCTCAAGAAAAATGTTTTTATAATATAAAGATTTTTATGTTTTCAATATTATATGATTATATTTGCTTTGCCTACAATTATTTAAATGAATTTGGATCAGGATTGAATGAATTGAATGAATGGGATCAGGATTCAAACCGAAGCTGGAACCCTGTCTTTCTGTTTGACTGCTGTTCTGTTCTGTTCTGCCTGTCTGTCTGTCTTTTTTGTCTGTGGGCTGGACATCTCAAAAAGTTGTGGACAGATTCGGATGGAACTTGGTGGACAGGTTGTGTGTGTGTAACAAGGAAGAAGAAGAAGAGGCATATTGATTCTTTAACTCTGGATTTTACCAATGGCAACCATACAGAAATGCAGGGACAAATGAATGACGTTGAAAATGCAGAAATCATCAGCATTACCTTGGAGTTTTCTTTCCCATCTTGCCAAGACGATAGTAAGGAGCACACAGCAGATTTATTCGTTAACATCGATATGCAGGTTCAGGAAGTTTTTACAGGTAAAACACAGCATTGCACATTGCAGCACTCGCTGGCCAGACCGAGATAGTGAAGGTGTTAGTGCAGTACAAAGCCAACATGAATGCGCAATCCCAGAATGGCTTTACTCCACTGTATATGGGACACAAGAAAACCACTTGGAGATTGTAAAGTTTCTGCTGGACAGCGGTGCCAACCAAAGTGTGGCCACAGAGGATGGTTTCACACCATTGGCAGTGGCTCTTCAGCAGGGTCATCAGGAGGTTGTGAGTCTCCTGATGGAAAGTGACACGAAAGGGAAGGTGCGACTGTCTGCACTTCACATTGCTGCGCAAAAGGACGACACCAACGCCTTTGCACTCCTCCTCCAGCATGAACACAAAACCGATGTCACCTCAAAGAAAGGAAAACAGTAAGAAGTCCGAATCTTACATAGAATGTTGCACTCTCCTCTGAAGCAAAATTAGAAGACCACATTCCATTTGCCAGTTATTGATGTACAGGAGAAGATTGTGTCATCAACGCCAAAAATGGCACCTTGCAGTGAAACGAAGAGCGTGCTCGTTTCTCCCATCGCCCCAGCCAGAGACGCTGTGCAGATGGTTGAAGATGTTTTCATGAGGATAAAACAGGTTGATCCTCCAAGTGGGACAAAAAGGGGTCCGGACACATGTAAAATTGGATTTTGTAAAATCTATACAACCATGTTGTGGGTACAGACAGATATTAGGGGTAGTTCACATGTTTTCCGATTGGGTTGAGATGTGAACATGTAAAGGGTAAATGTAATTAATGTAGCAAAATAATATGTAAATTTGGGACACTTAAAACTTGTGGAAAGATGTTTCCAGTGTTCCTAAGAATAGTTGGTGGGGGAAGGACAAAACGGATTCCTTGACATTGGAAAATTGTGACCAAAATTGGGAAAAAATGGTTGAATGGGATAGTTAATAGTAAAATTTTGTGAGCATTAAACAAAATGGTGCTCAAAGTGTGTGACAAGGATGAAGTAATTTGAATTGGGCCGTGTTCATACAGCCAACCACGAAGTTAGATATTGGTGGAACACGGATTTCTGCATGGAAGTGTTACAGGATTCGTGGAATGTTAAAGGTTGGACATGATCGATGGAGAACTTACATTGATTTAAAAGTGAATTTCCATAAAATATTTCCATAAAAGTAAGAGAATAAAAGGAAGAGAATAAAATTGAATGCAGATATTGGGAATGCAGTTTCTAAAAAATTAATTAGTTTGTGTTGAATGAATGAATGAATGAATGATCGTTTTGAGGCCATTTTTCCCTGCTGGAGTGGGGGTTAGTCTGTGTTAATTAATTTAAATAATTTTACTAATTAAATAATTAATTAATTAGTAAAATTAATTTAAAATTAATTATTAAATTAATTAATCAGTCTGTGTTTCTAAAAATTAATGGACAAAAATTGATGGACAGATTTTATGAAAATGACCACATAAGGATACAATACTATCTATGGGTAGAAGGTTCACCAAATAGAAAGTAATGATATGCCTTTGGGAGTAAAATTAGGCAAATTTGTAAGGGATCTTACACGGACTTAGCAGAGTACTCTTTGCTCATGGATTTCTGATACATATAAATTTGGATTTTGTCAGAATGCAATGTTGTGCTGTAGGTATCGACGGTTCGGCCGGACTAAAGGGACACACCATTGGATATTAGGGGGAGGCGTGTCCCGATCAAATGTAAGACAATAAATTACGACCAGGGGCCGACAAGGGCATTGAACCGGTCATCAAAGCATTGCGTAAGCAAGGGATAATTGGTGAAACAGGTGCATGGTGAACAGGTGCATGGTGAACAGATGCATGGTGAACAGGTGCATGATGGAACAGGTGCATGATATGCTGAAAGCAAGACCCAAGTGGAAGCCAGGTGGTTATGTGAGGCGCGTTTCCTTATTCTCATTTTTATAGAAATGCAAGTTTGAAATATAAAATTATATAAGAACAATGCGAGTAGAGATCAGGTGGCATGTTGGAGTATTAGTGTCGATCTGTGATCAAAACGCTTGGCCTGTGATTGAAATCTCAAAATGTTCAAATGAGATTTTGAACATTGGTGGTGGAACACGAATCTCAAAGAGGACGCGGACAGGTGCGTCAGGTGACAGGTGTGTGACAGGTGTGTGACAGGTGTGTCCCTGCAGGCAGAATCGACAGTCTGGATCGAATGGGCATCTGTAAGACCTTCCTGTCAATACGTTAGGGTTTGCCCTTGTCTGTTTGTCTGTCGAAATTTCTTGAGTATATAGCAATGACAACAAATTTGACATCACTGTTCCGATAAGGAGGGCAAAATAAAACCGAAAAACACGGTCCGTCCGTACGTCCTACCATGAAGCCGTGTGACTAGATGTCTATTAATTACGTGCTGTTTGAACATCGGTTGCATCTTGTCTATTAGTTACACTTGCGTGACTCGGCGCATTCCACGTGCCTCACCGCACGTCGTTTCAGAGGGACAGGCATATTTGACCATTTCCGTGTCTTTTGGGTCTTCATGGTGTTTTGGGTCTTCAGGGCCTTTTGGGGCTTCAGGGTATTTTGGATTCTCTGGGCTTTTAAGGGTATTTTGTGTCTTTGGGGTGTTTTGGGTATTTTGGGTTTTTGGGTCTTTGGGGTATTTGGGGTCTTCGGAGTCTTTTGGGTCTTCGGAGTCTTTTGGGTCTTCGGAGTCTTTGGTGTATTTTGGGTCTTCGGTGTCTTTTGGGTAAGCCTGCTGTCGGCTTAGTGGTTAGGGTGCTGCCTTGGGATCCTAGGATCCTGGGTTTGAATCCCGGTCGATCGCTGAATTAACACCACGGGGGTTGACTCAGCCTGTCATCCTTCCAAGGTCAGCAAATTGAGTACCAGTTCACTGGTAATTCCATGCGTGTTGCAAGAGGCGACTAACAGCGTTGGCGGCAGGAAGGGCATCCGGCTATAAAACATTGCTTCAAAAAGGGGACCACGGTGCCCCAAAAAGGCCAACCCCCGCTCTGTGGGGAAAAATGGCCTCTAAAGGTGGTTGTCGTTGTTGTTTGTCTGCTCGTCTGTCGGGTCACCTGTTGGACCACAACAGATAGGAGGTGGTCGAGTCACCTGCTGTGAATTGTCGGGGAACATTTGGTATACAACAACAACAACAACAGGCATTTTAAGGCCATTTTCCTTGCTAGAGCGGGGGTTAGCCTTGCGGTCCCCATGACAATCTTCTCCATATTGCCCTATTTTCTGCATCTCTCCTTGTTAACCCCTTTGCCCGCATTTCTTCTTCGACCATCTTCAGCCAAGTCTTTCTCGGTCTTCCCCGTCCTCTACTTCCTTCTACATTCATTTCCATCACTCTTCTCAACCAGTCACTTTCATCCTTCCTCAACACATGACCAAACCATCTCAACCTGTTTCTCTTCACAGCATCCATCACAGGCTCTATTCCCATCATCTTTCGCAATTCATCATTTGTCTTCCTCTCTCTCAACGATACTCCGCACATCCACCGAACCATTCGCATTTCCACCCTTTCCAGCCTTCGTTGCTGCTCTACGTTCATTACCTATGTCTCGCTCCCATAAATCATAACACTTCTCACACATGCAGCATACAGCTTTCCCTTCAGCTTCAACGACACTCCCCTCCTCGTCAGCACGCCACTCAGTTCCCGAAACTTCTTCCATGCACATCTCACTCGAGCAACCGCTGCCGAGTCTGATCCACCTTCTCCATTCAGCATGTCTCCTAGGTAACAAAATGTTTTCACACCTTCCAGCTTCACGCCGTCTCCAAGATCCAACTCAACATTTCCTCCATCTGCAGCTCCCTCTGTGCACACCTTTTTTTTTTTTTTTTTTTTTTTTTGTATACAAGATCGAGGCTCGTGAAAGAGAGAACATTAATCACACAGAAAGACAAACAGACACATAAAACAAATAACATGGGAGCGGTAGACAAGATGGGGAGAGAGGGGGAAGGACACAAACACAACATTTGAGAGCAGGGACCGAGAGACATGGAGACATCGAGAGATCTGTGGGAGGGAGAGGGCTTTGGGGGGGAGGCATGTGCAGGGGGGGGGGGGTGGGATAGGTATAAACATATGGACACTGCCAGGATTTCCAGGAAAGAAGTTGGAATTTCAAACAAGGTGGATCTGGGGTGAATTAGTGGGGGTAGAAAAGATCAAGGTTTTGGATGGGGGAAGATAAGAGATGGTGGTGAACAGCTGTTTTAAAGACCTGGAGGGAGGAGAGGGATTGAAGGGAGTGTGGGAGTTTGTTCCAGAGGTGGGAGAAAAGAGGAATGAAAGAGTGAAGGTGAGCAGAGAGCCGAGATTTCGGCAGTTTAACCATCAGAGGGTTGCTGGCAGATCTTGTGCGACCTGTAGGAATATTTGGGGGACAGAGCACAGAGAGAGCTGGGGGAGCAAGGCTGGAGAGGAGTCGGTAGAAGACAGAAAGACCACCTACCTGCCTGCGGTGAGTGAAAGGCCCTCAGAGATAGCTTCATCGCGGGAGATTCCAATGATTTTGAAAGCTTTGGATTCAACAGCGTGAAGCCGAGCCAGGTGTGAGGCAGGAGCACCAGCCCATAGGGGAGAACAGTATTCCATTGAGCTGCGGATGAAAGCCTTGTATGTGGTGAGGAACTCAGGTGTGCCGAGGAAGGACTTCGCACGGCGGAGGATGCCCAGTCGGCGACTGGCTTTGGAGGCCAGCTTGGAAATGTGGTTTTCCCAAGAAAGATCATGGCAGATAGTGAGACCCAAAAGCTTGAGCGACAGAACTTCTTGGAGAGGATTGTTGAGAAAGTAGATGGGAGGGTTGTCCAGTCGATCTTTTCGGAGAGACATAGTAAGAGAGTGAGATTTGTCAGGATTGAAAGACATGTTCCACTTGTTAGACCAGTCTGTGATTTTGTCCAGGTCTTCAGAGAGTGAGGAGGCTGCAGACTGCCGATCTGAGGGAAGAGGAATGGAGTGGCAGAGAGTGGAGTCATCAGCAAAGAGATAGAGAGGATTTTCCAGAGAGTCGGAGAGATCATTGATAAAGACCAGAAAAAGCACAGGGCCCAGCACACTTCCTTGGGGAACTCCAGCCTGAACAGGAAGGGGAGATGAGAGAAATCCATTCAGGGCCACACGTTGACTACGACCAGAGAGGAAGTCCGCAAGCCATGCATGGAGATTTCCATGGATACCATAGGAGGAGAGTTTGGTGAGCAGAGCTGGGTGCCAGACCGTATCAAAGGCCCGTGATATGTCAAGGGAGACAGCTCTGATTTCCTGTTTGGCATTGAGGACCTCCATCCATTGTTGAGACAGCAGAAGCAGCATGTGTAGAGTAGAGTGACCTGGTCTGAAACCAAATTGATGATCAGAGATCTAGCCATTGGAGAAGAGGAAAGATTTCATTTCCGAAGCAATGATGGATTCCATGACTTTGCTGATAATTGGGAGCAGGCTGATTGGTCTGTAGTTGCAAGGATCTGTTTTTGCACCTTTTTTGTGTAAAGCGGTAATGTTAGCTGATTTCCAGGATGCTGGCAGATGACCTTGAGCAAAAGATAGGGTGAAAAGAACAGAGAGAGGGTGAGATAGAGCGGCAGAGCAGGATTTTAGGACCCGTGGGCTGATGCCGTCTGGTCCAGTTGCAGAATCAGAGTCGAGGTTTGACAAAAAACTTGATGTAGCTGCCACATTGGTTAATGACCCTCTCAGACCACTACATTTTTGATGAACCCACTCAGCGCACATTGTACATTGAATGGAATTCACTCCGACACCCTTCCTGCACACAGCACACGGCCACTTCCCAGTTCTTTCCACCTCACCACATGCTTTACCACTTGCCATCACCTTCGTTTTTCCGATATTCACCTTCAGACCTTTTGTCTCCATACATTCCTTCCACTTGTTCATCTTCTCCTTCAGTCCATCCATACTTTCTGCAATCAACACCAGATCATCTGCATACAACAACTCCCACGGTATACCCTCCTTTACGTTCCGAGCCACCACCTCCATCACAGCTACAAATAGTAGTGGACCTAGTACCGACCCCTGATGCACTCCCACCTTCACCTCAAACTCACCACTGTTCCCGTCCTTCGTCCTTACAGCTGTGCGTGCTCTTTTGTACATTGCCATCACCACTCTGATCAACCATTCCTCCACTCCTAACTTCCTCAATGCCCATGTCACTACTTCACGTGGAACCCTATCGAATGCTTTCTCCAGATCAACAAACCCAAGAAACAACTTCTTCCTCTTCTCCATGTACTTCTCCTGCAACTGCCTCACAATAAAAAGCGCATTCGGGGAACATTTGGTATGTCCCCTATAAATAATTTTCACAAGAGCAGATGAACATACAACGGTGGGACAAATTGATTCTTGTAGTAAGTGTATGTAGGTTCCCGAGCACCAGAAGTGGCCGAGTATTTTTTGATCAGGCCAGTGTCAGCAGGTGATGACGTCTTAGTATTTGTTGTGCTGCTGGTAATTGGGATTGCGGTGACTATGGCAAATGGTATCAGCAGCGGGAACTCTGACGGTTTGTAAACGGTGTCGATGTGAGAAGAGATAGACATTGAAGATCAGAGAGGTGATTGGTTGAACAAAGCATTTTGAGATGTATGGGATGTTCTGCTCTGGAAGATTGAAATTGTGGTGTACAGGTGTATATTCCAACCCAAAGGAGGGAAGATGGTAGAGGTTGTCTCTGTGGTATGATGCCTTGGGATTGTAGAGGTTGGTTGTGAGAGCTGTACCTTTTGTAGTGGCTGAAGGAGAGAGAGAAAATTGGTTTGTTTAAAATAATCGTTGGTATAATGGTTTTTATTAGATGCTTGAAAAATTCTAATTGTTGCTGTTGTCCGAAGGTTTTTGTTTTTCAGCAACAAAGATGCTACAAATGGCAGGTGGATATCCTCAGAGACACAACACCAATAGGCTGCTCAGGGAACACCTGCACTCACCCAGGGTGCCAAACAACCCCAGCACACCATGTTGCACACCACCAGCACACCAGCACGCAGATGTTGCTACTAGTCATGATAGAGACACCGCTAGTACAGAGCGAAGCACTACTGAAACAAGATGTACGGCCAGCAATGGGAGAATAAACTTGCACCATCCTAACAAGTAGGAAAGATTTATTTGACAACTGGAATGGGGACATGCTGCTTGAGTTCGGAGATAACCGGAGGTCCTTTTGTTAGATAGCCTCGACATCTATTTAAAAAGGTTAGTTGGGGTTTAACAGTAGACCGGACCAGTAGGGACGATTGGGATATATCAAAACTGTTCAAAGATTGGGGGGAACAAATTTGAAATGGTTACTAACGGCTTTAAGTGCCATCATAGGCTTTATTCTATTAATTTCTGTAATGAAGCTTCTTTTAACTATGTGTGTGGCGAAACTTTCTCCAAAAAATCCTCCCAAAGGGACCCAGAAAAAACGACGGTGTTGTCTGCTGCACGAGATCAAGATGCCTCCTCACTCTTCTGACACCAATTAATGAATCATCCATGCACCCCCTCCCCCCCCCCCCCCTCAGCTCCCTTTGTATGTTCCTCCCCTTCTTCCCCACCCATTGACTGATGTATTGGATTGTGATGTTTTCAAAATCCCGGAGGGGTGCAGGAATTGGATGATCCTGTTATTCTTTATTGGTTTCTACAAGCTCTTAGCTCGGGTCTGATTCCCGACGACTTCGCTTTTCGGTCTGACTCGCGAAGAATTGCTGTCACCACATGGAGACCCAGAGGAAGGAGAGGCGGGCAACAAGGGTTTGATTGGTGACAATTTTACCGCCACTAGATTAAGCATTGCGGGTGTAGCTTTGTCTCGGTTTTGCATCGTCTTACGTTTTCAGTCCTACGATTGGAGTTGACGATGGCAAGATGAGGAAGGATGAGCCGGAAGCTTCTCCGGGCGCTAAAGGGCATAAGAAGATGCACTGCCGAGGACGAAGAGGCTCCTGTAATTCTACTCGTATCAAATTGTTTCTGCGACATGGTTCTTCAGAAACAAAAGGGACAAATGTGGAGACCAAGGGTCTTATTCAATGGTAAATATACAATACTTAAATGAATTTTTTTGTTGTTTTTTTTGTATACTGAATCGAGGCTCGTGAAAGAGCGAACATTTATTTCACAAACAAATCAACCAGACAAACAAAATATATAAAAAGAGGGAGCGAAAGACAAGATGGGGAGAGAAGGGGAAGCACACAAACACAACATTTGAGAGCAGGGAGAAGTGTGGGAGGGAGAGGGCTTGGGGGGAGGAGGCATGGTAAGGGGGGGGGGGGGGGGGGTGATACTTAATTATCATTCATGTCCTGGTACTTTCATTAGAATGATATTAGAATGATACTCAATTGAGAAATTTAATACATAGGAACATGAATTTCTTAAGCTTGGCACAAACTACTGACTCAAGCCAAAGTCAACTTGCGTGCTTTCCAATCTCTTGAGATTGCAGCATCCGTCGCAACAGATAAGTAAACACGACTGTAATGTGGTTCATGTCCTGGGTATTGTTCTATACCGACAGCTTAATTCTATCACCTCATTCTGTGTTGACATACAGGGATGAGCGGTGATTTCATAGACCTTAGGAATGCTTTCCTTGAATTTAATTATGATAACGATCACGGGTCGAATTATATTTCAAGAAGGCCCTTCGTAGTAGATTTTCAACCGTTTTGAAGGCGCATCGACTCTGGCGACCATCTTAAGGTGTCTCCACAGCTGTGCTTGGTTCCTTCAATAAACCTGTTACTTCTTCAAGAACTGGACTCGAGGCGACATCGGAGGGCGAGGACCGGGATCGGAATCCCACATATGCATACATACATATACATACATACATACATACATACATACATACATGCATACATACACACATACATATTGTTGTGAATATGAGGATTGTGTTTTTTTTATTGTGTTTTTTATTATTATTGCTTTATTCTGGACCCTCCTCACTCCAGTGTTGTATAAAGGTCAAAGGGCGTCCCATAATTAGGTCATAAACAATCACGTCAGCCAATCATAGATACCCCTGTTCAATAGTTATATCTTTATTCTGTGTATTATGGTAAGGCCTTGTCTTCCATTAAGATGACACTCCATTGCACCAAGTGAAATAAGATAGATTCCCTTCATTCTTCATTCCCATTCCCAAAACCTCCATTTCCCCTTTCGTCATTGCCAAGCCTCAATTGCCAATTACATCCCCTCCAAAACCACCATTGAACATGTGCTCGGGTCGGGGAAGAAGGGCGTACCCGCCCGTCGTCATCAAGGGCGGAGCCAGAGGGTCGCGCGACCAACCAGGGCGGAGGTGAGCACACCGATGGGCGTGTCCTGAAGGCCGGCGGCTTGATCGCCTGAGGCATATAAAAGCGCGAGCGCAAGAGCCGAGTGGTTGTCGGTGGTGAGGAGAAGTTGGACAGGGAGACATGCGTTGTGGTTGCGTTGAGTGGTTGGACAGGGAGACGTGCAAGTTGTTGGACCAAAAGAGAGACGAGTCCTGAAAAGAGCACGCGACGTCCACACAGCCGCAGCAGGAGGAGCAGCCACAGCAGCAACAACAGCCACTTGGGGCCTGGACAGCGGTTTTGAGCAGGGCCGCGAAGGAGCGGAGGCTGTGAAACGCGCCGATCGTGCTGCAGGACCCGTTGGACCTTCCTCTCCCTCCAGCCATCCACCTTTTCTTTTTTTTTTTTTTTTTTTTTTTTTGTATACAAGATCGAGGCTCGTGAAAGAGCGAACATTAATCACACAGAAAGACAAACAGACACATAAAACAAATAACATCGGGAGCGGTAGACAAGATGGGGAGAGAGGGGGAAGGACACAAACACAACATTTGAGAGCAGGGACCGAGAGACATGGAGACATCGAGAGATCTGTGGGAGGGAGAGGGCTTTGGGGGGAGGCATGTGAAGGGGGGGGAGGCATGTGAAGGGGGGGGGGGGGGGTGGGAGAGGTATAAACATATGGACACTGCCAGGATTTCCAGGAAAGAAGTTGGAATTTCAAACAAGGTGGATCTGGGGTGAATTAGTGGGGGTAGAAAAGATCAATGTTATGGATGGGGGAAGATAAGAGATGGTGGTGAACAGCTGTTTTAAAGACCTGGAGGGAGGAGAGGGATTGAAGGGAGTGTGGGAGTTTGTTCCACAGGCGGGAGAAAAGAGGAATGAAAGAGTGAAGGTGAGCAGAGAGCCGAGATTTCGGCAGTTTAACCATCAGAGGGTTGCTGGCAGATCTTGTGCGACCTGTAGGAACATTTGGGGGGACAGAGCACAGAGAGAGCTGGGGGAGCAAGGCCGGAGAGGAGTCGGTAGAAGACAGAAAGGCCACCTACCTGCCTGCGGTGAGTGAGTGAAAGGCCCTCAGAGATAGCTTCATCGCGGGAGATTCCAATGATTTTGAAAGCTTTGGATTCAACAGCGTGGAGCCGAGCCAGGTGTGAGGCAGGAGCACCAGCCCATAGGGGAGAACAGTATTCCATTGAGCTGCGGATGAAAGCCTTGTATGTGGTGAGGAGCTCAGGTGTGCCGAGGAAGGACTTCGCACGACGGAGGATGCCCAGTCGGCGACTGGCTTTGGAGGCCAGCTTGGAAATGTGGTTTTCCCAAGAAAGATCATGGCAGATAGTGAGACCCAAAAGCTTGAGTGACAGAACTTCTTGGAGAGGATTGTTGAGAAAGTAGATGGGAGGGTTGTCCAGTCGATCTTTTCGGAGAGACATAGTAAGAGAGTGAGATTTGTCAGGATTGAAAGACATGTTCCACTTGTTTGACCAGTCTGTGATTTTGTCCAGGTCTTCAGAGAGTGAGGAGGCTGAAGACTGCCGATCTGAGGGAAGAGGAATGGAGCGGCAGAGAGTGGAGTCATCAGCAAAGAGATAGAGAGGATTTTCCAGAGAGTCGGAGAGATCATTGATAAAGACCAGAAAAAGCACAGGGCCCAGCACACTTCCTTGGGGAACTCCAGCCTGAACAGGAAGGGGAGATGAGAGAAATCCATTCAGGGCCACACGTTGACTACGACCAGAGAGGAAGTCCACAAGCCATGCATGGAGATTTCCATGGATACCATAGGAGGAGAGTTTGGTGAGCAGAGCTGGGTGCCAGACCGTATCAAAGGCCCGTGATATGTCAAGGGAGACAGCTCTGATTTCCTGTTTGGCATTGAGGACCTCCATCCATTGTTGAGACAGCAGAAGCAGCATGTCCAGAGTAGAGTGACCTGGTCTGAAACCAAATTGATGATCAGAGATCAAGCCATTGGAGAAGAGGAAAGATTTCATATCCGAAGCAATGATGGATTCCATGACTTTGCTGATAATTGGGAGCAGGCTGATTGGTCTGTAGTTGCAAGGATCTGTTGCACCTCCTGCCTTTCCATCCTTTTGTGTACGTGAGTTTGTTCTGTGTGTCTTGTCCCTGGGTTAATTAAGTTTGTATAAGCTAGCGTTGCACTGTGTCTAATATCTTCTGTAAATTATTTTCTTATCTTTCCTTCTTCCTTGGTTACTTTTGAGCATGTAAATAGCAGGAATAAATTTAGTAGTATTTCCAACCTTTTTGTCTTCTTCTTCTTCTTCTTCTTCACATCCGTGTCGCCTTTGTCTTTTCCCTATTGAATATCTGTGGCGCGATCCGGCCAACGTTCGGGAATCGGGTTAGTCGGGGTAACTGTTCGGCCGCGGTGCCATCCGCTCGGCAAATCAACATCCTTATCCGCGGTCCGTAACAATATATATATATATACAGTGGAACCTTGACTTACGAGTGCACCAACTTACGAGTTTTCCGAGATACGAGCCGTCGCTCGGGCGGTTTATTGCTTTGAGATGCGAGCCGAGATCTGAGTTACGAGCTTACGCCACCCGCCACCAGGTGGGTTCCGGTCACGTGGTTATCTTGCCGTGCAAGCATATCTGCCGTATATCGCTGCTGTTTTGTTTTCGCATGTTGGTTATTTTGGAGCTTACGCCAGCCGCCACCAGGTGGGTTCCGGTCACGTGGTTATCTTGCCTTGCAAGCATATCTGCCGTATATCGCTGCTGTTTTGTTTTCGCATGTTGGTTATTTTGGAGCTTACGCCAGCCGCCACCAGGTGGGTTCCGGTCACGTGGTTATCTTGCCGTGCAAGCATCTCTGCCGTATATCGCTGCTGTTTTGTTTTCGCATGTTGGTTATTTTGGAAAATTTCTTAGTTTTAACCATGGGTTCTAAGTAATTGAGTGCCAAGGGCAGTACTGAGAAGAAGAAGAGGATGATGTGCTTGGATATAAAACACGCAATCG
This sequence comes from Myxine glutinosa, assembly GCF_964187855.1. NCBI lineage: Eukaryota > Metazoa > Chordata > Myxini > Myxiniformes > Myxinidae > Myxine > Myxine glutinosa. The sequence goes on from NC_136263.1 coordinate 217,800,303, forward strand.
TCGAAAAACATGAGCGAGGTGTGCGTGTTGTCGACTTGGTGAGGCAGATGTGAAGGCAGCTGAAGATTTTATTATAACTTTTGCCGAACTGATAGAAGCCGAACGATACATCCCCCAGCAAATCTTCAACTGTGACGAGACAGGGCTCTTCTGGAAAAAGATGCCGAGGAGGACGTATATAACGGCAGAGGAGAAGAGCATGCCAGGCCACAACTTGTTCAGAGTGCCGGCGATAGCTCGCCTTCTCTTTGTGGAAGACACGGTGAGATCCTTAACATCCAACAACTAATGGGACGCAAACGGGGCGCCCAGTTTAGCGGTACACACATTGATGAATCACCCTGCCTGTGAAACACCGACATGACAGGTTATAGCTGGGTCGGGATTCAAACCCAGGCTGGACAGTTTAGAGTCAAGTGTGCGTACCTCCAGTCCAGGCCATCCTGCCAACTTGTATGCTGCATACAGGTGAAATATAAAGCGCGAGATATTTTTATATATACTGCATATTTAAAAAAAAATTGGTGTGGTTTTTGGCGGGCTGGAACGGATTAATAGCATTTCAATGCATTTTAATGGGGAAATTTGATTTGAGAAACGAGCAAATTGAGTTACGAGCTCGGTCACAGAACGAATTAAACTCGTAAGTCAAGGTTCCACTGTATGTATGTATGTATGTATGTATGTATGTATGTATGTATGTATGTATGTATGTATGTATGTATGTATATATATATATATATATATATATATATAAATAATTATATATATATATATAAATATATAAATATATATATATATATATATATATATATATATATGTATATATATATTGTTGTGGTTTTGCCATAAAGGCAAACCCCCTATAGTTAATTGCACGACAACATGTAGCCTGCAGTAGTTAGTTATTTCTTATTGAATGTAAAGATTAGCCCCTTCCCACTGTGTAGTAATCAAGACCAAATATGCGTTGAGAGTAGGCAGGATTTCAAACCTTCGTGTGGTTCAGGGAAGCCATTTCTAATGAGCAGGAAGGCGTGGCCAAAAGAACAGGCCCACGTGACCAATGACGGGTCGGGGACACTGCAGCAGCAAGCAACCAATGGGCCGTGAAACTTCCCCGAAAGAAAGGGGGAAGGAAAACTGAAACCTTCCTGGTAGAAGGAAGGATTGAAGGCCAGCACATGACCAACCTCAGCCAATGGGAGGCTGTGGAAATTCTGGAGGCTTTTGGGGTCTGATAAAACCCCCGTCCATCGCATTTTTGTTTCTCTTGCCCTTTTGGACTTCACCGATGCCCATCATCAGCTCATGCTCGTGGATTTTGAATCGCCGAGGACTCCTGCTCTTGCCTTTGTCCTTCGTTGACGACACTGCTCTTGCCTTTGTGCTCTTGCCCGGACCTCTTGCTTTTGTCCTTCGTCGACGACCCTCTCTTGCATTTTGCTACACCAGACGACGCTCTTGCTCTGGATTCTTGCATTTTGCTTCGACACTCCACTTGCATTTGTGCTTTGCCGACGCCTCTTGCTTGTCCAACCTGTGCTGAAGTTCGTACGTGCCGACTTTGAGACGGCGGTTTGTCCTTCGGACCTTACCTCATCCAGGCTGCACATCCGGATCGAGGATCGAACTGCGCACACCACGTGGCCACTTTCGAGTCAGTCCCTGCGAAGCACCATCGGGACGAGAATAACCAGTGTGTGAAAGTGTGAAGACGCCTGTAGGGTTTATTATTAGGTAAGAATTGATAAGGTGCATCTTCGTCACTGTTTCTCGGTGCCTCCAAAATAAAAGGCTGTACATTTTGTGTTACTTTCAAACCTGTTCGGGTACGTCTTTTCTCCATTGGCCTAGCATCATCCGAGAACGAATTTGGCTTGAATCAGGTCCATAAATTACGTCAGGTAACGCCGCTTTCCACACCGTGCAAATCCGCTCGGCACGCAATAAGGTGTGTGAAAGCGAGGGTTCGATCCCCGAGCTCTTCGGTCACGTGTCTTGAAGGTACTTGGGATTATTTGACCAGCAAACTCTTTGGCGCGTGGCTGCGAGGTTGGCGATCGGAATTGCTTAGCAATCCGTCAATCACGAGTTTAGTCGCTCACGGTCGGCGGCCTCAGTGGAACCGGAGTTCGAGGGGGAACAGGGCATAACCCCCCCCTTAGTACGTCGACGAACCCAGGATCCGCGACTATATATATATATATATATAGAAAACAGACGGCATTTAATATGGAATATTTTTTTGGGGAGGTGAACTTACTTTTCAAGATGACTTAGAACCAAAAGTTCATTGGAATTATGTTGAAATTATTCTAGATTTTGTTAATGTGACCTTTAAAAGAAACAAAAACCACAGTTGACATTTCGAAGCAAATAAATTGATCCTTGAAAGTGATGTAAACTGATATCGAACTCAATTCACGGACAGTACTGTGTTAAACTTCTGTACGTTTTCCAGAACTATCTCTTTATTTTGCACATTAGCCAAAAAAAATTTCAACAAAAACAAAAGCTAAATTATGACTGGGATTACGGACAATAAAATTACAGTTCAGTACTTTGTGTAACCCCCACGAGCATTCAGGAGAGCACGTACACGTTGAGGCATGCTGTTCACGAGATTTGCCAAGGTTTGGACAGGAATCGCTTGCCAAGCAGTGACAATAGTCTGCTGCAATTCACGCACAGAGGTAGGCTGCTGGTCCAAGTTGTCGATTTGATGCGTTAATTCTGCCCACAAGTTCTCTATCGGATTCATATCCGGGGACATGGCAGGCCACTCCATATGCTCTACACCACGGTCAGCAAGAAAGTGTTGGATCATGCGAGCACGATGAGGCCGTGCATTGTCATCTTGGAAGACAAAGTTTCCTCGAAAGGCTGCACGAGCAAATGTAAGCAATGTTTCTTCCAGAATGACCCTGTACTTGAACTGGTTCAGGTTTCCATTCAGAACAACCAGGTCAGTTTTTCCCCCTGCATGAAAAGCAGCCCAAACGGTCACCCCACCACCTCCAGCTTGGACTCTCGGCACTATACAATCTCGTTGTGGGCTTCATGCACTTGTCTGCGCACTCGGACACGGCCATCTTGAAGATAGACCAGAAATCTAGACTCGTCACTGAAGGTCACGTGATTCCAGTGTCCTGGCTGCCATTGACGGTGCTCTCTGGCCCACTGCAATCGGTGCTGGCTGTGTTGTCTGGTCAGGCGTGGCTTTCTCAGGGGATGCCCGGCACGATAGCCTGCTTGAACCAGTCGTTGGTTGACTAGCCTTCTGGATACAGGCACATTTGTCAGTTGCTGCCACTCAGCCCTAAGCCGATTAGCTGACTTGGTACGGCCATTGCAGACTAACCGGTGCAGCTGGCGATCATCTCTCCTTGTGGTTCTGCGTGGACGTCCTGGCCTCGGTATTGGAGTAGGGACACACCTCTGAGCATTTCATTTCAGGATCTTTGACACCTGACCTTGAGTGATGCCATACTGCCGAGCAATAGCACGCGGTTTCATGCCAGAATTTCGTAAAGCCACCACTCCATGACAAACAGCATTGTCAAGTTGACGGACCATCTCCAGAGGAAGAGGCAATAACTTTTGTAGACGTACAGCAGTTGTTTTCCACTAATACAGAATGCAACAACCGTTATATACCCGATTGTGAAGCCAATCGTCAAATGTACCTGTCCTTACATTTTGTCACGCCACCTGTGATATAATCCTGTTATTGACTTCTTGCTGCGAAAGACAATCAGTGACATGATTCTTTCAACAAAGACATCACCGAAGGGTAAAATAAACTCACCAGATTGATATACTGAGTTCAGAAAGGAAACCCAAGTCAAGAAAAAAATAATATTCCATATTAAATGCCAAGTCTGTATATATATATAAATATACAGACTTGGCATATCAATCTGGTGAGTTTCTTTTACCCTTCGGTGATGTCTTTGTTGAAAGAACCATGTCACTGATCGTCTTTCGCAGCAATAACAGGATAATATCACAGGTGGCGTGACAAAATGTAAGGACAGGTACATTTGACGATTGGCTTCACAGTCGGGTATACAAGGGTTGTTGCATTCTGTATTAGTGGAAAACAACTGCTGCACGTCTCCAAAAGTTATTGCCGCTTCCTCTGGAGATGGTCCGTCAACTCGACAAGCTGTTTGTCATGGAGTGGTGGCTTTACGAAATTACGGCATGAAAGAGCGTGCTATTGCTCGGCAGTATGGCATCGCTCAAGGTCAGGTGTCAAGATCCTGAAACGAAATGCTCAGAGGGGTGTCCCTACTCCAATACCGAGGCCAGGACGTCCCCACAGAACCACAAGGAGGGATGATCGCCAGCTGCAACGGTAAGTCCGCAATGGCCGTACCAAGTCAGCTAATCGGCTTAGGGATGAGTGGCAGCAACTGACAAATGTGCCTGTATCCAGAAGGCGAGTCAACCAACGACTGGTTCAAGCAGGCTATCGTCTCCTGAATGCTCGTGGGGGTTACACGAAGTACTGAACTGTAATTTTACTGTCCGTAATCCCAGTCATAATTTAGCTTTTGTTTTTGTTGAAATTTTTTTTGGCTAATGTGCAAAATAAAGAGATACTTCTGGAAAACGTCCAGAAGTTTAACACAGTACTGTCCGTGAATTGAGTACGATATCAGTTTACATCACTTTCAAGGATCAATTTATTTGCTTCGAAATGGCAAATGTGGTTTTTGTTTCTTTTAAAGGTCACATTAACAAAATCTAGAATAATTTCAACATAATTCCAATGAACTTTTGGTTCTAAGTCATCTTGAAAAGTAAGTTCACCCCCACCAAAAAAATATTCCATATTAAATGCCAAGTCTGCATATACATACATGTATAAGTGATGCTTGTGACACTTGAGAAGATGGGGGAAGGCATGGGCTGTCAAATGGGCGGAGTTTTTGGCACAGACACAAACTGTGCTTTTCTAAAAGCTGCCTTTACTCCGAGAGATGTCTGAGGGAGGTCACTGTGGTTTCAAGGCATGGCATCTTTACATCTGCCACCGAAGGTGCTGTCTGTTTGTTACTCCCACCAGGGAGTAATGCATTCGATCGTGTCCGTCCACCGGCATCCCATCTGTAGAGCCAACAGTTAAATCATATTTCTTTTAAGATCAAATGGATTCTCAAAACGTGCAGTTTGAGCAACCACTGGACATCTGTGAGTTTGATCTTTATCAAACTGGCAAGTGCGCATGGAGACAGAATGTGACCACACCCTGAATTGGTATGCATTAGGCCCTTTTGCTCTTGGGGCAACCTCGAGTACAATGGAAAGCAAATCCTCATGGCGCCAAGAAGACTACCCCGTCACTCACATCTACCCCTCCCTAAACCCCTTATCGGAATCCCTCGGCCCCCGATCTCCTCCCCCCTACCCCCTCCTCCTGTGAAGACCCAATCATCAATTCCCCTATTGTTCTGAATGATATAAAATTAAGCTAAGTTCGCTCAATCGAGGAAGAAAGGTCATTTCCGACTGGGGTCCTGTGCTGTGAATCCTTTGCTGTGAGTTCTATAATGTATTTCTGCTGCAACCAAATGAGTATTTTTCCCAGTGTTATTAAAATATTTCCAAGTGTTCATGGCCTTGTCTATGTACACAAAATTGTTCTTCAACACGGTCTATCAGTGGGATACAAAACATAAAATGGTCAGCCTGGTGGAGGTATGCTCTCTACCCGAGTGCCGTTCTACTTTATTCTTTGTTGCTCTTCCACGAGCCTAGACTTTGTCTACAAAAAAAAAATTCGGCCAAAACAAAATGGGCAGGTTAAGACTCCTGTGAGTTGAACATGTGCTGACCAAGGGTAAGCCTGTTTTTTGTATTGATTTAATAAGCATGTTAATTATCTTCAAAATGGGTGTTTTAATTTACACAAACACCCAGTTTTCATCCATGCGCTCCCTTGGAGTTCCCTTCGTACACATGCAACATTTTGGGGCGCTAGGTTTTTTGGTTTTGGAGTTATGGAGGAGACAGACTGACTGACTGGCTGGGTGACACACGCTCACATTTATTATTATAGATGTAATATATGGAAATATGATCGGCTTTTACTGCAAAGGTAACAAAACAATAGAAGCCATTACAACATAGTCATTATCAAGGATAATCGAGTGATCACATATACCTTATTATTATGTGAACTGTTTGTTATGACTTACCAAGCAGAAAGTCATTTTGGAAAAATGCAAAAATGGGGGGAGGGGCAGTGGAGGAAAATTTAGGGCGAACCTGAAACCATTTGATGTGACGAATCTCTGCCAAAGCGTTCAAACATTTCCTTTCATCCAAAACATCTGTTGGCAAGGGTGTCATGTCTGCGTCTGGACGATGACAAGCATGGGCAGTCATCAAGAAAGTGTGGGTCGGGGAAAGGGTTCCAGGGATGGGACAAGAAAAGGTACAAGTGCCAGGTGAAATACCAGTTTCAGCAATGAGGCAGAAATTTATTGTTACAAGTTTCATTTTATTATTACTCAACAAAACGAAAATACGATGGCAACCAATTTTGAATCAAATTGCTTCCTTCTGTGTTTTTCTTTCTTTCTTGTTCTCAATTTTGAATTTAAAAAAAACAAAGTTTACCGGTCATACAAATCATTGTAAACGTGTTGGGAAATAACCGAAACTTCAGTGTGAAGCAAACAACCTCATAGTATCGGCTTGAGAAGAGATGAATGAGTAAAATTAGCAAAAGTCTGCAATGAATTCCACTTTTTACCAATGCAGTTTTCATTCCCATTTTCATCGCCAAGGCAATTTGGTATGCAATGATTGCATTCAATATAAGCAGACACCACAGAAAGTTCTGGGATCGATCCAACAAGGTAAAGGCTGCTCGTGCTGATTTGATGGTTTCGCCATGACACACAAGGCAAAGATGCTCTGGCATATTTGTGAAGTACCCCGATCGCCCCCGCCACAGACCAATCAGTCCCTGAGCAAAAAACAAAATCGTCACCATCTGGGTAAAGAATCAAGGACATCTTGACTCGACAGACGAGGCTCACGACGAATTAAAATGTGACAAAAAGGAATCTTGGAGGCTTCACCTCTTAGAAATAAAAGGAAATCCAACCAAAAGTATGACAAATTTCATCGTTCGAATTAATAATTCATCAAATCCATGAATTTGTAATAAATTTTCCAATTCCAATCAGTACGTTTCGAAAAACCACGCCAACATTTTGAATGCGTATTTTACGACTTCCTTCATCTGCTTTGAGAGACCACCGGTCTTTCCCAACCATTCATTATGGCAAAATAAATGGTTACCCAAAACAGAACCTGTAAGGTCACCTTCAAATAAAAATGTTTTCAGTGAGTGGTAATATTAAAACAACAAAAAAAAACACCTTTAGAGGCCATTTTTCCCCGCAAAGTAGGGGTTGGCCTTTTTCGGGCACCGTGGTTGTTGTTGTTTTTGTTGGTCCCCTTTTTGAAGCAATGTTTTACGGCCGGATGCCCTTACTGCCGCCAACCCTGTTTGTCACCTTTTACGACAAACAGGGAATTACCAGTGAACTGGTACTCAATTAGCCGACCTCGGAAGGATGACAGGCTGAGTCAACCCCCCTGGCGTTAATTCAGCGATTGACCGGGATTCAAACCCAGGATCCTGGGATCCTAAGCTGGCACCCTAACCGCTAGCCCAACACCAGGCTATAAAGTGGTAATGTATATAATGTATATATATAATATACATTATAATAATGTAATGTATATATAATATAAGTGGTAATGTATATATAATATAAGTGGTAATGATCCAGACAAACTACGCAGCTTGTTCTGGTTAATAGATGGGGTCGATTACATCCGCGTATTGATTAGCCTGCTCTCGACAATAATGAGGAATCGACTTGGCCCATGTAAATGCTCCACCAGTTGCCAGCCTGCATAGCAGCAACCTTTCAAAATTTAAGATCAAATAAGGGTCAAAAAGAAAAAGGTAATTTGGAAATTCCGAGTTACATTTTTTTTCCATTACAAAATTGCATGATCTCCACTTGAATGGCATGGGTTGCACAGATGCATTATTTTTGCCTTCGTAAACTAATCCTTCCTGATTTTTGTCTCCCTTCCTGCAACTAGACCAGATGGCATCAGCCCAAAGGTCCGAAAATCCTGCTCTGCCACTCGATCTCACCCTCTCTCTGTCCTCTTCACCCTTTCTTTTGCTCAAGGTCATCTGCCATCTGCTTGAAAATCAGCCAACATGACCACTTTACAGAAAAAAGATGCTAAAACAGATCCTTGCAACTAAACACCAATCAGCAAGGTCATGGAATCCATCATCGCTTCTGACATCAAATCCTTCCACTTCTCCAATGGCTATATCTCGGATCATCAATTTGGATCCAGACCAGGTCATACGACTCTGGACATGCTGCTTCTGGTGTCTCAACAATGGATGGAGGTCTTCAATGCCAAACAGGAAATCAGGGCTGTTTCCCTCGACATATCACGTGCCTTCGATACGGTCTGGCACCCCGCTCTGCTCACCAAACTCTACTCCTTTGGTATCCATGGAAATCTCCACGCATGGCTGGCGGACTTCCTCTCTCGTCGTAGTCAACGTGTGGCCCTGAATGGGTTTCTCTCATCTCCTCTTCCTGTTCAGGCTGGAGTTCCCCAAGGCAGTGTTCTGGGCCCTGTGCTTTTTCTGGTCTTCATCAATGATCTCTCTGACTCTCTTGAAAATCCTCTCTATCTCTTTGCTGATGACTCCACTCTCTGCCGCTCCATTCCTCATCCCTCAGATCGGCAGTCTGCAGCCTCCTCACTCTCTGCAGACCTGGACAAAATCACAGACTGGGCAAACAAGTGGAACATGTCTTTCAATCCTGACAAATCTCACACTCTTACGATGTCTCTCCGAAAAGACCGACTGGACAACCCTCCCATCTACTTTCTGAATAATCCTCTCCAAGAGGTTCTGTCACTCAAGCTTTTGGGTCTCACTATCTGCCATGATCTTTCCTGGGAAAACCACATTTCCAAGCTGGCCTCCAAAGCCAGTCGCCGACTGGCCATCCTCCGTCGTGCGAAGTCCTTCCTTGGCACACCTGAGCTCCTCACCACATACAAGGCTTTGATCCGCAGCTCAATGGAATACTGCTCTCCCCTCTGGGCTGGTGCTCCTGCCTCACACCTAGCTCGTCTTCACGCTGTTGAAACCAAAGCGTTCAGAATCATTGGAATCTCCCGCGATGACACTATCTTCGAGGGCCTTTCACTTACTCACCGCAGGCAGGTTGGTGGTCTTTCCGTCTTCTAACGACTCCTCTCCGGCCTTGCTCCCCCAGCTCTCTCTGGGCTCTGTCCCCCAAATATTCCTGCAGGTCGCACAAGATCTGCCTGCAACCCTCTTATGGTTAAACTGCCAAAATCAAGACTCTCTGCTCACCTTCACTCCTTCATTCCTCTTTTCTCCCACCTCTGGAACAAACTCCCTCACTCTCTTCAATCCCACTCCTGTCTCCAGGTCTTTAAAACGGCTGTTCACCACCATCTCTTATCTTCCCCAATCCAAAACCTTGATCTTTTCTACCCCTGCTAATTTCACCCCAAATCCACTTTTTTGAGGTGACTTTTGTCTTCTTTCCTGGAAGTCCTTGGTATCCTTTCGTTTTATACCTATCCTGCCTCCCCCCAGGCCCTCTCCCTCCCACACATCTCCCGATGTCCCTGCTCTCAAATGTTGTGTTTGTGTGCTTCCTCCCCTTCTCTCCCCATCTTGTCGACTGCTCCCCTTTTGATATACTTTGTTTGCTTGTTTGTTTGATTTGTCTGTTTGATAAATGTTAGCTCTTTCACGAGCCTCGACTCTGTATAAAAAAAAAAACAAAAAAAAAAACGTGTGGCCCTGAATGAATTTCTCTCATCTCCCCTTCCTGTTCAGGCTGGAGTTCCCCAAGGCAGTGTTCTGGGCCCTGTGATTTTTCTGGTCTTCATGAATGATCTCTCCGACTCTCTGGAAAATCCTCTCCATCTCTTTGCTGATGACTCCACTCTCTGCCACTCCATATCTCAACCTTCGGATTGGCAGGCTGCAGCCTCTTCACTCTCTGCAGACATGGAGAAAATAAACTGGTCAAACAAGTGGAACATGTCTTTCAATCCTGACAAATCTCACAATCTCACCTTGTCTCTCCGAAAAGACCGTCTGGACAACCCTCCCTTCTAATTTCTCATCAATCCTCTCAAAGAAGTTCTGTCACTCAAGCTTTTGGGTCTCACTATCTGCCACGATCTTTCCTGGGAAAACCACATTTCCAAGCTGGCCTCCAAAGCCAGTCGCCGACTGGGCATTCTCCGTCGTGCAAAGTCCTTTCTGCGAACTTCTGAGCTCCTCACCACATACAAAGCTTTCATCCGCAGCTCAATGGAATACTGCTCTCTCTTCTCAGCTGGTGCTCTGCCTCACACCAAGCTCGGTTTCACGCGGTTGAAACCAAAGTATTCAGAATCATTGGTATCTCCAGCTCCCGGTGTGTAACCTGGTTAGAATAGGTACACCGTATCCCTGCTTGTCGTAAGTGGCGACTAAGAGGGTTGGCGTCAGGAAGGGCATCCGGCCATAAAAACATTGCCTCAAAAAAGAGAACCATGACAATTACAACTACATAAGGGCAGGGAAAAATCTAGCTCCAGCAGGGAAAATGGCCATAAAATGCATGTTGTTGTTTGTATTGGAATCTCCCGCGATAAAGATGATTCTGAGGGCCTTTCTCTCTCTCACCACAGGCAGATTGGTGGTCTTTCTGTCTTCTACCGAATCCTCTCCAGCCTTGCTCCCCCTGCTCTGTTTGTGCTCTGTCCCCCAAATATTCCTGCAGGATGCACAAGATCTGCCAGCAACCCTCTTCTGGTGAAACTGCCAAAATCAAGACTCTCTGCTCACCTTCACTCTTTCATTCCTCTTTTCTCCTGCCTCTGGAAAAATCTCCCACATTTTCTTCAATCATGCTCCTCCCTCCAGGTCTTTAAAACAGCTGTTCACCACCATCTCTTATCTTCCCCCATCCAAAACCTTGATCTTTTCTATACCCGTTAAAGCACCCAAAATCCGCATTTTTCAATCCCCAACTTCTCTCCTGAAATTCCTTGTAGCGTTCATTTGCTTTTACGTTGTACCCCTCCCGCCTCCCCTAGCCCTCTCCCTTCCACAGATCTACTGACGTCCCTGTTCTCTGCTGTTGTTGTGCTTGTGTGCTTCCCTCTCTCTCCCCCTCTTGTCTCCTGCTCCCTTCAACAACATGCATTTTAAGGCCATTTTCCCTGCTAGAGCGGGGGTTAGCCTTGCGGTCCCCATGACAATCTTCTCCATTTTGCCCTATTTTCTGCATCTCCCCTTGTTAACCCCCTTGCCCGCATTTCTTCTTCGACCATCTTTAGCCAAGTCTTTCTCGGTCTTCCCTGTCCTCGACTTCCTTCTACATTCATTTCCATCACTCTTCTCAACCAGTCACTTTCATCCTTCCTCAACACATGACCAAACCATCTCAACCTGTTCCTATTCACAGCATCAATCACAGGCTCTATTCCCACCATCTTTCGCAATTCATCATTTGTCTTCCTCTCTCTCAACGATACTCCACACATCCACAGAACCATTCGCATTTCCACCCGTTCCAGCCGTTGTTGCTGCTCTACGTTCATTACTCATGTCTCGCTCCAATAAATCATAACACTTCTCACACATGCAGCATACACCTTTCCCTTCAGCTTCAACGACACTCCCCTCCTCGTCAGCACGCCACTCAGTTCCCGAAACTTCTTCCATGCACATCTCACTCCAGCAACCGTTGCCGAGTCTGATCCACCTTCTCCATTCAGCATGTCTCCAAGGTAACAAAATGTTTTCACACCTTCATTGTATTGTATTGTTTCACACCTTTTCCCTTCATTGTATGTTTTATGTGTCTGTGCATGTTTTCATGTTTAATGTGTTAGCTCTTAAACGAGCCTCGATTCTGTATGCAGAAAAAAAAAATGAAAATAAAATTTTAATCACAGCTTCCTTTGAGATGGATAAAACTTGGTCGACGTCAACATTTTCAACCAAAAGGCGTTAATCTCTGTCCCTTCCAAGTTACATTTGCGATGAAAAGGTTAAGAGCCAGAAAAAATAGAACGTTCGTTGTGGCAGAACAAAGGAGAGATTCGTGCCAACAGCGGATGAATTACTTACAAAAACAGAAGAAGAAGAAGAAGAAGAAAAAGATTAATAATGAGAAGAAGAGGTTGCAAATCCTCCTTCAAATGCAAGTAATCTAGGTTTTATAACATGTAGCGAAATTTGGGATGCCTGTGGATTTCACTTGTGAAAAGTTCGCTATTCTCCAGAATCAAAAATGGAATGCAAGGTTTGATAAATAATCAGAGCAAAGTTAAAGGAGCTGTTTTGACAAAGGCCAAGGATGCCATAGCTGGGAGGGTACAAGAAGACCCCTGACAGGTGTATCGACCACAGATTGCAAGACGTCACATCTGGGTTTCTTCCCTCACCACCTGGTTGGTCGATTACCCCCAGCTGTCACATTCGGCAAGTGTGTGGCATTTTCATGAAGGAAAAAAAACCATGCAAACTCGCCAATAAACAACCCAATCCTCTTGCTTGGTCTTGGGTGAAGACCTTACTATGAGCAAAGGATGCAGAACCACACTGAAGCTGAACAGCGACACCTTTTCTTTACCAGTGCAGTACTTAAACCAGAGAGAGCAAAGGTTGAAATAAAATTAAGTCAGTTAGAAAGTGGTTACAAGTATATTTATGCATATTTAAAGCTAACGCCATGTTGCTGAATTTTTGGAAGTTGCTTACAAGATACAATTGACAAGATGCAATTGACAAGATGCAATTGGCAAGATGCAATTGGCAAGATGCAATTGGCAAGATGCAATTGACAAGATACAATTGACAAGATACAATTTACAAGATACAATTTACAAGATACAATTTACAAGATACAATTTACAAGATACAATTTACAAGATACAATTTACAAGATACAATTTACAAGATACAATTTACAAGATACAATTTACAAGATACAATTTACAAGATACAATTTACAAGATACAAATTACAAGATACAATTTACAAGATACAATTTACAAGATACAAATTACAAGATACAATTTGCAAGATACAATTTCCAAGATAGAGACAAATGTTGATAAGAATATAATAATATTGCAAGTGCACAGCATTCATTCAAACTCAGCTCTTTCACGAGCCTCGATTCAGTATAATAAGAGAAAAAAAAAAAAAAAAAAAACTCTCCTCTTTCTGAATTACAATTGTGAGCTAACTACAGTTAAATGAGGCAAATTTCAAAACAAAAAGGAAAACCACGACGGTAATCATCTGTCTGCATGGCGGGATTAACAAAACTCGTACCTTTCATTCTAGAAAGCCCGAATCGAAAAGGGAACACTAGCTTCCAAACGTGTAGTCACGACGACAAAAGCACAAAGATTGGAAGCAAGGTTCATGTTGCAAATGACGGAATTACTGATGTAATAAATGACGAATTTGTCGGAACACGAAAAAATCTTTATTCCAAACAGCATATTAAAAACTGTGTTCACGTCTCGTACGCCTTTACATCGTCCACGGCTATGGGATGGGGAATGTTCATGAGATATGTAAAATGTCTGTTTGATAAGAGATGGTGGATATGTTTGCCACGTGAGATCAAATTTGTGACGATAAAGAAATGAAAAATTAGCTGCTTCCTAAAATCTACCAAGCGTAGTGAAAATTAACAGCACAAACAAAATTATGAATCTTAAAACATGGTGTCAAAACTTACATATACGTACATAAATATACATTGCTGAAAGCTATGTACTCCAAACGTGTAATCTCACCTTTGTTCTCAACATATTGTTGTATAGCAGGGCTAGTGAGCGTGATGTTCATCGTAAGCTTTGAATGCAGGGCCGCTACCTCAATGACAGCATCATCTGGGTTTGCCTTCACCTCAAACTTCCCTTTACCCTGTGCCGCCACCTGCATCAGCACACATTACAAGCAAAGCGTCTGATTATATCACAGTGGCAGAACGCACATATTCATCCTTCCAACTACAAAAAGAAAACCATATAATCTACGGAGGTAGGTGAGCCAAAATAAAAAAAAACAAGCAGAAAAGTTCATCTTGTAAAACATAATTTGTTCATCAAATTAGTCAAACTTGTGTGACTCGGCGTTCCTCACCACACGTCGTTTCAGAGGGATAGGCATGTTTGACCATTTCGGTGTCTTTTCGTCTTTTGGGTCTTCATGGTGTTTTGGGTGTTCATGGTGTTTTGGGTCTTCAGGGCCATTTGGGTCTTCAGAGTCGTTTGGGTCCTCTGGGCCTTCAAGGGTATTTTGGGTATTTGGGGACATTTGGGTCTTCAGGGTATTTTTGAGCCTTAGGGCCTTCAAGGGTATTTTGGGTCTTTGGGGTGTTTTGGGTCTTTGGGGTCTTTGAGGTCTTAAGGGTATTTTGGGTCTTCAGGGTGTTTAAGGGTCTTTGTCATCTTCAGGGTGTTTTGTGTCTTCGGGGTCTTTTAGGTCTTTGGGGTCTTCAGGGTATTTTGGGTCTTCAGGGTATTTAAGGGTCTTTGTGGTCTTCTGATGGTTTTGGGTCTTCAGGGCATTTTGGGTCTTTGGGGTAATTTGGGTCTTCAAGGTATTTTGGGTCTTCCGGGTCTTCGGGGTGTTTTGGGTCTTCGGGGTCTTTTGGGTCTTCGTGGTCTTCAGGGTCTTTGTAATCTTTGGGGTTTTTTTTCTTTTCTTTTTTTTCGTATACCGAGTCGAGGCTTGTGAAAGAGCTAACATTTATCAAACAAACAAATCAAACAAACAAGCAATGTAAAAAGGGGAGCGGTCGACAAGATGGGGAGAGAAGGGGAGGAAGCACACAAACACAACATTTGAGAGCAGGGACATCGGGAGATGTGTGGGAGGGAGAGGGCCTGGGGGGAGGGAGGCAGGATAGGTATAAAACGCAAGGACACGAAGGACTTCCAGGAAAGAAGTCGGCACATCAAAAAGTGGATATGGGGTGAAATTAGCGGGGGTAGAAAAGATCAAGGTTTTGGATTGGGGAAGATAAGAGATGGTGGTGAACAGCCGTTTTAAAGACCTGGAGGGAGGAGTGGGATTGAAGAGAGTTTGTTCCAGAGGCGGGAGAAAAGAGGAATGAAGGAGTGAAGGTGAGCAGAGAGTCTTGATTTTGGCAGTTTAACCCTTAGAGGGTTGCAGGCAGATCTTGTGTGACCTGTAGGAATATTTGGGGGACAGAGCCCAGAGAGAGCTGGGGGCGCAAGGCCGGAGAGGAGTCGGTAGAAGACGGAAAGACCACTAACCTGCCTGCGGTGAGTAAGTGAAAGGCCCTCGGAGATAGCGTCATCGTGGGAGATTCCAATGATTCTGAAAATTCAGGGGCTTTTCAGGGGTATTCAGGGTATTTTGGTATTTTGGGTCTTCGGGGTATTTTGGGTCTTCGGATAATTTGGGTCTTCAGGGTGTTTTGGGTCTTTAAGGATCTTTGTCGTCTTCAGGGTGTTTTGGGTCTTCGGTGTCTTTTGGGTCTTCGGGGTATTTTGGGTCGTCTGGGTGTTTTGGGTCTTCGGGGTGTTTTGGGTCTTCGGGGTGTTTTGGGTCTTCAGGGTCTTTTGGGTATTTTAGGTCTTCAGGGCCATTTGGGTGTTGAGGGTCTTTTTGAGAGTCTGGGTCTTCAAGAGTATTTTGGGTGTTTTGGGTCTTCAGGGTGTTTTGGGTCTTCGGGGTGTTTTGGGTCTTCAGGGACATTTGGGTCTTCAGGGACATTTGGGTCTTCAGGGTATTTTTGAGCCTCAGGGCCTTCAAGGGTGTTTTGGGTCTTCGGGGTGTTTTTTTGGGTCTTCTGGGTGTTTTGGGTCTTCGGGGTGTTTTGGGTCTTCAGGGTGTTTTGGGTCTTCGGGGTGTTTTGGGTCTTTGGGGTGTTTTGGGTCTTCGGGGTCTTCTGGGTTTTTGGGTATTTAGGGTCTTTTTGAGCCTCAGGGCCTTGAAGGGTATTTTGGGTCTTTTGGATATTTGGGGTCTTCAGGGTATTTTGGGTCTTCAGGGGTCTTGGTGGTCTGAAGGGTCTTGGGGGAATTAAAGGGTCAGCAAAGATCTGAGTGGTCTCAGCAGTCTTAACGCAATTAAGAGGTTTAATTAAGAGGGTGGTAATATTATTTGAAGAAGAAGACGTTTTCGTCGCATATAAACATAGCGACAAACATAGCGACATAACGACATCACCATATACGTTTGCTCTATTATAATAAGATATAATATGATATGAATAAGGCTTACGATATGGTGTCAGTGTGAGTGTACCCAGAGGTAAAATGTCTAGTGCACCCCGAAGTGATGTGAAAGGTGTCGGCAAGCATGATATATTCCTGGATGTCATGAGTTATCCACCGATTGCGTTTCACGTCAACCAGAAAGGTCGAAAGAAAAAGGAGCGTATCCAGAGCAGAGCCGTAGATAGAGAGAGTTCGGTCAACCCGGTTTCAACTGGTCTGCCCTATGATTGGTTAAGCGCTGTCATGTGATTCACAGGCGCCATGTTGTTACCCAACCTCCGTAACTAGCAGAACACGCATCGCATTGCATGCATTCGCTTAGTGGAAGTTGGGATGGATGAGGGGAAGGAGGGATGTGTGGAATTATAAAAATATATGCTTTCATATATTTGAAGGACAGAATGTGTTTTTCCTGTGTAACGCTTGTGGAAATGGAACCTGGATGGGGAGGCACCATCTGTGAAATGGCTTTTGTCACGGAGTGCATTCCTACTCGGGTGAGGTCATGGGAGAGTGACCTCCCCAGGAAGTAAAATGGGGTGTTCTGTGGTTCTCAGCGATAAGCAGCTGTTGCGGGGCCTATGGGGCTTTTAAAATAGGAAACAGATGCCTCGGGGTGCCTCGATGTCTTGGGCCTATGGGCAACTCTGCATTCCAATGCTCTGAGATGAAAGGAGCTTTTTGCTATTTAACCACCGAGATCGAGAGAACTGGACTGATGATTGGAAGAAGCAGGAGAGAGAGAGAGAGAGCAGAACATCGTGTCATGTGTATTTTAAAGTATAACTATATTTTCGTGTAACTATTCGTTGCAAGAGTTTAATAAATCTATATTTAAACTGAGTAAGTTTTCCATGTGTCTCATTGAGTGTCCAAAGAGGTCACAAGCAAAGTTCTTTGACAAGTGGTGGCCCGTACGATTGCAACGCTGGAAGAGGCCGGCTTTGAATACGTCCAAGGGATTTTTCAAGGTAAGGGAGAGTTTCTTCTGTGTATTATTTTGTCAACCTCAGAAAGTGTCTGCAAACTGAACCCGGTGTGACTAAGAGTTGGACGCAAGGAACACATTTGCGATTCCTTGTAGCGAAATGTTATCTTGCAGCGATTTGCATACATAATTTGTGAACGATTGTTTTGGGAGCCGGGAGCACGGACGTGCAGGTAGATTATGACGAGGCACGGGCCGCTAGGATAGCGAGGCGAAAGAATGGAGTTATGTGCGCTTTTGCGTGTAAATTGCGGTAAGAGAGACACCTGCATGTCATTGGCGGAGCCGTGAGCTCCACGGTTCTTTTAACGAGCGGGTGAGTGAATGATAATGAGGAACTCATTTTAATTGACGAGATAATAAATTATCCGCGGCACGTATCGTGACGTCACGCCGTGACGCTCAAACAGGGACGCAAAGTGCGTTCGCATGCTCAGTTACCGCTTCGCGAGTCAAACCGTGGGTAAACGCTGAGCGTACACGGCACGTACGGGCGAAGCGCACATAAACCATCGCTCCGCAGTCCGTCTGACGCGCGCACGAAAAGCATGGCACCTAGATAGTGCTGTTAGCTGGATTCAAAATCCCATCTCGGAACCGTCTCGATAAATTTTCAATTTTCATAACGGGATCTCGGCTCGGCTCGGTTCCCGGCAAAGTAAAAAAAAAAAAAATAAAAATAATAATAATAATAATAATAAGGCTTCAAAAATAATGGAATTTCATTACAATATATAAACAACAATGAAAAAAATTCATTTCTGATGTTGAGTACTTAAATTCCGACTTAGCTTCCATTTACCGGGATGAAATTAAATACATCGCCTACATGCAGATGATCGGCCACCAATGGGACCGGGTTATCTCATTACAGTTTGTATTGTCGTGTAATTTCTTGCTCGGAATGTCAGAGAGGTAGAAAATGTTTCTGCCCAGGCATATTCGAGTCCCGGTTGGAGTTTCATTATCATTTTGTGAGTTGTGATCGCCAAGGGGCTCGCTCCCCCCCCCCACCCCGGTTCCCCTCCCCTCCCCTGCCCGGCAATGCCGGGTACTTCTGCGAGTAAATTATAAAGCAGGCGGTGTAGGGATCACCCCCCCTCCTTATTTTGACTCTGTGACTAAAGTAAACGTAATCAACTTATCAGGCCTAAAGTGGAGATAAGATAACCAAAATACTTTCACATTCAAACCGTCACACCAAACCCCGAGGGATTCTTACAATTTATAGATTTAGCGTTGCAATTAAACATAAACGTTCATCAAAAACTCATTTCATAAAACTACATAATGTATTGTACTTGTATTAATACATTGTGTGTAGAATAATCCGTTATAAACGTGTTTTTAATCTAAATAAACATCGTCCCTCCATTCACGGGGCCTCGAGCGAATCCCTCGATATTAATGTGCAAAAGACCATAGCAACCACATTCCGTAACTCGTCTCCAAGGACGGACACGTGACCGTAGCGGGGCGAGGGCGAGGCGGAGTGATACAGCGGAAGGATTCAACGGTTTAAATGAAGCCACGATGCGGCGGATTTTCATTGTGACCTTCATCCTGATGTCGTTACTTCCGCCACCAAAGGTGGATGGAGGTTATGTTTTCACTCCTGTCTGTTTGTCCGTTTGTTTGTGAACACAATATCTCAAAAAGTTGTGGACGGATTCGGACGAAATTTTGTGGAGATGCAGCGTGTGTGACAAGGACGACATGATTAGGTGTTGGTGAAGATCCGGATTCGGAATTCGGATTCGTTTGCAGTGCATTGTTTGTTGACAAGGGGAAAATCCTGGAACAGTGAGTTTACTTTATCTATCATCGTTTGTGTCAGTTCAGCTGCACTTGCGAAAAATGATGCTTGTGCAGAAGCAGAGTAATGAAAGCAAGGCTCAATAAATGCCTCTATTATGGAAAATATCTGCAGGAAGTTGGAATTTTAACCGGGATTTTTTTACCGAGAAATTGCGTCAGTCAATTTATCTCGGGACCGTCCCGAGACCGTCTCGAAAGCCGAAACCACCGGGATTTCATCCCGGTCTCGGCTCGGTTGACAGCCCTACACCTAGATAGATATCTGTTATTGTTTAGTGTTCCAGCTTGGCAATGGGCGAATGGGTAAAATAGTGGCACGAGGCTTTGACTTCGCCGGCTCATTGCGGCTTTTGCGGTCGGGTGCTTGTGACAGCATTATAAAATGCTGTGATTCATATCGGTTGCATGCAATTTGTAAAACGTGCTTTCAAAGAAGCGACTACTGCTCTCCGTATATAATTCCGTGCGGTGTACGTGCAGGGACAGGTGGGGATTGGCGAGTGCCGACTAATTACGTACACGCTGTGATAGACAGCCAATGAACGCAAGCGCTCAGAATGCCCGCAATGCATAATACACGGTTCATATACACAGTACGCACGGGCGGAGTGCGCAGCATATTACATCGCTTCGCTGGTTGACACGTACGCGAGCATCATTTAGAGAAGCAGCGCAAATGTTTCTTTCGTGTAAAGTATATTAATAGACTGCGATCAATTGCAGTACACGGTTATTGATTTTCCCGGTACAGATAAAAAGGGCGGTGTATAAGTGGGAAAAATAAACGCGGAAGTGGCGATCGCATTTTTACCACAAAATCATTTTATGGACGCTTAAATTAATGTTGGAATTGTGATTGATGTCGAAATAATTGAAGAAGATATGAATTGCCTTCATCCAGTAGTATATGATGGGTTAAAATGGAATAAAAAAGTACGCGTTTTTTGTCGATAGAAGTCACAAGTGTGCATGCGTGTAGATGGAAATGGGCATCGCATGTGGGTGACGTCATCATTTTCATGCGATGGGGTCGATTTTCGTGGATTTGGCCGTAGAAAACGCATTGCAACATTTAGCATTGTCACAAGTAGATGACAATGTAACGGTCAGAAGTTACGGTACCAGTTACACCACCCTCTTCAAAGAAATAAGGACCCACGATGCCAACATCGGCAACAGCGCACCACACAGTCACTCGATCGGAGTGCAACGGTCTTTCGTGTAGCATGCGAGGGTTGTTTTCAGAGTAATAGCGACTGCCCCCCCTCCATACGCACACCCCAAATCCCCCCTCCATACGCACACCCCAAACCCCCTCCCCCCACACACACACATATCCACCCCCCCCCCCCCCCCACCCACACACACAGACCCGCTAAAGTGAGGTGGTCTTATGCAGATAAAAGGCGGTGTTTTTATACTCGTATTAAAACCCATGGCGGCTTAATCTTAAAAGATGAGTTGCCGTTGGTTACCTGACAGGAGTAATTTCCCTGTCAGTGGATCAAGGGGTCTTACTCCTATTAAGAGGAGTGGTCCCAATTGTATGACCATGCATTGTGGCCCTTCGGGGGCATGATGCATGTGTTTGAATGACCATGTGCTTCAGCCTTGGGGTTGAGGCGCTTGTGTAATGTTATTGGGACAGTCTTGTTGACGTTGTGCCTTGGCCATGGGGTCAAGGTGCACGTCCGAGGCTGTTCAAATGTTTGACTTTTTACCTTTTTTCATAGTAAAAAAGGCAGGCCTTAACTGTGGCCTCATAACAGTTGCTTGTGGCCCCTCGGTGTGAGGATGCATGTGTTTGAATGACCATGTGCTTCAGTATTTGGGTTGAGGCTCATACAAGAGCTGGCAAAATGAGGAGCACCGGGAGTCTACATTAATTTTGCATTTTAAGGTGGTATGAGGCTGGTGCGTATCGTTACTCCCGCCGTTTACCCGCGCTTCTGTGAATCTCTTCACTTTGACATTCAGAGCACTGGGCACTGTAGTCGATGTCGTTTCTTCTGTCTGTTGTTCATCGCCAGTGTTGTTGTTTTTTTCTCATCTTTTTCTTTTTCTTCTTCTCCCAATTTATCTGCGTTGCTACCTGTCCCTCTTGCTCCCGCCCCTTCCTTCCTCTCCCCTTCCCTTCCTCCCCCCTCCCCCTCCCTTCAAACCCTTATCCCAGCTTGTCCAGCTTCTCTGCCTCGTCTTTGTCCCCGCTTTGCACCACCACCACCACTATCTATTACCTTCACTACCAGCATCTACTACCCTCATCCACCCCTCATTCTTCCCACCCCTTCTTTATGCCCCCCCCCCTCACTCCTCTGTGTCTTCCCTCCATTCACTCCTCTGTGCTCCCGCCCAACCCCCCTCCCTTCTTCCATTTCCCGCCCCCTACATCCTAACTCTAATCCTCACCCGAACCCCATCCCACCATCATCCAACCCCCTCCCATCTCACCCCCCCCCCCCCTTCCCTCCTGCGTCCCTTTCCCCCTCCCTCCCGCCAGCTCCCCGCCCCCTTCCCCCCACCACCCTCCCGCTCTTTGTGTAATATGACATTTTCACCTGTAATCATCCCTATATCTGAATCCCGATTCGGAAAATATACTTTTTTTTTTAAGGGTTTTTATTGCAGCTGCCATCTTGGATGAGTTAAATTTTACTCGATCAATAGGAAAATTGATGAGAGGCAATCCCATGTTACGGGGATGTAGAATTTCTATAAGGCAGAGCCATTGAATGTAAATTTGATAATTTCATATTTTCACCTGTCAGACAGGTGTTATTCTCACCTGTTTTTTTGTCATCAATATTATTAGAGATCATCTCTCCTGTTTTTCTCTTTTTCCTTCTCTTTCTCTGTTAGCCCCCTCTCTTCGTCTCAATCTTTCTGTCTCCCTTTCTCTCTCTTCATTTCTCACTTGATCTCACAGGTTGAGGCTCATACAAGAGCTAATGTAATTATGCACCATGCTGTGAAAATATATTTTGGATTCGGAATGCTTCGTTTGTTCCGATTGATGCATGGGGTGGAAATATGTCTTGCAGGTAAACGTTATTGTTTTTCCCTGAACCCCTTGTCATGAGATGTTATGTCTTCATTTTAATTGTTTATTATAAATCAATATTCATATGTTGTGGAGGTAATATTATCATTGACACAAAAATCAGGATTGTGGATTTTTGCCAGGATTTTTTCTCAGTGATTTTAAGATTGCTGTGTTAAAACAATTATGATGCCTACACCATGTCATTAATGACATGATTATGATTTTACACACTTGCACAGGTGATGTTGCACCTGTGATGGAAGTTTTGTCATTCATATCAACAAATGTAGAGAAAGTCAAAATTGTTCTGTGCAGACAGACAAGCATACGGGTTTAAATGCAATATCCTCTTTTTGATGGAGGTAATAGGATGATTGGGAAGCATATTTTCGCTCCTTGGAGGGCCCCCAAGAAGCGGCATTGTGTTTCCTGCTTGTGAAATGAGGAAT
Source organism: Myxine glutinosa (assembly GCF_964187855.1). NCBI lineage: Eukaryota > Metazoa > Chordata > Myxini > Myxiniformes > Myxinidae > Myxine > Myxine glutinosa. Next base: position 217,822,987 of record NC_136263.1, read on the forward strand.
CGGGCTGTATTGAGCTAAATGGTGTTCTATTGAATTTTATTAGGATTTTTTTTTGGCTGATGTTTTTTTTTGTTGTTGTGGGTTTGGAACAACATATTATTGTTCCTTTGATAGAGCTTGTGATTTTCCATTCTCTTCCAGGCTCCTTTGTAAGATTTGATAGGGAAATGGATTGGAGTGGACAAATACTTTTTCATCGGTTAGACCTTTAGGCCGAACTTTTGAGTTAGTTTTCAAAATTGAAGTTGGACCAAATTGGAAAAGGGATTATGCATGTTGTCTTTTAATTGGTTAAAAAGTGAGTTCTTAAAAAGGAAGCATTAACCACCTTTAGAGGCCATTTTTCCCCGCAAAGTGGGGGTTGGCCTTTTTCGGGAACCGTGCTTGTTGTTCTTTTTCGGTCCCCTATTTGAAGCAATGTTTTACGGCCGGATGCCCTTCCTGACGCCAACCCTTTTTGCCGCCTTTAACGACAAACAGGGAATTACCAGTGAACTGGTACTCAATTAAAAAGGAAGCATTGACATACTTAAATTGAAATCAGAAGATTGTGATAATAAACTTGATTTTTTTAGAGGGAGATGATTTGTGATTTTAATTTCATTTTTGATTTCATTTTTGTTTTCATTTTTTTTAATTTTTTAATTTTTGATTTTGATTTTCATTTTTGTTTTGATTTCATTTTTTGAGTTCATTTTTGATTTGACTTTTGGGTTTTGCTTTATGATTTGAATGGAAGAAATATTTATGAGATTAATTAAATGTGGTCGGTGGGCGAAATCCACAAAGCATGTATAGATGCACAAAGCCCTGTATTAATTAAATGAGGTCGGTGGGCGAAATCCACAACGCATGCAGATGCACAAAGCCCTGTATTAGTGTACTACAGAGGTATACGCATTTTTCAGAGAGGGTGCCGTGAAATCGTCACAAATATCCACGAATAGAAAGACTTTTTTTTATCTTTAGAGAAGGTGCTGTGCTTTCATGAAGAACCACTGATATGGTATACTATGTAAATAGAGGTCGACCTGTGGTGTACATACATTTATTTTGCGATTTTTGTTACGACAAATGCTGCGGCACCAGTCCTGCGAAAACTGCTCGTTTTGATGCCGAGTCGTGATTACGTTGAGTTCCTATGGTGGAAGCTTCTATAGTATACCTATGGTTGAGCTCCGTTTATTTCGGTTTGGTCACGGTGGAGGAGCGGATGGAATGACGAATGCTGCGGCACCAGTAATAGAAGCGGTTTTTCTCTTTTTTAATTTTTTAACGATTATTACCTTCGCAAAAGCGGAGGTTATGTTTTGATCGCTGTGTATTTATTTGTATGTCTGTGTGTGTGTGTGTATGTTAATCGCATAACTCAAAAAGTATTCAACCGAATTGCATGAAATTTGGTGGGATGATTGGTTATTATACGGGACACATTTGATTAGATTTTGGGAGCAATCGGGTCAAAGGTCAAGGTCAAGGTCACGAAAAGGTCAAAATCGTATTTTTGTTGTTCTGTTCCCTACACTCCCATGCCAAGTACAGAACAGTAGCTGCGGCGAAGGTATGCGCTCTACCGAGTGCCCGTTCTAGTTCGATATTGTTACGACTTCTTGTAAATAGGTATAATAATAATAATAATAATAATACATTTATTTTATATAGCGCTTTTCAAGAAGCCCAAAGGCGCTTTGACAGAGTACAAAAAACAAGTGCAAAAAGATAAAAATCAATAGGTAAATAATCAAAGCAAAATGAAGGAGAAGGAGAAGAGAGGTCAGGGGTTAAATGTTGAATGCAGTGTTGAACAGGTGGGTCTTGAAAGATGTTTTGAATGTGGTGAGTGAGGAGGAGTCTCTGATGGTGTGAGGTAGTGAGTTCCAGAGGGTGGGAGCAGCGATGGAGAAGGCCCTGTCCCCCCAGGATCTGAATTTGGTCCGCATGGGAGCGGGGGGGGGGGGGGGGGGGTCAGGAGGTTGGTACCAGCAGAGCGGAGGTTGCGGGTGGGAGTGTGTCTGGAGAGGAGGTCAGTCAGGTAGGATGGGGCCAGGTTATGGAGGGCTTTGTTGGTCAAGAGGAGGATTTTGTACTGGATTCTCTGGGGGATGGGGAGCCAGTGAAGCATATAAAGGACGGGGGTGATGTGGTCACGGGTCCGGGAATGGGTGAGTAGACGGGCAGCGGAGTTCTGAATGTATTGGAGTTTATTGTTGATTATTGAGGGTGAACCAAAGAGGAGGCTGTTGCAGTAGTCCAGACGGGAGGTGATGAAGGCGTGGATGAGGGTTTCTGCAGCCGTGGAGGAGAGGGATGGACGGAGACGGGCGATGTTTTTCAGGTGAAAGAGGGCTGTCTTTGTGATCTGTTTAGTGTATTTGTCGAAGGAGAGGGTTTGGTCAAAGATGATGCCAATATTCCGGATGTGAGGGGAGGTGGATACTGGGAAACCGTCGATGTTGAGGGCAAAGTTATGGGTGGATTTGGTGAGCGTTTTTGGGCCAATGATGATTATTTCAGATTTATCATAGTTAAGTTTGAGGAAGTTGATTTGAAGCCAGGATTTTATTTCAGTGATGCAGTTTGTCAGGATAGAGTGGGTGGTGGTGGAGATGGACTTGGTGGAGATGAAATGCTGGATGTCATCGGCGAAGCAGTGGAATTGGAGACCATGACGGCGGATTAAGTGACCAAGGGGGGACAGGTACAGGATGAAGAGGAGGGGGCCAAGAACTGAACCTTGGGGGACACCTTGGGGGAGGGGGGCAGTGGGGGATTTGCAGTTATTGATGGAGATGAACTGGCGTCTGTCGGAGACGTATGATTTGATCCAAGAGAGGGCAGTGCCGGTAATGTTAAAGGTGGTTTCAAGTCGGGTGAGGAGGATGGTGTGATTGATGGTGTCAAAGGCGGCGCTGAGGTCGAGGAGGATGAGAATGTTGAGGTTGCCAGCGTCAGAGGAGAGGAGAAGGTCGTTGGTGATTTTGAGGAGAGCAGTTTCAGTACTGTGGTTGGAGCAGAATTCGGATTGGAATGTTTCATACAGGTTATTGGCAGAGAGATGATGTTTGAGTTGAGTGGCTACAGCGCGTTCCAAAACTTTTGACAGAAAGGGTAGGTTGGAGATGGGTCTGAAGTTGTTTAGGGTGTCAGGGTTGAGTCCAGGTTTTTTCAGAATGGGGGTAACAGCAGCAATTTTGAGGGATGGTGGTACGATGCCTGTAGACAGGGAGGAGTTTATTGTTGCAGTGATAAGTGGAGAGAGAGCAGGAAGGGAGGCCTTGACAAAGCTGGAGGGGATGGGGTCAAGAGTGCATGTGGCAGTTTTCATTCCTATGAGGAGTTCAGAGAGGTCAGTAGGGGAGACTGGGGAGAACTGAGACAGGGGTTGGCAGGATAAAGGGGGGCAGGTGGTTTGAGGGGGAGCAGGTGCGGTGGTGGTTAAGCTGCTGAAGATGTTGTCAATTTTGCTTTGGAAGAATGAAAGGAAGGAGATGCAGTTGTCTATTGTGAATGACTGGGTGGTGGTGTCCAGGGGGCTGAGGAGTTTGTTTATTGTAGAGAAAAGTGCTTTTGGGTTTCCAGAGCCAGAGTGGATAATTTGAGAGTAGTAGGCGGAGCGGGCACGGGAGAGGGCATCTTTGTAGTGTTGTCGGTGGTCCTTGTAGGCTTGGGAGTGAATTGTGAGACCTGTTTTATTTCGGAGTCTTTCAAGTTGGCGAGCACGAGTTTTCATCAGGCGGAGTTCAGGGGTAAACCAGGGAGCAGAATGGGTGAAAGAAACTGTTTTGGTTTTTATAGGTGCAAGCTGGTCAAGGCAGGAGGAGAGAGTGTGGTTGTAGTAGTCAGTGAGGTCAGAAGGGGTGTGGAGGTCAACAAAGGGAGAAGTGGACATTTTTCCAGAGAGGGTGGATGAGAACGAGGTAGGTGAAAGAGCGTTTAGCTTACGGAAGTTGATAGTGCGATAATGCCTTGGTGCTGGGGTGGGGATGTTGATGGTCATAGTGATGGCTAAGTGGTCAGAGAGGGTAAGGTCGGAGCTAGAGAGATAATAATAATAATAATAATACATTTATTTTATATAGCGCTTTTCAAGAAGCCCAAAGGCGCTTTGACAGAGTACAAAAAACAAGTGCAAAAAGACAAAAATCAATCGGTAAATAATCAAAGCAAAAGGAAGGAGGAGGAGAAGAGATAGTCAGGGGTTAAATGCTGTGGGTTAAATGTTGAATGCAGTGTTGAACAGGTGGGTCTTGAGTGATGTTTTGAATGTGGTGAGTGAGGAGGAGTCTCTGATGGTGTGAGGTAGTGAGTTCCAGAGGGTGGGAGCAGCGATGGAGAAGGCCCTGTCCCCCCAGGATCTGAATTTGGTCTGCATGGGGGTGGGGGGTGGGGGGGGGGGGGGTCAGGAGGTTGGTACCAGCAGAGCGGAGGTTGCGGGTGGGAGTGTGCTTGGAGAGGAGGTCAGTCAGGTAGGATGGGGCCAGGTTATGGAGGGCTTTGTTGATCAAGAGGAGGATTTTGTACTGGATTCTCTGGGGGATGGGGAGCCAGTGAAGCTTATAAAGGACGGGGGTGATGTGGTCACGGGTCCGGGAATGGGTGAGTAGATGGGCAGCGGAGTTCTGAATGTATTGGAGTTTATTGGTGATTATTGAGGGTGAACCAAAGAGGAGGCTGTTGCAGTAGTCCAGACGGGAGGTGATGAAGGCGTGGATGAGGGTTTCTGCAGCCGTGGAGGAGAGGGTTGGACGAAGACGGGCGATGGTGCAAAATTAATCCAGTTGGGCAGACAAGGTCCACAATGTGACCACGGTTATGGGTAGGAAAGTTGACATGTTGAGTGAGGTTAAAGCAGGTGAGTATATCAGTGAAGTCAGTGGTTATTGTGGAGTCAGTGGAGTCCATGTGGATATTGAAATCACCGAGGAGGAGGATTGAGGGGGAGAGGGAACAGAGCTGGGTCAGAAAGTAGCAGAAGTCAGACAGGAATGATGGGTGTGGTTTGGGAGGGCGGTAGACGACTGCCATGACTGACTGTGTGTGACCAGAGAGCTTAAAAGCCAGGTGTTCAAATGATGGAGCAGATGAGATGGAGATGAGGCTGGGCTTGATGTCCTGTCGGTGAATTACGGCAATTCCACCACCTCGGCCCTCCGAGCGTGGTTTATTGATGTAAGATTATCCATTGGGTATAGTGAGGTTGAGTGAGAAGTAGTCCAGAGGTTGTTGCCAGGTTTCAGTGAGACAGAGAAAGTCCAGTTTATTATCCAGAATGTAGTCGTTCAGGATGAGGCTTTTGTTGTTGAGGGATCGGGTATTGAACAGGGTGAGCTTGATGTTGCTGTGTACGGTGGGGATGAACTCAGGTGATTTAGCCAGGGTTTGCAGACAGGAGGTGCGATCGTGTGCGTTGCTGTGACCAGGTGCGCTGGGACGATGAGTGGGAGTGCGCTGAGCCGACCAGAGTACGGGAATGAAGTGACCTGTTTGTAAGTAAACAAACTTACAACCAGAGCCTCTATGAATATATCTGGGTCGTCGCAGGAGTCCGTGGTATTTGATTGCAGGGATGCACGATGGGGTGGAGTGAGTATTGAGCAGAAGAAGCCTTGCGGCGGAGTACCTTAGAGCCATGCCAGGCAGGAGCAAAGAGACGAGTAAGAGGCCAAGGTTGAGGAGGACGAGTAGGCCTTGCCGCAGCGGCAGACGACCGCAGTCGCTAATCAAGACCGCAGCGGCAAACAGACACAGCCGCAAACAACAGCCACAGCCGCAAACCAAGACCGCAGCGGCAAACAGCCACAGCTGCAAACAACAGCCACAGCCGCAAACAACAGCCACAGCCGCAAACAACGACCACAAACAACGGGAGCGGGCCTGAGGAAACAGTGGAAGAGCTGGGCAGGCGAAGCCAGGAGCAGAGCCGGGACCGAGCAGAGGGCAGACCCAACGGCTAAAAAGCCGCCACGACCACCAGAAAAGGAGACTATGTACAATGACCCAGTCGGAGAAGCGGCAAAGAAGTAACGCCAGCGTCCTCTCCAGACCGGACCGGAAGCGGAGCGGAAGTCCCGAACGGGAAGTCCCGCCCGAACCGGAAGCGGGATATACTAATTGGTCAGGAGGTAGCCTTTTGCTATGTACAGTTCTCTTTTTTTTTTTCATTGTTGATTATACCACATGGATGTGGTGATACAGGAAATGTTTGTCTGTTCAAATGGATGATTATGATATGACTATGATTATGATAATGATGATAATCATTATAATGATTTTAAAATCATGACATTGTTGTGATTGACAGGAATGAGATCATGAAGTTTTCAGTGTAAAATGATTGCTTGGGCTTAAGGATAGCTTTTGAGCCCTGTAGGATTAATGATGCATTACAAGTAATAGAGTTGAATAAAGGGTCAAAATTTCAGCATGATTGGATTAAAATTGGCAAATATTATGAATTAATTGTCATTCATTGGTAGAACATTTCAGGAGTTTTACAAAATTTTAATTGTCAAGATGTTTGGGAACCATTCGAATAGAGATATTTTTTCCCAATGAGCTGTTCCATATCTGTCTGATCAATTTTGGCTGATTGTCTCACGAATGAAGGATGAGTTGCCTTTAGTGGTTGCAAAAGTCGAATTTGTGATATAATGGCCAGACAAGATTGAAAGATATGTCAGATATGATCCTGACAGAGTCATGACAGAGGCAGAACGGTGATTTGTCAATTGACAAAAGGTATGGGTCAAAGGTGACGACCAATGATCATATATCTCAGTCAGTGGATGGAACTGTTCTGGCAACATTGGGAAACGGCTTATGTATAGAGTTATCTAAAATGATTAATTTGATTTATGGATGAATATTGATAAATTGATTGAATTTATTTAATTGATTAAATTGATGAATTGATTGATTGATGAAAGTGTGGTCTCAAGAAAGAAGCCTTGATATATTTGTGAGATATTATCAATGTGAAGACAACCTTGGAAATTGAGCAAGGTGGTTAGTCTATATATAGATATATATATATATGCGGTTACCATTGTGTGATTCCCCCTTCAACAGAACGGGATATCTGCGGATTCACCCATTTCATACTGACCCGTTTGGCTCATCTGCAATACCAATCTGTGAGATTGGGTTGTGCAAAAGCCACAGGTGAGAGAGATTCTCTGGAAATCACCGTTTGGACAGGTGGAGAGATCCTTCCTGGAAGTACGAGTGGAGCTTTATAGGAACAAGCTAGGCAACAACGCATCCAACGCGACTTTGATAAAAGGTGGAACAAACCCTAGTAGATTTTATTTACAGTACATATAGTGCAGGTGTGTACAGGTGTATTCCAAAGTGCAGATCCTAGTAATTTACCTCATACATTGTGTGAATACTGAGTGTTATTCACATACAGGCAAAATGGGGAATGGAGCCTGTAAGAATACACAAGGACAACCAGATATTCCACAAAAAGGTACTTGTGCATATTATATGTTTGACCGTTATGGTGTAGAGGCTATTAGAGAGGTTGAAAATTGGTATTTATGGACAAAGGGACATGCTAAGGAGTTTCCAAGAGATGGTACATTTGAGCGAAGTCGATTGGAGAGATTAGGACAAGAATTGAAAGCCAGGAAGAAACAGAATTTAACAGTAGACTGGCTTGCATTCCATTATTGGGATGTTGAATCCAGGAAATGGGAACAGCAAGAACGGATAACGGACCTAGAACTTAAAATAAAAAGAATACAGGATACATTGGAGGAGATAAATGCACAACTGCCCTCGAAAATAGGAATAAAAGTGACAGTTGTCCCATCTGATTCCCATTTGTCTCCCCAAAAGGAACAGTACAGAGAATTTTTAATGGTTCAGGAGATAACCAAAGATCGCAGTGGCAACCCAGGGATCCAGAGATGCAGCCCAGCAATACAAGTGAACAGGTGGGCAGATCAGGCAATGACAGAAACCGATGTTACAAGTGTGGAAATATGGGACACTGGAAACGATGGTGTCCATATTCAAATAGGAAGACTAGTTCATAGGACAAACCAAGATCAAGGGTACCAGTGCTTACCGGTACCTCAGATAACGATTAGGCCTTCATTGCTGCAGATCCCAAATGACGACTGGCCTCAACAGATTAAATCATTAGACCAACATGAATAACTGTCGATGCTTCTTGTGTCTGAAAAGTTTTCGGAGCAAGAATGATTTTTACTTTTTTGCTTGTTAGCGAATTAATAATTAATTGATCAAATGCCAAAATTGGATTTTTTGGAACATGAATTAAAAGATCCAGAATTAGAGTTCATTCTGGAAGCCTCATATTTGCCAATTATAAATGTGGCTTTAGGGAGCATTTTGGGCAAAACAATTTTTTTAATTTACAAAGTTTAGAACGATTGCTTTGCAAATTTTTTGGAAACCAAGTGACAAGTGTCACATGATCATCAGGTGGGAATTTTGGACTATTGTTTTGCATGATTGATAGGTAGGTCAGTGGTCGACTGACATCTAAATGGATGTATTGTCAAATTTGGATAAATTATTGTGGGAACCGAAAGGGTAATTTCAATGTGACATTATAGGGGTTTTCTAAAAATAAACTTTTTGTCTATTTGTGTATTGGCGTTTCTAAAATTAAAGGACAAATTTTACGAAATTGAAATAAAATTGACACCCATCTTGATCTGTTAATAATGGTGCCAACGCAAACAAATATACATAATAAATGGAAATAGATAGTTTTATGTGGATGGGATCGAATATCCAGAGAATTCGTAAAATAAAATAGAAATATAATTTGATTATGAAGATTATCTCTTTTGTCAAGGGAGATGGAATATAAAGATTTGATGTGCTGGGTTATGAGCAGCCATTAATTAATAGTAAAATTGTGAGTAATCTTGGGATTCCATTTTTGATAGAATTTATATGAGAATAAAAGCTATTTATGGATATGAGCTTCATAAAAAAAATGAGGGAGTACAAAATTAGCCAAATTTGGGAGAGGTCTTACACTGACTTCCCAGAGTACTCTGCTCACGGATTTTTGACATATATAAACTTGCCTTTTATCAGCATATAAATTGTGCTGTATGTATGGATGTATATTAGGCGTAGATGATATGGGAATATAGGAAAGAACATCTTGATGAGTTGAACTATTGTGAGTTTTAAAACGGACTGCATTGTGAATCTTAAAACCAAGGGACAGACATGAACGCGCTGTTACGTAGTTTAACCTCAGAACGCGATGTTACGTGCACCTGCAACATATTTGTTAATCTGGCACACCTATATTGGCATACTGGTGTCAGTAGTATTCACTAGTTGCATAGAAATGGATGAGCAACAGTCAAGGGGGCGTAAGAACACTTACTTGGATATTTTCTACAAAAGTAGGGGTTTCAATAAGTGGTAGCTGTACACATGGGATTCATCAAATTAAGTTTTGGAGTTCAAACAAAGTCATTGGTTAACAGATGGGAATGGATAGTAAATAAATTCTTCGATGCTGGGTAAATTAAGTGAGATATTACAAAGACTTATAAGAGCTATTGTTCTTCCTTACAGCAGTAAAAATAAAATAAAAAAATAAAATAAATTAGATCCAACATTATGAATCTATAAATGAATGTGATAGGGATAAGATCCTCAATTTGTATTAATTATTTGATTGTGGGTAAAGGAATTAATTTATCGTAGTGGATTGTTAACAGCAGCCTGAAATATCCTGAGAGTGTGTATCCATATAATCTGAAATCCCAGATTTGTTTTTAAAAAACAAAATTTTGGTAGAGGTCTTATGTGGATGAGTACTTGCTTGGTAGATAAAAAAAGGTACTGCATGTTGGCAGCCACTTCGGTGGCCATTTAGGCCAAACAAATTGGGAGAAAATTGTGGTCAAATACATAATTTACAGATGGCTATTTGTAAAAGGGAATTTGTTGAGATGGGAAACATTTTTCGAAGGTTTATTAAAGTATTATAATATGACATTTGGCAAGGCAAACTATTGGATGGGGAAAATTCGATCTGTTTATAAAATGAATTTGTTGACCCCTTGAAGTTAATTCTTCGAATCATTGTTTCACTAGCATTTTGAGTTCAAATTGGAAATTGTTTGGTCGAGCTTTGGTTAAAACCATTGATTGCGGTATTTTGGAATGAATTGATAAACCATAGGAGATTGACAAGAATAGAAACAAATATGGACCCAAGATAGAAAGATTTTATGATGAGATGAATAATACCGAGATTAAAAGATTGAATCAAGTAATGTTGCAAATGAGTACAGTAGAGTTAAGATAATGGCATAATGAAAATGTTATGAATTGCGTTAGTTTTATCAGATCAGTGAACTCATATCACCACAAGTTACACTGTTAAATGAAAAAAAAAGAAAAAAAAAAAAAAAAGTGGGAGGACTATGATAATAATACATTATGCATAGTTTGCTTGTTTGCAGGATTTGTTGGGAATTAGATATTCCTGTTTGTGATTTTAATCATATACACTCATTATTAATGCATTTATTTTCTTTGAGTAGTGTTAAAATAACTGCATGAGTTGAATTTTCAAACGATATCGATTTGAAAGCGATTTTAAATGCTATTCTTAGTTTAGTAGTCAAATACATACCTGATTTGAATATTATTTGTGTGACGCATATAAATGAATATAACTTTTTTTGAATGTTTTAAGGAAAACAACAAATGGTTGAATGTGAAACTGTTATTAGAAATATGATTAGTTAAAATATGGTGATTTTATGATAAGATGTACCCTATCTGATTCAGTGTGTGTGGAAAGCAGATTCAGATATGGCTGAGTAAAAGGATAAGACCAAATCACATCTCAAATGGAGTGATAACAGAATTGGGAAGAAGTTCGAGAAAGAAAATTTGTGGCTAAAAATGACGTTAATCTTGGCATACACCCTCCTTCTCAAAGAATGATGAAGATATTCTCCTTTGTAAAATTGGAGATGGATGTTTACCTTCACCAAAGGATTTTTTGTGACCATTTGCCTGGATCACACTGCAACATATGGAAGAAAGGCAATCACTTACTTTTGTTTGAATGCCTCGAACATTCATCACGTCAGCAATTGCAGGACGGCGACATTTTACCCGCAACTTCTACGGGATGCGGTGACGTGTGTTATTACTTCACCAACTTCCGGGGAGCCAGCATTGAGCTGCAAGCGAACGGCTGTGTCTTTTACTCCACAACAGCTGTGCACGATTCTGCTGGTTGCTCCTGGTATGGACCATGGACAACTTGAACGCCATTGTCCCAACATCATTGCGGATGCATCTGGCATCTCTGTTCCACATCTTGCTTTTTTACCAACATCACATCAATACTTGCTCCATACTCCTGATGAGTGAGGAGGCAAGTCGACTACAACTGGACGAAGGCCTTGTTCAAATGAACTATGGTTCACAGCAAGAGTGGCAAGGATGATACATGCAGAGCAGGTTCAGTTAATGACTCCGCCCAGCTATCACAACAGCGGGAAATCCTACGTGAAATAGTGTAGGTGCTATGAAGACATCAGAAGAAAATGTTTCATACTTGAATTTCAAACACGAGTGATCAGCCTCTTCTCTTCTTTTCAAACAAAAAGTCAATATTTGTTTTGAAGCAAAACGTATTGCCAAATGTTGCAGATGCTTTATTATTTTAAAATGGTGAATTGAAATCGTTGTGGTAAAGGTGAAGGGTTGTATGCTTTATGCAAATGAATTGAATTGCATTGTTAATATGGAAAGAGTCAATGAATAAAGAAATGTTTTGTAATCAGATTCTTCCAGGATGACGGTGTATGCCTTGTGAAAAAATTGGATTACCAAGTTTGTGGTTTGAATATTTAATAAGTTGATGTTTAGATTAATGGTTAATATAAACAAAAAGAAAAAATGAGGGATTGTGGAATTGTAAAAATATATGTTTTCATATATTTGAAGGACAGAATGTGTTTTTCCTGTGTAACGCTTGTGGAAATGGAACCTGGATGGGGAGGCACCATCTGTGAAATGGCTTTTGTCACGGAGTGCATTCCTACTCGGGTGAGGTCATGGGAGAGTGACCTCCCCAGGAAGTAAAATGGGGTGTTCTGTGGTTCTCAGGGATAAGCAGCTGTTGCGGGGCCTTTGGGGCTTTTAAAATAGGAAACAGATGCCTCGGGGCACCTCAATGTCTTGGGGCTATGGGCAACTTTGCATTCCAATGCTCTGAGATGAAAGGAGCTTTTTGCTATTTAACCACCGAGATCGAGAGAACTGGACTGATGATTGGAAGAAGCAGGAGAGAGAGAGAGAGAGAGCAGAACATCGCGTCATGTGTATTTTAAAGTATAACTATATTTTCGTGTAACTATTCGTTGCAAGAGTTTAATAAATCTTTATTTAAACTGAGTAAGTTTTCCAAGTGTCTCATTGAGTGTCCAAAGAGGTCACAAGCACAGTTCTTTAACAGATGGATGAGTGGAAGTTAGGATGGATGAGTGGAAGTGGGGATGGTTGAGTGGAAGGAGCGATGGATGAGTGGAAGGAAGGATGGATGAGTGGAAGTTGGGATGGATGAGTGGAAGGAAGGATGGATGATGAGTGGAAGTTGGGATGGTTGGGTGGAACTTTGGATGGATGAGTGGAGGTAAGGATGGATGAGTGGAAGTTGGGATGGTTGAGTGGAAGGAAGGATGGATGATGAGTGGGAGTTGGGATGGATAAGGGGAAGGAGGGATGGATGAGTGGAATTTGGGATGGATGAGTGGAAGAAAGGAAGGATGGATGACTGGAAGGAGGGATGGAGTAGTGGAAGGAGAGATGGATGAGTAGAAGGAAGGGTGGATGATTGCCGTTTGAAGGACGGATGGATGATGAGTGGAAGGAGGGATGGAGGAGTGGAAAGAAGGATGGATGAGTGGAAGGAGGGATGGATGAGTGGAAGGAGGGATGGATGAGTGGAAGTTGGGATGGATGGGTGGAAGTGGGGATGGATGAGTGGAAGTGGGGATGGTTGAGTGGAAAGAGCGATGGATGAGTGGAAGGAAGGATGGATGAGTGGAAGGAAGGATAGAGAATGAGTGGAAGAAAGGATGGATGATGAGTGGAAGAAAGGATGGATGATGAGTGGAAGTTGGGATGGATGAGTGGAAGGAAGGATGGATGATGAGTGGAAGTTGGGATGGTTGGGTGGAAGTTGGGATGGTTGGGTGGAACTTTGGATGGATGAGTGGAAGTTGGGATGGTTGAGTGGAAGGAAGGATGGATGATGAGTGGGAGTTGGGATGGATGTGGGGAAGGAGGGATGGATGAGTGGAATTTGGGATGGATGAGTGGAAGAAAGGAAGGATGGATGACTGGAAGGAGGGATGGAGTAGTGGAAGGAGGAATGGATGAGTAGAAGGAAGGATGGATGATTGCCGTTTGAAGGATGGATGGATGATGAGTGGAAGGAGGGATGGAGGAGTGGAAAGAAGGATGGATGAGTGGAAGGAGGGATGGATGAGTGGAAGGAGGGATGAATGAGCCAAAGAATGGATGGATGAGTGGAAAGAAGGATGGATGAGTGGAAGGCAGGAGGGATGGATGAAGAGTAGAAGGAAGGATGGATGAGTGTAAGGAATGATGGATGAGTGATTGATCTTCCACTCATCCATCCTTCCTTCCACTCATCCATCCTTCCTTCTACTCATCATCCACCCCTCCTTCCTTCCACTCATCATCCATCTCTCCTTCCACTCATCCATCCTTCCACTCATCCATCCCGCCTTCCACTCATCCATCCTTCCTTCCTTCCACTCCTCCATCCCTACTTCCACTCATCCATCCTTCCTTCCACTCATCCATCCTTCCTTCCACTCATCCATCCCTCCTTCCACTCATCCATCCCTCCTTCCACTCATCCATCCCTCCTTCCACTCCTCCATCCCTCCTTCCACTCATCCATCCTTCCTTCCACTCATCCATCCCTCCTTCCACTCATCCATCCCTCCTTCCACTCCTCCAGCCCTCCTTCCACTCATCCATCCTTCCTTCCTTCCACTTATCCATCCCAACTTCCACTCATCCATCCTTCCTTCCACTCATCCATCCCTCCTTCCACTCATCCATCCCTCCTTCCACTCATCCATCCCTCCTTCCACTCATCCATCCCAACTTCCACTCATCCATCCCAACTTCCACTCATTCGCAACTGACTAAACAATGTATGAAACTCATGAACATAAAAATAAACCCGTCCCTAATAGCAGTAAGTTGCATGCACGCTTGAACGCACGCGCGCGTGCACTTGACCTTGGGTAACAACATGGCGCTTATTGTTTAGTTGGCCAATCTCTCTCCATCTACAGCTCTGATCCAGAGGTGTGGGAAACTAACGTTAGGCTGGAGACCAAAGCTGAAATTGGAAAAACAATATAGCCTATTTTACTCCAGAGCGTCCCAGGAATACCCACCCAAAATATCGTTGCGATCGTTTCAGCCGTTTTTGCGGTACATGGGAACGGACGGGCGGACAGACAGACAGACATTTGGTGAATTATAGTAAGATAAATCAATTGGAGTTCTGTGGCGTGAAAAGTATCAAATGCGGGTTACGTATCAACATTTGTGCATATTGAGTAGCAGCCGAAACCTGAATTATATCCAGGTTCATCCTGATCACTCCATATTTGCTTCTTCGGGTTCCTGCTGATTACTCTACTCCCACTATGTCCACTTCTCCCTTCGTTGACCTCCACACCCCTTCTGACCTCACTGACTACTACAACCACACTCTCTCCTTCTGCCTGGACCAGTTTGCGCCTATAAAAACCAAAACAGTTTCTTTCACCCATTCTGCCCCCTGGTTTACCCCTGAACTCCGCCTGATGAAAACTCCTGCTCGCCAACTTGAAAGACTCCGCAATAAAACAGGTCTCAAAATTCACTCCAAAGCCTAGAAGGACCACCTACAACACTACAAAGATGCCCTCTCCCGCGACCGCTCCGCCTACTACTCTCAAATTATCCACTCTGGCTCTGGAAACCCAAAAGCACTCTTCTCTACAATAAACAAACTCCTCAGCCCCCTGAACACCACAACCCAGTCATTCACAGTAGACAACTGCATCTCCTTCCTTTCATTCTTCCAAAGCAAAATTGACAACATCTACAGCAGCTTAACCACCACCGCACCTGCTCCCCCTCAAACCACCTGCCCACCCCCCCCCCCCCTTATCCTGCCAATCCCTGTCTCAGTTCTCCACAGTCTCCCCTACTGACCTCTCTGAACTCCTCATAGGAATGAAAACTGCCACCTGCACTCTTGACCCCATCCCCTCCAGCTTTGTCAAGGCCTCCCTTCCTGCTCTGTCTCCACTGATCACTGCAACAATAAACTCCTCCCTCTCTACAGGCATCGTCCCACCATCCCTCAAAATTGCTGCTGTTACCCCCATTCTGAAAAAACCTGGACTAAACCCTGACACCCTAAACAACTTCAGACCCATCTCCAACCTACCCTTTCTGTCAAAAGTTTTGGAACGCGCTGTAGCCACTCAACTTAAACATCACCTCTCTGCCAATAACCTGTATGAAACATTCCAATCCGGCTTCCGCTCCAACCACAGTCCTGAAACTGCTCTCCTCAAAATCACCAACGACCTTCTCCTCTCCTCTGATGCTGGCAACCTCAACATTCTCATCCTCCTCGACCTCAGCGCCGCCTTTGACACCATCAATCACACCATCCTCCTCACCC
Source organism: Myxine glutinosa (assembly GCF_964187855.1). Lineage (NCBI taxonomy): Eukaryota > Metazoa > Chordata > Myxini > Myxiniformes > Myxinidae > Myxine > Myxine glutinosa. The sequence continues at coordinate 217,838,744 of NC_136263.1, forward strand.
AACTTGAAACCACCTTTAACATTACCGGCACTGCCCTCTCTTGGATCAAATCATACCTCTCCGACAGACACCAGTTCATCTCCATCAATATCTGCAAATCCCCCACTGCTCCCCTCCCCCAAGGTTCAGTTCTTGGCCCCCTCCTCTTCATCCTGTACCTATCCCCCCTTGGTCACTTAATCCGCCGTCATGGTCTCCAATTCCACTGCTTCTCCGATGACATCCAGCTTTTCATCTCCACCAAGTCCATCTCCACCGCCACCCACTCTATCCTGACAAACTGCATCACTGAATTAAAATCCTGGCTTCAAATCAACTTCCTCAAACTTAACTATGATAAATCTGAAATTATCATCATTGGCCCAAAAACGCTCACCAAATCCACCCATCACTTTGCCCTCAACATCGACGGTTTCCCAGTATCCACCTCCCCTCACATCCGGAATCTTGGCATCATCTTTGACCAAACCCTCTCCTTCGACAAATACACTAAACAGATCACAAAGACAGCCTTCTTTCACCTGAAAAACATCGCCCGTCTCCGTCCATCCCTCTCCTCCACGGCTGCAGAAACCCTCATCCACGCCTTCATCACCTCCCGTCTGGACTACTGCAACAGCCTCCTCTTTGGTTCACCCTCAATAATCACCAATAAACTCCAATACATTCAGAACTCCGCTGCCCGTCTACTCACCCATTCCCGGACCCGTGACCACATCACCCCCGTCCTTTACAAGCTTCACTGGCTCCCCATCCCCCAGAGAATCCAGTACAAAATCCTCCTCTTGACCTACAAAGCCCTCCATAACCTGGCCCCATCCTACCTGACTGACCTCCTCTCCAGACACACTCCCACCCACAACCTCCGCTCTGCTGGTACCAACCTCCTGACCCCCCTCCCCCCCCCCCATGCAGACCAAATTCAGATACTGGGGGGACAGGGCCTTCTCCATCGCTGCTCCCACCCTCTGGAACTCACTACCTCACACCATCAGAGACTCCTCCTCACTCACCACATTCAAAACATCACTCAAGACCCACCTGTTCAACACTGCATTCAATATTTAACCCACAGCATTTAACCCCTGACTATCTCTTCTCCTTCTCCTTCCTTTTGCTTTGATTATTTACCTATTTTTTTTGTCTTTTTGCACTTGTTTTTTGTACTCTGTCAAAGCGCCTTTGGGCTTCTTGAAAAGCGCGATATAAAATAAATGTATTATTATTATTATTATTACTCTGGTACTGTATTTGGTTTGTACCACATCCTGGTGTTGTGTGGACGATGCTTCCTGCTGACACACTTATGGTAGCTTGTACATGGTGTTTAAAAAAACTAGTCATGCTATTACAGTTATTATGGCCAATTTTATTATCACTAACACTTATGTTAGATTAGGTCAATGAAAGGATCAGACCATGCATGACATTATAACATGTTAGATCAGAACATGCATGATATTATAACTTGTTATATCAGGTCATTGAAAGGATCAGACACTTGCGCATGCGCAAGATTGGAGGTCAAGTTTTTTCGAAGCTGCCCCGTGCGCTTACGTTTGCGAAGTTAAGTAATTTTTCACAATTGTGTTTTTGTCGAGACTGTATCTATCTTTCTGTGTGTGTACCTATAGTGTGTCTTTAGGAAAATTTTCGGTGTTAATTTTCATACATGTATACTAAATCGTCGGTTAATTCATGTCGCGTATTCTGAGGCCTAGTACTAGTACTAGTAGGCTTAGGCTACCGTCTCCGACCTTGTGGCTTTGTTTTCTCTCGGCGGTTCGTTGAATGCGCTGCAATTACTTTCGTTCTCTGTTTTGTCCCAGTTGTTCACCCCACACTCATTGTTTAATATCTCAACTCAAAAAAAAAAAAAAAAAAAAAAAAAAAAGTTCCTTCTCAGTTCTTATTCGTTTATTTGTTGTCCTTATTTGTTCGTTCGTTCTTCGTTCACGTTGTTCGTGATCACGTGATCACGTTGTTAAAGAAGTTTCAACTTTCCCCTGAACAACTGTTTTCTGTCATATATTATAACACCTTTTTCTTCTTCTCCTATAAAAGGATGCTTTCAACTTGCTCACCAAATCAGTTCATTCCAAAAAAAAATACCATCTCTTACAGTTCCTTTTTTCTACATTCCCGAAACTCTCCAGCACTCCACCCCTCCTTCAGTGTCCTCAAACGTATTTTTGACTTCGAAGGTCTCAAACTCATTTTGCAAGAAATGTTCGTTTCCCATTAATCGTACATTTTTCAAAATCCAATCTCACCCCTCCCCTCCAAATCTTCCCCAGCCCCCCTTCCCTCCAAAACTTCCCCATCCCCCCTCCCCTCCAAAACTTCCCCATCACCCCTCCCCTCCAAATCTACCCCCTTACCCCTCCCCTCCAAATCTTCCCCATCACCCATCTCTTTCAAATATTCCCCCTTGCCCCTCCCCTCCAAATCTTGCCCATCACCCATCTCTTTCAAATCTTCCCCCTTGCCCCTCCCCTCCAAATCTTCCCCATCACCCCTTCCCTCCAAAACTTCCCCATCACCCCTCCCCTCCAAAACTTCCCCATCTCCCCTCCCCTCCAAATCTACCCCCTTGCCCCTCCCCTCCAAATCTTCCCCATCACCCATCTCTTTCAAATCTTGCCCCTTGCCCCTCCACTCCAAATTTTCCCAATCACCCATCCCTTTCAAATCTTCCCCCTTTCCCCTCCCCTCCAAATCTTCCCCATCACCCCTTCCCTCCAAAACTTCCCCATCACCCCTCCCCTCCAAATCTTCCCCATCACCCCTTCCCTCGAAAACGTCCCCATCACCCCTCCCCTCCAAAACTTCTGCATCTCCCCTCCCCTCCAAATCTACCCCCTTGCCCCTCCCCTCCAAATCTTCCCCATCACCCATCACTTTCAAATATTGCCCCTTGCCCCTCCCCTCCAAATCTTCCCCATCACTCATCTCTTTCAAATCTTCCCCCTTTCCCCTCCACTCCAAATCTTCCCCATCACCCCTTCCCTCCAAAACTTCCCCATCACCCCTCCCCTCCAAAACTTCCCCATCACACCTCCCCTCCAAATCTACCTCCTTACCCCTCCCCTCCAAATCTTCCCCATCACCCATCCCTTTCAAATCTCCCCCCTTGCCCCTTCCCTCCCCTCCCTCCCAAACTCACCACACACCCCTCCCCTTCAAGACTCTCCCTCGCTCCTCCCCTCCAAGACTCCCCTCCCACCCCTCCTCCTCAAAGCGTCCTACCTGCTTCTTCCCCCTTCCAACTTTCACCTTCATCTCCCCCAACCTTCTGCCTCGCTCTTCCCCCTCCTCAAATAACACCTCACTGTGCCTCACCCAATCTCCATCAAACCTTTTGTCTGCCCCATTCTTCCCTTTCTCCAAGCTATTCTGAAATCTCTGACACACCTTCAACAGCTCTCCCTACCTCTTCCTCCTCTTCCACATCTTACCCTACCCCTACCCCTCCCCCCCCCCCCCCGTTCTGTATCTGATGCTCCCCCTTCCTCTTCATTAACGGTATGGACCTCAAACATCCGGGGCCTTCGCTCAAACTTGACTGATCTCTCCATACAGGTTGCTTCTGACAAACCAGATGTGATCTGCTTAACAGAAACTTTCCTCCTTCATGATGTCTCTGATTCCTTGGTATCTCTCCCAGGTTACTCCCTCCTCCGGGATGATAGACCTGAGCCTCGTCCTGGAGGTGGGGTTGCTATCTTTATTAAAAAAACTCTCTTCCAAACTCGCCCTGCACTGCCCTCTCTCCACCTCACCCCCAGGAATACCTTTGGCTTCGGCTTCCCCTTCGCTCCCACCTTTTGTTCATATGTGTGTTGTACCGTCCACCAAACAGTGATGACTCCATCTACATCTCGCTGTCTGATAATATGGACCAACTTCTATCTACCCACCCCAACTCTCTCTTCCTCATATGTGGTGATTTCACTTGTCACCATGCCAGTTGGCTGGGTGTGGGTACCTCTCTCACCAGCCATGGCTCTTCAGCAAAGGACTTCTGCGACTCACTGGGACTGACACAATCTGTCAATTTCCCGACCCGGATCTCAGTCAACGGAGCATCTTCTCTTCTGGACTTGGTTATGACTAACTTCCCTGAAAATGTCTGCTGCTCTTCTTCTGCTCCAATCGGTCCATCTGATCATGTGCTTGTTAAAGTGGACATCTCTCTGACCATTCTGAGAAAGCCTCCTCAGCGTCGGCGAGTCTGGCATTTCACTCAGGCCAACTGGCACAGTCTTCAAGCAGCCATCATTCATCTGGACTGGTCTCCCATCTCTACCGCCTCTGACATCATCTCATCCTGGGAATTCTTCCAAAGTAAATTACTCTCTCTCATGCACAGATTTATCCCATCTTGTCTTCAGTTGTCATACCCTTTCTCCCGTCCATGGTACACGGAATCTTGTGGTGAGGCTGTTGCCCAGAAACAACTTGCTTTCGTCTCCTGGAAAGCAAATCCAACGGAAGGAAATCTCATTTCCTTTCACAAAGCCCGAAACAAGTGTGTGTCCACCCTCAGGAGAGCCAGGAAACTATATCTCTCCGTTCTCAAGACCGAACTCTCTTATCTGTCTCCCTCTTCCAAATCCTGGTGGCGTCTGGTCAAATCTGTTTCTGGTGTTTGTTCCCCCTCCATCCCCTCCCTCACCTCAAACAGCTACACAGCTGACTCCGCACGTGAAAAAGCTGAATGCCTCAACTCTGTGTTTGCCTCTAAATCTTGTGTCCCAAACCCATCCCTCTCTGTACCCACCATACCCAGTCGTACCCAGCTGCTCCTGGACTCTGTGTCCTTTCCTCCTGACAATGTGGAAAAGTTTATATCAACCCTCGACTCTGATTCTGCAACTGGTCCTGACGGCATCAGCCCACGGGTCCTAAAATCATGTTCTTCCGCTCTTTCACTCCCTCTCTCTGTTCTCTTCACCCTCTCTTTTGCTCAAGGTCATCTGCCATCTGCTTGGAAATCAGCCAACATCACCGCTTTGCACAAAAAAGGTGCAAAAACAGATCCTAGCAACTACAGACCAATCAGCCTTCTCGCAATTATCAGCAAAGTCATGGAAACCATCATTGCTTCAGATATGAAATCTTTCCTCTTCTCCAATGGCTTGATGTCTGACCATCAATTTGGTTTCAGACCTGGTCACTCTACTCTGGACATGCTACTTCTGCGTTCTCAACAATGGATGGAGGTCTTCAATGCCAAAGAGGAAATTAGAGCTGTCTCCCTTGACATATCACGTGCCTTCGATACGGTCTGGCACCCCGCTCTGCTCACCAAACTCTCCTCCTTTGGTATCCATGGAAATCTCCACGCATGGCTGGCGGACTTCCTCTCGAGTCGTAGTCAACGTGTGGCCCTGAATGGGTTTCTCTCATCTCCTCTTCGCGTTCAGGCTGGAGTTCCCCAAGGCAGTGTCCTGGGCCCTGTGCTTTTTCTGGTCTTCATCAATGATCTCTCTGACTCTCTTGAAAATCCTCTCTATCTCTTTGCTGACGACTCTACTCTCTGTCGCTCCATTCCTCATCCCTCAGATCGGCAGTCTGCAGCCTCCTCACACTCTGCAGACCTGGTCAAAATGACAGACTGGGCAAACAAGTGGAACATGTCTTTCAATCCTGACAAATCTCACACTCTTACGATGTCTCTCCGAAAAGACCGACTGGACAACCCTCCCATCCACTTTCTGAATAATCCTCTCCAAGAAGTTCTGTCACTCAAGCTTTTGGGTCTCACTATCTGCCATGATCTTTCCTGGGAAAACCACATTTCAAATCTGGCCTCCGAAGACAGTTTGGGCATCCTCCGTCGTGCGATGTCATTCCTTGGCACACCTGAGCTCCTCACCACATACAAGGCTTTCATCCGCAGCTCAATCGAATACTGCTCTCCCCTCTGGGCTGGTGCTCCTGCCTCACACCTAGCTCGTCTTCACGCTGTTGAAACCAAAGCGTTCAGAATCATTGGAATCTCCCGCGATGAAGCTTACTCCAAGGGCCTTTCACTCACTCCCCGCAGGCAGGTTGGTGGTCTTTCCGTCTTCTACCGACTCCTCTCTGGCCTTGCCCCCCCAGCTCTCTCTGGGCTCTATCCCCCAAATATTCCTACAAGTCCCACAAGATCTGCCTGCAACCCTCTTATGGTTAAACTGCCAAAATCAAGACTCTGTGCTCACCTTCACTCCTTCATTCCTCTTTTCTCCCACCTCTGGAACAAACTCCCCCCACTCCTTTCAATCCCACTCCACCCTCCAGGTCTTTAAAACAGCTGTTCCCCACCATCTCTTATCTTCCCCCATCCAAAACCTTGATCTTTTCTACCCCCGCTAATTTCACCCCAAATCCTACACTTTTTTGAAATACCAACTTCTGTCCTGGAAGTTCTTGGTCTCCTTGTGTTTTACACCTCCCCCCCCCCTTCCCACGCCTCCTCCCCCCAGGCCCTCTGCCTCCCGCGCTTCTCCCTGCTCTCAGGTGTTGTGCTTGTGTGCTTCCCCTCCTCTCCCCATCTTGTCTTCCGCTCCCTCTTTTTGTATGTTTTGTTTGTCTGGTTGATTTGTTTGTGAAATAAATGTTAGCTCTTTCACGAGCCTCGATTCAGTATAAAACCACCTTTAGAGGCAATTTTCCCCCGCAAAGCGGGGGTTGGCCTTTTTCGGGCACCGTGGTTGTTGTTGTTTTTTGGTCCCCTTTTTGAATCAATGTTTTACGGCCGGATGCCCTTCCTGTATACAAAAGAAAATTCAGTATACAAAAAGAAAAAGAAAAAAAAGACCATGCATTATATTATAACATGTTATATGAGGTCATTGGAAGGATCAGACCATGCATGACATTATAACATGTCAGATCATAACATGCATGATATTATATGTTAGATCACAACATGCATGATATTATAACTTGTTATATCAGGTCATTCAAAGGATCAGACCATGCATGATATTTATTATAACATGTTAGATGAGGGTCATTGAAAGGATCAGACCATGCATGACATTATGACATGTTAGATCAGAACATGCATGATATTATATGTTAGATCACAACATGCATCATATTATAACATGTTAGATCAGGTCATTGAAAGGATCAGACCATGCATGACATTATAACATGTTAGATCAGAACATGCATGATATTATATGTTAGATCACAACATGCATCATATTATAACATGTTCGATCAGGTCATTGAAAGGATCAAAACATGCATGCTATTACAACATGTTAGATCAGGTCATTGAAAATATATCTTAAATACGAGTATTATGCCATTATCATAAGTGTTATTACCCTCGCCAGAGGAGAGGGTATTGCATTTGAGTCCCTTTGTTACTTGGCAATTTTTATTTTTATTTTTTGCAAGTATGTTGATCACTCTGGTTTGTGTGTTTGTCTGCCCGCTCACTTATACTTGCCTACAGGACACAATTTGAAACGGATCTTCACTAAACTTCACCAAATGGTAGAGTTCGTGGTCCGACAAAATCCTATATATTATTGCGGTCAAAAGGTCAACATAGGCCAAAGGTCAAACACACTTTTAAAAAATTTCTAAAATCTTCAATTTTCATCCGATTGACTTGAAATGTCAATAGTATTTTCATATCAGCGAACTGAATTCAACCATAAACTATTTTTGAGATCAGCATTTGACAAAAAGGTCAACGTATTCTGGTGTTTGCTCCCCCTCCATCCCTTCCCTCACCTCAAACGGCCACATGGCTGACTCCGCACGTGAAAAAGCTGAATGCCTCAACTCTGTGTTTGCCTCTAAATCTTGTGTCCAAAACCCATCCCTCTCTGTACCCACCGTACCCAGTCGTACCCAGCTGCTCCTGGACTCTGTGTCCTTTCCTCCTGACAAGGTGGAAAAGTTTCTGTCAACCCTCAACTCTGATTCTGCAACTGCACCTGACGGCATCAGCCCACGGGTCCTAAAATCCTGTTCTTCCGCTCTTTCACTCCCTCTCTCTGTTCTCTTCACCCTCTCTTTTGCTCAAGGTCATCTGCCATCTGCTTGGAAATCTGCCAACATCACCGCTTTGCACAAAAAAGGTGCAAAAACAGATCCCAGGAACTACAGACCAATCAGCCTTCTCCCAATTGTCAGCAAAGTCATGGAATCCATCAATGCTTCAGATATGAAATCTTTCCTCTTCTCCAATGGCTTGATCTCTGATCATCAATTTGGTTTCAGACCTGGTCACTCTACTCTGGACATGCTGCTTCTGCTTTCTCAACAATGGATGGAGGTCCTCAATGCCAAACAGGAAATTAGAGCTGTCTCCCTTGACATATCACGTGCCTTCGATACGGTCTGGCACCCCGCTCTGCTCACCAAACTCTCCTCTTTTGGTATCCATGGAAATCTCCACGCATGGCTGGCTGACTTCCTCTCTAGTAGTAATCAACGTGTGGCCCTGAATGGGTTTCTCTCATCTCCTCTTCCTGTTCAGGCTGGAGTTCCCCAAGGCAGTGTTCTGGGCCCTGTGCTTTTTCTGGTCTTCATCAATGATCTCTCTGACTCTTGAAAATCCTCTCTATCTCTTTGCTGATGACTCCACTCTTTGTCGCTCCATTCTTCATCCCTCAGATCAGCAGTCTGCAGCCTCCTCACTCTCTGCAGACCTGGACAAAATCACAGACTGGGCAAACAAGTGGAAAATGTCTTTCAATCCTGACAAATCTCACACTCTTACGATGTCTCTCCGAAAAGACCGACTGGACAACCCTCCCATCCACTTTCTGAATAATCCTCTCCAAGAAGTTCTGTCACTCAAGCTTTTGGGTCTCACTATCTGCCATGATCTTTCCTGGGAAAACCACATTTCAGATCTGGCCTCCAACGCCAGTCGCCGACTGGGCATCCTCTGTCGTGCGAAGTCCTTCCTTGGCACACCTGAGCTCCTCACCACATACAAGGCTTTCATCCGCAGCTCAATGGAATACTGCTCTCCCCTCTGGGCTGGTGCTCCTGCCTCACACCTAGCTCGTCTTCACGCTGTTGAAACCAAAGCGTTCAGAATCATTGCAATCTCCCGCGATGAAGCTAACTCCAAGGGCCTCTCACTCACTCACCGCAGGCAGGTTGGTGGTCTTTCCGTCTTCTACCGACTCCTCTCTGGCCTTGCCCCCCCCCCCCCCAGCTCTCTCTGGGCTTTGTCCCGCAAATATTCCTCCAGGTCGCATAAGATCTGCCTGCAACCCTCTTATGGTTAAACTGCCAAAATTAAGACTCTCTGCTCACCTTCACTCCTTCATTCCTCTTTTCTCCCGCCTCTGGAACAAACTCCCACACTCTCTTCAATCCCACTCCACCCTCCACGTCTTTAAAACAGCTGTTCACCACCATCTCTTATCTTCCCCCATCCAAATCTTTGATCTTTTCTACCCCCGCTAATTTCACCCCAATTCCACTTTTTTGAAATACCAACTTCTGTCCTGGAGGTCCTTGGTGTGCTTGTGTTTTATACTTCTCCCACACCCCCCCTCCCCCTTCCCACGCCTCCTCCCCCCAAGCCCTCTCCCTCCCACAAATCTCCCTGCTCTCAAATGTTGTGTGCTCTCAAGTGTTTGTGTGCTTCCCCTTCTCTCCCCATCTCATCTTCCGCTCCCTCTTTTTATATATTTTGTTTGTCTGGTTGATTTGTTTGTGAAGTAAATGTCAGCTCTTTCACGATCCTCGATTCAGTACAAAAAAAAACAAACAAAAAAACACGTAGACCAAAGGTCAACAACAATTTCAAATTTCTAAAATCCTCAATTTTCATCTGATTGACTTGAAAATCGAATGGGATTTACATATCAGTTAAATGAATTCAACCACCAACTACTTTTGAGGTCAATATAAGTCACAAGGTCAACATAGGCCAAAGGTCAACAACTACCGTATATACCGGTGTATAAGAAACTTTTTATCGGAAAAAAGTCAAAAGTTGGGGGTGCGTACTATACACGGGGATAGAAAAAAAGCTCAGCTTCAAAACAAGTCAATTTTCCAATACATTTACGAAAAAAAGTATTTTAGGAAAAGCGATCTCGGTTGCACGTTTTCCCCGTTGCGTCATGCACAATTGCGCCGACATGCAGGGCCGCCATTGCTGCTCGTTCGCCCCGATGGCAAGCCGGTTTTGTACCATTAGGTGCTTTCTTTGGATTTGCCGCTCAAAGCAAGCTGCTCAAAGCTTCTGCCACTCAAGCTGCTGCCGCTCAAAGCTTCCGGAATGTGAATAGAACGGCTTTTCCCGCTCTGAAAAGCCACATCGGTCTTTTATTTTGAAGGTCTTTTATTTTAAGACTGCAATTGCGTAGCAATCCGAAATTATAGGGCAGATTACCGTAAACGTCAGCTCGGACTGAAACGTCTTCATACGTTCTATCCGGTTCCAGAGAAGACAAGATCAAGATGTCAAGGCGGTCGTACACTTCAGCGTTCAAACTCTCCATCTGCCAGTATGCAGAAGAGTTTGGGAAACGAGAAGCTGGGAGGCAGCACGGCGTGAATGAGTCTGTCATCTGGAGCTGGCGAATAACAAAGGCTTCCATAGAGGATATACCGAGGAAGAAGAAGGCGAACAGGCGAAAATCGGCGAAGTGGCCTCAGCTAGAGGAGCGCGTCATCGCCTGGGTTCGGGAGAAGAGGGCACAGGGTCACGCCATCTCTACACTTGCTCTCAGGCTGAAGGCAAGGAGCTTTGCTTTGGACGGAGACATCGAAAACTTCATGGCCAGCACATCGTGGGCCTACAGATTTATGGAACGCAATAATCTGTCGGTACGACGCTGCATGCACATCGCACAGCATCTTCCCGACAATACATGCTTCCAGGCGTTCATAATCAAGCTTCGCCGGGAGCACAACTGCCCGCTCAGCAGGATCGGAAACGCCGACCAGACCCCTCCAACCTTCGACATTCCAAAAGGGACCAGCATCGGAGTGAAGGGGGAGCGGAACGTCACAGTCAAGACCACCGGCCACGAAAAAGACCGTTTCACCATTATGCTCGCTTGCACCGCTGACGGGAGCAAGCTTCCACCATATGTCGTCTTCAAGCAGAAAACTCTTCCCAAGAGGAAATTACCAGCGGGTGTCATTATTCAAGCTCAACAGAAGGGTTGCATGGATCTGGCCCTGGTCCAGGACAGGCTACGAGTGGTGTGGGGTAGGCAGGATGGCGGACTTTCTCCACGACGGAGTATGCTGGTCCTGGATGCGTTTTGCTGTCACAAGACAGAAAAAAACAAAAAGCTACTCTGGAGTTCCAACACGGACCTCGTCATCATCCTGCGCGGGATGACTTCCCGACTTCAACCCCTCGATGTGGCCATCAATAAGCCCTTCAAAGAAGGTATGCGGCGATGCTGGGCGAATTGGATGTTGGAGGGGGACAAGAGTTACACAAAGAGCGGGCGAATGAGGAAGGTGGACCTCCCGACGATCTGTGGCTGGATTGTAAAGGTGTGGGAGGAGATGCCACCAGTGATAATAAAGCAGGCCTTTCTCAAGTGCTGTATTTCTAACAGCATGGACGGTACTGAAGATGATATAATCTGGCAGGAGGGAGCTTCCAGTGGCGGCGATAGCCTCAACGAGAGCGATGGTGACCTGTACTGCCCAGACGAGGACTTGCATGCCGTCTTCGAAAAGGAGAGCGACGATGAGGATTTCCTTGGCTTTAGCTGAGAAGCCCATCACACACCCAAACGGCCCTTTGCAGGGCCACAACTCCACAATAAAGAATGTTTGAATAATCTCTCTACTCTCTCCTTTCTTCGATGAAGCAAAGAAGCTCCCGCGATTGCATGCACATCTAGACACTGACGCGTGTGTAACAGAATACTGACTACATATGATCCACCACGATCCACCAATTTTCATCCGATTGACTTGAAATCTGAAGAGGATTTGCATATCAGCTGACTGCAACCAACCACCAACTATTTTTGAGGTCAACATAGGCCAAAAGGTCAACACAGGCCAAATTTCTAAAATTGTCAATTTTTATCTGATTAACTTAAACTTTGAAGACGATTTGCATATCAGGTCACTGAATTCTCCCACAAATTATTTTTGAGGTCAAAGGATGCTCTACTGAGTGCCATTCTACTTTGTTCTGTTTGGCCAAGTGTCGCTCTGTGAGTGATTTTTTCATGCTTGGCAAAAAAATATATATATATTTCAAGTATGTTGATCACTCCCCGTTTGTGTGTGTGTTTGTCTGTCTGCTGTCTGTCCGCAATAACAATGCTAAATGCAATGCTGGAGCCTACAGAGTCTTACACTTGCGCCAAAATCTCTTATGGATGTTGGTTACCACAAAACACTTTGCTCGGAGCTATTCTGGAGTGCGGCTTGGAAACGTGAGAAAGACGGCATGACTTTCTCCAGTGATAAAGATGATACTCTGGAATAGATGTACTAGCTAATTGTTGGTCGCATCATCAAAAGATATGAAATTAGTTAATTAACTTTCCAAAGGAGTGTTTAAATTTACCCAATCACCTAGGTTTCATTCATGCACTCCCTTTGAGCTCCCATAGTATGCATGCAAAGTTACAGGCCGCGAGGTTTCATGGTTTTGGATTTCATGGAGGAGATACGCTGACACACAGTCTCTTTATTATGATAGATTTTTCTTATATTTTAATTTGACTATTCATCTATCTATAATTCCAGTAATCTCTGTGTGTGTGTGTGTGTGTGTGTATGTGTGTGTGTGTGTGTGTGTGTGTGTGTGTGTGTGTGTGTGTGTGTGTGTGTGTGTGTGTGTGTCTGTGTGTTTGTCTGTGACCGCTGTTTCTCGACAACTACCGGTCCGATATACTTGAAACTTGCCAGGTATATTGCTGGGGACCCGAGGATGTGCCTTTTCAAGGTTTGAAATTAATCGGACAAGTAGTTACCGAGCTATGTCCAAAAAACGATTCGACCAATCAGAGAGCAGCGAGCTATCACGTGTGCCGAACGTGGCGAACAGACTCTGCCTCGGACGGCACATTTGAGAGCGTATTCATTTATTTCACGTTGGCAAACTATGTTGGCGCTATGTTGGCGTTAAACTATGTTTTAAAACTAATTAAAACTACTTTGCGATTCATCGTAACTGCGATATGCGACCTTCCGGACAGTCAAATGAGGACGTCACTTCTGGACTTACGGATAGTCATAGTGACGACGTACTGATGCTGAACGTGGCGAGCAGACGCTGTAAGGTACGATCGATTGTAGTACACGTTTATAATAACTCTGCCGATACAGGCCCGATTAACTGCAGCGCCATCCGAGCTGCGGCGTCGGGACGATACATTCATTGTACGGTCACATCACGCACTTACGGGCACGCCCATGGGCCCATGGGCACGCCCATGCATGCATGGGCGAAGACATTTTTTTTTTTTTTTTTGGCAAGGAACGGGCACCCACGGGCACGGGCACGTCCTAGTATTGATAATTACTAGGGCATGCCCGTACTATATATATATCTAAAATTATATCCCCCCCCTCTATTTACATGAAATGGTTTGGTCCATTCGCAAAGCCAAAGCGAACGGCTTGCGAGTACGGTGACAATCCCCCCCCTCTATTTACATGAAATGGTTTGGTCCATTCGCAAAGCCAAAGCGAACGGCAGTTACGAATCGCAGTTACGATGAATCGCAAATTAGTTTTAATTAGTTTTAAAACATAGTTTAACGCCAACATAGCGCCAACATAGTTTGCCAACGTGAAATAAATGAATACGCTCTCAAATGTGCCGTCCGAGGCAGAGTCTGTTCGCCACGTTCGGCACACGTGATAGCTCGCTGCTCTCTGATTGGTTGAATCGTTTTTTGGACATAGCTCGGTAACTACTTGTCCGATTAATATGAAACCTTGAAAAGGCACATCCTCGGGTCCCCAGCAATATACCTGGCAAGTTTCAAGTATATCGGACCCGTGGTTGTCGAGAAACAGCGGTCACAGACAAACACACACACACACATACATACAGAGATTAGTGGAATTATAGATAGATAAGATGCAATTTAGAAACATTTGCTTAATACACCAATTTGGATGGACATTCAAGATTTTTCATGCATGTTAATTTTATGGAAAGAACAATATCTATATATATAAAACTGTGTGTGTGTGTGTGTGTGTGTGTGTGTGTGTGTGTGTGTGTGTGTGTGTGTGTGTGTGTGTAATGTTACCGATAAGACTCCTAAACGGAGAGGCTCACATGCTTGATATTTGGCATAGACATGGCCATTGAGCCTGGGACGAACATGGCCGAGACCATATTTGACGAGATCCATATTTTTATTCATATTTACCTCAGCGCATTTCAGCGAAGTACCCGCTAATCTCAGCCGGTGCCAGAGCAGCTCGCTGATTCGCTCAGAGCGATCACGTGATGTTCCATCCCCGCCGCCAGACTGATTCGCTCAGAGCGATCACGTGATGTTCCATCCCCGCCGCCAGACCACTGCCATTTTCAGATATACTGAAAATATATCGAATGACCATTGCCATTCACACCACATAGGTGGAGATGCAGTTACCGGGCGCCATCTTGGTTGGCACTCGATGCTGGGCGATGGTGATTTCCGTCACACGTTTGCACGTAATTCAGAGCGAAAAGCGATTGCGTTTTTTCACCTTTTATGCGATCGTGTTTTGTGTCGATTTTGTGCGATATGAATTAAATGTCTTTGAAACAGCTGTGAAACATCTTTCCACAACCCTTCCGTAACCGATTGGAGCAGTTTATCGCCGCACAAAATGGCATTTTAACAGTTGTCTGGCTTTTAAAATCTGGGACACGTTCAAAACAAATGAGATCCGCTAAAGCGAGTTGGTCGAGTCGTGCTAACCAAGATGGCGACACGGCGGCTTCAGTTTTCACTGAGTATGAGCGTTCTATATATTTTCAATTCAGTGCCCACGACTCGCTCACGTACTTGATTTGTGGCATAGACATGACCACTGGGCCTTCACGGTGTAATTTGTGCGAGGCTTTTGTCCGAGTGAGCTTGAGTCGAGAGGGCGAATGTCCAGGTTGGGAATGTACGGGTCTCCCTTCCCCCGCCCGGCAACGCCGGTACTGGAGGGCGTCACAGGATCGGTGAGTCTCCAAAATCCGCTTCGTGCTGTTGCGAAGATGCAGGACGATGTCGCGATTGTTGTGCTGCTCTCCGACCATGAGAACTGCAACGTCATTGTTGACTGGCCCTCCCCTTCCCCTCCTCTCCCTCCTCCCCTCCCTCCTCCCCCTCCCATCCCTCACCCTCCCCATCCCCCCCTCTTCTCCCCTCTCCCCCTCTTCTCCCCTCTCCCCCTCTTCGCCCCTCCCCCTCTTCTCCCCTCTCCCCCTCCCCCTCTTCTCCACTCTCCCCCTCCCCCTCTTCTCCCCTCCCCCCCTCTTCTCCCCTCCCCCCCGTTCCCCTCCCCCCCGTTCCCCTCCCCTCCCCTCCCCCGCCCGGCAATGCCGGGTACTTCTGCTAGTAAGAATATATATTTTAAATGACATCTGTTATATTGGTACATTATCCGGGTTTTTTATTTATTTTATTTTTTTTTATCCCGGTGTGTACCCCGGTTCAGAATAGGCACACCATATCCCTGCGTGTCGTAAGAGGCGACTAAAAGGGTTGGTGTCAGGAAGGGCATCCGGCCAAAAAAACATTGCCTCAAAAAGAGAACCGTGACAATTACAACTACATGTGGGCAGGGTACAGCCCGAAGTACCCCGTGGGGGACCCCACTCTCTCTCGTCAAAACTCAAGGTGGGGAACCGGATCGAAGCAAGGGTGTAAATCACTCCATTTATGATGACGAAACGTCTGATGCCCGAAGTGGAGATCGGTTTCTGAGGTTTGGGACATGGAATGTCGGGACAATGACAGGGAGATCAGGAGAAGTGGTGGAAGTATTGGTCAGAAGAAGAGTGGACATATGTTGTGTGCAAGAGACGAGATGGAAGGGAAGTGGTGTGAGAATGGTGAAGGGTAGGCAGGGACAGAAATACAAGTTTGTGTGGCAAGGGTGCCCGGAGGGCGTGCATGGCGTTGGTGTCCTGTTTTCTGAGGAGTTTGTAGACAGTGTGGTGAGTGTGACGAGAGTGAGTGATAGGTTGATGATGGTGAAAATGATGATTGGAAAGCTCTTGGTGAACGTCATCTCGGGATATGCTCCGCAGGTTGGTCGGAGCGATGAAGAGAAGGACAAGTTCTGGTGTGCAATAGAGAAGCTGATGGAAAACGTGAAAGATGAGGAAGTTGTTGTGGTAGGAGGAGGCCTAAATGGACATGTGGGAAGGAGTATGGACAGTTGTGAGGGAGGTCATGGGGGTTACGGATATGGTGTGAGAAATGGAGAAGGTGAAAGGATTTTGGAGTTTGCTCGCTGATTGCTGATTGCTGACGTTGCTGATGGAGCTGATTTGTTGATTTGTAATACTCAGTTCCAGAAAGAGGATAATAAGCTTGTGACATACACGTCAGCTGGTGGGTCGACGACAACCGTTGACGACATCATGGTGCGTAGGCGAGATAGGGGGCACCTCCGGGACACAAAGGTGATCCCGGGGGAGGAGGCTGTTTCACAGCACCACTTGCTTGTCTGCGACATAAGGGTGAAAGGTGCGAGGAGAGCTCGGCGGGTGAAGTACCAACCGAGAATGAAGGTTTCCTGTCAATCGGTTCAACGGTTGCAGAGAAAATCAAATTTATTCTGTCCGGACAAACAAACAAACAATAAATATATCATGCATCGCATCTTGGTTGAAAGAGGTGACAGTGAGGGAGGCATTAAAAGAGAGGCTGAGTATGGCAGAGGTTGATGTTGTTGAGCTTGAAAGTGGTTGGATGTCAATGAAAGATAGTCTGTTGGGAGCCGTTGGTGAGGTATGTGGATGGACAAAAGGACCACCGAGGCACTCGAAAACATGGTGGTGGGATGATGAAGTTGGAAAGAGGATTGACGAGAAGAGGAAGAGGTTCAAGGAGTGGCAGAAGGCGAAGGGTATGGGGGCAGAAACAGCAGAGCATGGAAGTTATAAGGCAGCCAAGAAGGCTGCAAAGAAAGAGGTAGCAAAGGCGCAGGATGCATGCAGCAAAATGTTCGGAGAACGCTTGGATTCGGAAGAGGGTCAGAGAGCGGTATTCGGGATTGCAAAGCATATAGCGAAAGAGAGGTGTGATGTGATGGCGGTAAGTTGCTTGAAGGATGAAGTGGGACAAATCCTTGTGGACCCAGATGGAATTAAAGGAAGATGGAAGAGATATATGGAAATGCTGTTGAATGCAGAGAATGAATGGGATGGCAACAAACAGAGTAACCCAGTTTTAGGACCGGCAGAGAAGATAACTGAGAAGGAAGTTCAGGAAGCGATAAAAGCAATGAAGAGTAGAAAAGCGGGAGGGCCGACGGGAGTTGTGGGACATATGTTGAAGGCAGCAGAAAGGTGGGGGTGTGAAGAGAATGACAAATGAAAATGAATGAATGAATGATCGTTTTAAGGCCATTTTCCCCGCCAGAGAGGGGGTTAGCCTTGCGGGCCCCATGACAATCATGGTTCGCTGTTTGAGGCATTGTTTTTATTGATATGGCCGGATGCCCTTCCTGACGCCAACCCTTGGTCACGCTCTTACAATGCGCAGGGATACGGTGAACCTATTCTAAATCGGGGTACACACCGTGATCATTCATCCCAGCAAGCTGGTACTCAATTTGCCAACCTCAGAAGGATGACAGGCTGAGTCAACCCCCCTGGTGTTAATTCAGCGATCAACTGGGATTCAAACCCAGGATCCTAGGATCCCAAGCCGGCACCCTAACCGCTAAGCCAAGACCAGGGATTGTGAAGAGAATGACAGAGATCTGTAATCTGGTGGTGAAAGAAGGCCGCATTCCAGTGGATTGGGAACTGAGTACCCTCGTCCCTCGAAACAAGGGGAAAGGTGACCCTCTGGACTGTGGCTCGTATCGAGCGATAAAGTTATTGGAGCATGGAATGAAGGTATTGGAAAGGGTGTTGGAGAGGAAGATAAGGAAGAAAGTGAAGATTGACGAAATGCAGTTTGGATTTATGCCAGGAAGAGGAACGACAGACGCGCTTTTTATTGTAAGGCAGTTGCAGGAGAAGCACATGGAGAAGAGGAAGAAGTTGTTTCTTGGGTTTGTTGATCTGGAGAAAGCATTCGATAGGGTTCCACGCGAAGTAGTGACATGGGCATTGATGAAGTTAGGAGTGGAGGAATGGTTGATCAGAGTCGTGATGGCAATGTACAAAAGAGCGCGCACAGCTGTAAGGACGAAGGACGGGAACAGTGGGGAGTTTGAGGTGAAGGTGGGAGTGCATCAGGGGTCGTTACTAAGTCCACTACTATTTGTAGCTGTGATGGAGGTGCTGGCTCAGAACGTAAAGGAGGGTTTACCGTGGGAGTTGTTGTCTGCAGATGATCTGGTGTTGATTGCGAAAAGTATGGATGGACTGAAGGAAAAGATGAACAAGTGGAAGGAATGTATGGAGACAAAAGGTCTGAAGGTGAATATCGGAAAGACGAAGGTGATGGCAAGTGGTAAAGCATGTGGTGAGGTGGAAACAACTGGGAAGTGGCCGTGTGCTGTGTGCAGGAAGGGTGTCGGAGTGAACTCCATTCAATGTGCAATGTGCGCTGAGTGGGTTCATCAAAAATGCAGTGGTCTGAGAGGGTCATTAACCAGTGTGGCAGCTACATTCAAATGTAAGGTGTGCAGAGAGGGAGCTTCAGATGGAGGAAATGTTGAGTTGGATCTTGGAGACGGCATGAAGCTGGAAGGTGTGAAAACATTTTGCCACCTCGGAGACATGCTGAATGGAGAAGGTGGATCAGACTCGGCAACGGTTGCAAGAGTGAGATGTGCATGGAAGAAGTTTCGGGAACTGATTGGCGTGCTGATGAGGAGGGGAGTGTCGTTGAAGCTGAAGGGAAAGGTGTATGCTGCATGTGTGAGAAGTGTTATGATTTATGGGAGCAAGACATGGGTAATGAACGTTGAGCAGCAACGAAGGCTGGAAAGGGTGGAAATGCGAATGGTTCGATGGATGTGCGGAGTATCGTTGAGAGAGAGGAAGACAAATGATGAATTGCGAAAGATGATGGGAATATTGCCTGTGATTGATGCGGTGAAGAGGAACAGGCTGAGATGGTTTGGTCATGTGTTGAGGAAGGATGAAAGTGACTGGTTGAGAAGAGTGATGGAAATTGATGTAGAAGGACGTAGAGGACGGGGAAGACCGAGAAAGACTTGGCGAAAGATTGTGGAAGAAGAAATGCGGGCAAGGGGGTTAACAAGGAGAGATGCAGAAAATAGGGCAAAATGGAGAAGATTGTCATGGGGACCGCAAGGCTAACCCCCGCTCTAGCAGGGAAAATGGCCTTAAATGCATATTGTGTTGTTTGTTGTGCATTGGTACATGCACGCTTGTTATATGCTCAATGGGGAACATGTGCTTGCGGATGCAGAAGGAATAAAATGATTCTTGTGTAAAATTCATTTGATTCTCATTCACCATATTTATTACCTTCGCAAAAGCGGAAGGTTATGTTTTGATCGCTGTGTATTTATTTGTATGTCTGTGTGTGTGTGTGTGTATGTTAATCGCATAACTCAAAAAGTATTCAACCGAATTGCATGAAATTTGGTGGGATGATTGGTTATTATACGGGACACATTTGATTAGATTTTGGGAGCAATCGGGTCAAAGGTCAAGGTCAAGGTCACGAAAAGGTCAAAATCGTATTTTTGTTGTTCTGTTCCCTACACTCCCATGCCAAGTACAGAACAGTAGCTGCGGCGAAGGTATGCGCTCTACCGAGTGCCCGTTCTAGTTTTGAATGTGTTAATTTGTGCAGTTAACGTTTGGAAACTTTCTGAGAATGGAGAAAGTGTGAAAATCTAAAAGGAAAATATACAAGTGTGAAACTGCAAGGAGCATATTCTGGATGTCATGAAAGAGTAAAAATTGTTGAAGTATTGTTATATCAGTCTCTGATGTCATGCTGCGATAATCATCCTCGTTGTGACCAATTTCGATGAAGATCGCCATTTGGAAACTCAAAGGTTTGCGGTTAAGGACGGGGGGATGCTCCATCAACTTTTATGAAGGATTTAAGGGGAAAGTTAAGGAAATCCTTAACTTTTTCCTCGACGATGATTTATGCAACAGGGCCGTTGGCCTCACCACGAGTCATTTTACTGGGTTGCCACATAGCAAGCCTGACCTTCAAAACAAACAGACGAAGTGTCTCAGCTGTTCCAAGTTATTATTTTGAAAATTTGAACTCTTCACAGTCTACAATCCCTTTGTCTTTAGCCAAAAGTGGTATTGCTCTCTTTCACCTCTGGGTTGGTGTGCAAGCAACACGTCGCTCCAGGATCTTGTGGAACCTGAAGCTCAACATTATTGGCAACTCCTGTGATTAGTTGAAACATCAGGTCTGTTGTTCTCACATTGGAGACAGGTCGGTGGCCTCGTTTTTTTTTTTAACCACCCTTGCCCATGACAGCTCCCTCGATTATCTCTCGGCACTGTGACCCAAACCAGCTCCTCCAGGACATATGCATTCTTCCGGTAACACAGACACGGTTAAAATTCCAAAAACCAAGCTTTCCATGCAATTCCATTCTGCTTTTCCTCTTTTTCCAATTTGTAGAACTGCCTTCCAAAGATTGTCCAATCATACTCCTCCTTCAATCACTTCACAGAAGCAGTGCACCGCCATGTCAGGTCACCCCCCAACCAACCCAACCCGATCTGCAGTTTTTTTGCTCCATTAAACCTACCTAACCCAATGTACTTCTTTACCAATTGCTGAGTTTCCTCTTCCACACACTCACACTCATCTTGTCTTGTTCGTTCTTTCTCCTGTGTCCAACTGTGGCCCTTCTATGTTCCCAATTTAAACTTGCATCTCCAGACTCTTCCAAGAGCCGAGATTTTCTACACACAAAAATGAAACTCACTCTGCCCCCCTGCAAGGATTGACATTTGAACCACCCAGTCTAATTTAACCTCCGGGTGGGGTGTAACCACTGGAGATGAGAACCTTAGAAAGTGTATTGAACGACCTCATGACCAAAATGATTTCAAAGGTGAGTTGATGCCTGCAGATTCTCCACAGATCAAAGTCCGTTCTGAGGTCATTAGTGCATAAAACCTTCAATCAAGGTATAATGGAAAATGTATTCCCAATATGGGCTGGTGCAGCTAATTTGGATTTTCCTTCCCTCAAAGTGATCAAATCCAAAGCTCTCCATGTTTTTGACTTATCTCAGCAGAAGGCTCAATCCAAAGGTCCACTTTTTGCCAACCATGGCAGGTCATTCCCACCATGGTTCCATGGGCATAACACCGTCGGCACTATCGCGATGACTCTCTTAACATGGGCACTATCTCGATTATCCATTGGCAGGTCAGTCCCACCAGAGCACCATGGCTCCTCCCGCACTCTCATCTGTTCTCCCAGGTCAAGCGCATTTCATTTCCCCAGAAACCCACTCCTGGTTTCCCTTCCCAATTATTGTAAGCAGAGCCTTCACTACTATTCCTTCGCCCCTCAACTATCTCAATTGTGGAAATGACTCCCTGTATTTGATGTCTCATGCGCATCCATCCTGTGTGTCAGATGTGCTGCCCATTATCACCGCATGATTTCTCCAATACTCGCCTTTTGCTCTCTCTCCTACCCTTGTTGATTTTGCTTTTTCTAGAAACATTTTGTACTACAAATGCTGATGTAACTACATGTGTATTGTAATTTACTTGTGCTTTCTATGTTAATGGAAGCAATTACCCACGGATGTTCTTTCAGAAAAGTGATTTTTTTCAGTTTAAAAGGTCATATGAAATGAAACGCATTAGGTCCAATGTCTTTGCTCAAAAGCCATATAACTCACTTTAAGATGCCTCTGCAGTGTGATAGAAATTGACACGAGCAGTGAACGGGTAGGCCTGTCCTTGCAGATGAGCACGAGATCAAGATGTGTGTCTCCATGGAGAAGCAATCGTTTAGCCATGGCTCCAGCTCGCATGACGTTGAACGACTGCTGTGAACTTAAGCCCTCAGCTCTTTTGCGTTCATTGAAAGGTGAGGGGAGGAGGAAGGAAGAACAAGCAAAAACATGTTTATTGTTGAAAAGTCAGAACATAGTCTTCATTGATTATTACGCAAATAGGTGAAAATTGCAAAGTACAGGCAGTTCATGAAATACAACTTAAGAAACAACCTGAATGGAACTTGGCAGAGAGCATACCTCCGCCAGGCTGAACAGTTTACATTTTGTATCAAACTGAAAGACTAGATCTGGATTCGGATCTTCACCGAAATCAAATAAATTTGTCCTCCTTGCACACTCAACCAGTCCACCAAATTTCGTCCAAATCTGTCCATTTTCAGTGGCGCATGTAACTGGAAAGAGCAATCAGGGATTGCAGACCTTCGCCGGGACTTGTTTTGTGCGGTGCATATAACGTGGAAAATGGAAGGATTTACTAAATGAAAGGTCATCGATCGTAAATGAAAGGTCTAAGTGGTCTAAAGGTCTGAAAAATGCAGAAAGGAGTAGAAGAGGGTGTAAGGGGTCTAAAGAGTCGAAGTATAAGACGGGTTGAAGGGGCTGAAGGGAGCGATAGTGTCGACATCTGTGTCGACACTTCGCCTCCTTGGTGTTACCACACAGTCAAACCTTAAATGGGATGCGCAGGTCGAGCAAGTCATGAAGCGCGCATCCCGCTGCCTCTACATTTTGTGCAAAGTAACGGTGTTTCACACAGAGATCTTATGTTCATCTACACAGTGTATATTCGCCCTTTGATGGAATTCTGTGCACTGGTTTGGAGTAGTGGCCTGACAGCACAGCAGTCTGATGGCATAGAGAGAGTGCAGCGAAGAGCTCTTAGGATGATCGCGTACCCTGATCAACATCATTATGAGGAACTCCTAAGCAGCTTCGGCATTCCTTCCCTGGCTACGAGAAGAATTGATATACTCACCAATTTCGCGAAATCGATCCTGGCTTCCTTGTGACATCGTGATCTGCTTCCAGCCGAACAGCAAAGCCTCTCTCGAACTGGACTCAGAAATTCTCACCACATACACATTTCTCAATCAAGAACTCAGCGACATAAACAACCTAGTGTCCCTGCTCTAGTGAAACTGTTAAACGTCCAGTTGAAACATGATTAATGTATGCCGTTGTGAAACTCACACCAGATGCACATCCCCCAAATGAAAACTTGGAGATGCAAACGTTAGAGTATTTCTACTTTGGTCAAAATGTTAAATTCACAATATAATAATAAGGTGCAATATTATTGTTTTGTCCAAAATGCCTCATTGTCTTCAATCTGCTCTGCATTGTTATATATCTGCTTCAATCTGCTCTTTTTAATGTCTGTAAAATCGTAATCTCATCTCTTAAATATTTTTTATCTGTTTATATCTATATATATATATATATATATATATATATATATATATATATATATATATATATCAGTCACTATGCGACCTTCATATCATCAGTGGAGAACCGCCAGCAAGGTGTCCCATACAGCTGCTGCTGCACCTTGCTGGGAGCGATAAGCACCGCCTGCCACACGGTAACGTTATCTCTGGTATCCACTCATCATATGGAGTCGACCTGGTTGCGGTTGGGAGTTACTAATAATGGTATCTGTAATCTGGTTCTCCAACCTAATGAGCGGACAACATGACGTCATCGCCATGCATGTCCGCATTGCCTGCAAAGCTCCAGAGGAACCATCTAGCAGTGCGTCATTACGGATGGGATTCCGGGATTCATTCCAGTCGCCTGGTCGGCCCGGAGGTGGGGGTGCGGGGCCTGTCACGGAACGTCAAAACAAACGGCCTGCCGGGCCGCCCAAAGGTCGGGCGTGAGGGGCGCGTCCACTAATGGAACGCCTCTCGCTTCCCAGATCGAGGGCCACGTGGTCAGGAGAACCTCGTCCCTTCTGGTTGCCTTGCCGTCCCACCGTGAGCGCTGGTCAGGACGTACTTCAAACTAAGCTTAAGTGTCAAGTGTTAAGTTCCTCCTTGCCCTCGCAAGGGAAAGGCTAGGGTCAAGCTCTTCCAAATTTCCAAACACTAGAAATTGGACGTCTCAAATTAATTAATTAATTTGTTAATACATCTCTGTCGCCCGCGACCTCTCTAGCGCGGGTGTCGAACCAGTTCATTTCCGGGGCGGCCGGGCCGAGTATCGACCTGGCCGTGGCCGAAGCCGTTGGTTCCGCCGTAGCACGCTAACGCGTAGGCTCGCGCGTCCCTGGTCCGCCGGGGCTCCGCGGGTGTCCTACCGTGCCTGACGCCGCTATTCTCTCAACATTCGGGAGTAGGCGCCGGTGCCCGGGGACGGATTTCGCTGTCTAAACATGGTAGCGCTAGGCCAGTGGGACCGCCGGGACCCACGTGCACTCACAAGTTGTTCTGCGCGTGGGCGGCAGTATCAGACCGGGGCGCCCAAACGCTCCCCGGCTAAAGTTCATCCTGATGCGCCCACATTGTGCGGACAAACCCCACCAAGTCGAGGGCCAAGTGGTCAGGAGAACCTCGTCCCTTCTGGTCACACTGTGCCTATCGGCCGGCCTCGAAGACCGAAATTGTGTCGATTACCGATCTTTCGGGTTCGGAACTATGTCACCCTAAAAATCACCTCCACTCCACTGGCACACTTAATCCTGTGGTGAGGCAGAGTTGTTCTGAAACCTGGACCCACATTGACCCTCCGTAGACTCCCCGAGACCTCAATTTTTTTTTAATCCCGTGAACAAACCTGAGTGAGTGCAACATACCAAATATAATTTGTGCCACGTTTGGTCACAATCTCATCAGCAGTTTCGGAGATGACGTTGGCTGACGTTGTTTACGGACCGACGACGAACCATCGCATAAGCTCCCCGGAACGATGTTCCAGGTGAGCTAGAAAGGTGCAAAAACGTATCCCCTTAACTATATACCAATCGGCTTCCTTCCAATAATCAACATGGTCATGGAATCATCATCGCCGTTGATGTGAAAACCTTCCTTTTTCCAATAACCTCATGCCAGATCACCAATTTGGTTTCAGACAAGGTCACTAAATTTTTGACATACTGCTTCTACTCACCCAATAATGGATAGACATGAGATCCTCAATATTAGACATGAGATCAGGGCCATCTCTCTATGGATATGTTGCGCATTTGATACAGTCTGGCATCCTTACTCTCCAAACTCTCTGCCGAGGGCATCCAAAGCCAACTCCACACATAGCTTCCTTTTTTTTGGATACAAAGTACACAAAAACCCCTCCCCTTCAAAACTCCCCCCTCACCCTCCCCTTAAAAACTCCCCCTTCAAATCTCCCCCCTCACCCCTCCACTTCAAATCTCCCACCTCACCCCTCCCCTTCAAATCTCCACCCCAAGCCCTCCCCTTCAAATCTCCACCCAAGCCCTCTCCTTCAAATCTCCACCCCAAGCCCTCCCCTTCAAATCTCCCCCCTCACCCCTCCCCTTCAAATCTCCACCCCAAGCCTCCCCCTTCAAATCTCCTTTTGTCCTCCTCATCCTTCCCCTTCTCCTAGCTCTTCTGCAATCACCAACACACTCTCGATAGCTCTCCATACCTTCCTCTCTCCTCCCTCACCTTACCCTTCACTTCCTCTTCTGCAATCACCAACACACTCTCGATAGCTCTCCATACCTCCCTCTCTCCTCCCTCACCTTACCCTTCACTTCACTTCCTCTCTCATGTATCCGATGCTCCCCTCCCTCTTCTTTAACTGCATGGACCGAAAACATCTGGGGCCTTCACTCAAACCTGAATGATCTCTCCATTCAGGTTGCTTATGACAAACCAGATATAATGTGCTTAACAGAAACTTTTCTCCTTCAAGATGTCTCTGATTCATTAATGTCTCTCATCTCTCCTTGGTTACTCCTTCCTCCGGTATGATAGACCTGAGCCTCGTCCTGCTGGTGGAGTTGCTACCTTTATCAAAAACTCTATTCCTCACTCTCCTTGCACTGCCCTCTCCCCACCACTCCCACAGGAGTACCTCTGGCTACGGCTTACCCTACGCTCCACCTTTGGTTCAAATGTGTGTTGTACCGTCCACCAAACAGTGACGACTCCATTTACATCTCACTGTCTGACAACATGGACCAACTTCTATCCACTCATCCCAACTCTCTCTTCCTCAAATGTGGCGACTTCAACTGTCATCGTGCCAGCTGGCTGGGTGTGGATACCTCTTGCACCAGCCATGGCACCTCAGCAAAGGACTTCTGCAACTCACTGGGACTGACACAATCTGTCAATTTCCCAACCCGGGTCTCAGTCAACGGAGCATCATCTCTTCTAGACTTGATTTGACAAAGTTCCCTGCAAATGTCTGCTGCTCTTCTTCTGCTCCAATTGGTTCATCTGATCATTTGCTTGTTAAAGTGGACATCTCTCTGGCCATTCTCAGAGCCTCCTCAGCACCGACGCATCCGGAATTTCACTCAGGCATACTGGCATGGTCTGTAAGCAGCCATCAAACATCTGGACTGGTTTCCCATTTCAACTGCCTCTGACATCAACTCATCATGGGATTCTTCCAAAGTAAATTGCTCTCTCTCATGCACAAATTTATCCCATCTCGTCTTCAGTTGTCTTACCCTTCCTCCCGTCCATGGTACACTGAATCTTGTGGTAATGCAGTTGTGCTGAAACAACTTGCCTTCACCTCATGGAAGGCAAATCCAACTGAAGGCAATCTCAGTTCCTTTCACAAAGCTCAGAGCAAGTGTGTGTCTACCCTCAGGAGAGCCAGGAAACAATATCTCTCTAATCTCAAGACTGAACTCTCAAACCTGTCTCCCTCTTCGAAATCCTGGTGGCGTCTGGTCAAATCTGTTTCGAGTGTTTGTACCCCCTCCATCCCCTCCCTCACTTCAAACGACTACACAGCTGACTCCGCACATGAAAAAGCTGATGAAAACGGCTAAACAGCCTCAATTCTGTGTGTTTGCCTCGAAATATTGTGTCGCAAACAAATCGCTCTCTGTACCCACCTTACCCAGTCCCGACAAAGTGGAGACATTTCTGTCAAAACCTCGACTCTGATTCTACAACTGGAACAGACGGCATCAGCCAACGGGTCCTAAAATCCTGCTCTTCGCTCTATCACACCCTCTCTCTGTTCTCTTCACCCTCTCTTTTGCTCAAGGTCATCTGCCTTGAGGAAACAGCTGCTTGGAAAACAGCAAACATTACCGCTTTACACAAAAAGGTGCAAAACCAGATCCTTGCAACTACAAACCAATCAGACTGCTGGCAATTATCAGCAAAGACATGGAATCCATCATTGCTTCGGATATCAAATCCTTCCTCTTCTCCAATGGCTTGATCTCGGATCATCAATGTGGATTCAGACCAGGTCACTCTACTCTGGACATGCTGCTTCTGCTGTCTCAACAATGGATGGAGATTGGAGGCCCTCAACGCCAAACAGGAAATTAGAGCCGTCTCCCTTGACATAACTTGTGCCTTTTATACGGTCTGGCACTCAGCCCTGCTCACAAAACTCTCCTCTTATGATATCCAAGGAAAACTCCATGCATGTCTTGTGGACTTCCTCTCCTGCCGTAGTCAGGTGTAGCTCTAAATATAATTCACTCATCTCTCCTTCCTGTCCAGGCTGGAGATCCTCAAGGCAGTGTTCTGGGCCCTGTTGCCCTTTCTGGTCTTCATTAATGATCTCTCCGACTCTCTTGAAAATCCTCTCTATCTATTTGCTGATGACTCCACTCTCTGCCGCTCCATATCTCAACCATCAGATAGGCAGGCTGCAGCCTCTTCACTCTCTGCAGACCTGAACAAAATCACAAACAGGTCAAACAAGTGGAACATGTCTTTCAATCCTGACAAATCTCACACTCTCACTTTGTCATGCAAAGTCCTATCATGGGCATCCTCCGTCGGGCAAAGTCCTTTCTGGGCACTTCTGAGCTCCTCACCACATACAAAGCTTTCATCCGTACCTTGATGGAGTGCTACTCTCCTCTCTGGGCTGGTGCTCCTGCCTCACCTTGCTTGGCTTCACGCTGTAGAAACCAAAGTTTTCTGAATCATAGGTATCTCCCATGATGAAGCTGATTCTGATTCTGATTCTGCTGACTGGGCATCTTCTGTCATGCAAAGTCCTTCGTTAACACTCCTGGGCTCATTTGCACCTCCAAGCCCTTAATCTGCAGCTCGACGGAATATTGCTCTCCCCTCTGGGTCGTCTCGCCTGCCTCACATCTTGTTTAGCTTGACTCCATGGAAATCGAGGCTTTCAAGATCATTGGAATCTCTCGTGATGAAGCTGAGTGATGAAGGTGGTCTTGACCCACCCCTTTTCTCAAAAAAGACCCTGAAGACCCGTTTACACAAGGAGAGGAGACTTCCGTCATGATACGAACATGAGCGTATCACTTCTCCATTGCAGACAGGTCAGTGGTGGTCTTTCTGTCTTCTACTGCATCCTTTCCGGTCTTGCCCCCTTCTGCTCTTTCCATGCTTTGTCCCTCCAAGGTTTCTGCAGGGCTCACACGGTCCACCATCAGCCCCTTAAATCTAGGATCACTGCTCACCTCCATTCATTTCTTTCTTTTTTTCTTGCCTTTGGAACCAACTTCCACATCCTCTTAAATCTCATTCTTACCTCCAGGTCTTCAATGTTCACCACCATCTCACATCATACCCCAATACCCCATCCTCAGCCTCAGCCTCGATTCTGTACAGAAAAAAAAAAAAAAAAATCCTAAACCATAACCTTTTCCACCCTCGTTTACATTTCCACGACCACCTCCCCTAGCTGCCTACACCACAATGCCTCCTCCTTCCAAACAGAACGAGACATAGTACAGTACTCACATTTCATAAGTACATAATTGATAGACGTGCGTATTTCATTGGTATGTAATTAATAGACACGTTCCAATTGTATATAATTAGATGTACTCCTGTTCCAATGAAAAGTAATTAATACTCAGCGTCTTTTTGTCATGAAGGTATTTGGGGTCTTTTGGGTCCTCAAGGTCTTTTGGGTTCTCAGAGTGATTTGGGTAGTTTGGGACTCCAGGATCTTCAGAGTCCTCGGGGTCTTTTGGGTGTTCAGGGTCTTTTGGGTCCTCGGGGTCTTTTAAGACCTTGAGGACTTTTGGGTTCTCTGAGTTGAAAGGGTCTTCAGGGTCTTTAGATCTTAAAGGGGATTCAAAGGTTGAAGAGGTCTCAGCAGTCTAAAAAGTCGAAAGGTACAGTTAAGTAGTACACAATTAATTTAGACGTATCTGCATAATATTCTCTGTAGGTGTAGGTGATTCTGTCTGTCTGTCTGTGATCTGTCTGTCTGTCTGTGATCTGTCTGTCTGTCGAGGGGTGTGGCTGCACCCGGTCTGAGAGGGGCTTCAAAAACAAATCACCACCATTTTGTTTCCTCGCAAAGCTTTGAGGCCTCTTTTGTTAGGTCCTCTTCCTCTTCACAGTTTTATTTAGACTCTAATTCGACATCTCATTTCATTTTTCACAGTCGCTATCATGGTTTTAGACTCGGTTGCAAAAACCAGGAAGAAAATTCAATGAAAGTTACCATTTACAGAACAAAATGCATTTTCAAAGGCCTGTAGCATAAAGTCCATTGAGACTCCCTCACGGCTTTATATCGACACTAATTCACCATCCGATTTCATTTTTATCGATGGTTTTAGACTCGGTTTCAGCAATAATTGAGAAAATTCATGCACACACGGTAAATTGCTGAGACATTTTATAAATTTGCGGCACGATATATCATATACCGCCCAAATAACAGATTGGAAAATGCGGAGATATATAAAAAATTTGCGGCGCACATTTCCATTTGATGACAGCCATCACGATGAAATGTTTCATTTAGACGTAGTCGCAATAAAAAGTCAACAATGTGGCGAGAGGGGCGGAGCTTCGTTCACGCATTGCCACAGCCGGTAAATTGCCGAGATATATCAAATAACACAGACAGGAAATTGCCGAGAGATATTTTTCCGTTCTTATTTTATAAGTCAAAGTTATGTGCACGTACACTTTAAAGAATTTTATTTGAAATCATTAATTTTTTTAAATGTCATTTTGTACACTGTAACGAAAAGAGTAACTTTGGTATTCGCCGCAAAAAAAGGTGCAATGTAATGTTTTTATACACTGCCCAAAAGACTTATTCCCATGGGCGTTTCCATTTGTGCTGTATTCTTCATATAGTCGGAATGTTTCATTCTTCAGACAAAGTCACAATAAAAAGTGACAATTAGGTACTCTGCACGTGTGGAGAGAGGCATATCTTTGCTCTCCAAAGGCTGTTGCCGAAACTGCAGATGAGGTGGAGGTGTTCATGTTGGAACAGATTGAATCTGGTCCGGTAATTACGATTATAATCGCAGTGGAAGTGGCCGCTGCCATTCGTCGTGATCCCGTGCTGTCACGTGTTGCACACGATGGTTTTTCAGGTTCTTGGTGCAAGTTGCTCTCGACGTCAGAATATTCTCCATATGCGTCGTGTGCATCGTCGTCGTGTGCACTCTCGGTGTGTCCCCTGGTTAGAATAGGTGCACCATATCCCTGCGTGTCGTAAGAGGCGACTAAGAGGGTTGGCGTCAGGAAGGGCATCCGGCCATAAAAACATTGCCTCAAAAAGAGAACCATGACAATTACAACTACATCTGGGCAGGGTACAGCCCGAAGTGGAGATCGGTTTCTGAGGTTTGGGACATGGAATGTAGGGACAATGACAGGGAGATCAGGAGAAGTGGTGGAAGAATTTGATCAGAAGAAGAGTAGACATATGTTGTGTGCAAGAGACAAGATGGAAGGGAAGTGGTGTGAGAATGGTAATGGGTAGGCAGGGACAGAAATACAAGTTTGTGTGGCAAGGGTGCCCGGAGGGCATGAATGGTGTTGGTGTCCTGTTTTCTGAGGAGTTTGTAGACAGTGTGGTGAGTGTGACAAGAGTGAGTGATAGGTTGATGATGGTGAAAATGATGATTGGAAAGCTCTTGGTGAACGTCATCTCGGGATATGCTCTGCAGGTTGGTCAGAGCGATGAAGAGAAGGACAAGTTCTGGTGTGCGATAGAGAAGCTGATGGAAAACGTGAAAGATGAGAAGAGGAAGAAGTTCAAGGAGTGGCAGAAGGCGAAGGGTACGGGAGCAGAAACAGCAGAGCATGAAAGTTATAAGGCAGCCAGGAAGGCTGCAAAGAAAGAGGTAGCAAAGGCGCAGGAGGCATGTAGGAAAATGTTCGGAGAACGCTTGGATTCGGAAGAGGGTCAGAAAGCGGTATTCAGGCTTGCAAAGCACATAGCGAAAGAGAGGTGTGACGTGATGGGGGTGAGTTGCTTGAAGGATGAAGTGGGACAAATCGTTGTCGACCCAGATGGAATTAAAGGAAGATGGAAAAGATATATGGAAATGCTGTTGAATACAGAGAATGAATGAATGGGATGGCAACATAGAGAATAACCCAGTTTTAGGACCGGCAGAGAAGATAACTGAGAAGGAAGTTGAGGAAGCGATAAAAACAATGAAGAGTGGAAAAGCGGGAGGGCCAACGGGAGTTGTGGGAGATATGTTGAAGGCAGCAGGAAGTTGGGGTGTGAAGAGAATGACAGAGATCTGCAATCTGCTGGTGAAAGAAGGCCGCATTCCAGTGGATTGGGAACTGAGTACCCTCGTCCCTCTATACAAGGGGAAAGGTGACCCTCTGGAGTGTGGCTCGTACCGAGCGATAAAGTTATTGGAGCATGGAATGAAGGTATTGGAAAGGGTGTTGGAGAGGAGGATAAGGAAGAAAGTGAAGATCGACGAAATGCAGTTTGGATTTATGCCAGGAAGAGGAACGACAGATGCGCTTTTCATTGTGAGGCAGTTGCAGGAGAAGTACATGGAGAAGAGGAAGAAGTTGTTTTTGGGGTTTGTTAATCTGGAGAAAGCATTCGATAGGGTTCCACGCAAAGTATTGACATGGGCATTGAGGAAGTTAGGAGTGGAGGAATGGTTGAACAGAGTAGTGATGGCAATGTACAAAAGAGCGCGCACAGCTGTAAGGACGAAGGACGGGAACAGTGGTGAGTTTGAGGTGAAGGTGGGAGTGCATCAGGGGTCGGTACTAAGTCCACCACTATTTGTAGCTGTGATGGAGGTGCTGGCTCAGAACGTAAAGGAGGGTTTACCATGGGAGTTGTTGTATGCAGATGATCTGGTGTTGATTGCGGAAAGTATGGATGGACTGAAGGAAAAGATGAACAAGTGGAAGGAATGTATGGAGACAAAAGGTCTGAAGGTGAATATCGGAAAGACGAAGGTGATGGCAAGTGGTAAAGCATGTGGTGAGGTGGAAAGAACTGGGAAGTGGCCGTGTGCTGTGTGCAGGAAGGGTGTCGGAGTGAACTCCATTCAATATACAATGTGCGCTGAGTGGGTTCATCAAAAATGTAGTGGTCTGAGAGGGTCATTTACCAGTGTGGCAGCTACATTCAAATGTAAGGTGTGCACAGAGGGAGCTGCAGATGGAGGAAATGTTGAGTTGGATCTTGGAGACGGCGTGAAGCTGGAAGGTGTGAAAACATTTTGCTACCTCGGAGACATGCTGAATGGAGAAGGTGGATCAGACTCGGCAACAGTTGCTCGAGTGAGATGTGCATAGAAGAAGTTTCGGGAACTGAGTGGCGTGCTGATAAGGAGGAGAGTGTCGCTGAAGCTGAAGGGAAAGGTGTATGCTGCATGTGTGAGAAGTGTTATGATTTATGGGAGCAAGACATGGGTAATGAACGTAGAGCAGCAACGAAGGCTGGAAAGGGTGGAAATGCGAATGGTTCGATGGATGTGCGGAGTATCGTTGAGAGAGAGGAAGACAAATGATGAATTGCGAAAGATGATGGGAATATTGCCTGTGATTGATGCTGTGAAGAGGAACAGGCTGAGATGGTTTGGTCATGTGTTGAGGAAGGATGAAAGTGACTGGTTGAGAAGAGTGATGGAAATTGATGTAGAAGGACGTAGAGGACGGGGAAGACCGAGAAAGACTTGGCGAAAGATTGTGGAAGAAGAAATGCGGGCAAGGGGGTTAACAAGGAGAGATGCAGAAAATAGGGCAAAATGGAGAAGATTGTCATGGGGACCGCAAGGCTAACCCCCGCTCTAGCAGGGAAAATGGCCTTAAAATGCATGTTGTATCTGCTTACTTGTGTTTTTTGTAATTTTTGTGAGTAAAATGAACCCAAGATTTCTTCTCCATTTAAATCATATAATTTGTAGGTCCAAGGGACTGTATCCATTACATCAACGATTTTAAATAATTCATGAGTCAATTTTTTTGTATAACCTTTCTCAAAATGGCTTTTCCATCTGTATATTCTTACAATATCACCAACTTTGAACTTGGGTTTTCTCAAATAAATCTCCTTTTCATATTCTAATTTTGTAAATGTTTCCGATGGTTTTGATTTTGTTGATGAATGAACTGTATTATTGTAATTATCTACAATATCCTCAATTAAATATTCCCACTGTTGAGAACCGAGTTGTGTGAATTTTTTATATAATTTCTCTTTTAAAGTACGATTAAAACGCTCAATAACAACTGCCTTTCCTTCATTAAAGGTGCTGTATAATTTAATACCCTTCCCCTTAAGAAATTTCACAAATATTTTGTTATAGTACTCTGTTCCCTCATCGGTCCAGTTTCTTTGGTTTTCTTTTATCCCTATCAAATATTGACTTAAAGGCTAACATTAAAGTATCACCCCTTTTATTTTTTAAAGGAACAACCCAGGCAAATCTACTCCTCAAATCAATAACGGTTAAAGCATACCTGTATCCCTTATCATTATTTAGTTCGATTAAATCAGCGGACCATATGTAGTCGGTGTATTTAGAATAAACTTTCCTTCTTTTAAACTTTGTGATTATAGGTTTATGTAATTCATTAGCCAAAAGCTCCTCAGTCTTGATAACATCATTGGAGTTTAATAGTTTTTTGGGAAATAACCAAGACCAAGTTTCAATTTAACACTTATCAATTTTTTCACAATAAACCTATCAACTTTCTCTCTCAACATAGGATTTCGTATCAAAGACAAATTATACAACATTTCTCTGTCTGCTTCATGTTTTTCATCCAATGTAGTGGTATTCCCATAAGCAATATCATGCTTCATACACACTTCATCAACCCTATTTATAGGTTTAGACCAAGGTTTAGGATCGTCAGCCTCATCTAATCTTTTATCCAAGTTTGTTCCTGGACCACAGAAAGAATACCCTGGAAGGTGTAATTCCCCTGGAATTCCAGTTGTTGTAAATTTACTTCCTGACAGAAACTTTTGTATGTCTCCTCCACTTTTAGGAGAGATGAATTGGCACTTTTTAGAGCCACACACTTGACATATTCCTTTTTGATAAACTCTATTATTTTTAGCTTTAACATGAGATATTTTTAGATTTGGTTTTCTTTTTACATTTGAGACAATAACTCATATTTATTTATCAGAAAAATTCCGACAGAGTATCAAAACTTTTTTGGTTTTTAACATATACATTTCAATCTTTATTTTTAAAACATAAAGAATCCTAAGGAATGCCTTCACTCTCTCCTCCATTTATTTAATAATAATAATAATAATGCATTTATTTTATATAGCGCTTTTCAGGAAGCCCAAAGACGCTTTGACTGAGTGCAAAACATAATGCATAGCAAAACATAAAGACAATTGCAAAAAAAGAAGAATCAATAGGGAAATATTCAAAGCACAAAGGAGGGAGAAGGAGAGGAGATAGTCAGGGGTTAGATGCTGTGGGTTAAATGTTGAATGCAGTGTTGAACAGGTGGGTCTTGAGTGATGTTTTGAATGTGGTGAGTGAGGAGGAGTCTCTGATGGTGTGAGGTAGCGAGTTCCAGAGGGTGGGAGCAGCGATGGAGAAGGCCCTGTCCCCCCAGGATCTAAATTTGGTCTGGATGGGGTGGGGGGGGGGGGGGGGGGTCAGGAGGTTGGTACCAGCAGAGCGGAGGTTGCGGGTGGGAGTGTGTCTGGAGAGGAGGTCAGCCAGGTAGGATGGGGCCAGGTTATGGAGGGCTTTGTAGGTCAAGAGGAGGATTTTGTACTGGGAAAAAGTGTTTACAAATAAAACTAACTAAAGTCAATAACACCAACATCATCAACCACATAATCTTTTCCTTCTTCTTCTTCTTTATCCCCACTTTCTCGTTTAAATCTCCTCCCTGAAAGTGAAGACATTGACGTCGTTATTCTTGAAAATAATATTTCCATTTTCCATTTTTCAATAATATTTTCATTTCTTTATTTTCCTCCTCAGTGCGTTGAGTTTGATTTATTTGCTGTAATACCTTCAATCTTTTATTAATCTCACTGATTTCCATCTTTTTATATTTTTCTTCCCTCTCTCTTTGCTCCCTGTCCTCCTTCTCTCTTTTCTCCCTTTCCTCCCTCTCCTCCTTCTCCTTTTTCTCCCTTTCCTCCTTCTCCTTTTTCTCCCTCTCCTCCTTCTCCTTTTTCTCCCTTTCCTCCCTCTCCTCCTTCTCCTTTTTCTCCCTTTCCTCCTTCTCCTTTTTCTCTCCTTCCTCCTTCTCTTCTTCAACTCCTTCCTCATCCCTTGCTACCCTTGAGTTTGAGCCCCAAATAATATTATTCAGAAACTCATCTGGATTTTGAGATATTCTTGTAACTATAATTATTTTTCTCATAATAGGATACCAATAAGATTTGTTGATGATTTCTAAAATAGTTTTATATTTCATAACTTTGAGAAGTTCATTTTTATTTAATATTTTAAACAAGTCTCTATTTGTGGGTTTAGCAATATCAGTATAAGGCCAGTTTTTTATGACAACATTTCCATGTATATGTTCTGTCGTGAAATTATCCTGAAGGTGAACCCGGGAGTGCTCGCTTATCCCACTAAAGGGGCGTCTATAAGACCCGGGACAACCGCGGCGCAAGGACACTCCAGCGACACTTACTGTGACATATAGTCCTGTAGTTTGAATGGTATGTACGCCCCTATATGCTGCACTTGTTTTGCTTTGCCTATTGATATCGGACATTGCCCATATAATACTCCGATTCTGATGTTTATTGCATGAATGTATTTTACAGGATGTTACCACAGATCTAAATGATATTAAACCTACCCAAGGGACAAGTCGTGTCTGTGGTTGATTTTCACGACATTTAATATCATTTAAATCTACGAAATGGCTGAACCCAAGATGATCACGGTACCGACTCTCGATGCCGACGCACAAGCCGAGGAGTCGGGGTCGGAGTTCACCCACTGGCTCAAAATGCTGGAGAATTACTTCGCCGCGCATGAACCGGAGCCCACCGATGCGGCTAAGCTGTCCGTGTTACATTCGAAGGTCCATCACCGCGTTTACCGGTGCATTGCTCGCTTTGAGACGTACGCCACGGCTCTGGCCGAGCTAAAGCGACTATACATAAAGAAACGGAGCGCCGTGCATGGCCGGCATCAGCTCTCTCAGCGGCGACAACAACCATCGGAATCGATCGATCGATCGCTACGCGCAGGAGCTGTGACACCTTCTTGCGGACTGCGTTCAGGAGGTACGGACCCACGAGCAAGTGCAGGATGACCTTCTCCGAGATTCTTTCGTCTCTGGAATTAGCTCTGGAGCCTTGAGGCTCCGACTTTTGGAGACCGCGGAGCTGACATTTACGGAGGCACTATGGCTGGCTCACGTTTTTACAGATGCCCGTGAACAATCTACCGCTTAGGACCACTCACGAGTCGTGGCGGGGACTTCTCTACTCGCGCGACCGGAGAGGGTTACCGCCGAGGATATGGGGGAGGACTCGACCACGGCCGAGTCTCTGGGTGCTCTTGAAGCGGACTCGGCATCCGGCCTGACTGCTGCTACCGCTGCCCGGCCACGGCCTGAACGGTACGCGAAGTGTTATTTTTGTGGGAATCGGCAGCACCCCCGAATAGAATGCCCGGCTCGGGAGGCGATATGCCATCTGTGCTCCACCAAGGGTCATTTTGCGAAGGTCTGCAAAAGGTCCGTGCGAGGTACGCGAGCCCGCGCGGCCTTGAATGGGCTTATCGCTGAGCCAACGGACTGCGCACCGAGCAGAGCGCCCCGCCCGGCCTTGATGAGCGTCTCCCCTCCTCACGGGCCCCTGGCTGCACGCTCGACCTTGATGGGGGACATCGGGCCGCCTAAACAACCGGCGCGACCACAACCGGCCGCGGCGCGATCGGCCTTGGCTGGCGTCCGGACGCCCACCTCAAACAAGCAACGAAGTACTGCTTTGCCAACTCCTCTGGATTCGCAGCGAACGCTGCACGGGACTCGAGCGCCATCTGACGGCGGCTTTTACGAATTACACGCTATCGCACCAGCTCATGGAACGGTGGATGGCAGTGATCCTCTACGCGTGACTCGAGCGCCATCTGACGGCGGCTTTTACGAATTACACGCTACCGCACCAGCTCATGGAACGGTGAATGGCAGTGATCCTCTACGCGTGACTCGAGCGCCATCTGACGGCGGCTCTTACGAATTACACGCACTTGCTCCAGTACTGCCAACTATGCGCTTGTCACGAGAATCCTCCACGGGCTGCCCGAACGACCGGCAAACTGCAGCCGGCGTGGGAACGTCCTCTGACAGTGGCTTTTACGATTTACATGCTCCTGCTCCAGCGCGGCCAACTATGCGCTTGTCACGAGAATGCTCCACGGGCTGCCCGAACGACCGGAAAACTGCAGCTGGAGTGGGATCCACTCGCGAGGCGCGATCTTCTCGCCCAGACGGCACAATACCTGCTGGGTCTTCAGGCCTTGCGCAGGCCATCATTCCGCTCAAGGTCGAGGGCGTTTTATCACAAGCCTTAATCGACACAGGGTCTACGGATAGTTTTATCGATCAACGACTAGTGCATCAACATGGGTGGCCGGTTCTCGGGACTACACGACGGATCTTCATGGCCTCCCAAGGACTTCGGCTGAGCACAAAAGGGGCATGTCGATTGAAACTTGTGATAAAGGGACGCACGTTCCCAGACGTGTATCTCATGGTATTACCTACGTTATGTGCCGACGTTCTGTTAGGACACGATTTCCTCAAGCGACATGGACGTTTGGAAATGGAGTTTGGTGGTACTGATACACTTGCTGTGTGTGCTCTTGCAGGGATGGAAATTGAGCCACTGTCGCTGTTCCCAAATATGACAACGGACTGTACACCTGTCGCGGT
Organism: Myxine glutinosa; assembly: GCF_964187855.1. Taxonomy (NCBI): domain Eukaryota; kingdom Metazoa; phylum Chordata; class Myxini; order Myxiniformes; family Myxinidae; genus Myxine; species Myxine glutinosa. The sequence continues at coordinate 217,877,110 of NC_136263.1, forward strand.
GAAATCGCGACGCTACTCACGAGCTGACGCGCAATTCATTGTGGAACAAACGGCCCAGCTACTAAAGGAAGGTATCATAGAACCTAGTTGGTCGCCATGGCGAGCCCAAGTTCTGGTGGTACGAAGCGAATCGCATCGCAAACGCATGGTAATCGACTACTCGCAGACGATTAATCGGTTCACACAGCTGGACGCCTACCCACTCCCGGGAATGGACTCCCTGGTTCGACAGGTGGCCCAGTATTCAGTCTATAGCACTCTCGATCTGCATAGTGCGTATCATCAAATCCCCATCTCCGAGGCAGATCGCATCTATACTGCGTTTGAATCAGGTCAGAGGTTATACCAGTTCACCCGGCTTCCTTTTGGGGTAACGAACGGGGTCTCTTGTTTTCAGAGGGCTATGGATGACCTCATCGCGAAGGAGACCTTGACCGATGTCTGTTTATCTGGATAATCTTACGGTTTGCGGGTATGACCAGGAACATCATGATGCTAATCTGAAACGCTTCCTCGAGGTCGCGCAAAGGTATCGCTTAACTATGAATGAGGCTAAATGTCGTTACTCTGCTCGCACAATAGACCTTTTGTGGTACACCGTGACCCACGGCTCTGTTGCTCCGGATAAGGAGCGTCTGCGACCCTTGCTCGACATGGCCCCGCCCTGCGATCGTGCTTCATTGAAGCGTGCTCTCGGCCTGTTCGCTCATTACTCAAAGTGGGTGCAAAATTTATACGCGAAGCTCCGCCCACTTGTGGACTGCGACGCGTTCCCCATGAGCCTTGCCGCCAAGGCCGCTTTCCATAACCTTAAGTCCGACATCGCTGGCGCCGCTGTGGCGACGATAGACAAAAATAAATCTGTTTTGGAAAGTGATGCATCAGATCATGCGATAGCTGCAACTCTCTCCCAAGGGGGGCGCCCTGTGGGCTTCTTTCGCGAACTCTCTCCTCCGCTGAGCGGAGACATTCCTCTGTCGAAAAGGAGGCGTATGCCATCGTCGAGTCGATTCGGCGTTGGCGTCCCTATTTGCTCGGACGATGCTTCCAAATTATCACGGACCAACACAGCGTTGCGTTTATGTACGACACCCAGCATGCTCAACGCATTAAGAATGAGAAAATCACTCGCTGGCGGATCGAACTCGCAGATTTCTGCTACACAATCAAATATCGCCCTGGGAGGGATAACCTGGTTGCCAACGCCTTATCGCGGCCGGTGACGTGTGCGGGTCTCCTATCTTTTGAGGATCTGCGCACTTTGCACGAGACCTTGCGCCATCCCGGGGTGACGCGTTTCACTCATTTTGTGCGAAGTCGTAACTTGCCCTACTCGGTTGAGGATGTTCGTCAGATCTGTCGCACTTGTTCTGTATGTGCTGAACTCAAACCGCGCTTCAACAACCCTCCAATGGGAACGCTAGTCCGAGCTACTAGGCCGTGGGAGAGAGTGGCGATGGATTTCAAAGGGCCACTGCCGGCGTCACCGGCTTTGAGTAACTCTCGTTACCTGCTCACAATTGTTGATGAGTTCTCGAGATTCCCTTTTGCTTTCCCGTGCGTAGATATGACAGCCGCCACGGTTATCCGGTGCCTGCAGAACTTGTTTTCTATGTTTGGGAATCCAGCCTACGTGCATACCGATCGAGGCAGTGTTCCTGTTCCAGGAAGTGAGGAACTTCTTGCTCCAGCATAATGTCGCTTCTAGCTATACCACTCCGTATAGGCCGCAGGCGAATGGACAGGTCGATCGCTTCAATGGAATTATATGGAGAGCCGTTACGCTGAGCCTTAAGTCCCTCGGCCGAGGCCGAGACAAATGGGCGTGGTCGCTACCTGCGGCACTGAACTCGATCAGGACTTTACTGTGTACGGCTACCAACCAAACTCCCCACGAACGGATGTTTCATCACCCGAGGAGTTCATGTCGTACCCGATCGTTACCTAGTTGGCTTGCAGAGCCGGGTCCGGCTTACCTCAAACGGGCTGTTCGGATGAGTAAGTATGATCCGCTAGTGGATAAGGTGCAGGTACTCCAAGCTAATCCCGAACATGCTCGTGTGCTGATGTCAGATGGACGCGAGTCAACAGTCTCCGTACGCCACCTGGCCCCTTGCGGGGAAATGTACGAACCAATTTACAAGTCCATGAACTCTCCCGTTGCTCCGCCTGTGGAGTATCTGCCGGCCGTCTCACCGCTAAACGAACACCAATCTGTAGACTCTGTAGTGCCACCTCCGTCACCTGACTTAGGCGGTTACTCCGACGCAGGGGACTCCGGCCTTGGGGACGCAGCACCCGGTAGTTTCCGGACCCGTGCCGGAAGGGAGATTCGTTGCCCCCGATCGCTATGGATGGACCGACTGACATGGACGGAACATTTCTGCCCCTACTATTATTATGGCTGCGTGCTTGATTCTGCCTTAGCGGAAGTGTAGTTTTAACGGCGGGGAGAATGTAATGAAATTGTACCTAAGTTGAACCCAGGTGTTATGCTCTCTCTAACCACTGAGAGGCGTCTATAAGAACCCAGACTGCCATCGCTCCGGATCATTCCTGTGACATGTAATCTGTGACAGCGTAGATTCAAATGGTGCGTATATTTAGATGATCTCAGCTTGCTTGCTCTGATTGATAATTGCTTGACTTCTTCTTTGTTATAATCCTGAGATATTGCATGATCGTATTTTACAGGTGTTGCCAGAGTTCGAATTTGTATTAAACCTATCATTGGCCAATGTTGTGGAATTGACTTCTTACAACAGTGTGTATATGCTATAAACATAAACTGTTTTTCTTGACTGATAAAGAATAACCTCATGACCAATGACCATATGAATTGTTTCTTCCAGGACCATTTTGATGAATCTCAATACGAGAAGAATAGACTTGATGGCAAGAAAAAGTTGAAAATGAACGCTGTGCCTTCCATGGTGCGAGTCAAGTTATAACAACATTTGTGAACCCAAGCTAATGAATAAAATAATAGACATTGCACTTTCGTAGCATTATGGGAATATTGTATGTTACGTTTCCAGATAATAGATGAAAACTAGTATACAAGCTCCATTTTATCAAATTACAATTTCATGCCAAGAGATAAAATTTATCAGTATGCTGTATGCAGCTGACAATAAATCGTGTGCCACGACAGGTAAACAATTCGTGTGAATAAATGACACCGCTTGCAGATTTTATTATTCCAATAACAAACAACATGTCACTTTAACTTGAATTAGTTGTTCCTCATTAAATCTGCGACCAAACAGTAATAACATCGATTCCCTCATCACAGAACTACAGGATTGCCACAGCTGACATACATCTCGCAGTGCCAGCGCACGAAGTTAGGTATGCAACATGGCGCCAGTATTTCAGTTGGCCAGACTCTCAATATACACGGCACTGGGCGCTCCGCGTGCTTCACCACACGTAGTTTCAGAGGGGTAGGCATCTTTGACCATTTCGGTGTCTTTTGGGTCTTCATAGTGTTTTGGGTCTTCAGGGCCATTTGGGTCTTCAGGGCCATTTGGGTCTTCAGGGTCTTTTGGATCACCCTGGGCCCTTAAGGGTATTTTGGGCCTTTGAGGCATTTTGAGTCTTCAGGGTATTTTGGGTCTTTGGTGTCTTCAGAGGCTTTTGGGTCTTAAGGGTATTTTATTTTATTTTATTTTTAATTTTTTTTGTATACAAGGTCGAGGCTCGTGAAAGAGCGAACATTAATCACACTGAAAGACAAACCGACACATAAAACATAGAACATCGGGAGCGGTAGACAAGATGGGGAGAGAGGGGGAAGGACACAAACACAACATTTGAGAGCAGGGACCGAGAGACATGGAGACATCGAGAGATCTGAGAGAGGGCGAGGGCTTTGGGGGGGGGGGGGGGCATGGGAAGGGGGCAGTGGGAGAGGTATAAAACATATGGACACTGCCAGGACTTCCAGGAAAGAAGTTGGAATTTCAAACAAGGTGGATCTGGGGTGAATTAGCGGGGGTAGAAAAGATCAAGGTTTTGGATGGGGGAAGATAAGAGATGGTGGTGAACAGCTGTTTTAAAGACCTGGAGGGAGGAGTGGGATTGAAGGGAGTGAGGGAGTTTGTTCCAGAGGCGGGAGAAAAGAGGAATGAAAGAGTGAAGGTGAGCAGAGAGCCGAGATTTCGGCAGTTTAACCATCAGAGGGTTGCCGGCAGATCTTGTGCGACCTGTAGGAATATTTGGGGGACAGAGCACAGAGAGAGCTGGGGGTGCAAGGCCGGAGAGGAGTCGGTAGAAGACAGAAAGACCACCTACCTGCCTGCGGTGAGTGAGTGAAAGGCCCTCAGAGATAGCTTCATCGCGGGAGATTCCAATAATTCTGAAAGCTTTGGTTTCAACAGCGTGAAGCCGAGCTAGGTGTGAGGCAGGAGCACCGGCCCATAGGGGAGAACAGTATTCCATTGAGCTGCGGATGAAAGCCTTGTATGTGGTGAGGAGCTCAGGTGTGCCGAGGAAGGACTTCGCACGACGGAGGATGCCCAGTCGGCGACTGGCTTTGGAGGCCAGCTTGGAAATGTGGTTTTCCCAAGAAAGATCATGGCAGATAGTGAGACCCAAAATCTTGAGCGACAGAACTTCTTGGAGAGGATTGTTGAGAAAGTAGATGGGAGGGTTGTCCAGTCGATCTTTTCGGAGAGACATAGTAAGAGTGTGAGATTTATCAGGATTGAAAGACATGCTCCACTTGTTTGACCAGTCTGTGATTTTGTCCAGGTCTTCAGAGAGTGAGGAGGCAGCAGACTGCCGATCTGAGGGAAGAGGAATGGAGCGGCAGAGAGTGGAGTCATCAGCAAAGAGATAGAGAGGATTTTCGAGAGAGTCAGAGAGATCATTGATGAAGACCAGAAAAAGCACGGGGCCCAGAACACTGCCTTGGGGAACTCCAGCCTGAACAGGAAGAGGAGATGAGAGAAACCCATTCAGGGCCACACGTTGACGACGACTAGAGAGGAAGTCCGCCAGCCATGCGTGGAGATTTCCATGGATACCAAAGGAGGAGAGTTTGGTGAGCAGAGCGGGGTGCCAGACTGTGTCGAAGGCACGTGATATGTCGAGGGAGACAGCTCTAATTTCCTGTTTGGCATTGAGGACCTCCATCCATTGTTGAGACAGCAGAAGCAGCATGTCCAGAGTAGAGTGACCTGGTCTGAAACCAAATTGATGATCAGAGATCAAGCCATTGGAGAAGAGGAAAGATTTCATATCCGAAGCAATGATGGATTCCATGACTTTGCTGATAAATGGGAGAAGGCTGATTGGTCTGTAGTTGCTAGGATCTGTTTTTGCACCTTTTTTGTGCAAAGCGGTGATGTTGGCTGATTTCCAAGCAGATGGCAGTTGACCTTGAGCAAAAGAGAGGGTGAAGAGAACAGAGAGAGGGTGAGATAGAGCAGCAGAGCAGGATTTTAGGACCCGTGGGCTGATGCCGTCGGGTCCAGTTGCAGAATCAGAGTCGAGGGTTGACAGAAACTTTTCCACCTTGTCAGGAGGAAAGGACACGGAGTCCAGGAGCAGCAGGGTACGACTGGGTATGGTGGGTACAGAGAGGGATGGGTTTGGGACACAAGATTTAGAGGCAAATACAGAGTTGAGGCATTCAGCTTTTTCACGTGCGGAGTCAGCTGTGTAGCCGTTTGAGGTAAGGGAGGGGATGGAGGGGGAACAAACACCAGAAACGGATTTGACCAGACGCCACCAGGATTTGGAAGAGGGAGACAGATAAGAGAGTTCGGTCTTGAGAACGGAGAGATATTGTTTCCTGGCTCTCCTGAGGGTGGACACACACACACTTATTTCGGGCTTTGCGAAAGGAAATGAGATTTCCTTCCGTTGGATTTGCTTTCCAGGAGACGAAGGCAAGTTGTTTCTGGGCAACAGCCTCACCACAAGATTCCGTGTACCATGGACGGGAGGAAGGGTATGACAACTGAAGACGAGATGGGATAAATCTGTGCATGAGAGAGAGCAATTTACTTTGGAAGAATTCCCAGGATGAGTTGATGTCAGAGGTGGTAGAGATGGGAGACCAGTCCAGATGATTGATGGCTGCTTGAAGACCGTGCCAGTTGGCCTGAGTGAAATGCCAGACTCGTCGACGCTGAGCAGGCTCCCTGAGGATGGTCAGAGAGATGTCCACTTTAACAAGGACATGATCAGATGATCCGATCGGAGCAGAAGAAGAGCAGCAGACATTTTCAGGGAAGTTAGTCATAACCAAGTCCAGAAGAGAAGATGTTCCGTTGACTGAGATCCGGGTCGGGAAATTGACAGATTGTGTCAGTCCCAGTGAGTCGCAGAAGTCCTTTGCTGAGGAGCCATGGCTGGTGAGAGAGGTACCCACACCCAGCCAACTGGCATGATGACAGTTGAAATCACCACATATGAGGAAGAGAGAGTTGGGATGAGTAGATAGAAGTTGGTCCATATCATCAGACAGCGAGATGTAGATGGAGTCATCACTGTTTGGTGGACGGTACAACACACATATGAACAAGAGGTGGGAGCGAAGGGGAAGCCGTAGCCAGAGGTATTCCTGGGGGTGAGGTGGAGAGAGTGCAGTGCAGGGCGAGTGAGGAAGAGAGTTTTTGATAAAGATAGCAACCCCGCCTCCAGGACGAGGCTCAGGTCTATCATACCGGAGGAGGGAGTAGCCCGGGAGAGATACTATGGAATCAGAGACATCATAAAGGAGGAAAGTTTCTGTTAAGCAGATCACGTCTGGTTTGACAGAAGCAACCTGTATGGAGAGATCAGTTAAGTTTGAACGAAGGCCCCGGATGTTTGAGGTCCATACCGTTAATGAAGAGGAAGGGGGAGCATCAGATACAGAACAGGGGGGAGGAGGGGTAGGGTAAGATGTGGAAGAGGTGGAAGAGGTAGGGAGAGCTGTTGAAGGTGTGTCAGAGATTTCAGAATAGCTCGGAGAAAGGGGAGGATGGGGCGGACAAAAGGTTTGATGGTGATTGGGTGAGCCATAATGAGGTGTTATTTGAGGAGGGGGAAGAGCGAGGCAGAAGGCTGGGGGAGATGGAGGTGAGAGTTTGAAGGGGGAAGAAGCGGGGAGGACGCTTTGAGGAGGGGGAGTGAGAGGGGGGAAATTGAGAAGCAATGAGGGTGGGGAGATTTGAAGGGGAGGGGTGAGGGGGGAGTTTGGGAGGGAAGGGACAAGGGGAGGGATTTGAAAGGGATGGGATATGGGGGAGATTTGGAGGGGAGGGGTGAGGCAGGAGTCTAGGAGGGGAGGGGCGAGGGGGCGTCTTGGCGGGGAGGGGTGAGGGGGTAGTTTAGGAGGGAGGGGGCAAGGGGGGAGATTTGAAAGGGATGGGTGATGGGGAAGATTTGGAGGGGAGGGGTGATGGGGAAGATTTGGATGGGAGGGGTTATGGGGAAGATTTGGAGGGGAGGGGTGAGATTGGATTTTTGGAAGTGTACGATTTATGGGAAACGAACATTTATTGCAAAATGAGTTTCTTGTGACCTTCGAGTTAAAAATACGTTTAAGGACGCTGGATGGAGGATGGAGTGCAGGAGAGTTTAGGGAATGTAGAAAAAAGGCACTATAGGAGATGGATATTTTTTTTGGGCTGAATTGATTTGGTGAGCAAGTCGAAAGCAGCCTTTTAAAGAAGAAGAAGAAAAAGGTGTTATAAAATATGACGGAAAACATAACTTGAGGGGAAAGAGTAAACATTGAAGGTTAATGAGTGAAAACTATCTGGGGAAATGGGGGAGAAACACGTGGTCGAAGAACGAACGAACGAATAAGAATGAATAAACGAATGAGAACAGAGAAGGAAATGTTTTTTTTTTTTGTTTTTTTTTTAGTTGAGATTTACACAAGGAAGTAGGCTATGGGTGAAAAGACTGGGAATACAGAGAACGAAAGTTATTGGATCACAAACGACGGACCGCTGAGAGAAAAACAAAGCCTCAAGGTTATACAGTGCACACTGTACAAGGCCTCAAGACACGACACGAATTAACACGATTTTCAATACAGGTATGAAAGATTTGCACCGAAAAATCTTCGTCGGGACACAATATACGTACAACACCATAAATAAATACAGTTTTAACGAAAATACAAATGGGAACAATCACTTAACTTCGATTTCAAATCTTTCGCGACGCGGCAAAGGCCTTGCTCGCGACACGGCAAACAGACGATCAATTTATGAAAGATAAACACCGAGAAACAACCAAAGTTGCACACAATAACTTCACACACCGAAAGATAAATACAGTTTCGACAAAATACAATTGTGAACAGACTTAACTTCGAAAAACGTGGAGACCGTGTGGAGCTTCGAAAATCCCTCCCACCGTCCACCGTGGTTGATTCTTCTCAAAATTCTTCGGTGTCTTTTGGGTCTTCGGGGTCTTCAGGGTCTTTTCGGTATTTGGGGTCTTTTTGGTCTTTTGGGTCTTTTTGATCTTTTGGATCTTTTGGGTCTTTGGGGTGTTTTGGGTCTTCTGGGTGTTTTGGGTCTTCTGGGTGTTTTGGGTCTTCGGGGTGATTTGGGTCTTCGGGGTGATTTGGGTCTTCGGGGTGTTTTGGGTCTTCTGGGTGTTTTGGGTCTTCGGAGTGTTTTGGGTCTTCGGGGTCTTTTGGGTCTTCGGGGTCTTTTGGGTCTTCGGGTATTCAGGGTCTTTTTGAGCCTCAGGGCCTTGAAGGGTATTTTGGGTCTTTTTTTTTTTTTTGTATACAAGATCGAGGCTCGTGAAAGAGCGAACATTAACCACAGAAAAAGTGAAACCGACACATGAAACAAAAAACAAGGGGAGCGGTAGACAAGATGGGGAGAGATGGGGAAGGACACAAACACAACATTTGAGAGCAGGGACATCGGGAGAAATGTGGGAGGGGGGCGGCTTGGGGAGAGGTGGGAGAGGTATAAAACATATGAACACTGCAAGGACTTCCAGGAAAGAAGTTGGTATTTCCCCAAAAAAATTAAAAATGTGTATCTGGGGTAGATTAGCAGAGGTAGAAAAGATCAAGGTTTTGGATGGGGGAAGATAAGAGATGGTGGTGAACAGCTGTTTTAAAGACCTGGAGGGAGGAATGGGATTGAAGGGAGTGGGGGAGTTTGTTCCAGAGGCGGGAGAAAAGGGGAATGAAAGAGTGAAGATGAGCAGAGAGCCTATATTTTGGCAGTTTAACCAGAAGAGGGTTGCTGGCAGATCTTGTGCGACCTGAAGGAATATTATTGGGGGGACAGAGCACAGAGAGAGCTGGGGGAGCAAGGCCGGAGAGGAGTCGGTAGAAGATAGAAAGACCACCAACCTGCCTGCGGTGAGTGAGTGAAAGGTCCTCGGAGTTAACTTCATCACAGGAGATTCCAATGATTCTGAAAGCTTTGGTTTCAACAGCGTGAAGCCGAGCTAGGTGTGAGGCAGGAGCACCAGCCCAGAGGGGGGAACAGTATTCCATTGAGCTGCGGTTGAAAGCCTTGTATGTGGTGAGGAGCTCAGGTGTGCCAAGGAAGGACTTCGCACGATGGAGGATGCCCAGTCGGCGATTGGCTTTGGAGGCCAGCATGGAAATGTGGTTTTCCCAAGAAAGATCATGGCAGATAGTGAGACCCAAAAGCTTGAGCGACAGAACTTCTTGGAGAGGATTGTTGAGAAAGTAGATGGGAGGGTTTTCCAGTCGGTCCTTTCGGAGAGACATTGTAAGAGTGTGAGATTTATCAGGATTGAAAGACATGTTCCACTTGTTTGCCCAGTCTGTGATTTTGTCCAGATCTGCAGAGAGTGAGGAGGTTGCAGACTGCCGATCTGAGGGCTGAGGAAAGGAGCGACAGATAGTGGAGTAATCAGCAAAGAGATACAGAGGATTTTCCAGATTCGGAGATCATTGATGAAGACCAGAAATAGCACAGGGCCCAGAACACTACCATGGGGAACTCCAGCCAGAACAGAAAGGGGAGATGAGAGAAATCCATTCAGGGCCACCTGTTGCAGACGACCAGAGAGGAAGTCCGAAAGCCATGAGTGGAGATTTCCATGGATACCATAGGAGGAGAGTTTGTTGAGCAGAGCTGGGTGCCAGACCGTATCGAAGGCACGTTATATGTCAAGTGAGACAGCTCTGATTTCCTATTTGGCATTGAGGACCGCCATCCATTGTTGAGACAGCAGAAGCAACACGTCCAGAGTAGAATGACCTGGTCTGAATCCAAATTGATGATCAGAGATCAAGCCATTGGAGAAGAGGAAGGATTTGATATCCGAAGCAATGATGGATTCCATGACTTTGCTGATAATTGGAAGCAGGCTGATTGGTCTGTAGTTGCAAGGATCTGTTTTTGCACCTTTTTTGTGTAAAGCGGTAATGTTTGCTGATTTCCAAGATGCTGGCAGATGACTTTGCGCAAAAGAGAGGGTGAAAAGAACAGAAAGAGGGTGAGATAGAGTGGCAGAGCAGGATTTTAGGACCCGTGGGCTGATGCCGTCTGGTCCAGTTGCAGAATCAGAGTCGAGGTTTGACAAAAACTTCTCCACCTTGTCAGGAGAAAAGGACTCAGAGTCCAGGAGCAGTTGAGTTCGACCGGGAAAGGTGGGAAGAAAGAGAGGTGGTGGGTTTGGGACACAAGATTTTGAGGCAAACACAGAGTTGAGGCATTCAGCTTTGTCACGTGCGGCGTCAACTGTGTAGCCATTTGAGGTAAGGGAGGGGATGGAGGGGGAACAAACACCAGAAATGGATTTGACCAGACGCCACCAGGATTTGGAGGAAGGAGACAGGTTTGAGAGTTCAATCTTGAGTGTGGAGAGATAGTGCTTCCTGGCACTCCTGAGGGTAGACACACACTTGTTCCGAGCTTGGTGGAAGGAACTGAGATTGCCTTCAGTTGGATTTGCCTTCCAAGAGGCAAAGGCAAGTTGTTTCAGGGCAACTGCCTCACCACAAGATTCAGTGTACCATGGACGAGAGGAAGGGTGAGACAACTGAAGACGAGATGGGATAAATTTGTGCATGAGAGAGAGCAGTTTGCTTTGGAAGAATTGATGTCAGAGGCAGTAGATATGGGAGACCAGTCCAGGTGATTGATGGATGCTTGCAGCCCATGCCAGTTGGCCTGAGTGAAATGCCAGACTCGTTGGCGCTGAGGAGGCTCTCTGAGAATGGCCAGAGAGATGTCCACTTTAACAAGCACATGATCAGAAGAACCAATTGGAGCAGAAGAAGAGCAGCAGACATTTGCAGGGAAGTTAGTCATAACCAAGTCCAGAAGAGAAGATACTCCATTGACTGAGATCCGGGTCGGGAAATTGACAGATTGTGTCAGTCCCAATGAGTCGCAGAAGTCCTTTGCTGAGGTGCCATGGCTGGTGAGAGATGAACCCACACCCAGCCAGCTGGCATGATGACAGTTGAAGTCACCACATATGAGGAAGAGAGAGTTTGGATGAGTTGATAGAAGTTGGTCCATGTTGTCCGACAGCGAAATGTAAATCGAGTCATCACTTTGGTAGACGGTACAACACACATATGAACAAAAGGTGGGAGCGAAGGGGAAGCCGTAGCCAGAGGTACTCTTGGTGGTGAGCTGGAGAGAGGGCAGTGCAGGGAGAGTGAGGAAGAGAGTTTTTGATAAAGATAGCCACCCCACCACCAGGACGAGGCTCAGGTCTATCATACCGGAGGAGGGAGTAACCAGGAAGAGATATTAAGGAATCGGAGACATCTTGAATGAGTTTGGGGTGTTTTGGGTCTTCAGGGTATTTTGGGTCTTGGTGGTCTGAAGGGTGTTGGGGGAATTAAAGGGTCGTCAAAGGTCTGAGGGGTCTCAGCAGTCTTAACGCAATAATTAAGAGGGTGGTAATTGTATTTGAAGAAGAAGAAGACGTTTTCGTCGCATCTGAACATACATAGCGACATACATAACCATATACGTTTGCTCTATTATAATAAGATACGTGCACAGCACGATTCTGCTTTAGAGTTTTTCTCGGCGAGGCCACGGGTGATTGTCCACCTCGTCATGATCACCTCTCCACGGCCGTGTTCTTGGTTGACTTATAATAAACCACCGATTCTTGAGAACTACAACGACTGGAACTAGGTCTTCATCTCCGGGGCGAGAGCTGGTCGTTCGGATCCTAGACATATACCGTCCCATCCATGACCATCGATGACACGACACTCAAAGTTGTCAATAACTTCTGCTACCTTGGAGGTGGCCGCTCTCAAAATGCAATGATCGACGACGAAGTAACATCAAGACTCGGTAAAGCATGTGTGTTCTTTGGAAGATCGACATCACCTTTTGCATGAAACTGGCATTCGCCTGGACACCAACATCAGTGTTGATCGTGCCGTGGACACCAAGATCAGTATTTATCAAGCCGTTGTCTAATCGACACTCCTGTACGGATGAAAATATTGGACACCCGATCGTCACCATCTCAAATGCCTTGATAAATTCCATTTGTGATGCCTTCTCAAGATTCTTGGCATCACCTGGCGGGACAGAATACCTAACACCTCAATCTTAAACCGTTGTCGTATCCAAGGAGTTGAGTATTTCCTGACGCAAGCCCAGCTTCGGAGGTCATGACACCTCACACGCATGGAAGACCACAGAATCCCAAGAGTGCTTTTCTATGGACAACTTAAATTTGGTAAACTGTCAAGTGGTGGACAAAGAAAGCATTATTAGGACGTCCTCAAGTCTACACTCAAGTCTTGTGCCATCACAGTTGTCAACTGAGAACATCAGGCCACAAACACGTCAGCTTGGCATAACATTTGCCACAAAGGCCTGGAAAGGCCACTTTGAATGTGGGAGACTTGCTGTCGAGAGACAGCTGAGGCAAGAAAGGAAAACCTGCCAACGTCCATCTCCACAAGGACCTGTCTATACCTTTGATGTTTGTGGTAGACGCTGTTGGTCCCACATTGGACGATACAGACATCGCACAATGCACAATGCTTCGTGAGCATGCCAAAGAAGGGAAGAGATTCGTCAAAAACGACGACTCACACCATCATCATCATTTGCAGAATATGATTTTAATGGGTCATAAGGGGTCTAAAGGTCTAAATGTTGCTTTTCAATCATTTTAGTTAAGGTCTGAGCGATCTAAAAGCCCCAAAGGGCCTTAAAAGGTCTAAAGTAGTTTAAACAATCGAAAGGTCAAAAGGGTATACAGGTGTAAGGGGTCTATAGGGCATATCGGAGATTAAATAGTTATATGGGATCTAAAAGTCGAAAGGGTACCTTCCAAAAGTAGTTAAAATCTAACAGGTCGAAAGGGATCTAAAGGATGTAAATGTCGAAATATATCTTAAGGCCTCTGAAGGGTCTTAAATTGTCCAAAAAGGTCTGTGGGGTCTAAAGGTCCATGGGGTCTTAAGGGCATGTCCCAACAGTAGCGAGAGTATAACAGGTCTAGAGTGTCTAAAAATGGTCTAAACTAAAGGGATCTACAACAAAAACAACAGGCATTTTAAGGCCATTTTCCCTGCAAGAGCGGGGGTTAGCCTTGCGGTCCCCATGACAAACTAAAGGGATCTAAACTAAAGGGATCTAAAGGATGTAAATTTCTGAAGACTTTTAAAAGGGCTAAAGAGTTTAAACAATCTACAGGTCAAACAGTTCAAGGGTACTTGAAGCAGTTAAATGGGTCTAGAGGGTCTAAAGTGTTGCAGGGTTTTAAAGGGTCTAGAGGGGTCTTAATGATCTTCAGTGGTCTAAGAGTTGAAAAGGTATATGGGGTCAAAAGGGTTCATTCCAATAGTAGTTGGGGTCAAAAGGGTCCATATGGTCGAAAGGCGTATTTACTAGACTGATATAGCAGCCAATATCTGGCATTTTGAGGTTGTCGGCATCAGCTGATGATGGCGTTTATACGGGGATATGAAAAACAAAAGAAATCCTTGGTAGGTGCTTGGTAACTGAACACACCCCAGGTTTCCTCCCTTTCAGTTTCGTGTCAAAGAGCAGTAGCAACTGTTTCAAAAGGCCGCCACGAAAAACGCCACGTCTGTGGCAGGAAGGGTCATGTTATTAACCCTCGTTAGGTATATAGATTACAGTAGATCTTCGCTCAGTTCCGCAAATACAATTTGCCTCATGGATGTCGGGAGTCCTCCACATTACTTTCAGCTTCGTGTTAAACAGCATTAGCGACTGTTTCAAAAGGTAAACATATGTGTTTGTGGTTAATACGACAAGCTCCCATGAAACACCACAATAAGCCATTTATAAACGTTGACAAGGCTTTGTTCAAGGAGGAAACACCCCTTGGGGAGCGGGAGATATTATTCATATTAATTTTGTTTTGTAATAACATTAAAATTATGCTTTCGCTATGAGCAGCGGCCTTGGAAAAACGCCACGATAAAGCTATCTCAACACGGTTATACACCTCATCATCAACCAGAATGGCGTGGCAAACCCCCTTAGCGAGAAAACCCCTCATTTTGCAAGAAATGTTCTTTTCCCATGAATCGTACACTTTTCAAAATCCAATCTCACCCCTCCCCTCCAAATCTTCCCCATAACCCCTTCCCTAGCTAACCCTAACAACTCGGTCGGAGCGATGAAGAGAAGGACACGTTCTGGTGTGCTATAGAGAAGCTGATGGAAAACGTGAAAGATGAGGAAGTTGTTGTGGTAGGAGGAGACCTAAATGGACATGTGGGAAGGAGTATGGACGGTTTTGAGGGAGTTCATGGGGGTTACGGATATGGGGTGAGAAATGGAGAAGGTGAAAGGATTTTGGAGTTTGCTGATGTAGCTGATTTGTTGATTTGTAATACTCAGTTCCAAAAAGAGGATAATAAGCTTGTTACATACACGTCAGGTGGGTCGACGACAACCGTTGACTACCTGCTGGTGCGTAGGCGAGATAGGGGGCATCTCCGGGACACAAAGGTGATCTCAGGGGAGGAGGCTGTTTCACAGCACCACTTGGTTGTCTGCGACATAAGGGTGAAAGGTGCGAGGAGAGCTCGGCGGGTGAAGTACCAACCGAGAATGAAGGTGTGGAGGTTGAAAGAGGTGACAGTAAGGGCGGCATTAAAAGAGAGGCTGAGTAGGGTAGAGGATGATGTGGTTGAGCTTGAAAGTGGTTGGATGTCAATGAAGGATCGTCTGTTGGGAGCCGTTGGTGAGGTATGTGGATGGACAAAATGACCACCGAGGCACTCGGAAACATGGTGGTGGGATGATGAAGTTGGAAAGAAGATTGGCGAGAAGAGGAAGAAGTTCAAGGAGTGGCAGAAGGCGAAGGATACGGGGGCAGAAAAGGCAGAGCATGAAAGTTATAAGGCAGCCAAGAAGGCTGGAAAGAAAGAGGTAGCAAAGGCGCAGGAGGCATGCAGGAAAATGTCCGGAGAACGCTTGGATTTGGAAGAGGGTCAGAGAGTGGTATTCAGGATTGCAAAGGAGATAGCGAAAGAGAGGTGTGATGTGATGGGGGTGAGTTGCTTGAAGGATGAAGTGGGACAAATAGTTGTGGACCCAGATGGAATTAAAGGAAGATAGAAGAGATATATGGAAATACTGTTGAATGCAGAGAATGAATGGGATGGCAACATAGAGAGTAACCCAGTTTTAGGACCGGCAGAGAAGATAACCGAGAAGGAAGTTCTTCGAGGTCACGTCTTTTCGAAGCTGTTCCATGCGCTCACGGTTTCGAAGCTAAGTAATCTTTCACAATTGTGTTTTTGTCGAGACTGTATCTATCTTTCGGTGTGTGTACCTATAGCGTATCTTTAGGAAAATTTTTGGTGCTAATTTTTCGTACATGTATACACAATCGTCGGTTAATGCGTATCGAGTATTCTGAGGCCTAGTACTCGTAGGCTTAGACTACCGTACTGTCTCCGACCTTGTGGTTTTGTTTTTCTCTCAGCGGTTCGTCGAATGCGCTGCAATTATTTTCATTCTCTGTTTCGTCCCAGTCGTTCACCCCATACCTCCTTGTTTAATATCTCTACTCAAAAAAAAAAAAACCCCCAAAAAATATTTCCTTCTCAGGTCTTATTCGTTTATTTGTTGTTCTTATTTGTTCGTTCGTTCTTCGTTCACGTTGTTCGCGATCACGTGGTTAGAAATGTATAATCTCTCCCCTGAACAACTATTTTCTCTCATATATTATAACACCTTTTTCTTCTTCTCCGACAAAAGGATGCTTTCGTCTTGCTCACCAAATCTATTCATTCCAAAAAAAAAATAACAATACCATCTCTTACAGTTCCTCTTTTCTACATTCCCTAAACTCTCCAGAACTCCACCCCTCCTTCAGCTTCCTCAAACGTATTTTTGACTCGAAGGTCTCAAACTCATTTTGCAAGAAATGTTCTTTTCCCATGAATCGTACACTTTTCAAAATCCAATCTCACCCCTCCCCTCCAAATCTTCCCCATAACCCCTTCCCTAGCTAAACTTCCCCATCACCCCTCCCCTTCAAAACTTCCCCATTACCCCTCCCCTCCAAAACTTCCCCATCACCCCTCCCTTCCAAATCCTCCCCATCACCCATCCCTTTCAAATCTCCCCCCTTGCCCCTTCCCTCCCCTCCCTCCTAAACTCCCCCCACACCCCTCCCCTTCGAGACTCTCCCTCGCTCCTCCCCTCCTAGACTCCCCTCTCACCCCTCCTCCTCAAAGCATCCTCCCTGCTTCTTCCCCCTTCCAACTTTCACTTTCATCTCCCCCAACCTTCTGCCTCGCTCTTCCCCCTCCTCAAATAACACCTCACTGTGCCTCACCCAATCTCCATCAAACCTTTTGTCCGCCCCATTCTTCCCTTTCTCCAAGCTATTCTGAAATCTCTGACACACCTTCAACAGCTCTCCCTACCTCTCTCCTCCTCTTCCACATCTTACCCTACCCCTCCCCCCCCTGTTCTGTACCCGATGCTCCCCCTTCCTCTTCATTAACGGTATGGACCTCAATCATCCGTGGCCTTCGCTCAAACTTGACTTATCTCTCCATACAGGTTGCTTCTGACAAACCAGATGTGATCTGCTAAACAGAAACTTTCCTCCTTCATGATGTCTCTGATGCCTTGGTATCTCTCCCAGGTTACTCCCTCCTCCGGTATGATAGACCTGAGCCTCGTCCTGGAGGTGGGGTTGCTATCTTTATAAAAAACTCTCTTCCTCACTCGCCCTTCACTGCCCTCTCTCCACCTCACCCCCAGGAATACCTTTGGCTACGGCTTCCCCTTCGCTCCCACCTTTTGTTCATATGTGTGTTGTACCGTCCACCAAACAGTGATGACTCCATCTACATCTCGCTGTCTGATAATATGGACCAACTTCTATCTACCCATCCCAACTCTCTCTTCCTCATATGTGGTGATTTCAATTGTCACCATGCCAGTTGGCTGGGTGTGGGTACCTCTCTCACCAGCCATGGCTCTTCAGCAAAGGACTTCTGCGACTCACTGGGACTGACACAATCTGTCAATTCCCCGACCCGGATCTCAGTCAACGGAGCATCTTCTCTTCTGGACCTGGTTATGACTAACTTCCCTGAAAATGTCTGCTGCTCTTCTTCTGCTCCAATCGGCTCATCTGATCATGTGCTTGTCAAAGTGGACATCACTCTGACCATTCTCAGAGAGCCTCCTCAGCATCGACACGTCTGGCATTTCACTCAGGCCAACTGGCACGGTCTTCAAGCAGCCATCAATCATCTGGACTGGTCTCCCATTTCTACCGCCTCTGACATCAACTCATCCTGGGAATTCTTTCAAAGTAAATTGCTCTCTCTCATGCACAGATTTATCCCATCTCGTCTTCAGTTGTCATACCCTTCCTCCCGTCCATGGTACACGGATTCTTGTGGTGAGGCTGTTGCCCTGAAACAACTTGCTTTCGTCTCCTGGAAAGCAAATCCAACGGAAGGAAATCTCATTTCCTTTCACAAAGCCCGAAACAAGTGTGTGTCCACCCTCAGGAGAGCCAGGAAACAATATCTCACCGTTCTCAAGACCGAACTCTCTTATCTGTCTCCCTCTTCCAAATCCTGGTGGCGTCTGGTCAAATCTGTTTCTGGTGTTTGTTCCCCCTCCATCCCCTCCCTCACCTCAAACGGCTTAACGGCTGACTCCGCACGTGAAAAAGCTGAATGCCTCAACTCTGTCTTTGCCTCTAAATCTTGTGTCCCAAACCCATCCCTCTCTGTACCCACCGTACCCAGTCGTACCCAGCTGCTCCTGGACTCCGTGTCCTTTCCTCTTGACAAGGTGGAAAAGTTTCTGTCAACCCTCGACTCCGATTCTGCAACTGGTCCTGACGGCATCAGCCCACGGGT
This sequence comes from Myxine glutinosa, assembly GCF_964187855.1. Lineage (NCBI taxonomy): Eukaryota > Metazoa > Chordata > Myxini > Myxiniformes > Myxinidae > Myxine > Myxine glutinosa. Next base: position 217,895,432 of record NC_136263.1, read on the forward strand.
CCTAAAATCATGTTCTTCCGCTCTTTCACTCCCTCTTTCTGTTCTCTTCACCCTCTCTTTTGCTCAAGGTCATCTGCCATCTGCTTGGAAATCAGCCAACATCACCGCTTTGCACAAAAAAGGTGCAAAAACAGATCCTAGCAACTACAGACCAATCACCCTTCTCCCAATTATCAGCAAAGTCATGGAATCCATCATTGCTTCAGATATGAAATCTTTCCTCTTCTCCAATGGCTTGATCTCTGATCATCAATTTGGTTTCAGACCAGGTCACTCTACTCTGGACATGCTGCTTCTGCTGTCTCAACAATGGATGGAGGTCCTCAACACCAAACAGGAAATTAGAGCTGTCTCCCTTGACATATCACGTGCCTTCGATACGGTCTGGCACCCCGCTCTGCTCACCAAACTTTCCTCCTTTGGTATCCATGGAAATCTCCACGCATGGCTGGTGGACTTCCTCTCTAGTCGTAGTCAACGTGTGGCCCTGAATGGGTTTCTTTCATCTCCTCTTCCTGTTCAGGCTGGAGTTCCCCAAGGTAGTGTTCTGGGCCCTGTGCTTTTTCTGGTCTTCATCAATGACCTTCATCAATGATCTCTCTGACTCTCTTGAAAATCCTCTCTATCTCTTTGCTGACGACTCTACTCTCTGTCGCTCCATTCCTCATCCCTCAGATCGGCAGTCTGCGGCCTCCTCACTCTCTGCAGACGTGGACAAAATCACAGAACGGGCAAACAAATGGAACATGTCTTTCAATCCTGATAAATCTCACACTCTTACGATGTCTCTCCGAAAAGACGGACTGGACAACCCTCCCATCCACTTTCTGAATAATCCTGTCCAAGAAGTTCTGTCACTCAAGCTTTTGGGTCTCACTATTTGCCATGATCTTTCCTGGGAAAACCTAGAGTCCCTGTATATAGAGAGTTGTGTCAACTCAAATTTGGACGCCATTTTGTGTCTAAGTGTGTCGGATTAGATATACATGTACATTCGCGATATGGGGTGATATATTCTAAACCTGCTAAAAAAAAAATTACGACACATATTTAGTCTTATTATTACATACAGGTGATATTTGTTTTGTCAAAAACTCAGCTATTGCCGTGAAAAAGAGCTGTGTGGTGATATTAAAAGTGGTATGGCAATGCATATTACAAGCCAACACTGCATATAAGAGCTAACATTATAAGTAAGACAAACCAATGCTGTCGTTCTCTGCATTGGTTTGTCTTACTTTTGAGGTATCAGGATAATTTGAGGTATCTGTATCAAACAGGGATAACAGCTTTTGAAAGTTGAGCCAGTTTTAAATGTGGGTACACAAATACACCTGTTTTACTGCATTAATCACCTAGAAATATTGTATGTTTTGGGAACGATAGCTGTCACCAGGTTAAATATATAGGGATTGTCCAATGTGCAAAATCTTCCATCACTACAATTTGGCCATAAATCCCGGGGTGGGAAATATTTGAGCAAATATGCCACAAGACGCATGAGCACTGTACAAAGCAAACAATAACTCGTCAAATTTTGGACGTATGGATGGCTGCACAACCCGCAAAAAAATTGAGCAGGTCCCCCCCTAAAATTGCTTTTATGATTGCCGATTAGGCTAAAGATTTTAAACCAAAAAAATAACTTGCCTCGGAATAAGTTTTGAATGGACGGACAGACAACTGAAAACAAAACGGACCATGGGTTTCCCATCCCTATAAAATCAAAATTAATTCTCTCTGAAAAAGTACAGTGACATTGCCCGCAGACTACCCAACCGCAGACCAGGCAATGTCACTGTACCGGGACATTTCATCAATCAATGACAATATGCGGTCCGCTAGGACTACCCGAAAAAAATTGAGCAGGGTTCTTCCCACGGAAATGCATTTTTGGTCAGCTCCTTGAAGATTATAAACAAACACAAATCACTTCCCTTTAAAAGGGTTTTCAACGGACAGACAACCAAAAAAAAACCGAACAGATAGAATTGCTTTTGAACATCGATCATCAAGCGGCGTGGGTCTACCTGGCAGAGTCTCGAGGAGTCGATCGCTTTCCAGCTCTTTCGTCTGACTTTCGCTTCCCAAATTTGTCTTCTGACTTTATCACTTGGAAATCTATACATCTTATATTTCCCAGATTGGTTTGAACAACCAAAAGCAGAACAACCAGTCATTTTGTTTGGCAATAAACAACATTCCCGTACCAAGTTGACGTTCACGCACAGTGAAGTTAGACAGAAAATGGCGCCACGAAATCACGTGACCAGAAATCTCGGGTCAGTGCATGGCGCAACTCTCTTTATACAGGGACTCTAGGAAAACCACATTTCAAATCTGGCCTCCAAAGCCAGTCGCCGACTGGGCATCCTCCGTCGTGCGAAGTCCTTCCTTGGCACACCTGAGCTCCTCACCACATACAAGGCTTTCATCCGCAGCTCTATGGAATACTGCTCTCCCATCTGGTCTGGTGCTCCTGCCTCACACCTAGCTCGTCTTCACGCTGTTGAAACCAAAGCGTTCAGAATCATTGGAATCTCCCGCGATGAAGCTAACTCCAAGGGCCTTTCACTCACTCACCGCAGGCAGGTTGGTGGTCTTTCCGTCTTCTACCGACTCCTCTCTGGCCTTGCCCCCCCCCAGCTCTCTCTGGGCTCTGTCCCCCAAATATTCCTACAGGTCGCACAAGATCTGCCTGCAACCCTCTTATGGTTAAACTGCCAAAATCAAGACTTTCTGCTCACCTTCACTCCTTCATTCCTCTTTTCTCCCGCCTCTGGAACAAACTCCCTCACTCTCTTCAATCCCACTCCACCCTCCAGGTCTTTAAAACAGCTGTTCACCACCATCTCTTATCCGCCCCCATCCAAAACCTTGATCTTTTCTACCCCCGCTAATTTCGGCCCCCTTTTGTTTTATACCTCTCCCCCCCCCCCCTTCCCATGCCTCCTCCCCCCCCCCTTCCCATGCCTCCTCCCCCCAAGCCCTCTCCCTCCCACACCTCTCCCTGCTCTCAAATGTTGTGGTTGTGTACTTCCCCTTCTCTCCCCATCTTGTCTTCCGCTCCTTCTTTTTGTATATTTTGTTTGTCTGGTTGATTTGTTTGTAAAATAAATGTTAGCTCTTTCACGAGCCTCGATTCAGTATACAAAAAGAAAAAAAAGAAAAAAGAAAAAGTTGAGGAAGCGATAAAAGCAATGAAGAGTAGAAAAGCGAGAGGGCCGACGGGAGTTGTGGGAGATATGTTGAAGGCAGCGGGAAATTGGGGTGTGAAGAGAATGACAGAGATCTGCAATCTGGTGGTGAAAGAAGGCCACATTCCAGTGGATTGGGAACTAAGTACCCTCATCCCTCCATACAAGGGGAAAGGTGACCCTCTGGACTGTGGCTCGTATCGAGCGATAAAGTTATTGGAGCATGGAACGAAGGTATTGGAAAGGGTGTTGGAGAGGAGGATAAGGAAGAAAGTGAAGATTGACGAAATGCAGTTTGGATTTATGCCAGGAAGAGGAACGACAGATGCGCTTTTTATTGTGAGGCAGTTGCAGGAGAAGTATATGGAGAAGAGGAAGAAGTTGTTTCTTGGGTTTGTTGATCTGGAGAAAGCATTCGATAGGGTTCCACGTGAAGTCCTGACATGGGCAATGAGGAAGTTAGGAGTGGAGGAATGGTTGATCAGAGTAGTGATGGCAATGTACAAAAGAGCGCGCACAGCTGTAAGGACGAAGGACGGGAACAGTGGTGAGTTTGAGGTGAAGGTGGGAGTGCATCAGGGGTCGGTACTAAGTCCACTACTATTTGTAGCTGTGATGGAGGTGCTGGCTCAGAGCGTAAAGGAGGGTTTACCGTGGGAGTTGTTGTATGCAGATGATCTGGTGTTGATTGCAGAAAGTATGGATGGACTGAAGGAGAAGATGAACAAGTGGAAGGAATGTATGGAGACAAAAGGTCTGAAGGTGAATATCGCAAAAACGAAGGTGATTGCAAGTGGTAAAGCATGTGGTGAGGTGGAAAGAACTGGGAAGTGGCCGTTTGCTGTGTGCAGGAAGGGTGTCGGAGTGAATTCCATTCAATGTACAATGTGCGCTGAGTGGGTTCATCAAAAATGTAGTGGTGTGAGAGCTGAGAGGGTCATTAACCAGTGCGGCAGCTACATTCAAGTGTAAGCTGTGCACAGAGGGAGCTGCAGATGGAGGAAATGCTGAGTTGGATCTTGGAGACGGCGTGAAGCTGGAAGGTGTGAAAACATTTTGTTACCTTGGAGACATGCTGAATGGAGAAGGTGGATCAGACTCGGCAACGGTTGCTCGAGTGAGATGTGCATGGAAGACGTTTTGGGAACTGAGTGGCATGCTGACGAGGAGGGGTGTGTCATTGAAGCTGAAGGGAAAGGTGTATGCTGCATGTGTGAGAAGTGTTATGATTTATGGGAGCGAGACATGGGTAATGAACGTAGAGCAGCAACGAAGGCTGGAAAGGGTAGAAATGCGAATGGTTCGATGGATGTGCGGGGTATCGTTGAGAGAGAGGAAGACAAATGATGAATTGCGAAAGATGATGGGAATAGAGCCTGTGATTGATGCTGTGAAGAGAAACAGGTTGAGATGGTTTGGTCATGTGTTGAGGAAGGATGAAAGTGACTGGTTGAGAAGAGTGATGGAAATGAATGTAGAAGGAAGTAGAGGACGGGGAAGACCGAGAAAGATTTGGCTAAAGATGGTTCAAGAAGAAATGCGGGCAAGGGGGTTAACAAGGGGAGATGCAGAAAATAGGGCAAAATGGAGAACATTGTCATGGGGACCGCAAGGCTAACCCCCACTCTTGCAGGGAAAATGGCCTTAAAATGCCTGTTGTTGTTGTTGTGTTGATAAGATGGAGAGTGAAGCCCTACTGAAGAAAATGCTACTGTTCACACAAGTGCCCAAAACTTTTCATTTTCAAATATTCTCCAAAGTTTTCCCCAACCTTTTTACTTTCGTTTTATGGATTTTCTAATTTAAAAAGAGGAGTAGCAGACTAACTGGGAAGAAATGCTGCTGTTTACTAGTGCACGTACCTTTCTATGTTTGTCAGTGACTAATATGTTGTATTAAATGCATTTGTTAATTCAAGTTTAACTATCTTCTATAATTCTCATTTTTTTATGATTCAATTGTTTAATCAGATGTGTACATCTGCGTTATATCAGTCGTCAGCCCCCCATGCTCTCTATATATAACGGTATCAAGATCGACCCTTGAAACAGCCCATCTTCGTCGCTATCTAGTATTTAGGGCCTAAAGGGTCCTAAAGGGTGTAAAGTGTGAAAAATGCAGAAAGGGTTTTAAAAGGTCCAAAAGGGTAAAAGGACTAAAAAACAAAAATAAATAATTAAAATGACTGTTTCCTTCCCTTCCCTTTGATGGGAAGTTTATTGGTGATTATTGAGGGTGAACCAAAGAGGAGGCTGTTGCAGTAGTCCAGACGGGAGGTGATGAAGGCGTGGATGAGGGTTTCTGCAGCCATGGAGGAGAGGGATGGACGGAGACGGGCGATGTTTTTCAGGTGAAAGAAGACTGTCTTTGTGATCTGTTTCGTGTATTTGTCGAAGGAGAGGATTTGGTCAAAGATGATGCCAAGATTCCGGATGAGAGGGGAGGTGGATACTGGGAAAACGTCGATGTTGAGGGCAAAGTTATGGGTGGATTTGGTGAGCGTTTTTGGGCCAATAATGATTATTTCAGATTTATCATAGTTAAGTTTGAGGAAGTTGATTTGAAGCCAGGATTTTATTTCAGTGATGCAGTTTATCAGGATAGAGTGGGTGGCGGTGGAGATGGACTTGGTGGAGATGAAAAGCTGGATGTCATCGGCGAAGCAGTGGAATTGGAGACCATGACGGCAGATTAAGTGACCAAGGGGGGACAGGTACAGGATGAAGAGGAGGGGGCCAAGAACTGAACCTTGGGGGACACCTTGGGGGAGGGGAGCAGTGGGGGATTTGCAGTTATTGATGGAGATGAACTGGCGCCTGTCGGAGAGGTATGATTTGATCCAAGAGAGGGCAGTGTCGGTAATGTTAAAGGTGGTTTCAAGTCGGGTGAGGAGGATGGTGTGAATGATTGTGTCAAAGGCTGCGCTGAGGTCAAGGAGGATGAGAATGTTGAGGTTGCCAGCGTCAGAGGAGAGGAGAAGGTCGTTGGTGATTTTGAGGAGAGCAGTTTCAGAACTGTGGTTGGAGCGGATTTCCAGATTGGAATGTTTCATTCAGGTTATTGGCAGAGAGGTGATGTTTAAGTTGAGTGGCTACAGCGCGTTCCAAAACTTTTGACAGAAAGGGTAGGTTGGAGATGGGTCTGAAGTTGTTTAGGGTGTCAGGGTTTAGTCCAGGTTTTTTCAGAATGGGGGTAACAGCAGCAATTTTGAGGGATGGTGGGACGATGCCTGTAGACAGGGAGGAGTTTATTGTTGCAGTGATAAGTGGAGAGAGAGCAGGAAGGGAGGCCTTGACAAAGCTGGAGGGGATGGGGTCAAGAGTGCAGGTGGCCGTTTTCATTCCTATGATGAGTTCAGAGAGGTCAGTAGGGGAGACTGGGGAGAACTGAGACAGGGGTTGGCAGGATAAGGGGGGGCAGGTGGTTTGAGGGGGAGCGGGTGCGGTGGTGGTTAAGCTGTTGTCGATGTTGTCAATTTTGCTTTGGAAGAATGAAAGGAAGGAGATGCAGTTGTCTAGTGTGAATGACTGGGTGGTGGTGTCCAGGGGGCTGAGGGGTTTGTTTATTGCAGAGAAGAGTGCTTTTGGGTTTCCAGAGCCAGAGTGGATAATTTGAGAGTAGTAGGCGGAGCGGGCATGGGAGAGGGCATCTTTGTAGTGTTGTAGGTGGTCCTTGTAGGCTTGGGAGTGAATTGTGAGACCTGTTTTATTGCGGAGTCTTTCAAGTTGGCGAGCACGAGTTTTCATCAGGCGGAGTTCAGGGGTAAACCAGGGAGCAGAATGGGTGAAAGAAACTGTTTTGGTTTTTATAGGCGCAAGCTGGTCGAGGCAAGAGGAGAGAGTGTGGTTGTAGTAGTCAGTGAGGTCAGAAGGGGTGTGGAGGTCAACGAAGGGAGAAGTGGACATTTTTTCAGAGAGGGTGGATGAGAATGAGGTAGGTGAAAGAGCGTTTAGCTTACGGAAGTTGATAGTGCGATAATGCCTTGGTGCTGGGGTGGGGATGTTGATGGTCATAGTGGCTACGTGGTCAGAGGGTGAGGTCGGAGCCAGAGAGATGGTGCAAAATTAATCCAGTAGAGTAGACAAGGTCCAGAATGTGACCACGGCTATGGGTAGGAAAGTTGACATGTTGAGTGAGTAAATTGCGGAGTAGGCCCGCTCACCCCAGCACCAAGGCATTATCGCACTATCAACTTCCGTAAGCTAAACGCTCTTTCACCTACCTCATTCTCATCCACCCTCTCTGAAAAAATGTCCACTTCTCCCTTCGTTGACCTCCACACCCCTTCTGACCTCACTGACTACTACAACCACACTCTCTCCTCCTGCCTCGACCAGCTTGCGCCTATAAAAACCAAAACAGTTTCTTTCACCCATTCTGCTCCCTGGTTTACCCCTGAACTCCGCCTGATGAAAACTCGTGCTCGCCAACTTGAAAGACTCCGCAATAAAACAGGTGAGTAAATCAGTGAAGTCATTGGTTATTGTGGAGTCAGTGGAGTCCATGTGGATATTGAAATCACCGAGGAGGAGGATTGAGGGAGAGAGGGAACAGAGCTGGGTCAGAAAGTAGGAGAAGTCAGACAGGAATGACGGGTGTGGTTTGGGAGGGCGGTAGACGACAGCCATGACTGACTGTGTGTGACCAGAGAGTTTAAAAGCCAGGTGTTCAAATGATGGAGCAGATGCGATGGAGATGAGGCTGGTCTTGATGTCCTGTCGGTGAATTCCGGCAATTCCACCACCTCGGCCCTCCGAGCGTGGTTTATTGATGTAAGAATATCCATTGGGTGTAGTGAGGTTGAGTGAGAAGTAGTCCAGAGGTTGTTGCCAGGTTTCAGTGAGACAGAGAAAGTACAGTTTATTATCCAGAATGGAGTCGTTCAGGGTGAGGCTTTTGTTGTTGAGGGACCGGGTATTGAACAGGGTGAGCTTGATGTTGCTTTGTACGGTGGGGATGAACTCAGGTGATTTCGCCAGTGTTTGGAGACAGGACCCCAAGGCTAACCCCCGCTCTAGCAGGGAAAATGGCCTTTAAAATGCATGTTGTTGTTGTTGTTGGAGACAGGAGGTGCGATCGTGTGCGTTGCTGTGACCAGGTGCGCTGGGACGATGACTAGGAGTGCGCTGAGCCGACCAGAGTACGGGAATGAAGTGACCTGTTTGTAAATAAACAAACTTACGACCGGAGCCTCTATGAATATATCTGGGTCGTCGCAGGAGTCCGTGGGATTTGATTGCAGAGATGCATGATGGGGTGGAGTGAGTATTGAGCAGAAGAAGCCTTGCGGCGGAGTACCTTCGAGCCATGCCAGGCAGGAGCGAAGGGTCGAGTAAGAGGCCAAGGTTGAGGAGGACAAGTAGGCCTTGCCGCAGCGGCTATTCAAGACAGCAAAGGCCGCAGCCGCTAATCAAGCAAACCAAGATCGCAGCGGCAAACAGCCACAGCCGCAAACCAAGACCGCAGCGGCAAACAGCCACAGCCGCAAACAACGGCCACAAACAACGGGAGCGGGCCTGAGGAAACAGTGGAAGAGCCGGGCAGGCGAAGCCAGGAGCAGAGCCGGGACCGAGCAGAGGGCAAACCCAACGGCCAAAAAGCCGCCACGACCACCAGAAAAGCAGACCACACACAATGACCCAGTCGGAGAAGCGGCGAACAAGCAACGCCAGCGTCCTCTCCAGACCGGTCTTTTCCACCATTGGCCTCGCATTGCATGAGATAAAACCGCTCGATCGGGTTAATAATAATTAACGGCACGAGTCACGTGACACGCAAACCGCTCGGGCCTATTATCGCAATTAGCCTATTATCTCACCGTCTGGATGGAAATTTGAAAAAGGCCTCAATTCGTTTTTGCGCCTCAACAGCATGAATAATCATGCCGAGTTTCAAAACGATCCATTGAGGCGCCTCGGAGGATTCGGGTAAAAACGAAAATTGTTAATGGACAGACTGACTGACTGACTGACATTGTTATGGCTTTAACAGCTCATCTCGTTTCGTCACAGACCAGCTAATAATAATCCAACTGTCTGAAAGGTTTGTGCAAGTACTCCAAATTCCCGATACATCCACTTGGGGACAGTTACTTCACCCTTTCTACAAACCGCTCAAGAACCTCAAAGTTCATACCCAGGTTCTCCAAACCCCATTTATATCGTTCACCAAATAACTATGCGACAGGTAAGAAATTGCATAGAATATATGAAGGGTTAGCCCAAAGCCTCACCTATCAGATTCAGCTTCAGTGTTCATACAGCTGGCGTTGATGAACAGGGGTTCCTCAAAACCACAGGACTTCTTCCCATTCGTCACCATCATGAGTGCGTCTTTGGTGGTGTTAACAAATGACCACACAGCCTTGAGCTCTTTTGAATGTGGGGAAATGGCCGAGTGCTTGGCCATGACGTGTCTGTCGTCATTGGTGGATGACCGAGGCACCTTCAGTGAAAAACACAATGTATGTTGAGGCACATGACATGCAAGCCGGGGTGTGCACACTCAGAGTTAACAAATAGCTAAACAGAACAGTCAGTGGAGACTAACCAAGCCTGGAGAGAAGGGGGAATGAGGCAGTTCTGGTTGAAGTGAATCTGATGCATCCATACTGTTTTTTGACTGATCCATCTGCAGACACATATCGGACATAAAATATTCAAAGTCCTCCCAGTAGCGCATCTCAAAATCGTATTCACACAGCTGTTCCTGGTACCATATAAACCCTTTGTGGAGGAAGTGATTGTACCATGAACAGAGATTGTTGTAACTGTCAGTACAAGTTCAGGAATGCGAGGACTATGAGAACAAGGTTCTATGGAAAGAGCAGTGGTGGCTCCTCTTGGAAGGAGCCTATGAAAAGAGCTCCAAACTCAGGAAAAAATAATAACAATAAAAATAAAAATTGAGCAAATAACTACGCATCAGGTAACAAATTGCAAATACTGTATGAGGGGTTAGCTCAAAGCCTCACCTCACATCAGAAACAGCTTCAGTATTTATACTGCTGGCGTCGATAGCCCTGTGAAGACAAATTTCCACCAAATAAATGGCAATACCAATGATGGAAAGATTTGCACTAAACAAAGTAATATTATAGATTTGCTTGTCCCGCCACCATTATTTCTTTTTTCCATAAAATCTTAATTTAACCCGACCTCCTCTCTCCCTCCCCTCCTTGAGCACTCCCACAATTATTCTCTCAATCTCCTTTCCTTTTTCTCTCATTTCCCCCATTTTAGATTTACCTTTATTTACACTGCACCATCACTTCCATCATACAGCCTAATTTTGCGTTCAGGCAAGAACCCTGAGTTCAACACTGACACAGAAACTTTATGCTTTAACAATTGCCATACACACCGAAGCAAGTCATCAGTACTCAGTTGGCGGCCTCTTTGTTTAACGTCGTCTCAGTAGAGCAGCTCTTCATATGCTTCTTGCTCAACCGACAACATTACATCCGGATGAAAAGATCTCGTTTGTGCAGCAGCGTGCTGGATCTATGCATGATACCGACACAATGTATGTTAGAATACAACAAAAGGGTCTTCCTCCTTGGCTTTGTCCTGTGGAAGTGTAAAATTTATCCAGTCATTTATATGAGCCACAACCTGTCCAAATCGTGTGTTTAGAACCTACTTATCTTGTGTACAAGTTTTTATGGCTTCCATCAAGCAGTTAAAAGTTGTCTTCAGTCGGCAAATTATCTCTGACATTGGGTAGAATGATTTTATATAACCATTACAACAGCGTGAAATTTATACTATTTACTGTGATACATAAAAGTTTACATTTTTTATATACTACACAATATATATCCATATATTCTATATATTATTTCTTTACGTTGTGTTTTAAATACACTCAAATATAAATATATAAGAATGTTTTACACTGAGTTCTAGAAGCAAATTGTAGAAAAAAACGAGGTTTCTTGGTGCGGCTGACAGCTGGCGTCACAATGTCTGATGGGAGTAAATTAGTATTCAGATCTGTCCATTGTTTGGTAAAACTAATTACTATCGATGCTTGCTTGTCATGCGCTTGGCAAACAAGTTTTCGTTGTGACTAATCGACTCAGTACGAGTCTGAAACTACCATTGTTTAAAAAAATGAGATGCAAATATTTGTAAATTATTTGGGCAAGGTGTGCCCCTCCCACTTATGCCGACGTGACTTCTGGAGGATGGTAATTCACGTGTACCTTTCTTCCTTCCTGACTTGCGATCCATCTACAAGTGGATGTTATAACTAGGCTTTGAGAAAATTGTGTATGGAACTATAAAAAATTGTGTGCAGTCTTGGGTTTTACAAAAAACAAACAAACTGAGCAACGGTTCGGAGATAGACACCGGTGATTCATACAGTTTCCTCCTCCCGGGTGGCTATCTCTGGCATTCTGAGTTTAAAAAACCAAGACGTTCTCAGTAAATCTTTCAAAAGAACAAGAATTAAACACTGAATCAAATAAGCTTATAGTGTAGGAGCTATGCTCCAACGTAAATCGGAAGAATGGACGCGACAAAAAGCTGGAATTCGTCCGAGTTTCTTTATTGTGTCAAATCAACTCGGGTACTCTGAAAAGCCCGTTTATCGGGCAGCAATATATATACACATTATCCCGGAGCGTTTGCCCGGGAAAGGCGAGAGGGGGCGTGCCCGGGCGTCCTGGACGAGGCCTGGCAAGTCGAGAGCGGGCATGCCCGGGCGAGGCCTGGCAAGTCGAGAGCTGGCATGCCCGGGCATCCTGGGCGAGCCCGGCATGGTGATCGCTCCGCGTCCTCGGTAGGTGCAAGGCGATTGTGTATACCCGGCGGTAGCCGCTACAATCGTTTATTAAGATTTTTGATCAAAGTTAGTCTACATTTGAGAAGGTGTCGAAGAAATCCTAAAAGCTTATCCCAAGTAAGTACCACGTGCATGCAGTTCGGTAAGATAGCTATCTCCGGCATTCTGACCCCAGATTTTCTCAGTAAAAAATCTTTTGTAACAGTATACAGTGTACAGTATTATAAGTTTATACCTTTTTTCTTACACTGCACAATATATACATAGGTTTTGTCATGTAATGTTATAAGGATATTTGACTTAATAATGTTAAATATGAGTTTTGCGGTTGACAAAGATGAATTTGATGTGCTTGCTTCTAAGATGATATTTAGAAGTTTAATAAGTAAATATATAACGTTTTTTTGTAGTTACATAGTATAAAGTAAGTAATCTTTGTCCTTGTAGTTGTAGATAGTTAATGAATGACCTTTTAAAAATTCTCCGCAAGGCCTAACAAGACAATGAAAACAGATTTGCCTCATTAAAAGATTTGAAATGCAGACCTGCTCCCTAAGCTTACTCGGCAGGAAGTCTACCCATCCCAGCATTTCACCCGACCAATCACATTGTATCCCTCGATCTTTGCTCCCTCCCACCCCAATATTTCATTCCACCAATCCCCACTGCCCTCATCCCTCCTACCTACAATTTGCTCAACCAATCCCACTGCTCTCCTCCCCGTTTCTTCATGCGACCAATCCCATCTTTGCTCCTCCCTTTTCACTTGCTCTTCCCACTCCCAGCTAGTATAAAGGACATGTGGACAACTCCAAATGTCAGGATTTTACTTGGTTTGTCTATACTGTATGTTGACTGTATACTATGCATGCTGGTGTTTTGGTATGACATTTCCTTTGTACATCTCTACTGTACCCGGATTTTCATTTCGGACTTTCACTTAGATTTTTCACTTGGTTTGTAAATGTTGATGTTGTACTTAGCATTTCACTTGGTTTGTAAATACAGTATGTTGATATTGTTCACTTGGTTTGTCGATACTGTATGTCGATATTGTATACTGTGCCTGCTACTGTGTATTTGGTGTATCCTTATGATGTACAATCTCTACTGTACCAGGACTGAGGATTTTGTAGTGTATCTTGCAATGTGTTTTTCATGATTTCCAGTACGTTCTTCTTGGTTTGACAAAGGTTATTGTTTCTTGCTGTGTATTTCCTTGTAAATTAAGTGATATCCTCCTCGGGAATTAAATTTTGTGATTCTTCTTCTGACAAAAGTTTTTGGACATTGAATTCTTGATTCATCTATTACATAGTCTAAAAATCTTTGACAGTCCCCCCATTGGAGGAAGACCCTCTCGTGTTCAGGCCGTTTGTGCGCCTATGGTTGGCAGCAAGTGCCCGGAAGCATTGACGGAGAGTGGCAATCATGTGTGGGAAAATTGCATGCTTAGTCAAGGTCGCCCAGATAACTCAGATGGAAGAGCACTGGTACGGTTCACCACAGGACTTGGGTTCAATTCCTGGTCTGGGCATGTCATTTCCCCACGTATGTCAATGAATTGGCATAATAGAGCAATGACAAAAACACTTTTTTTAAATTCAGACCGACATTTAACCTTGGCCTTTAACCCAGAGGAGTATGATGTAAATTAAATGTAAATGCGGCATATTCTAGTGTAGGCCATCTAGAAAGGGCAATTTCATTCTGATAGGTGTCGAAGATTTTAATCCACGTGTACAGGCAGACATACACCAACAGACACACTGACATTGTTTGTTCTCAGTAAGGATCTTACAAAGGAGAAATGTATTTTAATTGAATGAAATGAATGAATGATCGTTTTAAGGCCATTTTCCCCGCTAGAGCGGGGGGTTAGCCTTGCGGGCCCCATGACAAACATGGTTCCCTGTTTGAGGCAATGTTTTTATGGCCGGATGCCCTTCCTGGTGCCAACACTTGGTCACGCTCTTACGATGCGCAGGGATACCGTGTACCTATTCTAAACCGGGGTACACACCGGGATCATTCATCCCAGCAAGCCGGTACTCAATTTGCCGACCTCGGAAGGATGACAGGCTGAGTCAACCCCCCTGGCGTTAATTCAGCGATCGACCGGGATTCGAACCCAGGATCCTAGGATCCCAAGCCGGCACCCTAACCGCTAAGCCAACACCAGGCATTTAATTTTAATTGGATAATCATAAAGGTGTTTGATTTATCGGAGACAATGTTTTGTTAATTGATTCTGCTCTGAGTGTTGTGCCCCAGCCGTGCTGTTGGAGAGATGGCAGGGTGGGGTGAAGGCCAGCCAACTCCTCACTTGGAGTGTTTGCAGGAGACGTCTGGAGCACAGCGGCCTCTATTTTGAATTGATAAATGCAAACACATTTGCACTCACATCTCACAAATGTTACATCTTAAATGCTAAACGGAATAGTGTACCATTTTACATGGTCATGAATTCAAATTCAAATGTTGGCAAATTCTTTAATTGTATTGTGATGAATTAAAATGGTCTTAAAACTGAATATACGAATGTCCATACAAAAGTCAAAATGCCGTGGGCTCCAAGATGTCTGCAATCCCCATCGCTTGTATGTGACACAACCTTTGGACAACTGCGGCAAAATTCAAAACATTACATCTGCTGTGGCCTTGATGATGAGATTATCGGCCGTATTCGAGAGGATAAAATTGAAATCACTGAGAGAGCCTGGGAGAGAGAAGTCCTGGCCTAAATGATATCACTGTTCTGTATTTTGATGTTCCTTGGATGTACTTTTGAAGGTACTCCAAATACCTCTGTATCTTCGGTATGTTATTTGTGCCAGACCCCGTCTCCTGAGCATTAAACATATTCTTCAAAGTAAAACTATGCAGAGGACAATCGATTATTTCATTACAATTGTGTTGACCTAAAATAATGATCTAAATTAATCCTCGTCATAAGACAAAGCTCAGTCAAGTTATGGTGAAAAATGTTGAAATGTCTATAATTAAGTCATAACCTGAAAATTAGGTCAAGGTCAAATCATTTATGTCAACCCCACACACTTTCTATTCCCATTATCGAGCAAAATTAAATTCCCAAAGTTCCAGCCGGCTCAGATATACAGCTCAGACATTGGCATGAAAAAGATAGAAAAACTTAAATGGTGGTTTAGTACTCTGAGTGGGTGTAAGACCTTGACCTTTAATCCAGAGGGGTATGATATATGAATGAATGAATGATCGTTTTAAGGCCATTTTCCCTGCTGGAGCAGGGGTTAGCCTTGCGGGCCCCATGACAATCATGGTTCCCTGTTTGAAGCAATGTTTTTTTATGGCCGGATGCCCTTCCTGACGCCAACCCTTAGTCACGCTCTTACCACAGGGATACGGTGTACACACCGTGATCATTCATCCCAGCAAGCTGGTACTCAATTTGCCGACCTCGGAAGGATGACAGGCTGAGTCAACCCCCCTGGCGTTAATTCAGCGATCGACCGGGATTCGAACCCAGGATCCTAGGATCCCAAACCGGCAAGCTAACCGCTAAGCCAACACCAGGGCTAGTGGGGCAGATATGTGAAATGATTGTGGGTTTGGCGGTAAAAGCACCAAAATTGGCATATATGATGCCAAGATGGTACGAATTAACTTGAGATATGGTACCAAGCTGGATTTTTTCCGAGAAGCCCATAAAGTGCGAAAATTTAAAATGGCCGCCACCGCAATTGAAAATGTCTATTAATTGCCGTATCTTTGTGAATAGTTAACATATGAACTTAAATAAAGTATCCTTTTGTATGTTTTCAGACATGCTGAATCCAATGGAACCATCATTTGGTTGAAAAAATGCATATATATCAACATAGTGGTCAACTCTATGCTAAAATTCAATATGGCTGCCGTTCGAATTGTGAAAATCATGAATCTTTCTCACTCTCCTACAGGAGGAATGTATATCATCACCTCGTTGGATCATCATCTTCATACTATCCATTGTGACGAACTGCAGGATCATGCAATAATTAAGGGAAAGAAAAAGGATTATTGTTTCTTGTTGTAATAATTTGTATTTCTTCTCTTCGTAGGTGAGTGAACGGGAATTATGTCGACACAGAAAAAATGCAAACTTGTTCACGGCGAGACACTGAGATCAACTGTAGACACATGTCAACCGATAGACTGGAGTATGTGTGCCTTATGCCAAGAACACTCGGATAAACCACTGCAATGTCCAGCGAAATCAAAACGCACAGACGTTGGTGTTGGATATGATACTCTGGGTGAAAACTTGAGCAAATTTCTTGAAGTGGGCAGCCAACCATTACCGATTGACAAACGTAGGCTTGATGAAGGGGATGGTATTGGAAGCACACTGGAACGTAATCATGCCCAATGGCACAAATCATGCCGATTGAAGTGCTGTGCCAGTCGCCTCGCCAGAGTTCAGCTAGCTTCACAACCTACTACATGTACATCTGACGATACCCTAGGAGGACCTTACATGTTACGGCAGGCTGAACGTACAGATCCTCTAGAAGATTTCAAGTGTTTCTTCTGTGATGAAGCTGGAACGGGGGCGATACCTCAGCATGAAGCAATGACACCACGACTCACACAGAGGGTTAGGCAATGTGCATTGAAACTGCAGGATCAAAAGTTAATTGCACAAATCAGTTCTCGTGACCTTGTGGCCCAGGAAGCGAAGTACCATGCCAATTGTCTTGTCAAATTGTACAATGCCAGCAACAGGAAGACAGAGCAGGGAGAAAAAGAGAACGTTGACCGAGTGTCTCATGGTATAGCATTGGTGGAACTTATGGGATACATAGTAGAGACGAAATTGAGCGACAAGGCTATTGCACCTGTTTTCAAACTGGTGGATCTCTACAGTTATACACCGACCGACTGGCAGAACTGGGAGTTGCAATAAGTGGACGTATACACTCCACTGATTTGAAAAATTGAATACTCGCAAACATGCCAGGGCTTCGTGCATACAAACAAGGCCGGGATGTCATGCTCAGTTTTGATGATGATATAGGGCATGCACTACGGGATGCATGCATGGACGATGGCGACGATGAAGCTATTTGCTTGGCGAAGGCAGCCAACATAATCCGACGAGATATGTTGGGTATGAGAGTGCACACTTCGATGGTTCCTTCCCACAGGGATGCCAAGAAGATGCTGTGCCCAAGTCGCTCGATGCTTTAGTTAGCATGATCATGGATGGACCAAATATCAAGAAAAAAGACGACGACGAAGTTATACAAACATCGCTCAGTATTGCTCAATTACTACAGTACAACAGTTATGTGAGAAGACGCGAAGGGTCCACTGGTACACACCACAATAAAAGCAGAGAGACTCCATTACCCATATATCTTGGCATGATGATTCACGGACATACTCGTAAACGGGAACTCGTAGATACCTTGTTCCACTTGGGCTTATCAATATCATATGATAGAGTTCTTGACATTTCCACTGACATGGCCATTTCAGCAGCCCAACAGTATGAATCCGAAGGGGATGTCTGTCCCCTCATTCTGCAATAAAATCTGTTCTCCACAGCTGCTTTCGATAACCTAGACCACAACCCGAGCTCAACAACTGCTCATGACGCATTTCATGGCACGGGGATTTCACTCTTCCAAAACAGAGTAACAGAATCTGATGGAATCATACGTCAGAGGACAGAACTGCAGCCGCGTCTTCCTAGCAAGCAGATGCCACCTCTCCCTGACTCGTACACAACACTGACGCCCGTAACAGCAAAGAAAGATACGATCATCCCACGGACTGAGGGTACACTGGTATGTGACGGCCTACTTGTTAAAGCTGCTATGGAAGATGAGAAGAAGTGGCAGAACAATACTCATCGTCTCGTAGACAAAGAGGTCCAGAGTGTTGATGATCCAATCTGCTGGGCTGCTTTCCATTCTAATCAACTACAGAAACAAGACTTTGATGTCACAATCGGATCTCTTCTGCCGTTATTCCCTGATGACTCCAAGTCTGTGGCAATGATTCGTCATTCGATGGATGTTGTACAACGAGCTGTCCATCTCCTAAATCCCGGACAGGTGCCTGTGTTGACAGTAGATCAACCGTTGTTTGCCATTGCTAAGCTGATACAGTGGAACTGGCCAGATGAGTATGGCGGAGAGAAGTTTGTCATTCTACTAGGTGGCTTACATATCGAGATGGCTGCTTTGACGGTTCTTGGAGATTTGCTTGATGGCAGTGGATGGACGCATGCTCTAGCCCAAGCAGATATTGCTACATCTGGAACGGCTGAATCATTCCTGAAGACATCGCATGTCAAACGGACCAGACATGCACACCAAGTTAGCACCAGTGCATTGTCGATACTCTTGCACAAGGCCTACGATGTGTACATCTGTGAAGAGAGTGAACCCATACCTTTCGACGAATGGTGTGTGAAACGAGTTGAGGCTTCTCCACAATTCCAGTTCTGGTTTATCATCATGCAGCTGGAGCTCCTAGTACTGGTTTATGTAAGTATTGTAAGGTCTCTTCGTAGTTCCAAGTTCTCCCTCTATGTGGCTGTCCTCACAGCACTTGCACCCTGGTTCTTCGCCTTGGACCACACTCATTATTCTAGATGGGTACCGATTCACATTCGCGACATGATGACATTGCAGGAACGACATCCTGATGTAGCAAGCCAGTTTGAGCAAGGAGGCTTTGTTGTGCACAAAACAAAGCGACCATTCTCTGCATTAGCTATTGACCATGCACACGAACAAAACAACAAGGTAGTGAAAGGAGATGGCGGGGCAGTCGGGTTGCTGCAAAACCCAAGAGCTCTGCTCCGTTGGATGGTGGCCGGACCAGAACTAGCGAGGGTCGTTGAGGAGTTTGAGGTGAATTGTCTGGATCAAGGGAACAAAGGAAAAACTTCCAAAATCCCTCTCAAACACCACGAGCATACTGCATCTGCACAAACCACATTTGCAAAGGAGGTTGATGCTCTTGTTCGAGTAATCGAAGAGATGGGAAATCCATTCATGGAAGAGAGTGAGGATCTTCTGGTACTTGACAGCAGAGATATCGCTGATCTAGCTACAGTCAAAACTGTACGTGCGATAGAGAAGACGGGCCAGGAGCAGTATCACAAATACATGACCGAGTGACTGATTGAGCGAACGACACCAGTGTCTGATCCCATCTGGAGAAACAGCATGCCCTTGTTCAGCCGACCACCAACGAGAGTTCCATCAACAGCTAAACAGATAGTGGCATCACTTAAAAGTGACTGTGCTTTGTTTTCACGACAGTTCATTGCCTGTCAAACCCGCGACGGAGACTTGGACAATTTCTTCAAGCATGAAAACCATGCCTACCCTCCATCATTGTCTCAGGTCGGAAAACTTCGGTTTGGAACAAAGTCTGATCTCGTCGGATGTCTCGAGAACTACTGTACATCATGTGGAGATGCCCCATCAGTTGATGTCGTCATATTGGATGGTGCTGCAATCATCAACATGCTGAAGCCCATCGGCATCAAAACATTCCAAGAATATGCCACACAGGTGTTTCTCCCTTACGTCAAAGTGCAGCTGCGAAACATGAACAGACTCGACATCATTTGGGATGTGTACCTGGAAGACAGTTTGAAATCCACTGCGAGAGAGAACCGTGGAAAAGGTGTTCGGCGGCGTGTTGCGCCATGCAACAAGATTCCCGGAAATTGGCAGGAGTTCTTGAGATTGGCAGACAACAAGACAGAGCTATTCGACTTCTTGGCACACCAGGTAAGACTCCATCCAGTATTGCATGATTGTTTTTCGCAAACCATATACACGTATCATCGAGTATACACTTCAAAATATGTGGATGATAATGACCGAGTGTAATTCCTACATCACTTTATATGCAATATCCGTAATGACATACAGTTTAATCAGGCTTGTTTTATTGGCCATCTTAGGTTGTAGAAAATCTGACATCAGAGAAGGATGTCTTCACCACATGCGGTGAGAATGTGCACTGCACAAGAGTTCACCAGGACACTACATCCCTAGCACCATGTACCCACGAAGAGGCGGACACGCGAATGCTACTTCATGCAGTCGATGCCGTAAACAGAGGGTTCGCAGAATCGTGCTACGGACTGTGGACACCGACGTGCTCGTCCTGGCCGTCTCAACTGTGGCACTGCTTGAAAACACAGAAATGTGGGTCGCTTTTGGCACTGGGAAGCATTTCAGGTACATTCCTGTTCACGATATCGCCTCACAGCTTGGAAGTAGAAAGGCACGTGCACTTCCTATGTTTCACGCCTTCACAGGCTGTGATACAGTATCATCGTTTGCTGGCAGGGGGAAAAAGACCGCATTTGCCATTTGGAAGTCTTTCGACGAAGTGACGCCGGTATTCTCTACTTTGTCGATGGATCCATCAAAGTTCAATGACAACTGCATGTCTGTTCTGGAGACGTATGTTGTTCTACTGTATGACCGCACATGCACAGAAACTACTGTCGACTCAGCCGGGAAGCACATCTTCACTACCAAAGCTAGGCCCATCGAATCTATACCGCCCACAGGAGCAGCACTGTTACAGCATACA
The DNA here is from genome assembly GCF_964187855.1 of Myxine glutinosa. Taxonomy (NCBI): domain Eukaryota; kingdom Metazoa; phylum Chordata; class Myxini; order Myxiniformes; family Myxinidae; genus Myxine; species Myxine glutinosa. Next base: position 217,916,014 of record NC_136263.1, read on the forward strand.
AAATGGGCGATATACCAGGGTGGACATGTATGGGGACAGGCCCTTGTGCGTTCCCCAGTAGTTCCATCTCCAGAGGCATGCGGGTGGCAAAAGAGTGCCATGCAGGGCTGGCAACCGGTGTGGACAACACTACCAGAAGCTGTGGCGTCTTGTTCAGAGTTGCTGCGATGTGGATGTCAGAAAGGTTGTAGGGGACTATGCAAATGTGTCAGGGCTGCTCTTAAGTGTACATCACTCTGCCGTTGCAGTGGCAATTGTGATCACAATGAGGGCAACTAAAAGTTGTTACATTATGACATGTACATCGTCATGAACATTCACACTGGAGAGAAGCTACTAGTATATCACATAATGTTCGCAATGTAGGAACTGATTATGCACTTCTACACACCATGCCCCATACTAGTGTGTCATAATCTAGACGCATAAATGAAGTGCTGAAATATTCCGACTTATGAAAATAGTATCATGATTTTTGCCAAACCCACTGCTCTGTGAATGCATAAGTCACGCCAATGTACGGTATAATTGCTAGTATGCAATGTGTACTGGTGTATTGGGGGTATAAATGTATAGTGTCTACTGATAGTATGCAATATATAAAGGTTATTCTACACATTATAATTGGAGATGTATAAAATGTTTCACTTTGTTCAAAATATGATTTTGTTTTGCACAAATATAGCTAGCTGCTCAGTCTACTTTTCTCATAAGATAACCGGTCGCTTTTGGGAATTTGGACGCTCGTAATCATAACATTTAACAACAACTGAAGGTGGTTCACTATGCATTTGTATTGTTTTAATTGATGGTGCCATTATGCCTGAAATATATTAATAAATAAACTTGATCTATGTTTTATGACAAAATTACTTGGTATTATATGATTTGGGTGGTAGATATCAACAATTCGAATGGCGGCTATTTTGAATTTTAGCATAGAGTTCACCACTATGTTGATATATATGCATTTTTTTCAACCAAATGATGGTGCCATTGGATTCTGCATGTCTGAAAACATACAAAAGGATACTTTATTTGAGTTTCTATGTCAACTATTCACAAAGATACAGCAATTAATAGATATTTTCAATTCCGGTGGCGGCCATTTTGAATTTTCGCACTTTACGGGCTTCTCGGAAAAAATCCAGCTTGGTACCATATCTCAAGTTAATTAGTACCATCTTGGCAACATATATGCCAATTTCGGTGCTTTTACCACCAAACCCACAATCCTGGTGGCTTTTTACACATATCCGCCCCACTAATATAAATGAAGCATAAATGCTGCTTGCTCAAGGCGACAGGACAGTAGCCTGCAAAAGTATTCACTCCCCTGCCCCCCTCCTCCAAAGTTTTAACATTTTGATGCCACCTGAGCTTATTCCACGATGATACTGTTACGGTCCGCGGATTAGATGTTATTTTGACCGAGCGGTGGTGTAACCGCGGCCGAACAGTTATTCCCCGACTAAAACCCGATTCAACCCAAACGTTGGCCGTATCGCGCCACAGCTACTCAATCGGGAAAACTCTAAAGCGACCGAATGCAAAGAGGAAGAAGACGTACAGAAGAGTTACGGGATTTATTATTTACACACACAAGCAAAAAGGAGCAGTCACGATTATTTACAGGGACATGAGACGCAGGTGACACAGTGAAGATTACTAGCTTATACAGACTTAGTTACTACCCAGGACAGAACAAACAAAGACACTGACTCACGCGGGGAATTGCAGAGTGGATTGCTGGAAGGAGGTGTGTGGCTGGAGGGGGGGGGGGGGGGGGGGGGGGGGAACGGCACGGAGCTGGCTGGAGCTTGATCCCGCACGGGACGTCGGGCTGGACCTCGACGGCCGCTGATGCCACCGAGCCTGTTGTGTGCGCGGAGTCACGGGTCGGAGCTGCTTGTCTCAGTAAAAGCGCATCTGCTCTGGCGACCCAGCTCTTTCTTTGGATTCAGTAAAAGCGCAACTCTCTGACGATCCAGCTCTTTCTTTGGACTCAGTAAAAGCGCAACTCTCTGACGACCCAGCTCTTTCTTTGGACTCAGTAAAAGCGCAACTCTCTGACGACCCAGCTCTTGTCTCCTCCCTCCTTGTCTCAACTCCTCGGGAACGCCCCGCTGGCGGGTTATATAGGCCCCACCCCTCAACCTTTGCGAACCTCCCCCAAACGCTCTTCCTCCGCCCTCTCAAGCCAAACCCCTTGTTCATGGTTGGTCGAGTGGGGCTGGCTCACTCCTCCCCTCTCTGACGAGGTGGGGACCCGCCTTTCTTCCCCAACCCTGCCTCGTGGCCAATGGTGGTTGAAGAAAAACCGCCCAAAATGCAGTTGGCCATCAAAATGAAATGAAAGGGGACCTATTCTTATTTCACTTGGTACAATGGAGTATTTAAGTTAATGGGAGACACAGCCTTACCCTAAGACACATAATAAGATATAAGCTATCGAACAGGGGCATTCTATGATTGGCTGACGTGTATGCTTATGGACTAATTACCGAGACGCCCTTTTTACCTTTATACAACTCTGGAGGCAAGAGGGGCCATATCCAACCAATGGCGCACAGCAGTTTACCACAATCCAATACACACAATAAAAAAAATGCCATCCTCATATCCGCAACAATACTTTCAAATCAAACTTAATATATAGAGACTTCACAAACCCCAGTGCCACCTGCCGCATGGTCGGGTAGTCGGCAACTAAACTGACTTCCCTCGCTGGCTGCCAGTGGGGAGGGTGACTGTGACACCCTGCAGGACTAAAAACACTCCCTGTTGTAGAGCGGATGAGCTCCCTTTGTGAGCCAACGACCATCCAGCAAGAGATGGTGTCTCCGAAAAACACGCATCTGGTTGGACTGGTTTTTAGCTCACCTGGAACGAAGTTCAGAGGAGCTTATGTGATGATGCGTCGTCAGTCCGTAAACAGTTGCAACTTCCTTCTCTGAAACTGCCAAACTTGGCACAAATGATATTTGTTGTGGTGTGACCAAGGTTTGTTCACGGCATTAAAATAAATCGCGGTCTAAGGGGGTTTGCCGGGGTCAAAGTGGATCCAGGTTTGAGCTCCCAAAATAAGAATTTGCTTTCTTCTCTGAAACTACAACACAATTTTGATGAAATTTGACCACAACCTTCATCACCCGTGGCATATCAAAGTTTGTTCAAGGCATTCAAAAAAAATCTGTCCCTTTAATGGTCAAGGGGGGGAGGTTGCCCCTAAAATAGGTATTTGCTTTCTTCTCAGAAACTTCTCCACAACCTTCACCATCCATACCGTACCAAAGTTTGTTCATGGCATTAAAAAAAAAATCTGCCCCTTTAACAGTCTACGGTGGGGTTGCCCCCCAAAATAGGTGTTTACTTTCTTCTCAGAAACTTCAACACAACCTTCATCACCCGTGATGTACCTATGTATGTTCAAGGCATAAGAAAAATTGGGGTCTGAGGAGGTATACGGGGTGGGAGGGAGTGGGGAGGGGGGGGGGGGGGGGAGGGAAGGAGGGGTGGGCAGGGCCTAAAATAGGTATTTTTTTGTTTGTTTGTTTAAAGTCTTATGATTATGTTAGTATGATTCTACCTGCTGCCCTGTCTTCTATAAACCATTCAAATTGGTTCAAAATAGCCTTAGTCAGTGAAGTATACTGTTTATTCCACCAGGTGAGCACCAGGGGTATTGCCCCTATGTTTTAAGTCATCGGTTGTAGACAGCAACCACCCAGGGTAGTACTTCTGTCCGGACTTAGGAGCATTAAAGTGGTACGTATAGCTTTAATCTCTCACAGACATCACACACTTTTCATCATGCACTTTTTTTTATTCATTTTCACTCCTCACCTTTACATTCTCTCTTTTCCTCAAAACTCCGACACCATTCTCTCTTTCTTCACTTTTCTACCACTGCAGCTGTTATTTAAGGCCGAACCTCGATGAGGACTAGTCCATGACTTTAGCCTTCAACATAAATAAAATAAATATATAAAATTATTTGTTTGAAAGGCCACAAAATAAGTGCAATAGGTTTTACCTTTATGTAATCAGTGGTTTAACTTAAAAATTAAGCTCCTCCACTTATCTAAGAAGTTTTAAGATACAACTCATTTGATCAACCAATAAGGCAAACATGAAGACCAAGGAGATTTCCAAGGAAGTCAGACATAAAGTGGTGAAGAAGCACCATTCAGGAGAGGGTTATAAGAAGATTTCCAAGTCACTCCTTATCCCTTTGAGTAGGACGGTGAAATCCGTCATGAAGAAGAGGAAGACGTATCATACCACCCAGACTCTACCCAGATCAGGTTGCCCACCGAAACCCAGCAGTTTGGCAAGAAGGAAACTGGTTCAGGATGTAAATGTAAATCCAACAATGTCTATGAAATATCTGCAATATCTGAGATTGGGGGCAGTGTCCATCAATCAACAATATCCCATTCCCTTCAAAAAGCAGGCCACTATGGACAGGAGGATAGAAAGACACCTTTACTAAAAAAAAAGACTAATCTAAAAGCTCGTATGGAGTTTGTGCAAAAACAACTCAAACTGCATGCATGTGGAGAAAAGTTTTGTGGTCAGACGAGACAAAAATTGAACTTTTTGATCTAAATTCAATGCATTACATCTGGTGCAAGCCCATCACTGCACATCACCCAGTCAACACCATCAACACTGTCAACCATGGTGGTGGCAGCATCATGTTATGGGGATGCTTTTCATCAGCATGGACTGGCAACCTCGTCAAGGTAGAAGGGACAATGGATGGTGCCAAGTACAGGAGAATCTTTGATGAAAACCTGCTTGAGTGAGTCATGAATCTGAAAATGGGTAGGAGGTTCAAATTTCAGCAGGACGATGATCCGAAGCACAAAGCTAACGCCACACTGGAGTGGATGAATGCGAAGAAAATAGATGTGTTTGAATGGCCCAGTCAAAATCCTGACTTGAAAACCCAATTGAACATTTAAGGTGAGACTTGAAGATTGCAGTCCACCGCCGATCCCGATTAAACTTGGGAGAAGGAGAGCAATTTTCACGGGATTAATGGGTAAAGATTTCACCATGTCACTGTACAAAGCTGGTACAGACCAAACCACGTGATTAACAGGTAAAGATTTCACCATGTCATTGTACAAATCTGGTAGAGACCTACCCACGTGATTAATTGGAAAAGATTTCACCATGTCACTGTACAAAGCTGGTAGACCTACCCACGTGATTAATGGGTAAAGATTTCACCGTGTCACTGTACAAAGCTGATAGAAATGTACCCACGTGATTAATAGGTAAAGATTTCACCATGTCACTGTACAAAGCTGGGAGAGACCTTCCCACGTGATTAATGGGTAAAGATTTCACCGTGTCACTGTACAAATCTGGTGGAGACCTACCCACGTGATTAATAGGTAAAGATTTCACCATGTCACTGTACAAAGCTGGTGGAGACCGACACACGTGATTAATTGGTGAAGATTTCACGATGTCACTGCACAAAGCTGTTAGAGACCTACTCACGTGATTAATCGGTAAAGATTTCACCATGTCACTGTACAAATCTGGTAGACACCTACCCACGTGATTAATAGGTAAAGATTTCACCATGTCACTGTGCAAAGCTGGTAGAGACCTACCCACGTGATTAATAGGTAAAGATTTCACCATGTCACTGTACAAAGCTGGTGGAGACCGACACACGTGATTAATAGGTAAAGATTTCACCTTGTCACTGTACATAACTGGTAGAGACCTACCCACGTGATTAATGGGTAAAGATTTCACACTGCCACTGTACAAATCTGGTGGAGACCTACCCATGTGATTAACAGGAAAAGATTTCACCATGTCACTGTACAAATCTGGTGGAGACCTACCCACGTGATTAATGGGTAAAGATTTCACCATGCCACTGTACAAATCTGGTAGAGACCTACCCATGTGATTAACAGGAAAAGATTTCACCATGTCACTGTACAAATCTGGTGGAGACCGACCCACGTGATTAATGGGTAAAGATTTCACCATGTCACTGTCCATAGCTGGTAGAGACCTACCCACGTGATTAACAGGTAAGGATTTCACCATGTCACTGTACAAAGCTGCCCTGGTGTTGGGCTAGCGGCTAGGGTGCCGGCTTAGGATCCTAGGATCCTGGGTTCGAATCCCGGTCGATCGCTGAATTAACACCAGGGGGGGTTGACTCAGCCTGTCATCCTTCCGAGGTCGGCTAATTGAGTACCAGCTCACTGGTAATTCCCTGTTTGTCGTCAAAGGCGGCAAAAAGGGTTGGCGTCAGGAAGGGCATCCGGCCGTAAAACATTGCTTCAAAAAGGGGACCGAAAAACAACAACAACCACGGTTCCCGAAAAAGGCCAACCCCCGCTTTGCGGGGAAAAATGGCCTCTAAAGGTGGTTTACTGTCCATAGCTGGTAGAGACCTACCCATGTGATTAACAGGTAAAGATTTCACCATGTCACTGTACAAAGCTGGTAGAAATGTACCCACGTGATTAATGGGTAAAGATTTCACCATGTCACTATACAAATCTGGTAGAGACCTACTCACGTGATTAATGGTTAAAGATTTCACCATGTCACTGTACAGAGCTGGTAGAGACCTACCCACGTGATTAATAGGTAAAGATTTCACCATGTCACTGTACAAAGCTGGGAGAGACCTTCCCACGTGATTAATGGGTCAAGATTTCACCGTGTCACTGTACAAATCTGGTGGAGACCTATGTAGTGAAATCGTATTCGTACTGAACCCGGGGTGATGCTCGCTGCTCGCTGACACCGCTAGGGGCGTGGCTATAAGACCCGCTGCGGACGGTGCTCCGAGACTTCTCCTGTGACATGTTACATCTAGCAGACTCGCTAACGGTACGCCTGCATAGAATATTAAGCTTGCTTGCATTGAATGTTATGGATGGACCCATGTGATGCCAAATCTTATTCCTATTGCATTTCCTGTATTAAAGAATGATGTCATGGTCTTAATGGAATTAAACCACCAGTTGGACTAAGTTGTGTGGACCTGATTGGTTTTCCACAACACTTAATTCCATTAACGATCTACCGACATGGCGGGCAACGGCAACAAGACGCTGGGGGTTGCAACCTTCTGTGCAGACCCGCAAGCCTCGGATGGAGGATTGCAACTGAAGCACTGGCTCAAAATGTTGGAGCCTGAGACCGAGCCGACGGCTGCCGCGAAGCTAGCAACGCTTCATTCAAAAATCGACTACAAGGTGTACAATTCCATCGCACAATGCGCGACGTACGACCTCGCGATCGCGGAGCTCAAACGGTTGTACATAAAGGAAAAGAGCCCGGTGTATGCTCGGTATTTGCTACTAACGCGACGTCAGCAACCCAACGAGCCGATGGACCACTACGCCCAGGAGCTCTGGCTGGACAGCACCAGGGAGCCACGGACTCACGCGCAGTCTCAGGATGACCTTCTTTTAGACGCCTATGTCGCTGGGGTCTCCTCCCAGGACCTAAGGCTCAAACTCCTGGAGAAGACCGACCTGACCTTCGCTACGGCACTCGAGCAAGGAAAGGTATACACCGAAGCGCGGTTGCAATCGAACACCTATGATCGCACGCGCCTCTTGGCGGGAACTTCGCGACACGCACGGCCGGAGAGTGCTACCGCCGAGGAAGCGGACCTGCTCGCGGAACTCCAGGATGCTCCGGAGGAGGAACCAGCCCTGATGGCTGCCGCAACGGCCAGACCCAAGGCCTTACGCGGGGCCACCTGCTATTTCTGTGGGGGGGGCAACGTCATCCCCGGGCCGTGTGTCCGGCTCGGGACGCCATATGCCATTTGTGCTCGCAAAAGGGGCATTACGCGAAAGTGTGCCGGAAAACCGCACGCGGCTCGCGGCCGCGCGCGACCTTGAATGGGCTCATTGCGGAGCCTACAGGCCCCTCTCTGCGGGCCCCTGGGCGCTCAGTCGACCTTGGCGGGTGTCACCGGACAGCCACCACAGTCTCATCCTCAATCGGGCACGGCGTATGCGTCCTTGACCAGACTCCGGGCCACGCGAGGGGCTTTGGAGCCTCGCCAAGCCCCAGCGGTACGTTCTCGTCGTGTCGCTCATGAGCGAACGGCGTCCACTGGCGGCGACATGGGTTCGGTACCAACTACAGTGGCCCTCACCCGTAAAAAGGCGATTTCGAATACTACGGAGGCCTTTTTCTGCCAAAAGTGTCAAAAGGCGCTTTCAAATACTACGGAGGCTTTTTTCCGTCAAAATTGTCAGATTTTGAATCGCAAAACACCGGAATGCATGGGAAAGCTCTCTGATGGCTTTAACGGATTCCCCATGGACAGCGAATACTCCGGCAACGACCGCACAACTGCTGCTGGCATAGGATCCGCCCGCGAGGCTCGTCCGACCCACTCGGGGGGTTCAGTCCCACTCCCAGCAGGCTCGTCCGGCCTGGCTCAAGCCCTTATTCCCCTCATGGTCGAAGGCCATTGTGTTCGGGCCTTGGTGGATACAGGGTCTACGGATAGTTTTATCGACCAGCGACTAGTGCACAGGCATGGTTGGCAGGTCTTGAGGTCTACGAGACGGATCTTGATGGCTTCCCAGGGACTTAGACTCAGCACGAAGGGGGAATGCCGATTGAAACTCGTGTTAAAGGGACGGGTTTTTCCAGATGTACACCTTATGGTTTTACCTGCTTTATGTGCTGATATTCTGTTAGGACACGATTTTCTTAAGCGGCATGGACGTCTGGAAATGGAGTTTGGTGGGCCTGACACGCTTGTTGTGTGTGCACTCGCGAAAATGGAAATTGAGCCTCTTTTGCTGTTTCCCAACCTGACCACTGACTGCACTCCTGTAGCAGTAAAATTGCGGCGCTACTCACGAGCAGACGCGCAATTCATTGCGGAAGAAACGGCCCAGCTCTTAAAGGACGGTATTATCGAACCTAGCCGGTCGCCGTGGCAGGCCCAGGTCTTAGTGGTGCGAAGTGAGGCCCATCGCCAGCACATGGTAATCGACTACTCACAGACGGTTAATCGCTTTACACAGCTGGACACCTACCCCTTACCGGGGATGGGCGCGCTAGTACGACAGGTGGCCCAGTACTCCGTCTACAGCACTCTCAATCTGCGTAGTGCGTATCATCAGATCCCCATCTCTAGGGCTGATCGCATCTATACCGCCTTTGAATCAGGTCAAAGGTTATACCAGTTCACCAGACTACATTTTGGGGTGACGAACGGGGTCGCCTGTTTTCAGAGGGCTATGGACGACCTCGTTACTAAGGAGAACTTGACAGAGGTCTTTGTATATCTGGACAATCTTACGGTTTGTGGGTATGACCAGGGGCATCACGATGCTAATCTGAAGCGCTTCCTCGAGGTCGCGCAGAGGTATCGCCTAAGCATGAATGAGGCTAAGTGTCGTTACTCTCTAAGCACGATAGATCTTCTGGGGTACACCGTGACCCATGGCTCAGTCTCTCCGGATAAGGAGCGTCTGCGACCTTTGCTCAATATGGCTCTGCCTAGCGATCGTGCTTCGCTGAAGCGCGCTCTCGGGCTTTTCGCCCACTATTCGAAGTGGGTGCAAAATTTCTCCGAGAAGCTCCGCCCCCTCTTGGCCTGCGACACGTTCCCCATGAGCCCGGCCGCCTTGGCGGCCTTCGGGGGCCTTAAGGCCGACATCGCTGGCGCCGCTGTAGCGACGATCGACGAGAGCGAATCTTTCGTCTTAGAAAGTGATGCCTCGGATCATGCGATAGCGGCGACTCTCTCCCAAGGGGGGCGCCCTGTGGCTTTCTTTTCGTGGACTCTCACCTCCGCTGAGCGAAGGCATTCGTCTGTCGAAAAGGAAGCGTACGCGATCGTCGAGTCGATTCGGCGATGGCGACCGTACTTACTCGGGCGATGCTTCCAAATCATCACGGACCAACAAAGTGTTGCGTTCATGTACGACACCTTACATGCTCAACGTATTAAGAATGAGAAAATCACTCGCTGGCGTATCGAACTCGCCGACTTCTGCTATACCATCAAATACCGCCCGGGGAAGGATAACCTGGTCGCCGACGCCTTATCAAGGCCGGCTACGTGCACGGGGATCGTAACTTTGGAGGGACTGCGCGCTTTGCACGACACTATGTGTCATCCAAGGGTGGCGCGTTTCGCTCATTTTGTGCGTAGTGGTAATCTGCCATACTCGATTGACGACATCCGCCGGATCTACCGTGACTGCGCTATATGTGCGGAACTCAAACCGTGTTTTTACAACCCTCCCATGGGGACGCTGGTTAGGGCTACTAGACCGTGGGAGAGATTGGCAATGGATTTCAAAGGACCGCTGCCGGAGTCGAGCAACTCTCGTTATCTGCTCACTATCGTTGATGAGTACTTGTGATTCCCTTTTGCTTACACGTGCGGGGATATGACGGCTGCCACGGTCATACGGTGCCTGCAGAATTTGTTTTCTATGTTTGGGTATCCGGCCTACGTGCATACCGATCGGGGTGCGGTGTTCCTGTCTCAGGAGGTGAGAGGTTTTTTGCTCCAAAATAATGTTGCTTCGAGTTCCACCACACCGTACAGACCCCAGGCGAATGGGCAGATCGAACGCTTCAATGGGATTATATGGAGGGCCGTCATGCTAAGCCTCCGGACCCTCGGCCGGGGTCTCGATAAATGGGCTTGGTGGCTGGCCACCAAACAGACTCCTCACGAAAGACTGTTCCACCACCCTAGAAGCTCGGGTAGTATCCGATCTTTACCCAGCTGGCTCGCTGAACCGGGGCCGGCCGATCTCAAACGAGCGGTGCGCACAAGCAAGTACGACCCCTTTGTAGATAAGGTGCAGGTACTCCAGGCTAATCCCGAGCATGCTCGTGTGATGACGGCAGATGGACGCGAGTCCACTGTCTCCGTACGCCATCTCGCCCCTTGTGGGGTCATCGACCCTTATAGGGATATCGACGAACCGATCTACGAGTCTATGGACTCTACCGAAGCTTCCTCTATGGAACTTTTGCCGTCACTTCTGTCGTCACCTACACCCCTGCCTGAAGGCTCTGAGGTGCCCCCTCCGACACCTGCCTCCAGCGGCTACTCCGACACAGGGGACTCCGGGCTTGAGGACGCCGCACCCGGTAGTTTCCGGACACGAGCTGGCAGGGTAGTTCGCCACCCCGACCGCTACGGGTGGACCAACTGACATGGAATGATGTACCCCAATCAATTAATGCTGACGCACGCTTGAGATCTACCTGGCGGCAGTATAGTTCTAACGGCGGGGAGAATGTAGTGAAATTATACCAAAGTCGAACCCGGGAGTGATACTCGCCTAAACCACTGAGGGGCGTCTTTAAGACCTGGGACATCCGCGACGCTGAGCCACTCCTGTGACATTTACTATGACATGTAGTCCTGTAGTCTTGAATGGTACGTACCCACACATATATGCCAGACTCGCTTGCTTTGACTATTATTATCGGTCCTTTCTGTATGATACCAAGATCCTGATATCTATTGCATGATTGTATTTTTACAGGATGATGCCAGAGATCTAATTGTGATTAAACCTACCTATGGGACAAAGTTGTGGACCTGATTGATTTCCACGACACTACCCACGTGATTAAGAGGTAAAGATTTCACCATGTCACTGTACAAATCTGTTAGAGACCTACTCACGTGATTAATAGGTAAAGATTTCATGATGTCACTGTGCAAAGCTGGTAGTTACCTACCCACGTGATTAATAGGTAAAGATTTCACCATGTCACTGTACAAAGCTGGTGGAGACCGACACACGTGATTAATAGGTAAAGATTTCACCATGTCACTGTACAAAGCTGGTGGAGACCGACACACGTGATTAATAGGTAAAGATTTCACCATGTCACTGTACATATCTGGTAGAGACCTACGCACGTGATTAATGGGAAAGGATTTCACCATGTCACTGTACAAATCTGGTAGAGACCTACCCATGTGATTAACAGGAAAAGATTTCACCATGTCACTGTACAAATCTGGTGGAGACCTACCCACGTGATTAATGGGTAAAGATTTCACCATGCCACTGTACAAATCTGGTAGAGACCTACCCATGTGATTAACAGGAAAAGATTTCACCATGTCACTGTACAAATCTGGTGGAGACCGACCCACGTGATTAATGGGTAAAGATTTCACCATGTCACTGTCCATAGCTGGTAGAGACCTACCCACGTGATTAACAGGTAAGGATTTCACCATGTCACTGTACAAAGCTGCCCTGGTGTTGGGCTAGCGGCTAGGGTGCCGGCTTAGGATCCTAGGATCCTGGGTTCGAATCCCGGTCGATCGCTGAATTAACACCAGGGGGGGTTGACTCAGCCTGTCATCCTTCCGAGGTCGGCTAATTGAGTACCAGCTCACTGGTAATTCCCTGTTTGTCGTCAAAGGCGGCAAAAAGGGTTGGCGTCAGGAAGGGCATCCGGCCGTAAAACATTGCTTCAAAAAGGGGACCGAAAAACAACAACAACCACGGTTCCCGAAAAAGGCCAACCCCCGCTTTGCGGGGAAAAATGGCCTCTAAAGGTGGTTTACTGTCCATAGCTGGTAGAGACCTACCCATGTGATTAACAGGTAAAGATTTCACCATGTCACTGTACAAAGCTGGTAGAAATGTACCCACGTGATTAATGGGTAAAGATTTCACCATGTCACTATACAAATCTGGTTGAGACCTACTCACGTGATTAATGGTTAAAGATTTCACCATGTCACTGTACAGAGCTGGTAGAGACCTACCCACGTGATTAATAGGTAAAGATTTCACCATGTCACTGTACAAAGCTGGGAGAGACCTTCCCACGTGATTAATGGGTCAAGATTTCACCGTGTCACTGTACAAATCTGGTGGAGACCTATGTAGTGAAATCGTATTCGTACTGAACCCGGGGTGATGCTCGCTGCTCGCTGACACCGCTAGGGGCGTGGCTATAAGACCCGCTGCGGACGGTGCTCCGAGACTTCTCCTGTGACATGTTACATCTAGCAGACTCGCTAACGGTACGCCTGCATAGAATATTAAGCTTGCTTGCATTGAATGTTATGGATGGACCCATGTGATGCCAAATCTTATTCCTATTGCATTTCCTGTATTAAAGAATGATGTCATGGTCTTAATGGAATTAAACCACCAGTTGGACTAAGTTGTGTGGACCTGATTGGTTTTCCACAACACTTAATTCCATTAACGATCTACCGACATGGCGGGCAACGGCAACAAGACGCTGGGGGTTGCAACCTTCTGTGCAGACCCGCAAGCCTCGGATGGAGGATTGCAACTGAAGCACTGGCTCAAAATGTTGGAGCCTGAGACCGAGCCGACGGCTGCCGCGAAGCTAGCAACGCTTCATTCAAAAATCGACTACAAGGTGTACAATTCCATCGCACAATGCGCGACGTACGACCTCGCGATCGCGGAGCTCAAACGGTTGTACATAAAGGAAAAGAGCCCGGTGTATGCTCGGTATTTGCTACTAACGCGACGTCAGCAACCCAACGAGCCGATGGACCACTACGCCCAGGAGCTCTGGCTGGACAGCACCAGGGAGCCACGGACTCACGCGCAGTCTCAGGATGACCTTCTTTTAGACGCCTATGTCGCTGGGGTCTCCTCCCAGGACCTAAGGCTCAAACTCCTGGAGAAGACCGACCTGACCTTCGCTACGGCACTCGAGCAAGGAAAGGTATACACCGAAGCGCGGTTGCAATCGAACACCTATGATCGCACGCGCCTCTTGGCGGGAACTTCGCGACACGCACGGCCGGAGAGTGCTACCGCCGAGGAAGCGGACCTGCTCGCGGAACTCCAGGATGCTCCGGAGGAGGAACCAGCCCTGATGGCTGCCGCAACGGCCAGACCCAAGGCCTTACGCGGGGCCACCTGCTATTTCTGTGGGGGGGGCAACGTCATCCCCGGGCCGTGTGTCCGGCTCGGGACGCCATATGCCATTTGTGCTCGCAAAAGGGGCATTACGCGAAAGTGTGCCGGAAAACCGCACGCGGCTCGCGGCCGCGCGCGACCTTGAATGGGCTCATTGCGGAGCCTACAGGCCCCTCTCTGCGGGCCCCTGGGCGCTCAGTCGACCTTGGCGGGTGTCACCGGACAGCCACCACAGTCTCATCCTCAATCGGGCACGGCGTATGCGTCCTTGACCAGACTCCGGGCCACGCGAGGGGCTTTGGAGCCTCGCCAAGCCCCAGCGGTACGTTCTCGTCGTGTCGCTCATGAGCGAACGGCGTCCACTGGCGGCGACATGGGTTCGGTACCAACTACAGTGGCCCTCACCCGTAAAAAGGCGATTTCGAATACTACGGAGGCCTTTTTCTGCCAAAAGTGTCAAAAGGCGCTTTCAAATACTACGGAGGCTTTTTTCCGTCAAAATTGTCAGATTTTGAATCGCAAAACACCGGAATGCATGGGAAAGCTCTCTGATGGCTTTAACGGATTCCCCATGGACAGCGAATACTCCGGCAACGACCGCACAACTGCTGCTGGCATAGGATCCGCCCGCGAGGCTCGTCCGACCCACTTGGGGGGTTCAGTCCCACTCCCAGCAGGCTCGTCCGGCCTGGCTCAAGCCCTTATTCCCCTCATGGTCGAAGGCCATTGTGTTCGGGCCTTGGTGGATACAGGGTCTACGGATAGTTTTATCGACCAGCGACTAGTGCACAGGCATGGTTGGCAGGTCTTGAGGTCTACGAGACGGATCTTGATGGCTTCCCAGGGACTTAGACTCAGCACGAAGGGGGAATGCCGATTGAAACTCGTGTTAAAGGGACGGGTTTTTCCAGATGTACACCTTATGGTTTTACCTGCTTTATGTGCTGATATTCTGTTAGGACACGATTTTCTTAAGCGGCATGGACGTCTGGAAATGGAGTTTGGTGGGCCTGACACGCTTGTTGTGTGTGCACTCGCGAAAATGGAAATTGAGCCTCTTTTGCTGTTTCCCAACCTGACCACTGACTGCACTCCTGTAGCAGTAAAATTGCGGCGCTACTCACGAGCAGACGCGCAATTCATTGCGGAAGAAACGGCCCAGCTCTTAAAGGACGGTATTATCGAACCTAGCCGGTCGCCGTGGCAGGCCCAGGTCTTAGTGGTGCGAAGTGAGGCCCATCGCCAGCACATGGTAATCGACTACTCACAGACGGTTAATCGCTTTACACAGCTGGACACCTACCCCTTACCGGGGATGGGCGCGCTAGTACGACAGGTGGCCCAGTACTCCGTCTACAGCACTCTCAATCTGCGTAGTGCGTATCATCAGATCCCCATCTCTAGGGCTGATCGCATCTATACCGCCTTTGAATCAGGTCAAAGGTTATACCAGTTCACCAGACTACATTTTGGGGTGACGAACGGGGTCGCCTGTTTTCAGAGGGCTATGGACGACCTCGTTACTAAGGAGAACTTGACAGAGGTCTTTGTATATCTGGACAATCTTACGGTTTGTGGGTATGACCAGGGGCATCACGATGCTAATCTGAAGTGCTTCCTCGAGGTCGCGCAGAGGTATCGCCTAAGCATGAATGAGGCTAAGTGTCGTTACTCTCTAAGCACGATAGATCTTCTGGGGTACACCGTGACCCATGGCTCAGTCTCTCCGGATAAGGAGCGTCTGCGACCTTTGCTCAATATGGCTCTGCCTAGCGATCGTGCTTCGCTGAAGCGCGCTCTCGGGCTTTTCGCCCACTATTCGAAGTGGGTGCAAAATTTCTCCGAGAAGCTCCGCCCCCTCTTGGCCTGCGACACGTTCCCCATGAGCCCGGCCGCCTTGGCGGCCTTCGGGGGCCTTAAGGCCGACATCGCTGGCGCCGCTGTAGCGACGATCGACGAGAGCGAATCTTTCGTCTTAGAAAGTGATGCCTCGGATCATGCGATAGCGGCGACTCTCTCCCAAGGGGGGCGCCCTGTGGCTTTCTTTTCGTGGACTCTCACCTCCGCTGAGCGAAGGCATTCGTCTGTCGAAAAGGAAGCGTACGCGATCGTCGAGTCGATTCGGCGATGGCGACCGTACTTACTCGGGCGATGCTTCCAAATCATCACGGACCAACAAAGTGTTGCGTTCATGTACGACACCTTACATGCTCAACGTATTAAGAATGAGAAAATCACTCGCTGGCGTATCGAACTCGCCGACTTCTGCTATACCATCAAATACCGCCCGGGGAAGGATAACCTGGTCGCCGACGCCTTATCAAGGCCGGCTACGTGCACGGGGATCGTAACTTTGGAGGGACTGCGCGCTTTGCACGACACTATGTGTCATCCAAGGGTGGCGCGTTTCGCTCATTTTGTGCGTAGTGGTAATCTGCCATACTCGATTGACGACATCCGCCGGATCTACCGTGACTGCGCTATATGTGCGGAACTCAAACCGTGTTTTTACAACCCTCCCATGGGGACGCTGGTTAGGGCTACTAGACCGTGGGAGAGATTGGCAATGGATTTCAAAGGACCGCTGCCGGAGTCGAGCAACTCTCGTTATCTGCTCACTATCGTTGATGAGTACTTGTGATTCCCTTTTGCTTACACGTGCGGGGATATGACGGCTGCCACGGTCATACGGTGCCTGCAGAATTTGTTTTCTATGTTTGGGTATCCGGCCTACGTGCATACCGATCGGGGTGCGGTGTTCCTGTCTCAGGAGGTGAGAGGTGTTTTGCTCCAAAATAATGTTGCTTCGAGTTCCACCACACCGTACAGACCCCAGGCGAATGGGCAGATCGAACGCTTCAATGGGATTATATGGAGGGCCGTCATGCTAAGCCTCCGGACCCTCGGCCGGGGTCTCGATAAATGGGCTTGGTGGCTGGCCACCAAACAGACTCCTCACGAAAGACTGTTCCACCACCCTAGAAGCTCGGGTAGTATCCGATCTTTACCCAGCTGGCTCGCTGAACCGGGGCCGGCCGATCTCAAACGAGCGGTGCGCACAAGCAAGTACGACCCCTTTGTAGATAAGGTGCAGGTACTCCAGGCTAATCCCGAGCATGCTCGTGTGATGACGGCAGATGGACGCGAGTCCACTGTCTCCGTACGCCATCTCGCCCCTTGTGGGGTCATCGACCCTTATAGGGATATCGACGAACCGATCTACGAGTCTATGGACTCTACCGAAGCTTCCTCTATGGAACTTTTGCCGTCACTTCTGTCGTCACCTACACCCCTGCCTGAAGGCTCTGAGGTGCCCCCTCCGACACCTGCCTCCAGCGGCTACTCCGACACAGGGGACTCCGGGCTTGAGGACGCCGCACCCGGTAGTTTCCGGACACGAGCTGGCAGGGTAGTTCGCCACCCCGACCGCTACGGGTGGACCAACTGACATGGAATGATGTACCCCAATCAATTAATGCTGACGCACGCTTGAGATCTACCTGGCGGCAGTATAGTTCTAACGGCGGGGAGAATGTAGTGAAATTATACCAAAGTCGAACCCGGGAGTGATACTCGCCTAAACCACTGAGGGGCGTCTTTAAGACCTGGGACATCCGCGACGCTGAGCCACTCCTGTGACATTTACTATGACATGTAGTCCTGTAGTCTTGAATGGTACGTACCCACACATATATGCCAGACTCGCTTGCTTTGACTATTATTATCGGTCCTTTCTGTATGATACCAAGATCCTGATATCTATTGCATGATTGTATTTTTACAGGATGATGCCAGAGATCTAATTGTGATTAAACCTACCTATGGGACAAAGTTGTGGACCTGATTGATTTCCACGACACTACCCACGTGATTAAGAGGTAAAGATTTCACCATGTCACTGTACAAATCTGTTAGAGACCTACTCACGTGATTAATAGGTAAAGATTTCATGATGTCACTGTGCAAAGCTGGTAGTTACCTACCCACGTGATTAATAGGTAAAGATTTCACCATGTCACTGTACAAAGCTGGTGGAGACCGACACACGTGATTAATAGGTAAAGATTTCACCATGTCACTGTACAAAGCTGGTGGAGACCGACACACGTGATTAATAGGTAAAGATTTCACCATGTCACTGTACATATCTGGTAGAGACCTACGCACGTGATTAATGGGAAAGGATTTCACCATGTCACTGTACAAATCTGGTAGAGACCTACCCATGTGATTAACAGGAAAAGATTTCACCATGTCACTGTACAAATCTGGTGGAGACCTACCCACGTGATTAATGGGTAAAGATTTCACCGTGTCAATGTACAAACCTGGTAGAAACCTACCCACATGATTAATAGGTAACCATTTCACCATGTCACTGTACAAAGCTGGTAGAGACCTACCCACATGATTAATAGGTAAAGATTTCACCATGTCACTGAGCAAAGCTGGTAAAGACCTACCCACGTGATTAATGGGTAAAGATTTCACCATGTCACTGGACATATCTGGTAGAGACCTACCCACGTGATTAATGGGTAAAGATTTCACCATGTGACTGTACAAATCTGGAAGAGACCTACCCACGTGATTAATGCATAAAGTACATAGTTGGGAGATACCTACCCACGTGATTAATAGGTAAAGATTTCACCATGTCACTGTACAAAGTTGGTAGAGACCTACCCACGTGATTAATAGGTAAAGATTTCACCATGTCACTATACAAAGCTGGTAGAAACCTACCCACATGATTAATAGGTAAAGATTTCACCATGTCACTGTACAATGCTGGTGGAGACCTACCCACGTGATTAATAGGTAAAGATTCCATCATCTCACTGTACAAATCTGGTGGAGACCTACCCACGTGATTAATGGGTGAAGATTTCACCATGTCACTGCACAAAGCTGGTAGAGACCTACCCACGTGATTAAGAGGGTAAAGATTTCACCGTGTCACTGTACAAACCTGGTAGAGACCTTCCCACGTGATTAAAAGGTAAAGATTTCACCGTGTCACTGTACAAACCTGGTAGAGACCTTCCCACGTGATTAAAAGGTAAAGATTTCACCATGTCACTGAACAATGCTGGTGGAGACGTACCCACGTGATTTATAGGTAAAGATGTCACCATGTCACTCAACAATGCTGGTAGAGACCTACCCATGTGATAAATAGGTAAATATTTCAACATGTCACTGTACAATGCTGGTGGAGACCTACCCACGTGATTAATAGGTAAATATTTCACCATGTCAGTGTACAATGCTGGTGGAGACCTACCCCATGTGATTAATGGTTAAAGATTTCACCATGTCACTGAACAAAGCTGGGAGAGACCTACCCACATGATTTATAGGTAAAGATTTCACCCTGTCACTGAACAATGCTGGTATAGACCTACCCACATGATAAATAGGTAAATATTTCAACATGTCACTGTACAATGCTGGTGGAGACCTACCCATGTGATTATTGGGAAAATATTTCACCATGTCACTGTACAATGCTGGTGGAGACCTACCCACGTGATTATTGGGTAAAGATTTCACCATGTCACTGTACAAATCTGGTGGAGACCTACCCACATGATTAATGGGTAAAGATTTCACCATGTGACTGTACAAATCTGGTCGAGACCGACTCACGTGATTAAAAGGTAAAGATTTCACCATGTGACTGTACAAAGCTGGTAGAGACCTACCAAAGTGATTAATCGGTAAAGATTTCACCATGTCACTGTACAAAGCTTTAGAGACCGACCAAAGTGATTAATCGGTAAAGATTTCACCATCTCACTGTACAAATCTGGTGGAGACCTACCCACGTAATTAATAGGTAAAGATTTCACCATGTCACTGTACAAATCTGGTAGAGACCTTCCCACGTGATTAATCGGTAAAGATTTCACCATGTAACTGTACAATGCTGGTGGAGACCTACCCACGTGATTAATAGGTAAAGATTTCACCATGTCACTGTACAAATCTGGTGGAGACCTACCCACGTGATTAATAGGTAAAGATTTCAGCATGTCACTGTACAATGCTGGTGGAGACCTACCCATGTGATTAATAGGTAAAGATTTCACCATGTCACTGTACAAATCTGGTGGAGACCGACCCACGTGATTAATAGGTAAAGATTTCACAATGTCACTGTACAATGCTGGTAGCGACCTACCCACGTGATTAATAGGTAAAGATTTCACAATGTCACTGTACAATGCTGGTAGAGACCTACCCACGTGATTAATAGGTAAAGATTTCACCATGTCACTGTACAATGCTGGTAGAGACCTACCCACGTGATTAATGGGTAAAGATTTCACCATGTCACTGTACAATGCTGGTAGAGACCTACCCACGTGATTAACAGGTAAAGATTTCACAATGTCACTGTACAATGCTGGTAGAGACCTACCCACGTGATTAATAGGTAAAGATTTCACCATGTCACTGTACAATGCTGGTGGAGACCTACCCACGTGATTAATAGGTAAAGATTTCACAATGTCACTGTACAATGCTGGTAGAGACCTACCCACGTGATTAATAGGTAAAGATTTCACAATGTCACTGTACAATGCTGGTAGAGACCTACCCACGTGATTAATAGGTAAATATTTCAACATGTCACTGTACAATGCTGGTGGAGACCTACCCATGTGATTATTGGGAAAATATTTCACCATGTCACTGTACAATGCTGGTAGAGACCTACCCACGTGATTAATAGGTAAAGATTTCACAATGTCACTGTACAATGCTGGTAGAGACCTACCCACGTGATTAATAGGTAAAGATTTCACAATGTCACTGTACAATGCTGGTAGAGACCTACCCACGTGATTAATAGGTAAAGATTTCACAATGTCACTGTACAATGCTGGTAGAGACCTACCCACGTGATTAATAGGTAAATATTTCAACATGTCACTGTACAATGCTGGTGGAGACCTACCCATGTGATTATTGGGAAAATATTTCACCATGTCACTGTACAATGCTGGTGGAGACCTACCCACGTGATTATTGGGTAAAGATTTCACCATGTCACTGTACAATGCTGGTAGAGACCTACCCACGTGATTAATGGGTAAAGATTTCACCATGTCACTGAACAATGCTGGTAGAGACCTACCCACGTGATTAATAGGTAAAGATTTCACCATGTCACTGTACAATGCTGGTAGAGACCTACCCACGTGATTAATGGGTAAAGATTTCACCATGTCACTGTACAAAGCTGGTAGAGACCTACCCACGTGATTAATGGGTAAAGATTTCACCATGTCACTGTACAATGCTGGTAGAGACCTACCCACGTGATTAATGGGTAAAGATTTCACCATGTCACTGGACAATGCTGGTAGAGACCTACCCACGTGATTAACAGGTAAAGATTTCACCATGTCACTGTACAAATCTGGTGGAGACCTACCCACGTGATTAATAGGTAAAGATTTCACCATGTCACTGTACAATGCTGGTGGAGACCTACTCGTACTCGGACTACTCATAAAGACTCATCACAATCATTGCTGTAAAAGATGTTTCCACCATGTGCTGACCTTGGGGGCTGAATATGTTCACAACCAGTGAATGTTGATTTGTACATGTTTTGACAGGTATTCCTCACAGTCACAGGTAACCTCCTTCAATGGTAACAGCTTTGTTTAGTCTCTTCAGTTTTGAATAAAAAAAAGTTAATTTGGAAAAATTGTTTCGACAGAATTCGTCATTAATCCCCCATGGTAAAGCGATGTGGGAAGGGCAAGGTAACCATTGCCGACAGCACCGCTCGTTACCTCCTTTTTCATGAACATCGTTGTCGACAAACCCAATTACTAATACTATTACCGAGACACGTTTTCCGTATTCCATTCACGACATATACGCATGGACCACTTCACTCACAAATCTCCCCACAAATCATTCAAACAATCGTATAAACATATAAAATCACACATATAGGTATTATGGCGATAAATAAATACTGTACATTTGTAATCTTCCCTATTGTTGGTCACACACACATCCTAACCTCTCTCCAGGACGTTAGCCGTGATGATGTCACCACGTTTCATACGTCAACGTGCAAAAATACTTTGTTTGTTGTTTTCATAAACTGCAGTTTTACATTTGTTTTACCTCAATAATCTGCAAATAAAAGGCTTTTACCGATGGCTTACCAAGCAACATAAATTATACAGTTTAAAAAGTGAAAAGTACCAGCCGAGCTAAAAATGTGTGAAACATACCCCGAAATTCACGAGGCACTTGCCCTGAAACAACTTTCCTTTGCCTCTTGCAAGACAAATCCAAATGAAGGCAATCTCAGTTCCTTCCACCAAGTTCGGAACAAGTGTGTGTCCACCCTCAGGAGAGCCAGGAAGCACAGTCTCTCCACACAAGACTGAACTGTCAAACCTGTCTCCTTCCTCCAAATCCTGGTGGCGTCTGGAGAAATCTGTTTCTGCTGTTTGTTCCCCCTCCATCCCCTCCCTCACCTCAAACGGCCACACAGCTGACTCCGCACGTGAAAAGGCTGAATAACTCAACTCTGTGTTTGCATCAAAATGTTGTGTCCCAAACCCATCTCTCTCTGTTCCCACCTTACCCAGTCGAACCCAGCTGCTCCAGGACTCTGTGTCCTTCTCTCCCGACAAGGTGGAGAAGTCTCTGCCATCCCTCGACTCTGATCCTGCAACTGCACAAACGGCATCAGCACACAGGTCCAAAAATCCTGCTCTGTCGCTCTTTCTCACCTTCTCTCCATTCTCTTCACCCTCTCTTTTGCTCAAGGTCATCTACCATCAGCTTGGAAATCAGCCAACATCACCGCTGTACACAAAAAAGGTGCAAAAACAGATCCTTGCAACTACAGACCAATCAGCCTGATCCCAATTATCAGCAAAGTCGTGGAATCCATCATTGCTTCGGATATCAAATCCTCCCTTTTCACCAATGGCTTGATCTCCGATCATCAATTTGTTTCAGACCAGGTCAGTCTACTCTGGACATGCTGCTTCTGCTGTCTCAACAATGGATGGAGGTCCTCAATGCCAAACAGGAAATCAGAGCTGTCTCCCTTGACATATCACGTGCCTACGATACTGTCTGGCACCCAGCTCTGCTCACCAAACTCTCCTCTTATGGTATACATGGAAATCTCCACGCATGGCTTGCAGACTTCCTCTCTGGTCATAGTCAACATGTAGCCCTGAATGGGTTTCTCTCATCTCCCCTTCCTGTTCAAGCTGGAGTTCCCCAATGCAGTGTTCTGCGCCCTGTGCTTTTTCTGGTCTTCATCAATGATCTCTCCGCTCTCTGGAAAATCCTCTCCATCTCTTTGCTGATGACTCCACTCTCTGCCGCCACATATCTCAACCCTCAGATCGGCAGGCAGCAGCCTCCTCACTCTCTGCAGACGTGGACAAAATCAGACAGGTCAAACAAGTGGAGCATGTCTTTCAATCCTGACAAATCTCACACTCTTACTATGTCTCTCTGAAAAGACTGACTGGACAACCCTCCCATCTACTTTCTCAACAATCCTCTCTTAGAAGTTCTGTCACTCAAGCTTTTGGGTCTCACTACTATCTGCCATGATCTTTCCCGGGAAAACCACATTTCCAAGCTGGCCTCCAAAGCCAGTCGTCGACACACCTGAGCTCCTCACCACATACAAGGCTTTAATCCGCAGCTCAATGGAATACTGCTCCCCCCTCTGGGCTGGTGCTCCTGCCTCACACCGAGCTCGGCTTCACGCTGTTGAAACCAAAGATTTCAGAATCATTGGAATCTCCCGCAATTAAGCTGATTGTGAAGGCCTTTCACTTAATCACCGCAGGCAGATGGTGGTCGTTCTGTCTTCTACCGACTCCTATCCGGCCTGGCTCCCCCAGCTCTCTCTGTGCTCTGTCCCCCAAATATTCCTACAGGTCGCACAAGATCGGCCAGCAACCCTCTGATAGTTAAACTGCCGAAATCTCGGCTCTCTGCTCACCTTCACTCTTTCATTCCTCTTTTCTCCCGCCTCTGGAACAAACTCCCTCACTCTCTTCAATCCCACGCCTCCCTCCAGGTCTTTAAAACAGCTGTTCACCACCATCTCTTATCTTCCCCCATCCAAAACCTTGATCTTTTCTACCCCCGCTAATTCACCCCAGATCCACTTTTTTGAAATACCAACTTCTTTCCTGGAAGGTCTCGCAGTGTCCATGTGTTTTACACCTCTCTTTCCACCCCTCCCCTTCCCATGCCTCCTCTCCCCCAAGCCCTCTCCCTCCCACAGATCTCCCGATGTCCCTGTTCTCTACTGTTGTACGTCTTCCCTCTCTCTCCCAAGCTTGTCTCCCACTCCCTTTATTGTTTGTTTGGTGTGCCTGTTTTTTTTTTTTTGGTTTTTTTTGTGATTAATGTTCTCTTTCACAGGCCTCGATCTTGCACACAAAACAAAGAAAATAAAACAAAATAAAGGGAACTCCGATCAGTAGATCCTTATCATACATTTATTTTCATACTCACCTCCGATCAGTGGATCCTTATCATACATTCATTTTTATATTCACCTCCGATCAGTGGATCCTTATCATACATTCATTTTTATATTCACCGCTGATCAGTGGATCCTTAGCATACATTCATTTTTATATTCACCGCTGATCAGTGGATCCTTAGCATACATTCATTTTTATATTCACCGCTGATCAGTGGATCCTTATCATACATTCATTTTTATATTCACCTCTGATCAGTGGATCCTTATCATACATTCATTTTTATATTCACCTCTGATCAGTGGATCCTTATCATACATCCATTTTTAGCCGCGTCGCAGACGCTGGTCATAGAGTGCCCTCTGCTGTTGTTGTTGTTCTTCTTCTTCTTGTTCTCCTTCTGCTTCTTGTTTTTGCAGAGAAGACAAAACCTCAAAGCTCCACCCATTCTGGGAACCATAGCTCCACCCATTCTGGAAGAGGCTTCATATAAACAAATATCCACCATTTTATTAACTCGCATAGCTTTGAGGCCTGTTTTGTAGGCCCGTGGTGTCTTCCTCTCTCACACAGTTTTATTTCAAATCAAATTCGATATATCATTTCATTTTTCACAGTCGCT
This sequence comes from Myxine glutinosa, assembly GCF_964187855.1. NCBI lineage: Eukaryota > Metazoa > Chordata > Myxini > Myxiniformes > Myxinidae > Myxine > Myxine glutinosa. Next base: position 217,941,078 of record NC_136263.1, read on the forward strand.
AACATAGTTTTAGACTCGGTTGAAAAAAAACGGGAAGAAAATCCGATGAAAGTTGCGCTTTATAGAACGAAATGAATTCTCAAAGGCCTGTAACTTCAAGTCCATTGAGATTTTTTTTTTTAAATTGCGGCATGGTCAGTCATACACCGCCCGAAATAACAGACGGGAAAATGCCGAGATATATATATTTTGTTTAAATCGAGGCATGCTCAGTCATACACCGCCCGAAATAAAAGACGGGAAAATGCCGAAATATATATATTTTGTTTAAATCGCGGCATGGTCAGTCATACACCGCCCGAAATAACAGACGGGAAAATGCCGAGATATATTAAAAATTCGTCCATTTGATGACAATCGTCACGATGAAAGATTTAATTTATACGTCGCCACAATAATGTGGAGAGAGGAGCATAGCTTCGTTCACGTGTCGCCACATACGGGAAATTGCCGAGATATCTATTTTTTCAATCGCGGCATGGTCAGTCATACACCGCCTGAAATAACAGATGGGAAAATGCCGAGATATATTAAAAATTCGTCCATTTGATGACAATCGTCACGATGAAATATTTAATTTATACGTCGTCACAATAATGTGGAGAGAGGAGCATAGCTTCGTTCACGTGTCGCCACACACGGGAAATTGCCGAGATATATATATATTTTTAAATCGCGGCATGGTCAGTCATACACCGCCTGAAATAACAGATGGGAAAATGCCGAGATATATTAAAAATTCGTCGCCACACACGGGAAATTGCCGAGATATATTTTCACTTTGCACAAAAATAACATCAAGTAATCGAATCAATAGGAATGTCCTGTGCCTATAACATCGACGTTATAGGCACAGCTGCATCTAGGCATTGTGTAACATCGACGCGGCTTTTGTTTTAATTAAAACTTTTTGTACTTGTTGTATTAATCTCCGATCAGTGGATCCTTATCATATTCATTTTTATATTTACCTCCGATCAGTGGATCCTTATCATACATTCATTTTTATATTCATCTCCGATCAGTGGATCCTCATCATACATTCCTTTTTATATTTACCTCCGATCAGTGGATCCTTATCATACATTCATTTTTATATTCACCTCTGATCAGTGGATCCTTATCACCCATTCATTTTTATATTCACCTCTGATCAGTGGATCCTTATCATACATTCATTTTTATATTCAGCTCTGATCAGTGGATCCTTATCACCCATTCATTTTTATATTCACCTCTGATCAGTGGATCCTTATCATACATTCATTTTTATATTTACCTCCGATCAGTGGATACGTATCATACATTCATTTTTATATTCATCTCCGATCGGTGTATCCTTATCACACATTCATTTTTATATTCACCTCTGATCAGTGGATCCTTATCATACATTCATTTTTATATTCATCTCCGATCAGTGGATCCTTATCATACATTCATTTTTATATTCACCTCTGATCAGTGGATCCTTATCATACATTCATTTTTATATTTACCTCCGATCAGTGGATCCTTATCATACATTCATTTTTATATTCATCTCCGATCAGTGGATCCTTATCATACATTCATTTTTATATTTACCTCCGATCAGTGGATCCTTATCATACATTCATTTTTATATTCACCTCTGATCAGTGGATCGTGATCATACATTTATTTTTATATTCACCTCTGATCAGTGGATCCTTATCACCCATTCATTTTTATATTCACCTCCGATCAGTGGATCCTTGTCATACATTCATTTTTATATTCACCTCTGATCAGTGGATCCTTATCACCCATTCATTTTTATATTCACCTCTGATCAGTGGATCCTTATCATACATTCATTTTTATATTCACCTCTGATCAGTGGATCCTTATCATACATTCATTTTTATATTCAACTCCGATCAGTGGATCCTTATCATACATTCATTTTTATATTCACCTCTGATCAGTGGATCCTTATCATACATTCATTTTTATATTCACCTCCGATCAGTGGATCCTTATCATACATTCATTTTTATATTCACCTCTGATCAGTGGATCCTTATCATACATTCATTTTTATATTCACCTCTGATCAGTGGATCCTTATCATACATTCATTTTTATATTCACCTCTGATCAGTGGATCCTTATCATACATTCATTTTTATATTCACCTCCGATCAGTGGATCCTTATCATACATTCATTTTTATATTCACCTCTGATCAGTGGATCCTTATCATACATTCATTTTTATATTCACCTCCGATCAGTGGATCCTTATCATACATTCATTTTTATATTCACCTCCGATCAGTGGATCCTTATCATACATTCATTTTTATATTCACCTCCGATCAGTGGATCCTTATCATACATTCATTTTTATATTCACCTCCGATCAGTGGATCCTTGTCATACATTCATTTTTATATTCACCTCCGATCAGTGGATCCTTGTCATACATTCATTTTTATATTCACCTCCGATCAGTGGATCCTTGTCATGCATTCATTTTTATACTCACCTCCGATCAGTGGATCCTTGTCATATTCATTTTATACTAGCCGAAACCCGTGGAACATCCACGGAAGGGAGGATGTGGTGTATGGATAGAGTGTACCATTATGGATGGCATAGGGGATTTGCTTGTCCGAGTAAGAGTTAGGAAGAAAGATGAGAATGAAGAGTGCGTATATGAACAACGATCGCCGACACCGGCACAAATGCATCACTCAGTGGACGGCTTGCTTTCGCCTTCGCCCAGCAGACGCCAATACGATGGCGTCGTGTCGGCAGTTAATCGGATGCTTTTGGGCCCCAACGTCGGATAATTCAGATTTTTAGAGTATGTCTGTACGTGATAAACAAAGAGCACGGTTCGTAGATCGTAAATACATCAGTGCCGTGGGCATCGGGTCACTGGGTGCGGCATAAAAGGGATAACAAAGTCGAGTCCTTACGCTATTATTATATAGATTCAATACGGATCAGTGAATAATTATCGTACAATCATTTTTATACTCACCTCCGATCAGTGGATCCTTGTCATATTCATTTTATATTCAATACGGGTCAGTGAATAATTATCGTACAATCATTTTATTACTCACCTCCGATCAGTGGATCCTTGTCATATTCATTTTATATTCAATACGGATCAGTGAATAATTATCGTACAATCATTTTTATACTCACCTCCGATTAGTGGATCCTTGTCATATTCATTTTATATTCAATACGGTTCAGTGAATAATTATCGTACAATCATTTTTATACTCACCTCCGATCAGTGGATCCTTTCCACACATTCATTTTTATACTCACCTCCGATCAGTGGATCCTTGTCATATTCATTTTATATTCACCACGGTTCAGTGAATAATTATCGTACAATCATTTTTATACTCACCTCCGATCAGTGGATCCTTGTCATATTCATTTTATATTCAATAGGGATCAGTGAATAATTATCGTACAATCATTTTTATACTCACCTCCGATCAGTGGATCCTTGTCATATTCATTTTATATTCACCACGGGTCAGTGAATAATTATCGTACAATCATTTTTATACTCACCTCCGATCAGTGGATCCTAATGATACATTAATTTTCATATTCACCTCCGATCAGTCAATCCTTATCACACATTCATTTTCATATTCACCTCCTCTCAGTAAATCCTTTTCATCCATTCATTTTTAGCTCACCTGGAACGAAGTTCAGGGGAGCTTATGCGATGGCGCGTTGTCAGTCTGTCCGTTTGTCCATAAACACTTGAAACTTCTTCTTCAAAACCGCTGATGGGATTGTGACCAAATTTGGCCGATCTTATTGAAGTTGCTGGTCAAGTAACCTTATTGAAGTTTTCTGTGTGGTCCAACCATATAATTTCCATTACCTCATTTTGAGTCTTCCTGTCCTAAAAAGGGGACAGAACCCTCAACAACGGAACTTTGAACAAAATATGGGATAAGAAGAACGAAAGCGCACTCATTTGTGTACATCTAAAACTTTTATTAAAGCCTGTAATGAGATCAAACAGGGCAATAAAAAATATAAACCAAGAAAGAAATGCTACTCTTAAGGCGCAGTGACTTTGAAATGATGCAAGTGATGTTTGTAGTCCAACCAATTACACAATAACCAAATGAAATGTCAGAAACACCACCCAGGTTTATGGGGGTGCCAAAACCATTTTTCCCAATTAACTTGGCAATTCATTATCAATGTCGAGTTTCTTCAGTCGGTGTGAAAATAAACAGACAAATAATGTATGCAAGAAAATGTTTCATGGCAGCCCTCAAAATAAAATAAAAAAGAAGTGTTTGTTCGGCCTTCTGCACAATCAAATTTATATAAGACATTTGACCGCCGATCCCTCCAATCACAAGGGCACTTCCATGTATCTGTAGAGCTCTCTGGCAATCAGCAAATTCATATTGATTACACTGGATTAGCAATGTTATTCATGCTGCAGTTTTGAATTGAATGTCAAAACGTATCGTACTACAACTGTGGGACAGACATGTGATCTGAGAACCAAGGATTCCAGTATGAATTCACTGACAACTGAGCTCACGTAACAATACGGCCAAACAGTTTCATGAATTGGAAAGAAGCACAAGTTGAAAGCAGCAACGCCAATTATGCTTTTGAGTGAGAAAGTGTCTTATTTTCCACTTTGTATAGGTTTCATTCAGGGTAAAGTTTAGTAAATGAGGGAAACAGATCGACACTCTTGAGTGAAAGAAAGTGAATTAAATGACCAAAACAACATTGTGTGCGAAACCAAGTGGAAATGAATCACATTTTGCGAACGAGAGGTTGAAGGGACTGCAATGTGGAAAGTTCCAAAAAATACTTGACACTTTCAGTGACCTAGAGGTGAACTGAGGTACACCACAGGTATTGTGGACGACAGAAGGAATAGTTTTGTAGTGAAGAACTGTGTGAGGTTTCCACTTGATAATGAAGTGACAAGTCTGAAAAGTGAGGCCTAACGATAGGGCTGGAAAGTGTGGAGGACCGCCGCGGCGGCTCTGTGTGACCAAAGCTGGCTAGAGGTTGTGGGGCAACATAGACGGTTTTTTTTTTTTTTTTTTCTGTTTTTTTCGTTTCCTGAATCGAGCCTTGTGAAAGAGCTGAGTAAGGTAGGCCTGTGGTAGGCCTGTGGTAAGGTAGGCCTGTGGACCTGGAGCCGTGATTACAGCTGCTACAGCTGGGGTTGTGTAGCCTCCTGGGAATGCAGCTGCAAATGTGGGCTGTGCACTGAAACCTGGCAAATACAGTGTCAAGTTAGGTCAATATCCGTAGAACAGCACACAAGTGTAAATCAACAAAATATACTTTTCACGATTTCACAAACTTTAATAATTGCGATCTGCCACCACTAAACGAGATAGAAGTTGCACAGAGTAGTTTTTCGATCCAGGCAAGAATGTGATGAAAGCACAAGTGGCAGGAAACCAAGAACGGCTGTGCAAGATATCTTCAACCATTTTCAAAACTGGTCAAACAATAATAAGGTGAAATGGATTGCAGAAGAATGTTCTGTATGCAAGTTTGTTGCATGAAAACCCACTCCACAGGCCACAGTTGACTTTGCGAAATGACACTAAATGAATTGGAAATTGCACAGAGGGTTTTTTCGGTCCAGGCAAAAATGTGATCAGAAGTCAGAAATGGACATCTTCACAATTTCTGCAACTTTGTATTGTTAAACTCATCCACATTCTGTCTGTCCAAATTTTAGATCGCACATATTCATGAACATTGCTCTTAAATGTGACTTATGAGCAGTAGCGTTAAGTCTGCCTCAGAATTGACTGACACAATGATTGCGTTTCACCACAATTTACGTGTTCGGCATCAATGCATCATACATCACTGGAAAGCTAACAACTCAGGAGTCCTGGTGCAGCAGTTTCATAAATATTAATCAAGTGGTTGGGGTTGGCGTTTTCCATCAGTGATCAGATAGTGTGAAACACCAATATGTCGTCCGCTGCTCGCGTCACCGCTGAGTGAGGGTTTAGGAGTGTTTACCTTGTTGTTTGCCATTTTGTGAAATATTTCTTCGTGAAGAGTTTGCACTTAAGTTTGCACTACGCTAAGAGTTTGCATGCTAAGAGTTGTAATGGCATGGGTTGATGATGAAAGATTACTTTGCTTCTTCTTCTTCTTTTGTATGCAGCACAATGGATAGCATGTGAGTGCCATCACCATCATTGCCCGTGGGCGCAGCTCTGCTGCTGAGGCAACACCTCTGCTGTAGGTTCGGGCAGGAATTTGCAATTGGTTCATGGTGCCAGCCATAGCTCGCCTACTCTTTGTGAAGGACACCGTGGGATCTAACATAAATCAACTAATGACAGCAGATGGGACATCCAGTGCAACATCCATGTGGAGGATGCACATACAATGATGCCTCACCCAGCCTGTGAGATAACGATCTGGGCCAGTTTGTAGCTGGGCCAAGATTATAACCAAGGCACGGCGGCTCAGAGGTAAAATCTTACATAAATAAAATCTTACAAATAAATGAAGGAATATCAATCTTGTAAATGAAGGAAAAATATTAATGTTGTAAATAAAAGAGTAATATGAATTTTATAAATAAAAGGAGGAATATTAATGTTGTAAATGAAAGGAGTAATATTAATGTTATAAATAAAAGGAGGAATATTAATGTTGTAAATGAAAGGAGTAATATTAATGTTATAAATAAAAGGACTAATATTAATGTTATAAATAAAAGGAGGAATATTAATGTTGTAAATGAAAGGAGTAATATTAATGTTGTAAGTAAAAGGAGTAATATTAATGTTGTAAGTAAAAGGAGTAATATTAATGTTGTAAATGAAAGGAGTAATATTAATGTTGTAAGTAAAAGGAGTAATATTAATGTTGTAAATGAAAGGAGTAATATTAATGTTGTAAGTAAAAGGAGTAATATTAATGTTGTAAGTAAAAGGAGTAATATTAATGTTGTAAGTAAAAGGAGTAATATTAATGTTGCAAGTAAAAGGAGTAATATTAATGTTATAAATAAAAGGAGTAATATTAATGTTATAAATAAAAGGAGTAATATTAATGTTGTAAATGAAAGGAGTAATATTAATGTTGTAAATAAAAGGAGTAATATTAATGGTGTAAATGAAAGGAGTAATATTAATGGTGTAAATGAAAGGAGTAATATTAATGTTGTAAGTAAAAGGAGTAATATTAATGTTGTAAATGAAAGGAGTAATATTAATGTTGTAAATGAAAGGAGTAATATTAATGTTGTAAGTAAAAGGAGTAATATTAATGTTGTAAATGAAAGGAGTAATATTAATGGTGTAAATGAAAGGAGTAATATTAATGTTGTAAGTAAAAGGAGTAATATTAATGTTGTAAGTAAAAGGAGTAATATTAATGTTGTAAATGAAAGGAGTAATATTAATGTTGTAAATAAAAGGAGTAATATTAATGTTGTAAATGAAAGGAGTAATATTAATGTTGTAAGTAAAAGGAGTAATATTAATGTTGTAAATGAAAGGAGTAATATTAATGTTGTAAGTAAAAGGAGTAATATTAATGTTGTAAATGAAAGGAGTAATATTAATGTTGTAAATAAAAGAGTAATATGAATTTTATAAATAAAAGGAGGAATATTAATGTTGTAAATGAAAGGAGTAATATTAATGTTATAAATAAAAGGAGGAATATTAATGTTGTAAATGAAAGGAGTAATATTAATGTTATAAATAAAAGGACTAATATTAATGTTGTAAGTAAAAGGAGTAATATTAAGGTTGTAAGTAAAAGGAGTAATATTAATGTTGTAAGTAAAAGGAGTAATATTAATGTTGTAAGTAAAAGGAGTAATATTAATGTTGTAAATGAAAGGAGTAATATTAATGTTGTAAGTAAAAGGAGTAATATTAATGTTGTAAATGAAAGGAGTAATATTAATGTTGTAAGTAAAAGGAGTAATATTAATGTTGTAAGTAAAAGGAGTAATATTAATGTTGTAAGTAAAAGGAGTAATATTAATGTTGTAAGTAAAAGGAGTAATATTAATGTTATAAATAAAAGGAGTAATATTAATGTTATAAATAAAAGGAGTAATATTAATGTTGTAAATGAAAGGCGTAATATTAATGTTGTAAATAAAAGGAGTAATATTAATGGTGTAAATGAAAGGAGTAATATTAATGTTGTAAGTAAAAGGAGTAATATTAATCTATCTATAATTCCATTAATCTCTGTGTGTATGTGTGTGTGTATGTGTGTATGTTTGTATGTGTGTATACGACCGCTGTTTCTCGACAACTACCGGTCCGATATACTTGAAACTTGCCAGGTATATTGCTGGGGACCCGAGGATGTGCCTTTTCAAGGTTTGAAATTAATCGGACAAGTACTTACCGAGCTATGGCGATTTAGCCGTTCGCCGTTCGCTTTGGCGTTGCGAATGGACCAAACCATTTCATGTAAATAGAGGGGGGGGGGTTCTGTGGTCGTTGCGAATGGACCAAACCATTTCATGTAAATAGAGGGGGGGGATTGTCACTGTACTCGCAAGCCGTTCGCCGTTCGCTTTGGCGTTGCGAATGGACCAAACCATTTCATGTAAATAGAGGGGGGGGATATAATTTGAGATATATATATAGTACGGGCATATATATAGTACGGGCATGCCCTAGTGTTGTAAATGAAAGGAGTAATATTAATGTTGTAAATAAAAGGAGTAATATTAATGTTGTAAATGAAAGGAGTAATATTAATGTTGTAAGTAAAAGGAGTAATATTAATGTTGTAAATGAAAGGAGTAATATTAATGTTGTAAATAAAAGGAGTAATATTCATGTTAAGTAAAAGGAGTAATATTAATGTTGTAAATAAAAGGAGTAATATTAATGTTGTAAATGAAAGGAGTAATATTAATGTTGTAAATAAAAGGAGTAATATTAATGTTGTAAGTAAAAGGAGTAATATTAATGTTGTAAATAAAAGGAGTAATATTAATGTTATAAATAAAAGGAGTAATATTAATGTTGTAAATAAAAGGAGTAATATTAATGTTGTAAATGAAAGGAGTAATATTAATGTTATAAATAAAAGGAGTAATATTAATGTTGTAAATGAAAGGAGTAATATTAATGTTGTAAGTAAAAGGAGTAATATTAATGTTGTAAATGAAAGGAGGAATATTAATGTTGCAAATAAAAGGAGTAATATTAATGTTGTAAGTAAAAGGAGTAATATTAATGTTGTAAATAAAAGGAGTAATATTGATGTTGCAAATAAAAGGAGTAATATTAATGTTGTAAGTAAAAGGAGTAATATTAATGTTGTAAGTAAAAGGAGTAATATTGATGTTATAAATAAAAGGAGTAATATTAATGTTGTAAATAAAAGGAGTAATATTAATGTTGTAAGTAAAAGGAGTAATATTAATGTTGTAAGTAAAAGGAGTAATATTAATGTTGCAAATAAAAGGAGTAATTTTAATATTGTAAGTAAAAGGAGTAATATTAATGTTATAAATAAAAGGAGTAATATTAATGTTGTAAATAAAAGGAGTAATATTAATGTTGTAAGTAAAAGGAGTAATATTAATGTTGTAAGTAAAAGGAGTAATATTAATGTTGTAAGTAAAAGGAGTAATATTAATGTTGTAAGTAAAAGGAGTAATATTAATGTTGTAAGTAAAGGAGTAATATTAATGTTGTAAGTAAAAGGAGTAATATTAATGTTGTAAGTAAAGGAGTAATATTAATGTTGTAAGTAAAAGGAGTAATATTAATGTTGTAAATGAAAGGAGGAATATTAATGTTGCAAATAAAAGGAGTAATATTAATGTTATAAATAAAAGGAGTAATATTAATGTTGTAAATAAAAGGAGTAATATTAATGTTGTAAATGAAAGGAGTAATATTAATGTTATAAATAAAAGGAGTAATATTAATGTTGTAAATGAAAGGAGTAATATTAATGTTGTAAGTAAAAGGAGTAATATTAATGTTGTAAATGAAAGGAGGAATATTAATGTTGCAAATAAAAGGAGTAATATTAATGTTGTAAGTAAAAGGAGTAATATTAATGTTTTTTTTTTTTTTTTTTTTTTTTTTTTGTTGTATACAAGATCGAGGCTCGTGAAAGAGCGAAAATTAATCACACAGAAAGACAAACCGACACATAAAACATATACCATCGGGAGCGGTAGACAAGATGGGGAGAGAGGGGGAAGGACACAAACAACATTTGAGAGCAGGGACCGAGAGACATGGAGACATCGAGAGATCTGAGAGAGGGCGAGGGCTTTGGGGGGGGGGGGCATGGGAAGGGGGCGGTGGGAGAGGTATAAAACAACATATGGACACTGCCAGGACTTCCAGGAAAGAAGTTGGAATTTCAAACAAGGTGGATCTGGGGTGAATTAGCGGGGGTAGAAAAGATCAAGGTTTTGGATGGGGGAAGATAAGAGATGGTGGTGAACAGCTGTTTTAAAGACCTGGAGGGAGGAGTGGGATTGAAGGGAGTGAGGGAGTTTGTTCCAGAGGCGGGAGAAAAGAGGAATGAAAGAGTGAAGGTGGGCAGAGAGCCGAGATTTCGGCAGTTTAACCATCAGAGGGTTGCTGGCAGATCTTGTGCGACCTGTAGGAATATTTGGGGGACAGAGCACAGAGAGAGCTGGGGGTGCAAGGCCGGAGAGGAGTCGGTAGAAGACAGAAAGACCACCTACCTGCCTGCGGTGAGTGAGTGAAAGGCCCTCAGAGATAGCTTCATCGCGGGAGATTCCAATAATTCTGAAAGCTTTGGTTTCAACAGCGTGAAGCCGAGCTAGGTGTGAGGCAGGAGCACCGGCCCATAGGGGAGAACAGTATTCCATTGAGCTGCGGATGAAAGCCTTGTATGTGGTGAGGAGCTCAGGTGTGCCGAGGAAGGACTTCGCACGACGGAGGATGCCCAGTCGGCGACTGGCTTTGGAGGCCAGCTTGGAAATGTGGTTTTCCCAAGAAAGATCATGGCAGATAGTGAGACCCAAAATCTTGAGCGACAGAACTTCTTGGAGAGGATTGTTGAGAAAGTAGATGGGAGGGTTGTCCAGTCGATCTTTTCGGAGAGACATAGTAAGAGTGTGAGATTTGTCAGGATTGAAAGACATGTTCCACTTGTTTGACCAGTCTGTGATTTTGTCCAGGTCTTCAGAGAGTGAGGAGGCAGCAGACTGCCGATCTGAGGGATGAGGAATGGAGCGGCAGAGAGTGGAGTCATCAGCAAAGAGATAGAGAGGATTTTCGAGAGAGTCAGAGAGATCATTGATGAACACCAGAAAAAGCACGGGGCCCAGAACACTGCCTTGGGGAACTCCAGCCTGAACAGGAAGAGGAGATGAGAGAAACCCATTCAGGGCCACACGTTGACGACGACTAGAGAGGAAGTCCGCCAGCCATGCGTGGAGATTTCCATGGATACCAAAGGAGGAGAGTTTGGTGAGCAGAGCGGGGTGCCAGACCGTGTCGAAGGCACGTGATATGTCGAGGGAGACAGCTCTAATTTCCTGTTTGGCATTGAGGACCTCCATCCATTGTTGAGACAGCAGAAGCAGCATGTCCAGAGTAGAGTGACCTGGTCTGAAACCAAATTGATGATCAGAGATCAAGCCATTGGAGAAGAGGAAAGATTTCATATCCGAAGCAATGATGGATTCCATGACTTTGCTGATAATTGGGAGAAGGCTGATTGGTCTGTAGTTGCTAGGATCTGTTTTTGCACCTTTTTTGTGCAAAGCGGTGATGTTGGCTGATTTCCAAGCAGATGGCAGTTGACCTTGAGCAAAAGAGAGGGTGAAGAGAACAGAGAGAGGGTGAGATAGAGCAGCAGAGCAGGATTTTAGGACCCGTGGGCTGATGCCGTCGGGTCCAGTTGCAGAATCAGAGTCGAGGGTTGACAGAAACTTTTCCACCTTGTCAGGAGGAAAGGACACGGAGTCCAGGAGCAGCAGGGTACGACTGGGTATGGTGGGTACAGAGAGGGATGGGTTTGGGACACAAGATTTAGAGGCAAACACAGAGTTGAGGCATTCAGCTTTTTCACGTGCGGAGTCAGCTGTGTAGCCGTTTGAGGTAAGGGAGGGGATGGAGGGGGAACAAACACCAGAAACGGATTTGACCAGACGCCACCAGGATTTGGAAGAGGGAGACAGATAAGAGAGTTCGGTCTTGAGAACGGAGAGATATTGTTTCCTGGCTCTCCTGAGGGTGGACACACACTTGTTTCGGGCTTTGTGAAAGGAAATGAGATTTCCTTCCGTTGGATTTGCTTTCCAGGAGACGAAGGCAAGTTGTTTCTGGGCAACAGCCTCACCACAAGATTCCGTGTACCATGGACGGGAGGAAGGGTATGACAACTGAAGACGAGATGGGATAAATCTGTGCATGAGAGAGAGCAATTTACTTTGGAAGAATTCCCAGGATGAGTTGATGTCAGAGGTGGTAGAGATGGGAGACCAGTCCAGATGATTGATGGCTGCTTGAAGACCGTGCCAGTTGGCCTGAGTGAAATGCCAGACTCGTCGACGCTGAGCAGGCTCCCTGAGGATGGTCAGAGAGATGTCCACTTTAACAAGGACATGATCAGATGATCCGATCGGAGCAGAAGAAGAGCAGCAGACATTTTCAGGGAAGTTTGTCATAACCAAATCCAGAAGAGAAGATGTTCCGTTGACTGAGATCCGGGTCGGGAAATTGACAGATTGTGTCAGTCCCAGTGAGTCGCAGAAGTCCTTTGCTGAGGAGCCATGGCTGGTGAGAGAGGTACCCACACCCAGCCAACTGGCATGATGACAGTTGAAATCACCACATATGAGGAAGAGAGAGTTGGGATGAGTAGATAGAAGTTGGTCCATATCATCAGACAGCGAGATGTAGATGGAGTCATCACTGTTTGGTGGACGGTACAACACACATATGAACAAGAGGTGGGAGCGAAGGGGAAGCCGTAGCCAGAGGTATTCCTGGGGGTGAGATGGAGAGAGGGCAGTGCAGGGCGAGTGAGGAAGAGAGTTTTTGATAAAGATAGCAACCCCGCCTCCAGGACGAGGCTCAGGTCTATCATACCGGAGGAGGGAGTAGCCCGGGAGAGATACTATGGAATCAGAGACATCATAAAGGAGGAAAGTTTCTGTTAAGCAGATCACGTCTGGTTTGACAGAAGCAACCTGTATGGAGAGATCAGTTAAGTTTGAACGAAGGCCCCGGATGTTTGAGGTCCATACCGTTAATGAAGAGGAAGGGGGAGCATCAGATACAGAACAGGGGGGAGGAGGGGTAGGGTAAGATGTGGAAGAGGTGGAAGAGATAGGGAGAGCTGTTGAAGGTGTGTCAGAGATTTCAGAATAGCTCGGAGAAAGGGAAGGATGGGGCGGACAAAAGGTTTGATGGTGATTGGGTGAGCCACAATGAGGTGTTATTTGAGGAGGGGGAAGAGCGAGGCAGAAGGTTGGGGGAGATGGAGGTGAGAGTTTGAAGGGGGAAGAAGCGGGGAGGACGCTTTGAGGAGGGGGAGTGAGAGGGGGGAAATTGAGAAGCAATGAGGGTGGGGAGATTTGAAGGGGAGGGGTGAGGGGGGAGTTTGGGAGGGAAGGGACAAGGGGAGGGATTTGAAAGGGATGGGATATGGGGGAGATTTGGAGGGGAGGGGTGAGGCAGGAGTCTAGGAGGGGAGGGGCGAGGGGGCGTCTTGGCGGGGAGGGGTGAGGGGGTAGTTTAGGAGGGAGGGGGCAAGGGGGGAGATTTGAAAGGGATGGGTGATGGGGAAGATTTGGAGGGGAGGGGTTATGGGGAAGATTTGGAGGGGAGGGGTGAGATTGGATTTTTGAAAGTGTACGATTTATGGGAAACGAACATTTATTGCAAAATGAGTTTCTTGTGACCTTCGAGTTAAAAATACGTTTAAGGACGCTGGATGGAGGATGGAGTGCAGGAGAGTTTAGGGAATGTAGAAAAAAGGCACTATAGGAGATGGATATTTTTTTTGGGATGAATTGATTTGGTGAGCAAGTCGAAAGCAGCCTTTTAAAGAAGAAGAAGAAGAAGGTGTTATAAAATATGACGGAATACATAACTTGAGGGAAAGTGTAAACATTGAAGGTTAATGAGTGAAAACTATCTGGGGAAATGGGAGAGAAACACGTGGTCGAAGAACGAACGAACGAATAAGAATGAATAAACGAATGAGAACAGAGAAGGGAATTTTTTTTTTTTTTTTTTTTTTTTGAGTTGAGATTTACACAAGGAAGTAGGCTATGGGTGAAAAGCCTGGGAATACAGAGAACGAAAGTTATTGGATCACAAACGACGGACCGCTGAGAGAAAAACAAAGCCTCAAGGTTGTACAGTGCACACTGTACAAGGCCTCAAGACACGACACGGCAAACAGACGATCAATTTATGAAAGATAAACACCGAGAAACAACCAAAGTTGCACACAATAACTTCACACACCGAAAGATAAATACAGTTTCGACAAAATACAATTGTGAACAGACTTAACTTCGAAAAACGTGGAGACCGTGTGGAGCTTCGAAAATCCCTCCCACCGTCTCCGAGATCTCGCGAGATCTCATGTTATGTTATAAATAAAAGGAGTAATATTAATGTTGTAAATAAAAGGAGTAATATTAATGTTGTAAGTAAAAGGAGTAATATTAATGTTGTAAGTAAAAGGACTAATATTAATGTTATAAATAAAAGGAGTAATATTAATGTTGCAAATAAAAGGAGTAATTTTAATGTTGTAAGTAAAAGGAGTAATATTAATGTTATAAATAAAAGGAGTAATATTAATGTTGTAAATAAAAGGAGTAATATTAATGTTGTAAGTAAAAGGAGTAATATTAATGTTGTAAGTAAAAGGAGTAATATTAATGTTGTAAGTAAAAGGAGTAATATTAATGTTGTAAGTAAAGGAGTAATATTAATGTTGTAAGTAAAAGGAGTAATATTAATGTTATAAATAAAAGGAGTAATATTAATGTTGTAAATGAAAGGAGTAATATTAATGTTGTAAATAAAAGGAGTAATATTGATGTTGCAAATAAAAGGAGTAATATTAATGTTGTAAGTAAAAGGAGTAATATTAATGTTGTAAATAAAAGGAGTAATATTAATGTTGTAAGTAAAAGGAGTAATATTAATGTTGGAAGTAAAAGGAGTAATATTAATGTTGTAAATAAAAGGAGTAATATTAATGTTGTAAATGAAAGGAGGAATATTAATGTTGCAAATAAAAGGAGTAATATTAATGTTGTAAGTAAAAGGAGTAATATTAATGTTGTAAACAAAAGGAGTAATATTAATGTTATAAATAAAAGGGGTAATATTAATGTTGTAAGTAAAAGGAGTAATATTAATGTTGTAAGTAAAGGAGTAATATTAATGTTGTAAGTAAAAGGAGTAATATTAATGTTGTAAATGAAAGGAGTAATATTAATGTTGTAAGTAAAAGGAGTAATATTAATGTTATAAATAAAAGGAGTAATATTAATGTTGTAAGTAAAAGGAGTAATATTAATGTTGTAAATAAAAGGAGTATTATTAATGTTGTAAGTAAAAGGAGTAATATTAATGTTGTAAGTAAAAGGAGTAATATTAATGTTATAAATAAAAGGAGTAATATTAATGTTGTAAGTAAAAGGAGTAATATTAATGTTGTAAATAAAAGGAGTAATATTAATGTTGTAAGTAAAAGGAGTAATATTAATGTTGTAAGTAAAAGGAGTAATATTAATGTTATAAATAAAAGGAGTAATATTAATGTTGTAAGTAAAAGGAGTAATATTAATGTTGTAAATAAAAGGAGTAATATTGATGTTGTAAATAAAAGGAGTAATATTAATGTTGTAAGTAAAAGGAGTAATATTAATGTTGTAAATGAAAGGAGTAATATTAATGTTATAAATAAAAGGAGTAATATTGATGTTATAAATAAAAGGAGTAATATTAATGTTGTAAATGAAAGGAGTAATATTAATGTTGTAAGTAAAATAAGTAATATTAATGTTGTAAGTAAAATAAGTAATATTAATGTTATAAATAAAAGGAGTAATATTAATGTTGCAAATAAAAGGAATAATATTAATGTTGTAAATAAAAGGAGTAATATTAATGTTGTAAATAAAATGGTAATATTAATGTTATAAATAAAAGGAGTAATATTAATGTTGTAAATAAAAGGAGTTATATTAATGTTGTAAATAAAAGGAGTAATATTAATGTTGTAAGTAAAAGAAGTAATATTAATGTTATAAATAAAAGGAGTAATATTAATGTTGTAAATAAAAGGAGTAATATTAATGTTATAAATAAAAGGAGTAATATTAATGTTATAAATAAAAGGAGGAATATTAATGTTGTAAATGAAAGGAGTAATATTAATGTTGTAAGTAAAAGGAGTAATATTAATGTTATAAATAAAAGGAGGAATATTAATGTTGTAAATGAAAGGAGTAATATTAAAGTTGTAAATAAAAGGAGTAATATTAATGTTGTAAGTAAAAGGAGTAATATTAATGTTGTAAATAAAAGGAGTAATATTAATGTTGTAAGTAAAAGTAGTAATATTAATGTTGTAAGTAAAAGGAGTAATATTAATGTTGTAAATAAAAGGAGTAATATTAATGTTATAAATAAAAGGAGTAATATTAATGTTGTAAATAAAAGGAGTAATATTAATGTTGTAAGTAAAAGGAGTAATATTAATGTTATAAATAAAAGGAGTAATATTAATGTTGTAAATAAAAGGAGTAATATTAATGTTGTCAATAAAAGGAGTAATATTAATGTTGTAAGTAAAAGGAGTAATATTAATGTTGTAAATAAAAGGAGTAATATTAATGTTGTCAGTAAAAGGAGTAATATTAATGTAAATAAAAGGAGTAATATTAATGTTGTAAATAAAAGGGTAATATTAATGTTATAAATAAAAGGAGTAATATTAATGTTGTAAATAAAAGGAGTGATATTAATGTTGTAAATAAAAGGAGTCATATTAATGTTATAAATAAAAGGAGTAATATTAATGTAAATAAAAGGAGTAATATTAATGTTATAAATAAAAGGAGTAATATTAATGTAAATAAAAGGAGTAATATTAATGTTATAAATAAAAGGAGTAATATTAATGTTGTAAATAAAACGAGTGATATTAATGTTGTAAGTAAAAGGAGTAATATTAATGTTGTAAATAAAAGGAGTAATATTAATGTTGTAAGTAAAAGGAGTAATATTAATGTTATAAATAAAAGGAGTAATATTAATGTTGTAAATAAAAGGAGTAATATTAATGTTGTCAATGAAAGGAGTAATATTAATGTTATAAATAAAAGGAGTAATATTAATGTTGTAAATAAAAGGAGTAATATTAATGTTGTAAATAAAAGGAGTAATATTAATGTTGTAAGTAAAAGGAGTAATATTAATGTTGTAAATAAAAGGAGTAATATTAATGTTGTAAGTAAAAGGAGTAATATTAATGTAAATAAAAGGAGTAATATTAATGTTGTAAATAAAAGGGTAATATTAATGTTGTAAGTAAAAGGAGTAATATTAATGTTGTAAATAAAAGGAGTAATATTAATGTTGTAAGTAAAAGGAGTAATATTAATGTTGTAAATAAAAGGAGTAATATTAATGTTGTAAGTAAAAGGAGTAATATTAATGTTGTAAGTAAAAGGAGTAATATTAATGTTGTAAATAAAAGGAGTAATATTAATGTTGTAAGTAAAAGGAGTAATATTAATGTAAATAAAAGGAGTAATATTAATGTTGTAAATAAAAGGAGTAATATTAATGTTGTAAGTAAAAGGAGTAATATTAATGTTGTAAATAAAAGGAGTATTATTAATGTTGTTAATGAAAGGAGTAATATTAATGTTATAAATAAAAGGAGTAATATTAATGTTGTAAGTAAAAGGAGTAATATTAATGTTGTAAGTAAAAGGAGTAATATTAATGTTATATATAAAAGGAGGAATATTAATGTTGTAAAATGTAAATGAAAGGAGTAATATTAATGTTGTAAATAAAAGGACTAATATTAATGTTAGAAATAAAAGGCGGACTATTAATGTTGTAAATAAAAGGAGTAATATTAATGTTATAAATAAAAGGAGGAATATTAATGTTGTAAATGAAAGGAGTAATATTAATGTTGTAAATAAAAGGAATAATATTGATGTTGCAAATAAAAGGTTTTTTTTTTTTTTTTGTTTTTTTTTGTATACAAGATCGAGGCTCGTGAAAGAGCGTGAATAATATTGTGAGTAAAGAGCTCGTGAAAGAGTAATATTGATGTTATAAATAAAAGAAGTAATATTAATGTTAGAAATAAAAGGAGTAATATTAATGTTGTGAACAACAAGAAGACGTCATGCATAGCACGATACTTGCAAAATCCGCCCCTCCACACCCCCCACCCCCCCAAAGTTTTCCATTGATACAGCAAATTGGCCATTTCATGAAGATTAAAATTTACGATCTTGATCAAAGCTCGGGTCAACAGGATGAAAAGTGACGATTTTTCAGATGAAAAATGATGATTTTCGAAGTTTGACCTTGAGTTGACCTTTGACCTCATAAATAGTTGGTTTCCCAATTCAGTGAGGCAATAAACAAATGCTGTTCTATTTTCAAGTCAATCGGATGAAAATTGATGGGGTTTCAGATGAAAATTGATGATTTTGGAACTTTGACCTTCAGTTGACCTTTGACCTTTTGACCTCAAAAATAGTTGGTTTCCTAATTCAGTGAGACAATATGCAAATGCTGTTCAGTTTTCAAGTCAATCGGATGAGAATTGACGGTTTTTCAGATGAAAAGCGATGATTTTGGAAGTTTGACCTTCGACCTCAAAAATAGTATGTTTCCCAATTTAGTGACTCGATATGCAAATGCTGTTCAATTTTCAAGTCAATTGGTTGAGAATTGATGGCTTTTTAGATGAAAATTGATGATTTTTAAAATTTGACCTTTGATCTTTTGACCTCAAAAATAGTTCATTTCCCAATTTATTGACTCAATATACAAATGTTATTCAATTTTCAAGTCAATCGGATTTAAAATTGCGATTTTAGAAATATGACCTCTAGATGCCTTTTTTTTTTTTTTTTTTTCTTTTTGTATACAAGATCGAGGCTCGTCAAAGAGCGAACATTAATCACACAGAAAGACAAACCGACACATAAAACATATAACATCGGGAGCGGTAGACAAGATGGGGAGAGAGGGGGAAGGACACAAACACAACATTTGAGAGCAGGGACCGAGAGACATGCAGACATCGAGAGATCTGAGAGAGGGCGAGGGCTTTGGGGGGGGGGGGCATGGGAAGGGGGGGTGGGAGAGGTATAAAACATATGGGCACTGCCAGGACTTCCAGGAAAGAAGTTGGAATTTCAAACAAGGTGGATCTGGCGTGAATTAGCGGGGGTAGAAAAGATCAAGGTTTTGGATGGAGGAAGATAAGAGATGGTGGTGAACAGCTGTTTTAAAGACCTGGAGGGAGGAGCGGGATTGAACGGAGTGAGGGAGTTTGTTCCAGAGGCGGAAGAAAAGAGGAATGAAAGAGTGAAGGTGAGCAGAGAGCCGAGGTTTCGGCAGTTTAACCATCAGAGGGTTGCTGGCAGACCTTGTGCGACCTGAAGGAATATTTGGGGGACAGCACAGAGAGAGCTGGGGGTGCAAGGCCGGAGAGGAGTCGGTAGAAGACAGAAAGACCACCTACCTGCCTGCGGTGAGTGAGTGAAAGGCCCTCAGAGATAGCTTCATCGCGGGAGATTCCAATAATTCTGAAAGCTTTTGTTTCAACAGCTTGAAGACGAGCTAGGTGTGAGGCAGGAGCACCAGCCCAGAGGGGAGAACAGTATTCCATTGAGCTGCGGATGAAAGCCTTGTATGTGGTGAGGAGCTCAGGTGTGCCGAGGAAGGACTTCGCACGACGGAGGATGCCACCGGCGACTGGCTTTGGAGGCCAGCTTGGAAATGTGGTTTTCCCAAGAAAGATCATGGCAGATAGTGAGACCCAAAAGCTTGAGCGATAGAACTTCTTGGAGAGGATTGTTGAGAAAGTAGATGGGAGGGTTGTCCTTTGACCTCAAAATCAATAGACTTCTCAATTGGGACGACCGAGACAACTTGGTGAAGTTTTGTTACGATCAGTTTAGAATTGTGACCTGTAGGCCGGTGACAAACACAAACAAACAGACAGACAGACGGACAGAACCACAAACGCAATCGACCAATGCACTTGTAGAGGGGTCAATATACGAAAAAAACTCACCTAACCCCCAAAAAAATGATACAAAATGTTTTTCAATGGATTCTGGTACCATTGGGCATGCTAAATAACATACTAAAAATCTAGTAACATCTGACTTCCGGAAAGGGGTCATTTTCAAGATGGCGTCCAAGATGGCCGCCGGGAGCTTAAAATGGCCATATCTCAATTATTATTCAACCTAGAAAGGTGGTTTTGGTGTCTAACCCTAGGTTTTAGGGCCCAAGGAATTCAATTGAATCAATAAAATTACCATCAGTTAATTATTTATTGACAAGTCCAAGATGGCATCCCAAGGTGACATCCTGATCCACTAAAATGGCTCTGTCGAATAGTAGTCAACCTAGAGAGATTTTTTCAGTGTGTATATCTAGGTTTAAGGCACCCAGGAAATCATCAAAATTACTTAAATAAGCACAAAGTAATCAGGTAATCCAGTAAGCCAGGTTTACCAGCCCATTAGGCATTTGTTGTCTTATACAGTTAGTCGCTATTCATCGTCATCCTCCGACTCCTCTGGAAGAAACTTGTTATGTGGATTGTCACATTCTTCAAGTTGGCACGGTCCACAGGCAGTAGTACATGGTAGTCCATATCGTCTACAAGAGCAGCAGAGTGTCTTGCAGGCAGTGGAGCAGTTACAATGAATGACCTTCAAGAGACTGTCTGGAGCAGCGTTCATTCTTGACATAAGTGGGACAAACTGATTATCCTGCAAGCTCCACCCCCATTTCATGGCATCCATACCCTCTTCTTTTCCCATCCACACCATGATCTGGTAGTACGCTCTACGACAGTGAAGTTTGGTAGCAGATTCAGTTGGGGGCAGACGTTCGGGTGTTACAAAAGACGAAGCAGAGACAACCTTCTTGCTGAAGGTGTTATATCGCATTGTTGCAAGGGAATCTTTGCACTTGCCACCAAAGAGGATAGCCATTACTCGGCATCCAAGGTCCTCTGTGGTCTGGTTTGGGATGGTGAATGTGTTGGCACAAGATCGAAGGACAAGGTCTCCTTTTACAAGCTTCTGGAAAGCAGTCTTTTTGCCAACACCAAAAATCCGAGAAGTCGTGTCACAACCAGTCATGGCATGGATGAATATCAACTGAGAACATGTCATGTCCGAGGATTTCTTTTAGACGGTTGATGTCATACACTTTAAAACTGCCATCAGCTTTGGACTTGTCTGATCTTCAATAAAGAGTAAAGGAGGAAGACAAGGAGATCAGTATCTTCTCCAATCAGTGTAGTGGTGTGTAGAAGAGATGCCTCCACTGCAGCCTTTACTATATCTACATCAGCATCTCCAGGTGCATTGACCACAGTGCAATACCTTTCTCTCAGTTCATCACTTATCATCCCGATCAGTCTCTGGCAGTGGTGTAGACACATTACACTCTTATCTCCAATCTGAAACACACACTTGGTTCATTAGCTGGTGAGTCGGAGGATGACGATGAATAGCGACTAACTGTATAAGACAACAAATGCCTAATGGGCTGGTAAACCTGGCTTACTGGATTACCTGATTACTTTGTGCTTATTTAAGTAATTTTGATGATTTCCTGGGTGCCTTAAACCTAGGTATACACACTGAAAAAATCTCTCTAGGTTGACTACTATTCGACAGAGCCATTTTAGTGGATCAGGATGTCACCTTGGGATGCCATCTTGGACTTGTCAATATATAATTAACTGATGGTAATTTTATTGATTCAATTGGATTTCTTGGGCCCTAAAACCTAGGGTTAGACACCAAAACTACCTTTCTAGGTTGAATAATAATTGAGATATGGCCATTTTAAGCTCCCAGCGGCTATCTTGGACGCCATCTTGAAAATGACCCCTTTCCGGAAGTCAGATGTTATTCGATTTTTAGTATGTTATTTGGCATGCCCAATGGTACCAGAATCCATTGAAAAACCTTTTGTATCAATTTTTTGGGGTTCAACCATATATTGACCCCTCTATTGAAAAATCTTAGATTTTGCAAGTAATAAAAGGAGTAATATTAATGTTGTAAATAAAAGGAGTAATATTAATGTTGTAAATAAAATGGTAATATTAATGTTATAAATAAAAGGAGTAATATTAATGTTGTAAATAAAAGGAGTTATATTAATGTTGTAAATAAAAGGAGTAATATTAATGTTGTAAGTAAAAGAAGTAATATTAATGTTATAAATAAAAGGAGTAATATTAATGTTGTAAATAAAAGGAGTAATATTAATGTTATAAATAAAAGGAGTAATATTAATGTTATAAATAAAAGGAGGAATATTAATGTTGTAAATGAAAGGAGTAATATTAATGTTGTAAGTAAAAGGAGTAATATTAATGTTATAAATAAAAGGAGGAATATTAATGTTGTAAATGAAAGGAGTAATATTAAAGTTGTAAATAAAAGGAGTAATATTAATGTTGTAAGTAAAAGGAGTAATATTAATGTTGTAAATAAAAGGAGTAATATTAATGTTGTAAGTAAAAGTAGTAATATTAATGTTGTAAGTAAAAGGAGTAATATTAATGTTGTAAATAAAAGGAGTAATATTAATGTTATAAATAAAAGGAGTAATATTAATGTTGTAAATAAAAGGAGTAATATTAATGTTGTAAGTAAAAGGAGTAATATTAATGTTATAAATAAAAGGAGTAATATTAATGTTGTAAATAAAAGGAGTAATATTAATGTTGTCAATAAAAGGAGTAATATTAATGTTGTAAGTAAAAGGAGTAATATTAATGTTGTAAATAAAAGGAGTAATATTAATGTTGTCAGTAAAAGGAGTAATATTAATGTAAATAAAAGGAGTAATATTAATGTTGTAAATAAAAGGGTAATATTAATGTTATAAATAAAAGGAGTAATATTAATGTTGTAAATAAAAGGAGTGATATTAATGTTGTAAATAAAAGGAGTCATATTAATGTTATAAATAAAAGGAGTAATATTAATGTAAATAAAAGGAGTAATATTAATGTTATAAATAAAAGGAGTAATATTAATGTAAATAAAAGGAGTAATATTAATGTTATAAATAAAAGGAGTAATATTAATGTTGTAAATAAAACGAGTGATATTAATGTTGTAAGTAAAAGGAGTAATATTAATGTTGTAAATAAAAGGAGTAATATTAATGTTGTAAGTAAAAGGAGTAATATTAATGTTATAAATAAAAGGAGTAATATTAATGTTGTAAATAAAAGGAGTAATATTAATGTTGTCAATGAAAGGAGTAATATTAATGTTATAAATAAAAGGAGTAATATTAATGTTGTAAATAAAAGGAGTAATATTAATGTTGTAAATAAAAGGAGTAATATTAATGTTGTAAGTAAAAGGAGTAATATTAATGTTGTAAATAAAAGGAGTAATATTAATGTTGTAAGTAAAAGGAGTAATATTAATGTAAATAAAAGGAGTAATATTAATGTTGTAAATAAAAGGGTAATATTAATGTTGTAAGTAAAAGGAGTAATATTAATGTTGTAAATAAAAGGAGTAATATTAATGTTGTAAGTAAAAGGAGTAATATTAATGTTGTAAATAAAAGGAGTAATATTAATGTTGTAAGTAAAAGGAGTAATATTAATGTTGTAAGTAAAAGGAGTAATATTAATGTTGTAAATAAAAGGAGTAATATTAATGTTGTAAATAAAAGGAGTAATCTTAATGTTGTAAGTAAAAGGAGTAATATTAATGTTGTAAATAAAAGGAGTAATATTAATGTTGTAAGTAAAAGGAGTAATATTAATGTTGTAAGTAAAAGGAGTAATATTAATGTTGTAAGTAAAAGGAGTAATATTAATGTTGTAAATAAAAGGAGTAATATTAATGTTGTAAGTAAAAGGAGTAATATTAATGTAAATAAAAGGAGTAATATTAATGTTGTAAATAAAAGGAGTAATATTAATGTTGTAAGTAAAAGGAGTAATATTAATGTTGTAAATAAAAGGAGTAATATTAATGTTGTAAGTAAAAGGAGTAATATTAATGTAAATAAAAGGAGTAATATTAATGTTGTAAGTAAAAGGAGTAATATTAATGTTGTAAGTAAAAGGAGTAATATTAATGTTGTAAATAAAAGGAGTAATATTAATGTTGTAAGTAAAAGGAGTAATATTAATGTTGTAAGTAAAAGGAGTAATATTAATGTTGTAAGTAAAAGGAGTAATATTAATGTTGTAAATAAAAGGAGTAATATTAATGTTGTAAGTAAAAGGAGTAATATTAATGTAAATAAAAGGAGTAATATTAATGTTGTAAATAAAAGGAGTAATATTAATGTTGTAAGTAAAAGGAGTAATATTAATGTTGTAAATAAAAGGAGTATTATTAATGTTGTTAATGAAAGGAGTAATATTAATGTTATAAATAAAAGGAGTAATATTAATGTTGTAAGTAAAAGGAGTAATATTAATGTTGTAAGTAAAAGGAGTAATATTAATGTTATATATAAAAGGAGGAATATTAATGTTGTAAAATGTAAATGAAAGGAGTAATATTAATGTTGTAAATAAAAGGACTAATATTAATGTTAGAAATAAAAGGCGGACTATTAATGTTGTAAATAAAAGGAGTAATATTAATGTTATAAATAAAAGGAGGAATATTAATGTTGTAAATGAAAGGAGTAATATTAATGTTGTAAATAAAAGGAATAATATTGATGTTGCAAATAAAAGGTTTTTTTTTTTTTTTTTTTTTTTTTTGTATACAAGATCGAGGCTCGTGAAAGAGCGTGAATAATATTGTGAGTAAAGAGCTCGTGAAAGAGTAATATTGATGTTATAAATAAAAGAAGTAATATTAATGTTAGAAATAAAAGGAGTAATATTAATGTTGTGAACAACAAGAAGACGTCATGCATAGCACGATACTTGCAAAATCCGCCCCTCCACACCCCCCACCCCCCCCAAAGTTTTCCATTGATACAGCAAATTGGCCATTTCATGAAGATTAAAATTTACGATCTTGATCAAAGCTCGGGTCAACAGGATGAAAAGTGACGATTTTTCAGATGAAAAATGATGATTTTCGAAGTTTGACCTTGAGTTGACCTTTGACCTCATAAATAGTTGGTTTCCCAATTTAGTGACTCGATATGCAAATGCTGTTCAATTTTCAAGTCAATTGGTTGAGAATTGATGGCTTTTTAGATGAAAATTGATGATTTTTAAAATTTGACCTTTGATCTTTTGACCTCAAAAATAGTTCATTTCCCAATTTATTGACTCAATATACAAATGTTATTCAATTTTCAAGTCAATCGGATTTAAAATTGCGATTTTAGAAATATGACCTCTAGATGCCTTTTTTTTTTTTTTTTTTTCTTTTTGTATACAAGATCGAGGCTCGTCAAAGAGCGAACATTAATCACACAGAAAGACAAACCGACACATAAAACATATAACATCGGGAGCGGTAGACAAGATGGGGAGAGAGGGGGAAGGACACAAACACAACATTTGAGAGCAGGGACCGAGAGACATGCAGACATCGAGAGATCTGAGAGAGGGCGAGGGCTTTGGGGGGGGGGGCATGGGAAGGGGGGGTGGGAGAGGTATAAAACATATGGGCACTGCCAGGACTTCCAGGAAAGAAGTTGGAATTTCAAACAAGGTGGATCTGGCGTGAATTAGCGGGGGTAGAAAAGATCAAGGTTTTGGATGGAGGAAGATAAGAGATGGTGGTGAACAGCTGTTTTAAAGACCTGGAGGGAGGAGCGGGATTGAAGGGAGTGAGGGAGTTTGTTCCAGAGGCGGGAGAAAAGAGGAATGAAAGAGTGAAGGTGAGCAGAGAGCCGAGGTTTCGGCAGTTTAACCATCAGAGGGTTGCTGGCAGACCTTGTGCGACCTGAAGGAATATTTGGGGGACAGCACAGAGAGAGCTGGGGGTGCAAGGCCGGAGAGGAGTCGGTAGAAGACAGAAAGACCACCTACCTGCCTGCGGTGAGTGAGTGAAAGGCCCTCAGAGATAGCTTCATCGCGGGAGATTCCAATAATTCTGAAAGCTTTTGTTTCAACAGCTTGAAGACGAGCTAGGTGTGAGGCAGGAGCACCAGCCCAGAGGGGAGAACAGTATTCCATTGAGCTGCGGATGAAAGCCTTGTATGTGGTGAGGAGCTCAGGTGTGCCGAGGAAGGACTTCGCACGACGGAGGATGCCACCGGCGACTGGCTTTGGAGGCCAGCTTGGAAATGTGGTTTTCCCAAGAAAGATCATGGCAGATAGTGAGACCCAAAAGCTTGAGCGATAGAACTTCTTGGAGAGGATTGTTGAGAAAGTAGATGGGAGGGTTGTCCTTTGACCTCAAAATCAATAGACTTCTCAATTGGGACGACCGAGACAACTTGGTGAAGTTTTGTTACGATCAGTTTAGAATTGTGACCTGTAGGCCGGTGACAAACACAAACAAACAGACAGACAGACGGACAGAACCACAAACGCAATCGACCAATGCACTTGTAGAGGGGTCAATATACGAAAAAAACTCACCTAACCCCCAAAAAAATGATACAAAATGTTTTTCAATGGATTCTGGTACCATTGGGCATGCTAAATAACATACTAAAAATCTAGTAACATCTGACTTCCGGAAAGGGGTCATTTTCAAGATGGCGTCCAAGATGGCCGCCGGGAGCTTAAAATGGCCATATCTCAATTATTATTCAACCTAGAAAGGTGGTTTTGGTGTCTAACCCTAGGTTTTAGGGCCCAAGGAATTCAATTGAATCAATAAAATTACCATCAGTTAATTATTTATTGACAAGTCCAAGATGGCATCCCAAGGTGACATCCTGATCCACTAAAATGGCTCTGTCGAATAGTAGTCAACCTAGAGAGATTTTTTCAGTGTGTATATCTAGGTTTAAGGCACCCAGGAAATCATCAAAATTACTTAAATAAGCACAAAGTAATCAGGTAATCCAGTAAGCCAGGTTTACCAGCCCATTAGGCATTTGTTGTCTTATACAGTTAGTCGCTATTCATCGTCATCCTCCGACTCCTCTGGAAGAAACTTGTTATGTGGATTGTCACATTCTTCAAGTTGGCACGGTCCACAGGCAGTAGTACATGGTAGTCCATATCGTCTACAAGAGCAGCAGAGTGTCTTGCAGGCAGTGGAGCAGTTACAATGAATGACCTTCAAGAGACTGTCTGGAGCAGCGTTCATTCTTGACATAAGTGGGACAAACTGATTATCCTGCAAGCTCCACCCCCATTTCATGGCATCCATACCCTCTTCTTTTCCCATCCACACCATGATCTGGTAGTACGCTCTACGACAGTGAAGTTTGGTAGCAGATTCAGTTGGGGGCAGACGTTCGGGTGTTACAAAAGACGAAGCAGAGACAACCTTCTTGCTGAAGGTGTTATATCGCATTGTTGCAAGGGAATCTTTGCACTTGCCACCAAAGAGGATAGCCATTACTCGGCATCCAAGGTCCTCTGTGGTCTGGTTTGGGATGGTGAATGTGTTGGCACAAGATCGAAGGACAAGGTCTCCTTTTACAAGCTTCTGGAAAGCAGTCTTTTTGCCAACACCAAAAATCCGAGAAGTCGTGTCACAACCAGTCATGGCATGGATGAATATCAACTGAGAACATGTCATGTCCGAGGATTTCTTTTAGACGGTTGATGTCATACACTTTAAAACTGCCATCAGCTTTGGACTTGTCTGATCTTCAATAAAGAGTAAAGGAGGAAGACAAGGAGATCAGTATCTTCTCCAATCAGTGTAGTGGTGTGATAGAAGAGATGCCTCCACTGCAGCCTTTACTATATCTACATCAGCATCTCCAGGTGCATTGACCACAGTGCAATACCTTTCTCTCAGTTCATCACTTATCATCCCGATCAGTCTCTGGCAGTGGTGTAGACACATTACACTCTTATCTCCAATCTGAAACACACACTTGGTTCATTAGCTGGTGAGTCGGAGGATGACGATGAATAGCGACTAACTGTATAAGACAACAAATGCCTAATGGGCTGGTAAACCTGGCTTACTGGATTACCTGATTACTTTGTGCTTATTTAAGTAATTTTGATGATTTCCTGGGTGCCTTAAACCTAGGTATACACACTGAAAAAATCTCTCTAGGTTGACTACTATTCGACAGAGCCATTTTAGTGGATCAGGATGTCACCTTGGGATGCCATCTTGGACTTGTCAATATATAATTAACTGATGGTAATTTTATTGATTCAATTGGATTTCTTGGGCCCTAAAACCTAGGGTTAGACACCAAAACTACCTTTCTAGGTTGAATAATAATTGAGATATGGCCATTTTAAGCTCCCAGCGGCTATCTTGGACGCCATCTTGAAAATGACCCCTTTCCGGAAGTCAGATGTTATTCGATTTTTAGTATGTTATTTGGCATGCCCAATGGTACCAGAATCCATTGAAAAACCTTTTGTATCAATTTTTTGGGGTTCAACCATATATTGACCCCTCTATTGAAAAATCTTAGATTTTGCAAGTAATAAAAGGAGTAATATTAATGTTGTAAATAAAAGGAGTAATATTAACGTTTCAATCAAAAGGAGTAATATGAATGTTGTAAATAAAAGGAGTAATATTAATGTGATCAATAAATGGAGTAATATTATGTTTATTAATAGCAGGGATTAATAGCAGGGTTAATAGCAGGGATAATAGCAGGGAGCAGGGATATTAATATTGTTGCGGTTTTGAGTTTGCACAATAAAGGTTAATTTCCCCCTCATAGTTTAGTCACACAACAACACGTAGCCTCGCGATAGTTCAGTTATGTCTTAGTAAATGTCAGCATAGTCCTTTTCCTGTGTTAGTTTTGCGTTGAGTAGAATAATGAAAGTTAGGTCCTTTCTTGCCTTATGCCACCTTATGCCGCCTTTGGCTTTTGGCGTAAATTAACACGAGGCAGGCCTGACAAATCGAGGCAAGACCGAAGGAGGGCGGAGGAGAAGTCGACGGTAAGAGCGAGCCGCCAATCAGGGCTCGAAGGGAGTGGCTGCGGCACTGCGTCACAAGGCGTGGTTAGAACATTCGAGAGAGCTAAGGGGGTTGGCCATATAACCGTTGCGTGAAGCCCCCACGCAGTTCTGTGGAGAGGTGAGCTTGCAAGTTCTGATGGGAGAGGCGCTTGAGTGTTGAGCAAGTTACGAGTTCTGAGAGAAGACGCGCATGAACCGAGTTATAAAGCGCGCTTACAGATTAAACGTTGGGTTGAGCTTGAGGCAGATCCTCCATTGAGTTACGCGAGTGAGAGCGCGCCAATAATTAATTGCGCTGTGGAAAACCGCCAAGCCTGGCGAGAGTTGTGTACATTTCCCTCCCGCCTGCCTGCTCTGCCCTTTGTTCGAGAGACGCGCTGCAAGGATCCCTCCCACCGCCTGCTTGCCTTCATCGCGGGACGTGCTGTGACTGGGGAGAGCCACGCCGGGCGGAGCAGTTCCTGGACGACCAAGTCGGCGCGTTCGGCGAGTGAACATCATCCTTCCTTCATTTCCCCCTGTGAGTGTGATCGGGCCTGTGTCTGGGCTTTAACTTAAGACTGTATAAGACTGCTCTGTGTCTCTTCGCCTTGTACATAATAGTGTGAATAGTTATTAAACCTGTGTTCTTCCTTCCATTCGATCGTCCCCGTGTTTTCCATCATTGACTTAGCATGGTATGAATAAAACCGCTCGAATCAGGTTCCAATACCAAAGGTAACTGCATGGACCACGTAGTACGCAATCCGCTCTGTGTACATAAATTACGCGTGGCTCGTGCGAGGCTTGATTCCCCGCTTCCGCGGCGGCGCAGGTACTTAGGTACGGGCGAACATCGTCCCGGAACCCTACCCTGCGTTTGCCCGGGAGGGGCGATTCAAGTTTCTCGGTTGCGCCGACCCAAAAAGAACAAGGGGCTTAATCTCCCCTTGGTAAGGGCAGGAGGGTCGCACGGAAACCGTAACAATATTAATGTTGTAAATACGTAAATAAAAGGACGACCTCGACAACTTGGTGGTTTCGTGACGATCGGTTTGGAATTGTGACCCGTCGGCCGGTGACAAACAGACAAACAAACAGGCAGACAGACAGAACCACAAACACAACCGACCAATATACTTGAAAAATCTTCGATTTTGCAAGTAATAAATGGAGTAATATTAATGTTGTAAATAAAAGGAGTAATATTAATGTTTCAAACAAAAGGAGTAATATGAATGTTGTAAATAAAGGAGTTATATTAATGTTGTAAATTAAAGGAGTAATATTAATGTGATAAATCAAAGGAGCAATATTAATGTCATAAATAAAAGGAGTAATATTAATGTTGCAAATAAAAGGAGTAATATTAATGTTGTAAATTAAAGGAGTAATATTGATGTTATAAATAAAAGTAGTAATATTAATGTGATAAATCAAAGGAGAAATATTAATGTCATAAATAAAAGGAGTAATATTAATGTTGCAAATAAAAGGAGTAATATTAATGTTGTAAATTAAAGGAGTGATATTGATGTTATAAATAAAAGTAGTAATATTAATGTGATAAATCAAAGGAGCAATATTAATGTCATAAATAAAAGGAGTAATATTAATGTTGCAAATAAAAGGAGTAATATTAATGTTGTAAATTAAAGGAGTAATATTGATGTTATAAATAAAAGTAGTAATATTAATGTGATAAATCAAAGGAGCAATATTAATGTTATAAATAAAAGGAGTAATATTAATGTTGTAAATAAAAGGAGTAATATTAATGTTATAAATAAAAGGAGTAATATTAATGTTGTAAATAAAAGGAGTAATATTAATGTTGTAAATTAAAGGAGTAATTTTGATGTTATAAATAAAAGAAGTAATATTAATGTTGTAAATAAAAGGAGTAATATTAATGTTGTGAACAAAAGGAGTAATATTAAAATTATAAATAAAAGGAGTAATGTTAATGTTATAAATAAAAGGAATTATATTAATGTTATAAATAAAGGAGTAATATTAATGTAAAAAAAATGAAAGGAGTAATATTATGTTATAAATAAAAGGAGTAACATTGATGTTATAAACAAAAGTAGTAATATTAATGTGACAAATCAAAGGAGCAATATTAATGTTATAAATAAAAGGAGTAATATTAATGTTGTAAATAAAAGGAGTAATATTAATGTTGTAAATTAAAGGAGTAATATTGATGTTATAAATCAAAGGAGCAATATTAATGTCATAAATAGAAGGAGTAATATTAATGTTGCAAATAAAAGGAGTAATATTAATGTTGTAAATTAAAGGAGTAATATTGATGTTATAAATAAAAGTAGTAATATTAATGTTGGAAATAAAAGGAGTAATATTAATGTTGTAAATAAAAGGAGTAATTTTGATGTTATAAATAAAAGGAGTGATATTAATGTTGTAAATAAAAGGAGTAATATTAATGTTGTGAACAAAAGGAGTAATATTAAAATTATAAATAAAAGGAGTCATATTAATGTTGTAAATTAAAGGAGTAATTTTGATGTTATAAATAAAAGGAGTAATATTAATGTTGTAAATAAAAGGAGTAATATTAATGTTGTGAACAAAAGGAGTAATATTAAAATTATAAATAAAAGGAGAAATGTTAATGTTATAAATAAAAGGAATTATATTAATGTTATAAATAAAGGAGTAATTTTAATGTAAAAAAAATGAAAGGAGTAATATTATGTTATAAATAAAAGGAGTAATATTAATGTTACAAATAAAAGGAGTAATATAAATATTGTTGCGGTTTTGAGAACCCACACTCTTGTAAATATGACGTCATTAAAGGGTTAAAGGTAGCACCCCATAGATAGGCCACAAGCAACACTTAGGTCACCATAGGACTTCAGTTATTTCATTAGTATGTGTATAGATAAGGCCATGTTTCCAATAGTTGAATCTGCGTTGTGTCAATCAAATAAGGAGTAGGCCCCATTCGTCCATTTTGACAGCCTCCCTCTCCAAGCGACGCCATTAAGCGCGCCCTACAGTCTGTACCCCACGGCCCTCCCAATTGTTACGCGCCTTGCCAGCAGCGTTCGCAACCTCGCTGGGCTTCCGCCCAAACGCCGCCATAAGCCACGAGGTGAGGCCCGGAAAAATGGGGCGGAGCGCCAGGAAGAAGGTGTGGCCACGTCACTCAACCATCAGGGCGGGGCCGGTAAGCCATAACCAGCCAACCAGGGCTGGAGGGACATCGCCTAATAGGCGTGGCATTTGGGCTGGCGGAACGATCGCTGGTTCATTTATAAAAGCGAGCGCACAAAGCCCTTTTACAGGACTGTTGAAAAGAGCTCACCTTGAGAGGACTCGTTGGAAGGTTGGCTTTTGGGAGGACGTATTGGGAGAACGCACATTTGAAAGAACTCGTGGGTACATGTGCCTGATCAAAGAGGGCTCGCTGGCATTGGGAGTTCAAAGCAGGACCTTGGAGAGGGGCGTTTGGCGCGGGTTGTGCGCCTATTACGTACGCTAGTACCAGCCTTTCCCCCCGTCATTATAACTGTCCGTTCGCGTCACGCTACATGCAGAGCTGCCTGCCGGGTTTCGTCCGCTGAACCGGAGCCTGGACCGGAGCCTGGACGCGCTGGTGACCATCAACCTGTTCCACCCTACTATCTACAATCCCCGTGTGAGTGACTGTGTGTGAGACGGGCCTGTTTGTAAAGGGAATAAGTTAAGCCTGTAATTAAGATTGCCCTGTGTATCTGCTTCTTCCTCTTCCTTGTACATTCCCTTCTTTCGTTTCCTCTTTTCTTTGTACATCATTAATAAACCCATCTGATCTTCCTATTCTCCTGGTTTCCTCTTATCCGATCGCATCAGTCTTTTCTCTCATTGGGTAAGCGTGGCACGATCGCAACCGCTTAAAATCGGGTTTAGTCACCTGTTAACAGCTCGGATCGCGGATTGCTATCTGCTTGGCATATCCCATCATATCCGTAGTTCGAGCGGGAGTTATTTCCTTGCTTACTAGGCGGCGTTAATAAGTAGGTAATAAGAAGACGGCTTACAACCCGAGTTAACGTCGTCCGGAAGTGACGTCATAATTTCCAGGGTCGCGTCGGCCAGATCAAAGACAAGGGGATTAACCCCCTCTTGATAAGGGGAGAGCCGACGTAGCGAGATCCGCAACAATTGGTGTCAGGAGTGGGATTTGGACCCGAACCAAATTTTTTATATTTTGGATAAATTTGGTCAAAATTACGAGCGGCCGAAATTTTATTTAACATCTAAATTGAAATCGTGCCATGGATAACCAAGGCGATCGGGTGCCGGTGGGGGTAAATGAGGAGGTATAGGAAGGGTTAGAATCAACCCAGGACCACCGGGAAGAATTGGGACAATTGGAGGAAATGGAGGATGCAGGTAATGAGGGTGCAGGAGAACAAAATGGCAGCGCCTCACACATGGCGGCGAGGGCCACGCCCGCTGCGCAAATGGGGGTGGTCGACATGCAAGTCTTCATGGCGCAAATTTATGGCAGAAATGAAAAAAATGATGGGCGCCCAGCAGAATGAAATAAATAAAGTAAATGGTAAGTTGGACGCCCAAAGTGATAAATCCACCCGGGAGCAAAAAGAAATGGGTGGCCAGATGAAAGACGGGTTAAACAATTTGAAAAATGATATGGGAAACCAAATTGGGGGAGTGAGAGACGGGTTAAGTAATTTGGAAAATAGAATGGGGGGGCAATTGGGAAGTCAAATTGGGGAGTTAGAAAGTAAATTGGGGGGATTAGAACGCAAATTAGGGGGCCAATTGGAGGACGTGGGTAGCCAAATGAAGGAAATGAAGGACGGGCTAGCGGGGTTGGAAAACAGGATGGCCACCCAGGAGAACCAAATGGAAGGAGTGAAGGATGGGTTAACGGGGCTAGAAGACAAGATGGGGGGCCGATTGAGGGAAATGGGGGATAAATCCGCCCGGGAAATAAAACAAATGGGGGAGCAGATAGAGGAGGTAAAGAACGGGCTGGAAGGCAAAATGGACGCCCAAAAGAATGAGTTGGAGCAAATGAGGGCGGCATCTAAAAGAGAAATGGGAGAGATGGGGGAGGATATAAGGCGCGGGGTGAGCGAAGAGGTCGCGGGGGTACGCGACGAGATAAAGCGGGGTGAGGAGCGTGTGGAGAAGGAGGTGAGAAAGAGTACGGCTCGGTTACAGGGGGGTATAGAGGAGTTGACGCGGGAAGTAGAGAAGCTGACAGTGGGACAAAAGGAGTTAGGGGAGCAAGTGAGTAAGAACACGGACGTGATCGGGGGGCTGAAAGCAGCACAAAGGGAAATAAAGAAGGAATTAATAGCGACAAAGAAGGAATGTCAGATGGTACACGAGGGACTGACAAAGAGGTTGGATGAGGTGGTCGAGACATTGGGGGCGAGAGAACGATAAGTTAGGAAGCATATAGAGACGGCCAAGGTGGCTTCAGAAGAAGAAATTGTGGGGGCGCACCGGCAAATAGAGGAGGTGAAACAAAAGTTGGAGGAGGTAGAAGAGGGGGTGAGTGAAATTAAAAAGAGACAAAGGGAGACTAAGAATGAAATAAAGGAGGAGGTGATGGAAATGGTACAAGGTCTGTGCTCACATCGTGATGACGTACTTGCTAACCAAATAAAGAGTTTGCAGGTGGCGAGGAGGAGCGAAGAGGAAGAGGCACCGAGGTGAGTGGCGATATGGTCGGAAATGTATATGGTGTGAGGGGAGGTTCAGCGAGCTTGGGGGTTGTTATAGACCCGGGCGTTCGTGAGAGGCCAATGGTAAGGTGTGCGACTGGTCCGGAATGTGTGGAGAGGGAGTGTGCACAGGGATGTCCGACCATGGGTAGTGTGAGAGGTGTTGGTGAGCCGGGTTGTGCGAGAATGGAGTGAGTAGCGGGTTGCGAAGAGGCGACCCAAGCATAGACACCGACAGGGGTAGTCTTTAGAGGGACGGAGGATGCACGCGGGCCCCCCGGGAATAGTGTACTGTGGGGGCCTGAACGGTTCGGCCCCGCGTTAATTCCGCAGGGAGCGACGCACGGGGTCCGGCCTTCGGGCGGCCATAAGGTTCCACTCGCGCCGCGCCGTATGACGGCAAGAGTGATCTGAGGGCGTACCTGGCGCAGTTTGAACATGTGTGGAGGGGAAACGGTTGGAATCCGGACGAAGGTGGAGTACACCTCGTGGGGGCACTGCGCGGTGTGGCGGCGGAGGTGCTGACAGCCTTACCACCGGGTGCTATCACCCGGCCAGCCCTCCGCGTGGCCTTAATTAATAGATTCGGCATTGAACAGCAGAGCGAGCTTGTTAAAGCTCAGCTCGCGATGCGAAAGAGAAAGCCCCAGGAGACCATCGGGGAGCTTGCCTATGACATTCGCCGCGCGCTAGGGATTGCACACGCAGACATGGCGGCGGCCTCCCAGGAAAGCCTGGCGCTGGACCATTTCATCCAGGCCATCGGCGCCCGCGGACTTTGAGCCAGGCGGCCGACGCTGTGGCCCGTTGGGAAGCAGTGAGGCCCCTGGCCCGGGGAAGCGAGCGCCACGCAGTGGCGGTGCGCCAGGTAGGGCCCGTGGCTGGTGGCGGCCCCCCGAGGGGGCCCGCCCCCGAAAGGGGCCCGTGGCTGGTGGCGGCCCGCCCTCGAAAGGGGCCCTGACCTGGAGAGCATGGTCCGAAGGCTGGTGGACCAGCGCCTGGCGGGACCTGGACCATGGCAGGTGGCTCTGGAGGTGGCCCCCGGTAGACCCCGACAAATGCCCCAATTCGGACTTTCAGGGGGGGGAATTTGGAATTCAGGAGGCAAGCACCTTACCAGGTGAGGTGCTTTAATTCTAGCCGGCTGGGTCACCGTGCGCGAGAGAGTCGAGCTCCGCACCGGGACGGACCCCGGCAGCCGAGACCAACAACTCCACCTCGAACGGATCGGACTAGCCGACCCCAGACACCCCCCCGCCAGGGCCCGGGAAACGAGAAGGTGCCGGGCATACAGGGCCGTGTTCGGTAGTAGGGGATGGTGAAGCGCCCTCATTGACGCGACAGGTCATTCATTGTGGACAAATTGGTACAGGTAGCCTAACAATTCGGTGCAAAATTGCCAGCGTGGGGGTAGACGCCGTAGTGGACACAGGAGCAAGCTCCACGATCATCAGCCCTGTGATCCTCAATTCGAGTGCAGACGGCTGGGATAAAATCCAGCGTCTGGAAAATCATAGTTTGCAGCTGGCTACCGGGGTAACGGCCCCCATCATAGGGCGTGGTTTTGTAACCCTCAAGTAAGGGTCGGTAAAGAGGGAGATAGAAGTTTGGGTGGTGGAGGTGTGCGACCCACGCTTAATAGGGTTGGATTTGTTGACTGCCAGCGGTTGTAAAATCGATTTGTGCCGGGGGACCCTGCAAGTGGGAGTCGATGAGCTACCATTGGATGGGGTGAGCACGGCCGAGAGGACGGAGCTGGAGGCTTCCGAGGCCGTGACCATCCATCCAAGGGCCGAGGCCATAGTGCCGGCCCGATGGTTAGCTCGGGTTAGCTAGTCGAACCGGTGGCAGCGCAGTCCATCCCGGGTTTAATCGTGGGCCGCACCCTCGTAAAAACGGACGGGCCTGTGGTGGACGTCCGAGTAATTAATATTAGTGCAGAACCACGCACTATAGTAAGGGGCACGAAGATAGCCGGCTGCACCCCAGTTAACGAAGTCGCACCAGTGAGGGGTGAGAACTTCCAGCCGAGCCGGCCCCAGAGGGAGTCTTCAGAAAGAACTAGGAATTGGCCCGATCCCATTTGTGAGATGGTAAATCGTAGTAGCGTAGAGTTGGAGGGTACCCAGAGGGAGGCCTTACATAAATTAATTGAATCCCATTTGGATATCTTCTCCTTGTCCTCCGAGGATATTGGACGTACGGGCCTGGTGAAACATCAGATCCACACCGGTGAGGCCCGGCCTATTCGTCAGCCCGCCCGACGGCTCCATTGGAGCAAGAGGGAGGAAGCTGACGAGCAGGTAGAAAAAATGCTCGATGCAGGTATCATCGAGCCCCTGGGAAGTCCTTGGATGTCACCTGTTGTGCTGGTCAAAAAGAAAGATGGGCCACGTGTTTCTGCGTGGACTATCGCCAGCTAAACAACGTGACACTCAAAGACTCGTATCCCCTGCCAAGAATTGATGACACCCTCGATGCTGTTGCGGGCTCAAATTTGTTCTCAACTTTGGACATCAAGAGTGGGTATTGGCAGGTGGAAATGGATAGGGGAGGGAAGGAGAAAACGGCATTTTCCACAGGTAAGGGGCTGTATCAGTTCACTGTGATGCCGTTTGGTTTGTGTAACGCCCCCGCCACCTTTGAACGATTGATGGAGCATGTACTAGGCGTCATGCCATGGCAATCATGCCTGGTGTACCTGGATGACGTCCTGGTACATGCTAAAACATTCCCCCAAGCCATAGCTAATTTGGACCAGGTGTTTGAGTGCCTCAGACAGGCAGGGTTGAAGTTGAGTCCAAGTAAATGCACTTTGTTTGCAAGCGGGGTGGCCTATCTAGGTCATGTTATCGGTCGCGAGGGGGTAAAAACAGACCCAGGCAAAATTACAGCGGTAGAGAAGTGGCCCGCACCACGTACCATCAAGGAGGTGCGGGGATTTTTGGGACTCTGCTCCTACTACCGGCGTTTTGTGGCAAAATTTGCAGAGTTGGCCAGGCCCCTTCACCAGCTTACGGAGAAGGGGATGAGATTTAATTGGACAAGGGAGTGCCAGGAGGCCTTCCTAGCATTGAAGGGGTGTTTGACATCCGCACCCGTTCTAGCGTACCCCACTAGTGACGGGACATTTACCCTGGACACGGATGCAAGCCAGGAAGGATTGGGCGCAGTTTTGTCTCAGACACAGGAGGG
The DNA here is from genome assembly GCF_964187855.1 of Myxine glutinosa. Classification (NCBI taxonomy): domain Eukaryota; kingdom Metazoa; phylum Chordata; class Myxini; order Myxiniformes; family Myxinidae; genus Myxine; species Myxine glutinosa. Next base: position 217,979,269 of record NC_136263.1, read on the forward strand.
CGTGGAGAGAGTGATCGCGTATTATAGTCGGGCCATGAGTAGGCCCGAGCGAAATTATTGCGTCACTCGCAAAGAGTTATTGGGTATGCTGGCTGCCATGAGCCATTTCCATCCGTACTTGTACGGGTGGAAATTTCTGGTTCGAACTTTCCATTCCTCCTTGCAATGGGTCCTTCGGTTCAAGGAAGCGGCGGGCCAAATTGCAAGGTGGTTGGAAAAGTTGCAGCAGTACGATTTCAGTGTGACCCATAGGGCCGGGAAGGCCCATGGGAATGCCGATGCACTCTCTCGGCGTCCTTTTTGGGGGGAAAACTGTAAATTTTGTGCGAGACACGAGGAGAGAACAATTGGCCGATTCCACCCCCACCCTCGTAGTCCGTGCAACCCGGGTGAGAGGGCCAATCTTGCCACTAACCGCAGATGAAGAATTTGGAACTTTGGCTTGGAGCACGGCCCAGCGGGAGGATCCCGTCCTGGGACCGGTGTACGAATGGGTTCGATTGGGACAAAGACCTAATGGGGAAGAGGTCACCCCCCTCGGGGCGCCAACAAAGGCATATTGGGCTCAGTGGCAAACCCTGGAATTGAAAGATAACATCTTGTATCGCAAGTGGGTGGAGGTTCCCCCTGAGAGAACTTCCTGGCTGGTGATAATCCCTGACAAATTTAAGAACGTCATATTACAGCAGGTGCATGGTACCCGCTCCGGCGGCCATTTGGGCAGGACAAAGACAACATCTCGGGTCCGCCGGAGGTTCTATTGGGTAAATATGGGGCGCGACATACAGGACTGGTGCCGGAGATGCGACGCCTGTACTGCCAAAAATGGACCAGCACGGAGGATGAGGGCCCCCTTTCAATTACACCAGGTGGGGGCCCCCCTTGAGCAGGTGGCTATGGATATTCTAATACCACTACCCCGCACCCGCCAAGGTAACAAGTACATCCTCGTTGTAATGGACTATTTCACCAAGTGGCCGGAGGCCTATGCCCTCCCCCAACCAAGAAGCCGGGGTGGTAGCACAGGCCTTCGTGGAAGGATTTGTATGTCGGCATGGGATTCCAGAGGAGCTGCCCACCGACCAGGGCCAAAATTTTGAAAGTCAATTACTAAAAGATGTGTGCAGACTCCTGTCAATTCGAAAAACAAGAACAACGCCCTTAAGACCTCAATCTGACGGGATGGTGGAACGGTTCAACCGAACCTTGATCCAACAACTGGCATTGTTCACCACCACCCGTCAGGACGACTGGGACGAACATCTCCCGTACTTGTTAATGGCTTACCGAACCAGCCAGCACGGAGCCACCGCATGCAGTCCGGCGCTGCTTATGTACGGGCCGGAGTTGCGGGCTCCCGCCGACTTGCTATGCGGTCCCGTGCCAGACACCACCGATATCCCTCCGAGGGAGGGCTATGCACGTCACCTAGAGGAAGGCATGGAGAGGGTCCATGCCTTCGCCCGCCGCAAGCTCCATTGCCAAAATGAAGCGCAGGTATGACCACCGGAGCCAGGGGAGTCAGTACGCTCCGGGGATGAAGATTTTGTTCTTCAATCCTCGGAGGCGGAAGGGTAGGTGCCCCAAACTCACCTCTCCCTGGCAAGGCCCGGGGGTCGTCCTGTCGCAAGTCTGTGACGTGGTCGTTAAGATCAAAATGGGGCCACGAGCCCTCCCTCGGATCGTCCACGCCGACCGGTTAAGACCCCACACCGGCGAGCAGGCACCCTCATGGATTGCCTCGGCTTTAGATGCCTCGGCAGGACCCAGTACCTCACATGACGGGGGCTCATAGTGCGAGAGGACTGGGGGTGATAGTGGGAGATGCCCGATGTAGAGGGATTGTGGCTCTACCATCCCTCACATCCTTGGGGCACATGAGCAATAGGATTATGGGGTTTGGCAGTGTGAACTAGCCAGGGAGGGTTAGGATAATGTTAGGAATTTAGAAAGATGACCATAGGTGACTTGAGAGTTAAGTCGTGACATTGTACAAGTAGTGGGGACGTAGAGAGATTAGGTGGATAATAATGATGAGGGAGTGCTTAGTATAAGGGATGACGGGGAGCACAAGTATTAGGGGAAATAGATAGATTAAATGATGCTGTGTGTATGAGCTTGAGGTTTAGGCGGAAATGAGGAATTGAGAGGCAATGCTCGAGAGCGATGTGTGTGGCTGTGTGAAAGTGTATGAGTGGAGTATTGAGGATGTGTGTCATTGTATTGAGTGATTGGCTTGCATAGTGTGCAACTGGAGTAAATGGTGTGGAGTGCATGGTGCGAAGGAGTGAATGGGGGAAGGATGGACCCCTTCACGAATACCCGGGGAGGGTAGTTTAAAGTTAGGTAGAGGGAGTAGGTAAATTTTGGTTGGATATTGACATCTGTGGTGCGTCTAGTTGCAAGGTAGTGTTTTGTTGGGTGCATAAGTGAAGTGGAATGGCTGGGCGTGTGGCCTGTTAGTGCGTATGGTTAGATGAGCACTCCGCCACTGGTCGTCTGTCGGCCAGGTGAGGCCGCAGGTAGGCTGTGGGAGCCAGGTAGTATTGAGTAGAGTTCAGCGGGGCCCGAGGATCCCAGGAGAGGACCCGGGTAGCCCAATGCCAGAGAGGGCATCGAGGCGGTAAGCGCCAGGGAGGGCCTTCCCCAGGTAGGTTAGGGTGAGGAGCTAGGCAAGCTCGGGTGGCAACGTTCAGTGGCAGAGGTGCGCAGGTAAGTAGGACCTGCTAGAGAGCCACATGACCCAGCCCCGAAATTGTGCGAGGGCACAGATTGAAAAATGGGGGGAGTGAGACAAAAAAATTGGTAGAGCGCCACAGTATGGTCAATGGGAATTGGTTTTTAGAACCACATAGAGTAAAGATGGCCAATGGATTGGCAGGGCAAGACCCCGGGTAGTGTAACTGAGTTAATGTCATTTAGAAGATAGTTAGGAGAAAATCTCTTCGCACCATCCGCATCCACTCACCGAGGTGAAAGGACTCCACACCAGGTTTTGGCAGATGTTGGAAATGTAAGATGCATCTTGACGTGGGTGAGACATTGTGGTATTCCATCCCTTCCTTCTTGGGAGGGATTGGTAACGAATTTGGTTTAGGGGAGATATGGGGGACAAGACGGGTAGAGACGAATTGGTAAATTTGTAAATTGTGTAAATACGGGGAAGGGCAAGGGTAGTGTAGGTTGACATGGGGGGTGACGTTACGTTACGGATCGTTATGAATTCGGAACAGCTATAATCGGGTCTAGTCACCTGTTAACAACTCGGATCGCGGATTGCTATCCGCTCGGCATATTCCATCCATATCCGTGATTTGAGCGGGAGTTATTCCCTCGTTTCCGGTCGGCGTTAGTAATTAGGTAGTAGTGAATCCCTCGGCCTAACAAACCCTACCAAACGCCACGCCGGGAAGGACGTTATAACTTCCAGGACTCGCGTCGGCAAGATAAAAGGACAAGGGGATTAACCCCCCCTTGATAATGGAAATTGTCATGTCCAATTCTCTGGAAACCGAGTCAAACAGCAAGAACACCTGCCACGGACACAGCTGCCTGGCTTGGCAAGTTAACTCAGTCACGTGGTATTAACAAGTCGATGATGGTTGATCCTGGAAGGAGGTACCAGTACTGTATCTCACACCTGATGCGAGTAAGGGATACACACTGAGTGTGCTATGAGATTACACACCGATGTGAGATTCCAGGGATTTTTTTTCGAGGAAAGAGCTCGACCCAGCGCTGAGACGTGTGGCATCTCCAACCTCTGCCACCTCACCACACCCAATAGATATTCTTACATCAATAAACCACGCTCGGAGGGCCGAGGTGGTGAAATTGCCGTTATTCACCGACAAGACATCAAGACCAACCTCATCTCCATCTCATCTGCTCCATCATTTGAACACCTGGCTTTTAAACTCTCTGGTCACACACAGTCAGTCATGGCTGTTGTCTACCGCCCTCCCAAACCACACCCATCATTCCTGTCTGACTTCTCCTACTTTCTGACCCAGCTATGTTCCCTCTCCCCCTCAATCCTCCTCCTTGGTGATTTCAATATCCACATGGACTCCACTGACTCCACGCTAACCACTGACTTCACTGATTTACTCACCTGCTTTAACCTCACTCAACATGTCAACTTTCCTACCCATAACCGTGGTCACATTTTGGATCTTGTCTGCTCTACTGGACTAATTTTGCACCATCTCTCTGGCTCCGACCTCACTCTCTCTGACCACCTAGCCATCACTCTGACCATCAACATCCCCACCCCAGCACCAAGGCATTATCGCACTATCAACTTCCGTAAGCTAAACGCTCTTTCACCTACCTCATTCTCATCGACCCTCTCTGAAAAAATGTCCACTTCTCCCTTCGTTGACCTCCACACCCCTTCTGACCTCACTGACTACTACAACCACACTCTCTCCTCCTGCCTTGACCAACTTGCGCCTATAAAAACCAAAACAGTTTCTTTCACCCATTCTGCTCCCTGGTTTACCCCTGAACTCCGCCTGATGAAAACTCGTGCTCGCCAACTTGAAAGACTCCGCAATAAAACAGGACTCACAGTTCACTACCAGGCCTACAAGGACCACATACAACACTATAAAGATGCCCTCTCCCGCGCCCGCTCTGCCTACTACTCTCAAATTATCCACTCTGGCTCCGGAAACCCAAAAGCCCTCTTCTCTACAATAAACAAACTCCTCAGCCCCCTGAACACCACCACCCAGTCATTCACAATAGACAACTGCATCTCCTTCCTTTCATTCTTCCAACGCAAAATTGAAAACATGCACTACAACAGCTTGACCACCGCCGCACCCGCTCCCCCTCAAACCACCTGCCCCCCCTTATCCTGCCATCCCCTGTCTCAATTCTCCCCAGTCTCCCCGACTGACCTCTCTGAACTCCTCATCGGAATGAAAACTGCCACCTGCACTCTTGACCCCATCCCCTCCAGCTTTGTCAAGGCCTCCCTTCCTGCTCTCTCTCCACTTATCATTGCAACAATAAACTCCTCCCTGTCTACAGGCATCGTCCCACCATCCCTCAAAATTGCTGCTGTTACCCCCATTCTGAAAAAACCTGGACTAAACCCTGACACCCTAAATAACTTCAGACCCATCTCCAACCTACCCTTTCTGTCAAAGGTTTTGGAACGCGCTGTAGCCACTCAACTCAAACATCACCTCTTTGCCAATAACCTGTATGAAACATTCCAATCCGGATTCCGCTCCAACCACAGTACTGAAACTGCTCTCCACAAAATCACCAATGACCTTCTCCTCTCCTCTGACGCTGGCAACCTCAACATTCTCATCCTCCTCGACCTCAGCGCCGCCTTTGACACCATCGATCACACCATCCTCCTCACCCGACTTGAAACCACCTTTAACATTACCGGCACTGCCCTCTCTTGGATTAAATCATACCTCTCTGACAGACGTCAGTTCATCTCCATCAATAACTGCAAATCCCCCACTGCTCCCCTCCCCCAAGGTGTCCCCCAAGGTTCAGTTCTTGGCCCCCTCCTCTTCATCCTTTACCTGTCCCCCCTCGGTCACTTAATCCGCCGTCATGGTCTCCAATTCCACTGCTTCGCCGATGACATCCAGCTTTTCATCTCCACCAAGTCCATCTCCACCGCCACCCACTCTATCCTTACAAACTGCATCACTGAAATAAAATCCAGGCTTCAAATCAACTTACTCAAACTTAACTGTGATAAATCTGAAATAATCATCATTGGCCCAAAAACGCTCACCAAGTCCACCCATAACTTTGCCCTCAACATCGACGGTTTCCCAGTATCCACCTCCCCTCACATCCGGAATCTTGGCATCATCTTTGACCAAACCCTCTCCTTCGACAAATACACTAAACAGATCACAAAGACAGCCTTCTTTCACCTGAAAAACATCCCCCGTCTCCGTCCATCCCTCTCCTCCGTGGCTGCAGAAACCCTCATCCACGCCTTCATCACTTCCCATCTGGACTACTGCAATAGCCTCCTTTATGGTTCACCCTCAACAATCACCAATAAACTCCAATACATTCAGAACTCCGCTGCCCGTCTACTCACCCATTCCCGGACCCGTGACCACATCACCCCCGTCCTTTACAAGCTTCACTGGCTCCCCATCTCCCAGAGAATCCAGTACAAAATCCTCCTCTTGACCTACAAAGCCCTCCATAACCTGGCCCCATCCTACCTGGCTGACCTCCTCTCCAGACACACTCCCACCCGCAACCTCCGCTCTGCTGGTACCAACCTCCTGACCCCCCCCCATCCGGACCAAATTTAGATCCTGGGGGGACAGGGCCTTCTCCATCGCTGCTCCCACCCTCTGGAACTCGCTACCTCACACCATCAGAGACTCCTCCTCACTCACCACATTCAAAACATCACTCAAGACCCACCTGTTCAACACTGCATTCAACATTTAACCCACAGCATCTAACCCCTGACTATCTCCTCTCCTTCTCCCTCCTTTGTGCTTTGAATATTTCCCTATTGATTCTTTTTTTTTGCAATTGTTTTTATGTTTTGCTATGCATTATGTTTTGCACTCTGTCAAAGCGTCTTTGGGCTTCCTGAAAAGCGCTATATAAAATAAATGCATTATTATTATTATCATTATTGATAAGGGGAGAGACGACGTCGGAGATCCGCAACAATTAGCAACAACAACAATCCGCAATCAACAATCCAATTGTTGCGGATCTCGCTACGTTGGCTCTCCCCTTATCAAGAGGGGGTTAATCCCCTTGTCTTTGATCTGGCCGACGCGACCCTGGAAGTTATGACGTCACTTCCAGACGATGTTAACTAGGGTTGTAAGCAGTCTTCTTATTACCTACTTATTAACGGCGCCCATTAAGCAAGGAAATAACTCCCGCTCGAACCACGGATATGATTGGATATGCCGAGCGGATAGCAATCCGCGCGATCCGAGCTGTTAGGACTCCACACCAGGTTTTGGCAGATGTTGGAAATGTAAGACGCATCTTGATGTGGGTGAGACATTGTGGTATTCCATCCCTTCCTTCTTGGGAGGGATTGGTAACGAATTTGGTTTAGGGGAGATGTGGGGGACAAGACGGGTAGAGACGAATTGGTAAATTTGTAAATTGTGTAAATACGGGCAAGGGCAAGGGTAGTGTAGGTTGACATGGGGGGTGACGTACGAGTATGGACGAGCTTTCTCAGCTCGCTCTCCCGCGCCCTTCATGTCGTATTGCCTTGTTTTGATGTGTACCCTTGCGCCCTTGCCCCCCCCCCCCCCGCTAGCCTCTGTCTGCTTTGTCTGCCTCCCCACTCATGGACCATGGTCTTTTGTCCGAGGGGAGTGTGCAGGTGTCCTGAATCTTGCTGCCTGCACCCTTGCTGCCTGCCTGCCTGCACCGGTACACCCTTTGGACCACATGTTCTGTGGCCTGGCACCTCTTCTGGGACAGACCATTGTTGCCAGCAGTATCTGGCTTGTGGACCACTGTTTTAAGTGGCATCAATGCCATGCAGGTGGACCACCTACGTTGGCCCTGCTGGCCATTTAAAAAAAGCGGACGTGGTTTGTGCCCTTTTTATGAATGAATTAAAGAACATCAAGCAAGAAGACAGCCAAGATACATCGGCCCAGCAGAGGAGCACAAGAAGACATCATTTATTATTTTAAAATGTTTGTTTTGTGCATTTTTGGTGCTTTTCATGCATTTTTTTAATTATGGTGCCTTTAGTGGTACATATGGGTATGGTGTATCGGTGCAGTGCATTGCGATTGGCATTTCCTCTTCTCAAAAGTTATTTTTCTTTTTCCCACAAAAGACAGGTCCTGGGTTGTAGTGTAAATAATTAGTAGTGTACTGCAAATAATGCTCCCCACCGGCTAAATGTGTAGTTTGAAAAACATTCAGTAATTCGGTTAATTGTGGGCGTGAGTCAGTTCGGTAGGACACAACGCAGCAGGGGGGACATATCTAGTGTTAAAACTGTCGCACTCAGGGTAGAAGGTTAAAAGTAGAGGGTAACCACACCTAAGTGTCACACTAATTGTTAAAAGATAGTCCTGATGTTTCGGCTCGGGGAGCCTGGCAAAAGGAGGGGTGCAGTGTTGCGGTTTTGAGAACCCACACTCTTGTAAATATGACATCATTAAAGGGTTAAAGGTAGCACCCCATAGATAGGCCACAAGCAACACGTAGGTCACTATAGGACTTCAGTTATTTCATTAGTATGTGTATAGATAAGGCCATGTTTCCAATAGTTGAATCTGCGTTGTGTCAATCAAATAAGGAGTAGGCCCCATTCGTCCATTTTGACAGCCTCCCTCTCCAAGCGACGCCATTAAGCGCGCCCTACAGTCTGTACCCCATGGCCCTCCCAATTGTTATGCGCCTTGCCAGCAGCATTCGCAACCTCACTGGGCTTCTGCCCAAACGCCGCCATAAGCCATGAGGTGAGGCCCAGAAAAAGGGGGCGGAGCGCCAGGAAGAAGGTGTGGCCACGTCACCCAACCATCAGGGCGGGGCCGGTAAGCCATAACCAGCCAACCAGGGCTGGAGGGACATCACCTGATAGGCGTGGCTTTTGGGCTGGCGGAGCGATCGCTGGTTCACTTATAAAAGCGAGCGCACAAAGCCCTTTTACAGGACTGATGAGAAGAGCTCGCCTTGAGAGGACTCGTTGGAAGGTTGGCTTTTGGGAGGACGTATTGGGAGAGCGCACATTTGAAAGAACTCGTGGGTACATGCGCTTGATCAAAGAGGGCTCGCTGGCATTGGAAGATCAAAGCAGGACCTTGGAGAGGGGGCGTTTGGCACGGGTTGTGCGCCTATTACGTACGCTCGTACCAGCCTTTCCCACCGTCATTATAACTGTACGTTCGCGTCACGCTACACGCAGAGCTGCCTGCCGGGTTTCGTCCGCTGGACCGGAGCCGGATTGGAGCCTGGACGCACTGGTGACCATCAACCTGTTCCACCCTACCATCTACAATCCCCGTGTGACTGACTGTGTCTGAGACGGGCCCGTTTGTCCAGGGAATAAGTTAAGCCTGTAATTAAGATTGCCCTGTGTATCTGCTTCTTCCTCTTCCTTGCACATTCCCTTCTTTCGTTTCCTCTTTTCTTTGTACATAATTAATAAACCCACCTGTTCTTCCTATTCTCCTGGTTTCCTCTTATCCGACCGCATCAGTCTTTTCTCTCATTGGGTAAGCATGGCACGATCGCAACCGCTTAAAATCGGGTTTAGTCACCTGTTAACAGCTCGGAGCGCGGATTGCTATCCGCTCGGCATACTCCATCATATCCGTGGTTCGAGCGGGAGTTATTTCCTTGCTTACTGGGCGGCGTTAATAAGTAGGTAATAAGAAGACGGCTTACAACCCAAGTTAACGTCGTCCGGAAGTGACGTCATAACTTCCAGGGTCGCGTCGGCCAGATCAAAGACAAGGGGATTAACTCCCTCTTGATAAGGGGAGAGCCGACGTAGCGAGATCCGCAACAATATTATATATAAAAGGAGTAATATTAATATTATAAATAAAAGGAAGAATTTTAATGTTGGAAATCAATGGAGTAATATTATGTTATAAATAAAAGGAGTAATATTGATGTTATAAATAACAGAAGTAATATTAATCTTGTAAATAAAAGGAGGAATATTGATGTTCCAAATAAAAGGAGTAATATTGATGTTATAAATAAAAGGAGTAATATTGATGTTGTGAATAAAAGGAGTGATATTTGTATTATAAATAAAAGGAGTAATATTAATGTTGTAAATAAAAGGAGTAATATTAATCTTGTAAATAAAAGGAGTAATATTGATGTTGTAAATAAAAGGAGTAATATTGATGTTATAAATAAAAGGAGTAATATTGATGTTGTGAATAAAAGGTGTGATATTTGTATTATAAATAAAAGGAGTAATATTGATGTTGTCAATAAAAGGAGTAATATTAATGTTGTGAATAAAAGGAGTGAAATTTGTATTATAAATAAAAGGAGTAATATTAATGTTGTGAATAAAAGGAGTGAAATTTGTATTATAAATAAAAGGAGTAATATTAATGTTGTGAATAAAAGGAGTGATATTTGTATTGTAAATAAAAGGAGCAATATTGATGTTGTCAATAAAAGGAGTAATATTAATGTTGTGAATAAAAGGAGTGATATTTGTATTATAAATAAAAGGAGTAATTTAATGTTGTGAATAAAAGGAGTAATATTAATGTTGTAAATAAAAGGAGTAATATTAATCTTGTAAATAAAAGGAGTAATATTGATGTTGTAAATAAAAGGAGTAATATTAATGTTATAAATAAAAGGAGTAATATTAATGTTGTAAATAAAAGGAGTAATATTAATCTTGTAAATAAAAGGAGTAATATTGATGTTGTAAATAAAAGGAGTAATATTAATGTTATAAATAAAAGGAGTAACATTAATCTTGGAAATAAAAGGAGTAATATTGATGTTGTAAATAAAAGGAGTAATATTAATGTTGTAAATAAAAGGAGTAACATTAATCTTGGAAATAAAAGGAGTAATATTGATGTTGTAAATAAAAGGAGTAATATTAATGTTGTAAATAAAAGGAGTAACATTAATCTTGGAAATAAAAGGAGTAATATTGATGTTGTAAATAAAAGGAGTAATATTAATGTTATAAATAAAAGGAGTAATACTAATGTTGTAAATAAAAGGAGTAATATTGATGTTGTAAATAAAAGGAGTAATATTAATGTTATAAATAAAAGGAGTAATATTCATCTTGTAAATAAAAGGAGTAATATCAATGTTGTAAATAAAAGGAGTAATATTAATGTTATAAATAAAAGGAGTAATATTAATGTTATAAATAAAAGGAGTAATATTAATCTTGTAAATAAAAGGAGTAATATTGATGTTGTCAATAAAAGGAGTAATATTAATGTTATAAATAAAAGGAGTAATATTAATGTTGTAAATAAAAGGAGTAATATTAATCTTGTAAATAAAAGGAGTAATATTGATGTTGTAAATAAAAGGAGTAATATTAATGTTATAAATTAAGGGAGTAATATTAATGTTGTGAATAAAAGGAGTGATATTTGTATTATAAATAAAAGGAGTAATATTGATGTTGTGAATAAAAGGAGTAATATTGATGTTGTAAATAAAAGGAGTAATATTGATGTTGTGAATAAAAGGAGTAATATTGATGTTGTAAATAAAAGGAGTAATATTGATGTTGTGAATAAAAGGAGTAATATTGATGTTGTAAATAAAAGGAGTAATATTAATATTGGAAATAAAAGGAGTAATATTGATGTTGTAAATAAAAGGAGTAATATTAATGTTATAAATAAAAGGAGTAATATTAATGTTACAAATAAAAAGTCATGTTAATGTTGTAAAGAAAAGGAGTAACATTAATGTTATATATAAAAACAGTAATATTGATGTAAATAAAAGCAGTAATGTTAATGTTATAAATAAAAGGAGTACTATCAATGTTATAAATAAAAGGAGTCATATTAATGTCATAAATTAAAGGAGTAATATTAATGTTGTGAATAAAAGGAGTAATATTAATCTTTTTAGGCATCCCAAAAGGAAAGAGGAAGATTATTATGGACACTGCATCCAAAACGGGCTTTAGAGCGAGCTATGTCATCTGGATATGCAGAAGCTCAAAGGCCTTCAGACAAATAGCATTACTGCCCACATCAGAAATATGCTCTGAGGGAAGAGGGATGGTTGAGTGCTCATAAAACCGATTTAACCCACCAAAGTCTGGTCTGAAGTCCAGAAACCTGAGAGTATAGTTTCGAGCAGGCGAGTTTGGGGCGTGGCCTCAAGGCCATTCTTGACGCCCATCAAGAAGGTTCGGCTGGGCGAAGTCGTAGTGTGTGGGTACCGTCGGCGATTATGTTGTAATAATTATGTGCCGAATGGTTGGCTGGCAGAGGGAATTTTTTTTACAAGAACTAAGGGAAAAAATCACAGAGGCAGTAACATGCCACTGGGAATCCTGCCACTGGGAATTTATCCTTATGCCCGAACTGTTTAGCATAGCTCCACCCCTCGCATGGCGACATATACGCTTACACGGACATCCGGCCCTAACTTTGATACATGAAGGTTTCTTCTTCACGACATTCGGAGCACGCTACTCCATACAATTCTACCTTGACTAAGGTATTTCATTACCTACCCCCACACGTAACAAAATGAACCCATCAGTGACGGGTACACTCCGAGTAAATCATAAAAACTAAAAATATTCTTGTTACATCATGATGCCAAGAAATTTTACTCTGTCAAGTCCTTACCATAATTATTTGAGCCTCTGTTTATTTTACTTGTGGAACCACAAAACAATGTCGATTTACACTTATCAAATGTTCCTCACCATCATATTGCATGGCCGCAGGTGCAGTCGGCTGACTGGGAAAGGCTGGGCTGAAAGCGTAGGCTGTTGGGAAGGTCGATGTTGAGCTGGGTACTGCCATACCAGTGGGAGTTGGTACACCTGATGGAACAGAGAAAGATGAAACCAACAGCAACAGCTTTGACCCGGGTGGTGGCAGAATCACACTGGTCATTGATAGGGCAATGACCTGTGTGGTTCTGCCATTACCATATTTTCACTGGTTATTGCAGAGACATACCTGGCTGGACATTAACAGCCTAGTCTGTGTCACATAAGCAGGAGTAGGAGTGGCTATTGTTGTATGTGAAAGGAGGAAATAAATTTTGACTTGTTCGGTAAAAATAGAGGTGGAAGATAAAGTTTACAGAAACTTACCTTGGTAGGCAGCCGTCACTGCTGGAGCCTGGTAAGCAGCACTGTGTGTTTGGAAAGATGCAGGTGGTGTGGGCTGGGTAGGCTGAGGGAGAAACGTATGCTGTGCGATTTCCAGCTTTCCCAATTGCTTGGTAGGCTTGGGACTGGGTACCATATGTTGCAGGTGCCACCAATGACGGAAGTTCTTCAGTTGTGGCTGGCATGAAAGGGGCCTCGTAAGGTGTAAAGTAACTCGTTGCAGCATACGCAATCGGTTTTGAGTTGAGGAATGTGCCTGGTGTTGCAGCCGGTAGCTTTGTGGTACCAAATTGTGAAGTGGATCCAGCCATGCGAACTGCGTACCCATCAGAATGGCCTGCATGTGTACCTCTCATGGAGTAATTGGAAAAAGGCTTGAAAGAAGCTGTAGATGTGGACATAGGTGATGCTGAGGCAGCTTGGCTCATTGAATTAAGGTAACCACCACAAGAGAAGTACGAGGCTCGGTGGAAGAAAAAACAGCAAGACAACCATATGTAAGAATCAAACATGGAAGCCAAACTACAGTTTCCATCTTCCTCCATTCTAACGGTCACGTTTAGTGAAAATGAACAGCAATCTGTAAAATCATCAGCAATGATATATTATTTGGCGGGACCTCATTTACTTTTGAACACGTAGACCAGCTATAAACAGTCATTCCGGCGTTTCGGAAGCAGGGTGATTCAATGTGTGTGCCGGATTCTCGGATGTACGTTAAACTGGGCATCCTGTCTGCCAGCATTAGTTGGTTGACGTCAAAGATCCCATGGTGTGCGTCACAAAAATGAAGAAAGAGCAATCAGCGATTGCAGACCATCACCAGGACACGCTTCAGTGGTTTTTAAGGCTTTTGTGGAAAAATAAATATGGCGGCCAAACCACGTGAGCGATGACGCCATCATTAATTTTTTTCTCCGACAAATGAGAAATTTCATCTTGATCGGAAGAAGTTTTTTAATTGTCGAATTATGACGTCATAATGGAGGCACAGATGACATGATCATTATTTTATATTTTTTTGTATACTGAATCGAGGCTCGTGAAAGAGCGAACATTTATTTCACAAACAAATCAACCAGACAAACAAAATATATAAAAAGAGGGAGCGGAAGACAAGATGGGGAGAGAAGGGGAAGCACACAAACACAACATTTGACAGCAGGGAGATGTGTGGGAGGGAGAGGGCTTGGGAAGGGGGGGTGGGGGGGGTGGGAGAAGTATAAAACACAAGGACACCAAGGACTTCCAGGACAGAAGTTGGTATTTCAAAAAAGTGGATTTGGGGTGAAATTAGCAGGGGTAGAAAAGATCAAGGTTTTGGATGGGGGAAGATAAGAGATGGTGGTAAACAGCTGTTTTAAAGACCTGGAGGGTGGAGTGGGATTGAAGAGAGTGAGGGAGTTTGTTCCAGAGGCGGGAGAAAAGAGGAATGAAGGAGTGAAGGTGAGCAGAGAGTCTTGATTTTGGCAGTTTAACCATAAGAGGGTTGCAGGCAGATCTTGTGTGACCTGTTGGAATATTTGGGGGACAGAGCCCAGAGAGAGCTGGGGGGGCAAGGCCAGAGAGGAGTCGGTAGAAGACGGAAAGACCACCAACCTGCCTGCATTGAGTGAGTGAAAGGCCCATGCAGTTAGCTTCATCGCGGGAGATTCCAATGATTCTGAATGCTTTGGTTTCAATAGCGTGAAGACAGCCAGGTGTGAGGCAGGAGCATCAGCCCAGAGGGGAGAGCAGTTTTCCATTGAGCTGCGGATGAAAGCCTTGTATGTGGTGAGGAGCTCAGGTGTGCCAAGGAAGGACTTCGCACGACGGAGGATGCCCAGTCGGCGACTGGCTTTGGAGGCCAGATTTGAAATGTGGTTTTCCCAGGAAAGATCATGGCAGATAGTGAGACCCAAAAGCTTGAGTGACAGAACTTCTTGGAGAGGATTATTCAGAAAGTGGATGGGAGGGTTGTCCAGTCGGTCTTTTCGGAGAGACATCGTAAGAGTGTGAAATTTGTCAGGATTGAAAGACATGTTCCACTTGTTTGACCAGTCTGTGATTTTGTCCAGGTCTGCAGAGAGTGAGGAGCCTGCAGACTGCCGATCTGAGGGATGAGGAATGGAGCGACAGAGAGTAGAGTCATCAGCAAAGAGATAGAAAGGATTTTCAAGAGAGTCAGAGAGATCATTGATGAAGACCAGAAAAAGCACAGGGCCCAGAACACTGCCTTGGGGAACTCCAGCCTGAACAGGAAGAGGAGATGAGAGAAACCCATTCAGGGCCACACGTTGACTACGACTAGAGAGGAAGTCCGCCAGCCAAGCGTGGAGATTTCCATGGATACCATAGGAGGAGAGTTTGGTGAGCAGAGCGGGGTGCCAGACCATATCGAAGGCACGTGATATGTCAAGGGAGACAGCTCTAATTTCCTGTTTGGCATTGAGGAACTCCATCCATTTTTGAGAAAGCAGAAGCAGCATGTCCAGAGTAGAGTGACCAGGTCTGAAACCAAATTGATGATCAGAGATCAAGCCATTGGAGAAGAGGAAAGATTTCATATCTGAAGGAATGATGGATTCCATGACTTTGCTGATAATTGGGAGAAGGCTGATTGGTCTGTAGTTGCTAGGATCTGTTTTTGCACCTTTTTGTGCACCTTTTAATCACAACTCTTGTCACAGCACTCTTTCAGAGGCCTTTTCCAGATTAATAAACACCAAATGTAGATCCTCTACAGTTTTCAACCATCTGTCTGAAGGTAAAAATCAACAAATCAAAAATTAATGCAAAAATAAATAAATCCAAATTACTCTTCTCTGACCATCACTTCCTCCCTCAACATTTTCCAAATAATTATTTCCCGGACATTCATAGTGTGCGACATCAATTTGGTGCCTCTGTAGTTGTTGCACGCGGCACATCTCCTTTTTGCTTGTAAGTCGGGACCAATGTACTTTCTCTCCACTCGTTCAGCATTTCTTCTTTTTTATAAATAATCCCCCTCGGCCCCAGCCTTCCCATGCCTCCTCCCCCAAGCCCTCTCCCTCCCACAGATCTCCCGTTGTCCCTGTTCTCTGCTGTTGTACTTGTGTGCATCCCTCTCTCTCTCTCCCCATCTCGTCTCCCGTTCCCTTGATTGTATGTTTTGTGTGTCCGTTTTTTTTTTTTGTGATTAATGTTAGCTCTTACACGAGCCTTGATCTTGTATACAAAAAAAAAAAGTTTCTGAATAGCTGTAGCAAGAAGTCAACACCCTCTTCACCCAACACCTTCCACACTTCAACAGGTATCCCATCTGGCCCAACTGCCGTACCACCATTCTTCATTCTCACCAATGTTCTCCCTTCCTTCTCCTTCTGGATGGTTCTTCTTGTCCCTTCGTTTCCAGCAGGTTCTACTCTGAATTATTGGGTTCTCCTCATTTATCAGTTTCTCAAAGTATATTTTCCATCACTTCTTTATCTCCACATCTCTCAGCATTGTGTTGTCCTCATTTTTGATCAGTGTTATCTGGAAGATATATTTGGATCCGCACTGTCTTTGGCTTTCACAACTCCAAAGATTTTTTTTTTTGTGTACTAAGTCCAGACTCATGTAAGAGCTAACACATAGAGCATACGACAATGAGAGCGGGAGAGAAGAGGCGGGGGGGGGGGGGGGGGGAGAGGGAAGCACAACAACAGTGGGGTACAGGGACATCGGGAGATCTGTGGAAGGGAGAGGGCTGGGGAGGGTACACGGAATAAACAGATGGACACGACAGTGAATTTCATGAAGAAAAACAAGGAATTTGAAGGAGGTTGATTTGGGGTGGATTAACAGGGGTAGATAAGATCAAGGTTTTGGATGGGGGAAGATAAGAGATGGTGGTGAACAGCTGTTTTAAAGACCTGGAGAGAGGAGTGGGATTGAAGAGAGTGAGGGAGTGAAAGCCTTGTATGTGGTGAGAAGCTCAGAAGTGCCAAGGAAGGACTTCGCACGATGTAGGATGTCCAGTCGGCGACTGGCTTTGGAGGCCAGCTTGGAAATGTGTTTTTCCCAGGAAAGATCATGGCAGATAGTGAGACCCAAAAGCTTGAGTGACAGAACTTCTTCGAGAGGATTGTTGAGAAAGTAAATGGGAAGGTTTTGCAGTCGGTCTTTACAGAGAGGCAAAGTGAGAGTGTTAGATTTGTCAGGATTGAAAGACATGTTCATTCCACTTCTTTGACCAGTTTATGATTTTGTCCAGGTCTGCAGAGTGAAGAGACTGCAGCCTGCCGATCGGAGGGTTGATATATGGAGCGGCAGAGGGTGGAGCCGTCGGCAAAAAGATGAAGAGGATTTTCCAGACAGTTGGAGAGATTATTAATGAAGACCAGAAAAAGCATAGGGCCAGGAACACTGCCTTGAGGAACTCCAACCTGGACAGGAAGAGATGAGAGAATTCCATTCAGGGCCACACGATGACTATGACAGGAGAGGAAGTCCTGTTTCGCGTTGAGGGCCTCCATCCATTGTTGAAAAAGCAGAAGCAGCATTTCCAGATTAGAGTGGCCTGGTCTGAATCCAAATTGACGATCTGAGCTCAAACCATTGGAGAAGAGGAAGGATTTAATATCAGAAGCGGAAGCGATTTAATGATGGAAGATATTCCTCTGTCCCTCCTCTGTATCCAAATCATCATACATCCTTCTACAAGCTTGTGCCTTTGCCTTTGTCACCACTTTCTTTACTTCCTTATTTGTTATCCTAAACTCATCTGCACTCTGTTGATCATTGATCTCATCCCTCTTCTTTTTTGCTTCCATTTTCTCCTGAATCTCCTGAATCCTGGTGTTGGGCTAGCGGCTAGGGTGCCGGCTTAGGATCCTAGGATCCTGGGTTCGAATCTCGGTCGATCGCCGAATTAATGCCAGGGGGGTTGACTCAGCCTGTCATCCTTCCGAGGTCGGCTAATTGAGTACCAGTTCACTGGTAATTCCCTGTTTGTCGTTAAAGGCGGCAAAAAGGGTTGGCGTCAGGAAGGGCATCCGGCCGTAAAACATTGCTTCAAAAAGGGGACCAAAAAAAACAACAACTACCACGGTCCCCGAAAAGGCCAACCCCCGCTTTGCGGGGAAAAATGGCCTCTAAACGGTGGTTTTTTTTCTCCTGAATCGCCTCCTGTACTTCCCTATCCACCACGAGGTCTCATTATCACCTCTTTGCTTACCTGTATTCATACCCAAAATCTATTTTCCAGCCTACTTGATCTCATTTGAAATATTCTCAAATCCAGAACTCCCTTTTCAAACTTCCTCTGCTCTCATCTCTCTCAAGACCCGTTCAGCAACCACTTCCCTTTTCTCCTTGTCTCCCAGTTCCCACCACCTCACCTTTGATGCTCATTGTTGTTTACATAGTTTCACTCCTTTGATAACCATACCTAAGGCCAACATTCTATGCTGGGGTGTTGCTGCATCACCAGGTATGACCTTCATCTTTGACCGCCTTCCATTTCCTCCTTCTGCACAAAATAGCTATCTGTGAAACATTACCTCCGCTCTTTTATGTGATGTGATGTTTTAGTCTTGTCGGGAAAAATGTATTTGCTGTTGCCATATCATATGTAACCACAAATTCAATAATCTGCTCTTCTTCTTTGTTTCTCTTTCTCATTCTCAAACAGCCTTGTACTCCATCCACACCTCCATTTGCCTCACCAGCATGCCCATTGAAGTCACCACTGACCACGATTTTTTTCTGCCCCAGTTACCTTTGCCATCACTCTATGCATCTCTTCCAAAAATACATCCTTATCAGTTCTCATGACTTTGGAATCCAACCCGAGGGGTATAAGCACTGACCACATTGTTCACTTGTTCAACAACATCTCACCTCATGCTCATAACTCTGTCGCTTACTCCGTCCACCTCCACTGCTTTTTTCTTGACGTCCTCATCAAATACGTATGATACCAACACCTTTTCCCGTTTCTCATTCCATCTCCACCACTGTAGAAAGGTTTGAAACTGCCCCCCAATGACCTTTTCCTTGTTTCCTGCACACACAGAATCTGTGCCGTCTTCCTTTCCATCACATCAGCAATCTGTCTGCCTCTCCCAGTCATACTTCCCACATTCAATGTGGCCAGCCACACCTTCTTCTCTTTTCCTCCTCTCTCGTACTTGCTTCTTCAACCACATACACTCTTGATACGGTAACCCTTGCCAGTTTCTCACAGAAACACGTGATATTTCTGCTCGTCGTGTATATGCGACGTCCAACCATGCTCCACATTCCTCAGGATCCGCATTCCATATGTTTCAGCAAATAGGTTTTACAGCCGGATGACTTTCCTGATGCTAGCTCTCCTCCTTTAATCCGGGCTGGGGACTGGCAGTGAAAGTGCTGGCTTTCACATCACAGGCGGAGTCGTCGTGGGGCCAATAACAGTCACCGGTACACTGCTCGCTCCCCAGCACGACCAAATCGCGCAGGACACCAAATCCAGGAAGCAATTTCCCCAATTGACTTGAGTGCTGCTACCTGCACGTGCAAATGAGCCGTAGCAGACACGGCATTCAGTACATTAAAGGTGTTCATTCCTCCCTGACACTCACAACTTCCAGGGTCATGAATATTAATGAGCTGAATTTTGCATGTTATTTGAACTACTTTGTCGGATGACCTATCGGATAAATTCTGAATCTACAGTATGCAGTTTTTCAACATGGTTGTTATCATATTGCGTGACACAGTGTTTCAAACAAGCTACAGAATCATTGTCGGCACTGGCTCATCGCACATTACATTTTGTCACAGTTCACACTCCTTAATAATAAAATGAACACGTTGTGGTGCTGCGCACACACGACTCGATTGCCAGAGAGGTAGGCCACAACGCGTTGGTATAACAAAGTCTTTATTCGAAAGCTCGCACTTCAGCACTGAGCGGGTTCGAGCTTAGAGCCTGCATATATATATATCCCGAGGCCACGCCTAGTCCCCGGGCGTGGCCGATCGGTCGATAGGCGGGGCATGCATTCCAGTTCCCCACCTGGACGTTCGCGCCACCTGCTGGTGCGCTGAATTAGTGTCCCTTGTGTCTGCCACACGCGCCCCCCCAGAATTCCCGCGCACCTGAAGGGTGAGTTTGCGGGGAAGCCGGGTGACCCGGCCGAAACGCCCCCTGGCGATGGATGCCGGTCTGGGGGGTGGCGGGACGGCGGGGCTGGGGGGTGCCGGGGGTCCGACCGCCGGGGGGCGGCCTCGACGCGGAGGCAGAGCTGCTTGCGGGAGGGTGGTCCGGATCGAGGTGGGCCGGCTTGAGGCGGTCCACGGAGATGCGATCCGGGGCACCGCCGATGTCGATGGTGAAAAATTTGTCCCCGGTCTCCAGCACGCGGAAGGGCCCGTCGTACGGGGGCCGTAGCGGTGCCCGGTGGGCGTCGTGCCGGACGAAGACGTACTTCGCCATGCGAAGCTCCGGGGCGACGTGGGAAGCTGGGCAACCGTGGTGTGCCGTCGGCACCGGGGCGAACCTCCGGGCGGTCTCCTGAAGGGCGGAGCGCTGTTGCGCCGCGGACCAAGGAGCCGTGGAGTCGGGGATAAATTCACCCGGTACCCGCAGTGGTTGCCCGAAGACCAGCTCCGCCGAGGACGCGCGCAGATCGTCCTTGGGCGCCGTCCTCAGGCGCAGCAGGAGCCAGGGGAGTCTGTCGACCCAGCTGCCGTCGCGGAGGCTGGCCCGGAGCACGGCCTTCATTGAGCGATGAAAGCGCTCACACAGGCCATTGGCCTGGGAATGGTAGGCCGTGGTGCGGTGTAGTGTCAGCCCGAGCCCTTGCGCCACCGCGGCCCAGAGCTCCGAGGTGAACTGTGGGCCGCGGTTGAACGAGATATCCGAGGGGGCACCGAACCGGGCAACCCAATTGGCGATGAAGGCCTGCGCCACATCAGCTGCAGACGTCGCCGCCAATGGGACGGCCTCCGGCCACCGTGTGGTGCGGTCCACCATGGTGAGGAGGTGGGTGAACCCCCGCGAGGGGGGCAGAGGTCCCACCAAGTCGACGTGCACATGGTCGAACCGACGCTCGGGCACCGCAAACGGGGCCAACGGGGCCTGGGTGTGGCGGTGGACCTTTGCGCGCTGGCACGCGAGGCACGTCCTGGCCCAGTCGCGGACGTCCTTCCGGAGGCCGTGCCAGACGAACTTCGCCGCGACGAGCTTCTGGGATGCCTTCGTGCCCGGGTGGGACAGGCCGTGGATGGCGTCGAAAACTGGGCGCCGCCAGCCAGCGGGCACGATGGGGCGAGGCCGGCCGAGGGAGACGTCGCATAGGAGGGCCGCGCCCGCGGCGTCGAACGGCACCTCGGTGACGCGGAGGCCCTTGACGGCAGTCCGCAAGGCCTGGACGCCGGGGTCGGCGGTCTGGTCCTCCGCCATCCGGGCATAGTCGACCCCGAGGTGGACCGCGAGCACGACGGACCGGGAAAGGCAATCCGCCACCGGGTTGTCTTTACCCGCCACGTGACGGATGTCTGTCGTGTACTCGGACACGGCAGAGAGGTGACGCTGCTGCCGTGCCGACCATGGCTCGGAGACCTTGGCCATCGCGAACACAAGGGGCTTGTTGTCGACGAATGCCGTGAACGGGCGGCCCTCCAGCAGATGGCGGAAGTGTCGGACCGCCAGGTGGAGCCCGAGCAGCTCGCGGTCGAAGGTGCAATAGCGGCGTTCGTGCGGGCGAAGCTGCCAGCTAAAAAACGCCAGTGGTTGCCAAGCACCACGCACCCACTGCTCATGCACCGCGCCCACCGCGTAGTCCGACACGTCGGTGGTGAGGGCGATCGGTGCATCGGGCGCCGGGTGCGCCAGCATGGTGGCGTCGGCCAGGGCCAGCTTTGCACCGCAAATGCCGCGGTCATCGGCGCCGACCAGGCGATGTCACCTTTGCCCGGCTTGCCCCGGAGGGCCTCGTGCAAGGGGCGGAGAAGCTGGGCGACGTGGGGCACGAAGCGGTGGTAAAAATTTACCATGCCCAGGAACTCCAGGAGCCCCTTGATTGTGCGGGGCCGCGGGAAATCCCTGACCGCCTCCACCTTGGCCGGTAAAGGGACGGCCCCGTGCCTGGTGATGCGGTGCCCCAAGAAGTCGATGGTGGCGACGCCGAAACGGCACTTGGCGGGGTAATAAGAAGGTAATAAGAAGACGGCTTACAACCCTAGTTAACGTCGTCCGGAAGTGACGTCATAACTTCCAGGGTCGCGTCGGCCAGATCAAAGACAAGGGGATTAACTCCCTCTTGATAAGGGGAGAGCCGACGTAGCGAGATCCGCAACAATATTATACATAAAAGGAGTAATATTAATCTATCTATAATTCCAGCAATCTCTGTGTGTATGTGTGTATGTGTGTATGTGTGTATGTGTGTATGTGTGTATGTGTGTATGTGTGTATGTGTGTATGTGTGTATACGACCGCTGTTTCTCGACAACTACCGGTCCGATATACTTGAAACTTGCCAGGTATATTGCTGGGGACCCGAGGATGTGCCTTTTCAAGGTTTGAAATTAATCGGACAAGTACTTACCGAGCTATGGCGATTTAGCCGTTCGCCGTTCGCTTTGGCGTTGCGAATGGACCAAACCATTTCATGTAAATAGAGGGGGGGGTTCTGTGGTCGTTGCGAATGGACCAAACCATTTCATGTAAATAGAGGGGGGGGATTGTCACTGTACTCGCAAGCCGTTCGCCGTTCGCTTTGGCGTTGCGAATGGACCAAACCATTTCATGTAAATAGAGGGGGGGGATATAATTTTAGATATATATATAGTACGGGCATATATATAGTACGGGCATGCCCTAGTATTATAAATAAAAGGAAGAATTTTAATGTTGGAAATCAATGGAGTAATATTATGTTATAAATAAAAGGAGTAATATTGATGTTATAAATAACAGAAGTAATATTAATCTTGTAAATAAAAGGAGTAATATTGATGTTCCAAATAAAAGGAGTAATATTGATGTTATAAATAAAAGGAGTAATATTGATGTTGTGAATAAAAGGAGTGATATTTGTATTATAAATAAAAGGAGTAATATTAATGTTGTAAATAAAAGGAGTAATATTAATCTTGTAAATAAAAGGAGTAATATTGATGTTGTAAATAAAAGGAGTAATATTGATGTTATAAATAAAAGGAGTAATATTGATGTTGTGAATAAAAGGTGTGATATTTGTATTATAAATAAAAGGAGTAATATTGATGTTGTCAATAAAAGGAGTAATATTAATGTTGTGAATATAAGGAGTGAAATTTGTATTATAAATAAAAGGAGTAATATTAATGTTGTGAATAAAAGGAGTGATATTTGTATTGTAAATAAAAGGAGCAATATTGATGTTGTCAATAAAAGGAGTAATATTAATGTTGTGAATAAAAGGAGTGATATTTGTATTATAAATAAAAGGAGTAATTTAATGTTGTGAATAAAAGGAGTAATATTAATGTTGTAAATAAAAGGAGTAATATTAATCTTGTAAATAAAAGGAGGAATATTGATGTTGTAAATAAAAGGAGTAATATTAATGTTATAAATAAAAGGAGTAATATTAATGTTGTAAATAAAAGGAGTAATATTAATCTTGTAAATAAAAGGAGTAATATTGATGTTGTAAATAAAAGGAGTAATATTAATGTTATAAATAAAAGGAGTAACATTAATCTTGGAAATAAAAGGAGTAATATTGATGTTGTAAATAAAAGGAGTAATATTAATGTTGTAAATAAAAGGAGTAACATTAATCTTGGAAATAAAAGGAGTAATATTGATGTTGTAAATAAAAGGAGTAATATTAATGTTGTAAATAAAAGGAGTAACATTAATCTTGGAAATAAAAGGAGTAATACAGATGTTGTAAATAAAAGGAGTAATATTAATGTTATAAATAAAAGGAGTAATACTAATGTTGTAAATAAAAGGAGTAATATTGATGTTGTAAATAAAAGGAGTAATATTAATGTTATAAATAAAAGGAGAAATATTCATCTTGTAAATAAAAGGAGTAATATCAATGTTGTAAATAAAAGGAGTAATATTAATGTTATAAATAAAAGGAGTAATATTAATGTTATAAATAAAAGGAGTAATATTCATCTTGTAAATAAAAGGAGTAATATTAATGTTGTAAATAAAAGGAGTAATATTAATGTTATAAATAAAAGGAGTAATATTAATCTTGTAAATAAAAGGAGTAATATTAATCTTGTAAATAAAAGGAGTAATATTGATGTTGTAAATAAAAGGAGTAATATTAATGTTATAAATAAAAGGAGTAATATTAATGTTGGAAATAAAAGGAGTAATATTGATGTTGTCAATAAAAGGAGTAATATTAATGTTATAAATAAAAGGAGTAATATTAATGTTGTAAATAAAAGGAGTAATATTAATCTTGTAAATAAAAGGAGTAATATTGATGTTGTAAATAAAAGGAGTAATATTAATGTTATAAATAAAAGGAGTAATATTAATGTTGTGAATAAAAGGAGTGATATTTGTATTATAAATAAAAGGAGTAATATTGATGTTGTGAATAAAAGGAGTAATAGTGATGTTGTAAATAAAAGGAGTAATATTGATGTTGTGAATAAAAGGAGTAATATTGATGTTGTAAATAAAAGGAGTAATATTGATGTTGTGAATAAAAGGAGTAATATCAATGTTGTAAATAAAAGGAGTAATATTAATATTGGAAATAAAAGGAGTAATATTGATGTTGTAAATAAAAGGAGTAATATTAATGTTATAAATAAAAGGAGTAATATTAATGTTACAAATAAAAAGTCATGTTAATGTTGTAAAGAAAAGGAGTAACATTAATGTTATATATAAAAACAGTAATATTGATGTAAATAAAAGCAGTAATGTTAATGTTATAAATAAAAGGAGTACTATCAATGTTATAAATAAAAGGAGTCATATTAATGTCATAAATAAAAGGAGTAATATTAATGTTGTGAATAAAAGGAGTAATATTAATCTTTTTAGGCATCCCAAAAGGAAAGAGGAAGATTATTATGGACACTGCATCCAAAACGGGCTTTAGAGCGAGCTATGTCATCTGGATATGCAGAAGCTCAAAGGCCTTCAGACAAATAGAATTACTGCCCACATCAGAAATATGCTCTGAGGGAAGAGGGATGGTTGAGTGCTCATAAAACCGATTTAACCCACCAAAGTCTGGTCTGAAGTCCAGAAACCTGAGAGTATAGTTTCGAGCAGGCGAGTTTGGGGCGTGGCCTCAAGGCCATTCTTGACGCCCATCAAGAAGGTTCGGCTGGGCGAAGTCGTAGTGTGTGGGTACCGTCGGCGATTATGTTGTAATAATTATGTGCCGAATGGTTGGCTGGCAGAGGGAAATTTTTTTACAAGAACTAAGGGAAAAAATCACAGAGGCAGTAACATGCCACTGGGAATCCTGCCACTGGGAATTTATCCTTATGCCCGAACTGTTTAGCATAGCTCCACCCCTCGCATGGCGACATATACGCTTACACGGACATCCGGCCCTAACTTTGATACATGAAGGTTTCTTCTTCACGACATTCGGAGCACGCTACTCCATACAATTCTACCTTGACTAAGGTATTTCATTACCTACCCCCACACGTAACAAAATGAACCCATCAGTGACGGGTACACTCCGAGCAAATCATAAAAACTAAAAATATTCTTGTTACATCATGATGCCAAGAAATTTTACTCTGTCAAGTCCTTACCATAATTATTTGAGCCTCTGTTTATTTTACTTGTGGAACCACAAAACAATGTCGATTTACACTTATCAAATGTTCCTCACCATCATATTGCATGGCCGCAGGTGCAGTCGGCTGACTGGGAAAGGCTGGGCTGAAAGCGTAGGCTGTTGGGAAGGTCGATGTTGAGCTGGGTACTGCCATACCAGTGGGAGTTGGTACACCTGATGGAACAGAGAAAGATGAAACCAACAGCAACAGCTTTGACCCGGGTGGTGGCAGAACCACACTGGTCATTGATAGGGCAATGACCTGTGTGGTTCTGCCATTACCATATTTTCACTGGTTATTGCAGAGACATACCTGGCTGGACATTAACAGCCTAGTCTGTGTCACATAAGCAGGAGTAGGAGTGACTATTGTTGTATGTGAAAGGAGGAAATAAATTTTGACTTGTTCGGTAAAAATAGAGGTGGAAGATAAAGTTTACAGAAACTTACCTTGGTAGGCAGCCGTCACTGCTGGAGCCTGGTAAGCAGCACTGTGTGTTTGGAAAGATGCAGGTGGTGTGGGCTGGTAGGCTGAGGGAGAAACGTATGCTGTGCGATTTCCAGCTTTCCCAATTGCTTGGTAGGCTTGGGACTGGGTACCATATGTTGCAGGTGCCACCAATGACGGAAGTTCTTCAGTTGTGGCTGGCATGAAAGGGGCCTCGTAAGGTGTAAAGTAACTCGTTGCAGCATACGCAATCGGTTTTGAGTTGAGGAATGTGCCTGGTGTTGCAGCCGGTAGCTTTGTGGTACCAAATTGTGAAGTGGATCCAGCCATGCGAACTGCGTACCCATCAGAATGGCCTGCATGTGTACCTCTCATGGAGTAATTGGAAAAAGGCTTGAAAGAAGCTGTAGATGTGGACATAGGTGATGCTGAGGCAGCTTGGCTCATTGAATTAAGGTAACCACAACAAGAGAAGTCCGAGGCTCGGTGGAAGAAAAAACAGCAAGACAACCATATGTAAGAATCAAACATGGAAGCCAAACTACAGTTTCCATCTTCCTCCATTCTAACGGTCACGTTTAGTGAAAATGAACAGCAATCTGTAAAATCATCAGCAATGATATATTATTTGGCGGGACCTCATTTACTTTTGAACACGTAGACCAGCTATAAACAGTCATTCCGGCGTTTCGGAAGCAGGGTGATTCAATGTGTGTGCCGGATTCTCGGATGTACGTTAAACTGGGCGTCCTGTCTGCCAGCATTAGTTGGTTGACGTCAAAGATCCCATGGTGTGCGTCACAAAAATGAAGAAAGAGCAATCAGAGATTGCAGACCATCGCCAGGACACGCTTCAGTGGTTTTTAAGGCTTTTGTGGAAAAATAAATATGGCGGCCAAACCACGTGAGCGATGACGCCATCATTAATCTTTTTCTCCGACAAATGAGAAATTTCATCTTGATCGGAAGAAGTTTTTTAATTGTCGAATTATGACGTCATAATGGAGGCACAGATGACATGATCATTATTTTATATTTTTTTGTATACTGAATCGAGGCTCGTGAAAGAGCTGACATTTATTTCACAAACAAATCAACCAGACAAACAAAATATATAAAAAGAGGGAGCGGAAGACAAGATGGGGAGAGAAGGGGAAGCACACAAACACAACATTTGACAGCAGGGAGATGTGTGGGAGGGAGAAGGCTTGGGAAGGGGGGGGGGGGTGGGGGGGTGGGAGAAGTATAAAACACAAGGACACCAAGGACTTCCAGGACAGAAGTTGGTATTTCAAAAAAGTGGATTTGGGGTGAAATTAGCAGGGGTAGAAAAGATCAAGGTTTTGGATGGGGGAAGATAAGAGATGGTGGTAAACAGCTGTTTTAAAGACCTGGAGGGTGGAGTGGGATTGAAGAGAGTGAGGGAGTTTGTTCCAGAGGCGGGAGAAAAGAGGAATGAAGGAGTGAAGGTGAGCAGAGAGTCTTGATTTTGGCAGTTTAACCATAAGAGGGTTGCAGGCAGATCTTGTGTGACCTGTTGGAATATTTGGGGGACAGAGCCCAGAGAGAGCTGGGGGGGCAAGGCCAGAGAGGAGTCGGTAGAAGACGGAAAGACCACCAACCTGCCTGCATTGAGTGAGTGAAAGGCCCATGGAGTTAGCTTCATCACGGGAGATTCCAATGATTCTGAATGCTTTGGTTTCAACAGCGTGAAGACAGCCAGGTGTGAGGCAGGAGCACCAGCCCAGAGGGGAGAGCAGTTTTCCATTGAGCTGCGGATGAAAGCCTTGTATGTGGTGAGGAGCTCAGGTGTGCCAAGGAAGGACTTCGCACGACGGAGGATGCCCAGTCGGCGCCTGGCTTTGGAGGCCAGATTTGAAATGTGGTTTTCCCAGGAAAGATCATGGCAGATAGTGAGACCCAAAAGCTTGAGTGACAGAACTTCTTGGAGAGGATTATTCAGAAAGTGGATGGGAGGGTTGTCCAGTCGGTCTTTTCGGAGAGACATCGTAAGAGTGTGAAATTTGTCAGGATTGAAAGACATGTTCCACTTGTTTGACCAGTCTGTGATTTTGTCCAGGTCTGCAGAGAGTGAGGAGCCTGCAGACTGCCGATCTGAGGGATGAGGAATGGAGCGACAGAGAGTAGAGTCATCAGCAAAGAGATAGAAAGGATTTTCAAGAGAGTCAGAGAGATCATTGATGAAGACCAGAAAAAGCACAGGGCCCAGAACACTGCCTTGGGGAACTCCAGCCTGAACAGGAAGAGGAGATGAGAGAAACCCATTCAGGGCCACACGTTGACTACGACTAGAGAGGAAGTCCGCCAGCCAAGCGTGGAGATTTCCATGGATACCATAGGAGGAGAGTTTGGTGAGCAGAGCGGGGTGCCAGACCATATCGAAGGCACGTGATATGTCAAGGGAGACAGCTCTAATTTCCTGTTTGGCATTGAGGAACTCCATCCATTTTTGAGAAAGCAGAAGCAGCATGTCCAGAGTAGAGTGACCAGGTCTGAAACCAAATTGATGATCAGAGATCAAGCCATTGGAGAAGAGGAAAGATTTCATATCTGAAGGAATGATGGATTCCATGACTTTGCTGATAATTGGGAGAAGGCTGATTGGTCTGTAGTTGCTAGGATCTGTTTTTGCACCTTTTTGTGCACCTTTTAATCACAACTCTTGTCACAGCACTCTTTCAGAGGCCTTTTCCAGATTAATAAACACCAAATGTAGATCCTCTACAGTTTTCAACCATCTGTCTGAAGGTAAAAATCAACAAATAAAAAATTAATGCAAAAATAAATAAATCCAAATTACTCTTCTCTGACCATCACTTCCTCCCTCAACATTTTCCAAATAATTATTTCCCGGACATTCATAGTGTGCGACATCAATTTGGTGCCTCTGTAGTTGTTGCACGTGGCACATCTCCTTTTTGCTTGTAAGTCGGGACCAATGTACTTTCTCTCCACTCGTTCAGCATTTCTTCTTTTTTATAAATAATCCCCCTCGCCCCCAGCCTTCCCATGCCTCCTCCCCCAAGCCCTCTCCCTCCCACAGATCTCCCGTTGTCCCTGTTCTCTGCTGTTGTACTTGTGTGCATCCCTCTCTCTCTCTCCCCATCTTGTCTCCCGTTCCCTTGATTGTATGTTTTGTGTGTCCGTTTTTTTTTTTTGTGATTAATGTTAGCTCTTACACGAGCCTTGATCTTGTATACAAAAAAAAAAAGTTTCTGAATAGCTGTAGCAAGAAGTCAACACCCTCTTCACCCAACACCTTCCACACTTCAACAGGTATCCCATCTGGCCCAACTGCCGTACCACCATTCTTCATTCTCACCAATGTTCTCCCTTCCTTCTCCTTCTGGATGGTTCTTCTTGTCCCTTCGTTTCCAGCAGGTTCTACTCTGAATTATTGGGTTCTCCTCATTTATCAGTTTCTCAAAGTATATTTTCCATCACTTCTTTATCTCCACATCTCTCAGCATTGTGTTGTCCTCATTTTTGATCAGTGTTATCTGGAAGATATATTTGGATCCGCACTGTCTTTGGCTTTCACAACTCCAAAGATTTTTTTTTTTGTGTTACTAAGTCCAGACTCATGTAAGAGCTAACACATAGAGCATACGACAATGAGAGCGGGAGAGAAGAGGCGGGGGGGGGGGGGGGAGGGGGGGGGGAGAGGGAAGCACAACAACAGTGGGGTACAGGGACATCGGGAGATCTGTGGAAGGGAGAGGGCTGGGGAGGGTACACGGAATAAACAGATGGACACGACAGTGGATTTCATGAAGAAAAACAAGGAATTTGAAGGAGCTTGATTTGGGGTGGATTAACAGGGGTAGATAAGATCAAGGTTTTGGATGGGGGAAGATAAGAGATGGTGGTGAACAGCTGTTTTAAAGACCTGGAGAGAGGAGTGGGATTGAAGAGAGTGAGGGAGTGAAAGCCTTGTATGTGGTGAGAAGCTCAGAAGTGCCAAGGAAGGACTTCGCACGATGTAGGATGCCCAGTCGGCGACTGGCTTTGGAGGCCAGCTTGGAAATGTGTTTTTCCCAGGAAAGATCATGGCAGATAGTGAGACCCAAAAGCTTGAGTGACAGAACTTCTTCGAGAGGATTGTTGAGAAAGTAAATGGGAAGGTTTTGCAGTCGGTCTTTACAGAGAGGCAAAGTGAGAGTGTTAGATTTGTCAGGATTGAAAGACATGTTCATTCCACTTCTTTGACCAGTTTATGATTTTGTCCAGGTCTGCAGAGTGAAGAGACTGCAGCCTGCCGATCGGAGGGTTGATATATGGAGCGGCAGAGGGTGGAGCCGTCGGCAAAAAGATGAAGAGGATTTTCCAGACAGTTGGAGAGATTATTAATGAAGACCAGAAAAAGCATAGGGCCAGGAACATTGCCTTGAGGAACTCCAACCTGGACAGGAAGAGATGAGAGAATTCCATTCAGGGCCACACGATGACTATGACAGGAGAGGAAGTCCTGTTTCGCGTTGAGGGCCTCCATCCATTGTTGAAAAAGCAGAAGCAGCATTTCCAGATTAGAGTGGCCTGGTCTGAATCCAAATTGACGATCTGAGCTCAAACCATTGGAGAAGAGGAAGGATTTAATATCAGAAGCGGAAGCCATTTAATGATGGAAGATATTCCTCTGTCCCTCCTCTGTATCCAAATCATCATACATCCTTCTACAAGCTTGTGCCTTTGCCTTTGTCACCACTTTCTTTACTTCCTTATTTGTTATCCTAAACTCATCTGCACTCTGTTGATCATTGATCTCATCCCTCTTCTTTTTTGCTTCCATTTTCTCCTGAATCTCCTGAATCCTGGTGTTGGGCTAGCGGCTAGGGTGCCGGCTTAGGATCCTAGGATCCTGGGTTCGAATCTCGGTCGATCGCCGAATTAATGCCAGGGGGGTTGACTCAGCCTGTCATCCTTCCGAGGTCGGCTAATTGAGTACCAGTTCACTGGTAATTCCCTGTTTGTCGTTAAAGGCGGCAAAAAGGGTTGGCGTCAGGAAGGGCATCCGGCCGTAAAACATTGCTTCAAAAAGGGGACCAAAAAAAACAACAACTACCACGGTCCCCGAAAAGGCCAACCCCCGCTTTGCGGGGAAAAATGGCCTCTAAACGGTGGTTTTTTTTCTCCTGAATCGCCTCCTGTACTTCCCTATCCACCACGAGGTCTCATTATCACCTCTTTGCTTACCTGTATTCATACCCAAAATCTATTTTCCAGCCTACTTGATCTCATTTGAAATATTCTCAAATCCAGAACTCCCTTTTCAAACTTCCTCTGCTCTCATCTCTCTCAAGACCCGTTCAGCAACCACTTCCCTTTTCTCCTTGTCTCCCAGTTCCCACCACCTCACCTTTGATGCTCATTGTTGTTTACATAGTTTCACTCCTTTGATAACCATACCTAAGGCCAACATTCTATGCTGGGGTGTTGCTGCATCACCAGGTATGACCTTCATCTTTGACCGCCTTCCATTTCCTCCTTCTGCACAAAATAGCTATCTGTGAAACATTACCTCCGCTCTTTTATGTGATGTGATGTTTTAGTCTTGTCGGGAAAAATGTATTTGCTGTTGCCAT
This sequence comes from Myxine glutinosa, assembly GCF_964187855.1. Lineage (NCBI taxonomy): Eukaryota > Metazoa > Chordata > Myxini > Myxiniformes > Myxinidae > Myxine > Myxine glutinosa. The sequence continues at coordinate 218,010,910 of NC_136263.1, forward strand.
ATCATATGTAACCACAAATTCAATAATCTGCTCTTCTTCTTTGTTTCTCTTTCTCATTCTCAAACAGCCTTGTACTCCATCCACACCTCCATTTGCCTCACCAGCATGCCCATTGAAGTCACCACTGACCACGATTTTTTTCTGCCCCAGTTACCTTTGCCATCACTCTATGCATCTCTTCCAAAAATACATCCTTATCAGTTCTCATGACTTTGGAATCCAACCCGAGGGGTATAAGCACTGACCACATTGTTCACTTGTTCAACAACATCTCACCTCATGCTCATAACTCTGTCGCTTACTCCGTCCACCTCCACTGCTTTTTTCTTGACGTCCTCATCAAATACGTATGATACCAACACCTTTTCCCGTTTCTCATTCCATCTCCACCACTGTAGAAAGGTTTGAAACTGCCCCCCAATGACCTTTTCCTTGTTTCCTGCACACACAGAATCTGTGCCGTCTTCCTTTCCATCACATCAGCAATCTGTCTGCCTCTCCCAGTCATACTTCCCACATTCAATGTGGCCAGCCACACCTTCTTCTCTTTTCCTCCTCTCTCGTACTTGCTTCTTCAACCACATACACTCTTGATACGGTAACCCTTGCCAGTTTCTCACAGAAACACGTGATATTTCTGCTCGTCGTGTATATGCGACGTCCAACCATGCTCCACATTCCTCAGGATCCGCATTCCATATGTTTCAGCAAATAGGTTTTACAGCCGGATGACTTTCCTGATGCTAGCTCTCCTCCTTTAATCCGGGCTGGGGACTGGCAGTGAAAGTGCTGGCTTTCACATCACAGGCGGAGTCGTCGTGGGGCCAATAACAGTCACCGGTACACTGCTCGCTCCCCAGCACGACCAAATCGCGCAGCACACCAAAATCCAGGAAGCAATTTCCCCAATTGACTTGAGTGCTGCTACCTGCACGTGCAAATGAGCCGTAGCAGACACGGCATTCAGTACATTAAAGGTGTTCATTCCTCCCTGACACTCACAACTTCCAGGGTCATGAATATTAATGAGCTGAATTTTGCATGTTATTTGAACTACTTTGTCGGATAACCTATCGGATAAATTCTGAATCTACAGTATGCAGTTTTTCAACATGGTTGTTATCATATTGCGTGACACAGTGTTTCAAACAAGCTACAGAATCATTGTCGGCACTGGCTCATCGCACATTACATTTTGTCACAGTTCACACTCCTTAATAATAAAATGAACACGTTGTGGTGCTGCGCACACACGACTCGATTGCCAGAGAGGTAGGCCACAACGCGTTGGTATAACAAAGTCTTTATTCGAAAGCTCGCACTTCAGCACTGAGCGGGTTCGAGCTTAGAGCCTGCATATATATCCCGAGGCCACGCCTAGTCCCCGGGCGTGGCCGATCGGTCGATAGGCGGGGCATGCATTCCAGTTCCCCACCTGGACGTTCGCGCCACCTGCTGGTGCGCTGAATTAGTGTCCCTTGTGTCTGCCACACGCGCCCCCCCAGAATTCCCGCGCACCTGAAGGGTGAGTTTGCGGGGAAGCCGGATGACCCGGCCGAAACGCCCCCTGGCGATGGATGCCGGTCTGGGCGGTGGCGGGACGGCGGGGCTGGGGGGTGCCGGGGGTCCGACCGCCGGGGGGCGGCCTCGACGCGGAGGCAGAGCTGCTTGCGGGGGGGTGGTCCGGATCGAGGTGGGCCGGCTTGAGGCGGTCCACGGAGATGCGATCCGGGGCACCGCCGATGTCGATGGTGAAAAATTTGTCCCCGGTCTCCAGCACGCGGAAGGGCCCGTCGTACGGGGGCCGTAGCGGTGCCCGGTGGGCGTCGTGCCGGACGAAGACGTACTTCGCCATGCGAAGCTCCGGGGCGACGTGGGAAGCTGGGCAACCGTGGTGTGCCGTCGGCACCGGGGCGAACCTCCGGGCGGTCTCCTGAAGGGCGGAGCGCTGTTGCGCCGCGGACCAAGGAGCCGTGGAGTCGGGGATAAATTCACCCGGTACCCGCAGTGGTTGCCCGAAGACCAGCTCCGCCGAGGACGCGCGCAGATCGTCCTTGGGCGCCGTCCTCAGGCGCAGCAGGACCCAGGGGAGTCTGTCGACCCAGCTGCCGTCGCGGAGGCTGGCCCGGAGCACGGCCTTCATTGAGCGATGAAAGCGCTCACACAGGCCATTGGCCTGGGGGTGGTAGGCCGTGGTGCGGTGTAGTGTCACCCCGAGCCCTTGCGCCACCGCGGCCCAGAGCTCCGAGGTGAACTGTGGGCCGCGGTTGGACGAGATATCCGAGGGGGCACCGAACCGGGCAACCCAATTGGCGATGAAGGCCTGCGCCACATCAGCTGCAGACGTCGCCGCCAATGGGACGGCCTCCGGCCACCGTGTGGTGCGGTCCACCATGGTGAGGAGGTGGGTGAACCCCCGCGAGGGGGGCAGAGGTCCCACCAAGTCGACGTGCACATGGTCGAACCGACGCTCGGGCACCGCAAACGGGGCCAACGGGGCCTGGGTGTGGCGGTGGACCTTTGCGCGCTGGCACGCGAGGCACGTCCTGGCCCAGTCGCGGACGTCCTTCCGGAGGCCGTGCCAGACGAACTTCGCCGCGACGAGCTTCTGGGATGCCTTCGTGCCCGGGTGGGACAGGCCATGGATGGCGTCCAAAACTGGGCGCCGCCAGCCAGCGGGCACGATGGGGCGAGGCCGGCCGAGGGAGACGTCGCATAGGAGGGCCGCGCCCGCGGTGTCGAACAGCACCTCGGTGACGCGGAGGCCCTTGACGGCGGTCCGCAAGGCCTGGACGCCGGGGTCGGCGGTCTGGTCCTCCGCCATCCGGGCATAGTCGACCCCGAGGTGGACCGCGAGCACGACGGACCGGGAAAGGCAATCCGCCACCGGGTTGTCTTTACCCGCCACGTGACGGATGTCTGTCGTGTACTCGGACACGGCAGAGAGGTGACGCTGCTGCCGTGCCGACCATGGCTCGGCGACCTTGGCCATCGCGAACACAAAGGGCTTGTGGTCGACGAATGCCGTGAACGGGCGGCCCTCCAGCAGATGGCGGAAGTGTCGGACCGCCAGGTGGAGCCCAAGCAGCTCGCGGTCGAAGGTGCAATAGCGGCGTTCGTGCGGGCGAAGCTGCCAGCTAAAAAACGCCAGTGGTTGCCAAGCACCACGCACCCACTGCTCGTGCACCGCGCCCACCGCGTAGTCGAACACGTCGGTGGTGAGGGCGATCAGTGCATCGGGCGCCGGGTGCGCCAGCATGGTGGCGTCGGCCAGGGCCAGCTTTGCACCGCAAATGCCGCGGTCATCGGCGCCGACCAGGCGATGTCACCTTTGCCCGGCTTGCCCCGGAGGGCCTCGTGCAAGGGGCGGAGAAGCTGGGCGACGTGGGGCACGAAGCGGTGGTAAAAATTTACCATGCCCAGGAACTCCAGGAGCCCCTTGATTGTGCGGGGCCGCGGGAAATCCCTGACCGCCTCCACCTTGGCCGGTAAAGGGACGGCCCCGTGCCTGGTGATGCGGTGCCCCAAGAGGTCGATGGTGGCGACGCCGAAACGGCACTTGGCGGGGTAATAAGAAGGTAATACGAAGACGGCTTACAACCCTAGTTAACGTCGTCCGGAAGTGACGTCATAACTTCCAGGGTCGCGTCGGCCAGATCAAAGACAAGGGGATTAACTACCTCTTGATAAGGGGAGAGCCGACGTAGCGAGATCCGCAACAATATTATACATAAAAGGAGTAATATTAATATTATAAATAAAAGGAAGAATTTTAATGTTGGAAATCAATGGAGTAATATTATATTATAAATAAAAGGAGTAATATTGATGTTATAAATAACAGAAGTAATATTAATCTTGTAAATAAAAGGAGTAATATTGATGTTCCAAATAAAAGGAGTAATATTGATGTTATAAATAAAAGGAGTAATATTGATGTTGTGAATAAAAGGAGTGATATTTGTATTATAAATAAAAGGAGTAATATTAATGTTGTAAATAAAAGGAGTAATATTAATCTTGTAAATAAAAGGAGTAATATTGATGTTGTAAATAAAAGGAGTAATATTGATGTTATAAATAAAAGGAGTAATATTGATGTTGTGAATAAAAGGTGTGATATTTGTATTATAAATAAAAGGAGTAATATTGATGTTGTCAATAAAAGGAGTAATATTAATGTTGTGAATAAAAGGAGTGAAATTTGTATTATAAATAAAAGGAGTAATATTAATGTTGTGAATAAAAGGAGTGATATTTGTATTGTAAATAAAAGGAGCAATATTGATGTTGTCAATAAAAGGAGTAATATTAATGTTGTGAATAAAAGGAGTGATATTTGTATTATAAATAAAAGGAGTAATTTAATGTTGTGAATAAAAGGAGTAATATTAATGTTGTAAATAAAAGGAGTAATATTAATCTTGTAAATAAAAGGAGTAATATTGATGTTGTAAATAAAAGGAGTAATATTAATGTTATAAATAAAAGGAGTAATATTAATGTTGTAAATAAAAGGAGTAATATTAATCTTGTAAATAAAAGGAGTAATATTGATGTTGTAAATAAAAGGAGTAATATTAATGTTATAAATAAAAGGAGTAACATTAATCTTGGAAATAAAAGGAGTAATATTGATGTTGTAAATAAAAGGAGTAATATTAATGTTGTAAATAAAAGGAGTAACATTAATCTTGGAAATAAAAGGAGTAATATTGATGTTGTAAATAAAAGGAGTAATATTAATGTTGTAAATAAAAGGAGTAACATTAATCTTGGAAATAAAAGGAGTAATATTGATGTTGTAAATAAAAGGAGTAATATTAATGTTATAAATAAAAGGAGTAATACTAATGTTGTAAATAAAAGGAGTAATATTGATGTTGTAAATAAAAGGAGTAATATTAATGTTATAAATAAAAGGAGTAATATTCATCTTGTAAATAAAAGGAGTAATATCAATGTTGTAAATAAAAGGAGTAATATTAATGTTATAAATAAAAGGAGTAATATTAATGTTATAAATAAAAGGAGTAATATTCATCTTGTAAATAAAAGGAGTAATATTAATGTTGTAAATAAAAGGAGTAATATTAATGTTATAAATAAAAGGAGTAATATTAATCTTGTAAATAAAAGGAGTAATATTAATCTTGTAAATAAAAGGAGTAATATTGATGTTGTAAATAAAAGGAGTAATATTAATGTTATAAATAAAAGGAGTAATATTAATGTTGGAAATAAAAGGAGTAATATTAATCTTGTAAATAAAAGGAGTAATATTGATGTTGTAAATAAAAGGAGTAATATTAATGTTATAAATAAAAGGAGTAATATTAATGTTGTGAATAAAAGGAGTGATATTTGTATTATAAATAAAAGGAGTAATATTGATGTTGTGAATAAAAGGAGTAATATTGATGTTGTAAATAAAAGGAGTAATATTGATGTTGTGAATAAAAGGAGTAATATTGATGTTGTAAATAAAAGGAGTAATATTGATGTTGTGAATAAAAGGAGTAATATTGATGTTGTAAATAAAAGGAGTAATATTGATGTTGTGAATAAAAGGAGTAATATCGATGTTGTAAATAAAAGGAGTAATATTAATATTGGAAATAAAAGGAGTAATATTGATGTTGTAAATAAAAGGAGTAATATTAATGTTATAAACAAGTGAATCCTCTTGGATTGCGCTGAGGTTCGGGCATGGAATTTCGAGCCTCGATCATGGTTCGAGCCTCGATCTTGTATACAAAAATAATAATAATAATAATAAGAACCTTGGGCCGAATCTCACGCTTCACCAGTGCGCGTGCGCGAATTTACGTCACGTCGGCAGCGAGAAGGGGTTCCCCAACACGAACCAATCAGGAACTGCCACGTCACACTTATATGATCTCAGAATTCCTGTGACAGGAATTCGCGTTACACTGGCTGGAAGTCATTCGCTAGAGGCGCTTCCTCAGCGCTAATAAAAGGAGTAATATTAATGTTACAAATAAAAAGTCATGTTAATGTTGTAAAGAAAAGGAGTAACATTAATGTTATATATAAAAACAGTAATATTGATGTAAATAAAAGCAGTAATGTTAATGTTATAAATAAAAGGAGTACTATCAATGTTATAAATAAAAGGAGTCATATTAATGTCATAAATAAAAGGAGTAATATTAATGTTGTGAATAAAAGGAGTAATATTAATCTTTTTAGGCATCCCAAAAGGAAAGAGGAAGATTATTATGGACACTGCATCCAAAACGGGCTTTAGAGCGAGCTATGTCATCTGGATATGCAGAAGCTCAAAGGCCTTCAGACAAATAGAATTACTGCCCACATCAGAAATATGCTCTGAGGGAAGAGGGATGGTTGAGTGCTCATAAAACCGATTTAACCCACCAAAGTCTGGTCTGAAGTCCAGAAACCTGAGAGTATAGTTTCGAGCAGGCGAGTTTGTGGCGTGGCCTCAAGGCCATTCTTGACGCCCATCAAGAAGGTTCGGCTGGGCGAAGTCGTAGTGTGTGGGTACCGTCGGCGATTATGTTGTAATAATTATGTGCCGAATGGTTGGCTGGCAGAGGGAAATTTTTTTACAAGAACTAAGGGAAAAAATCACAGAGGCAGTAACATGCCACTGGGAATCCTGCCACTGGGAATTTATCCTTATGCCCGAACTGTTTAGCATAGCTCCACCCCTCGCATGGCGACATATACGCTTACACGGACATCCGGCCCTAACTTTGATACATGAAGGTTTCTTCTTCACGACATTCGGAGCACGCTACTCCATACAATTCTACCTTGACTAAGGTATTTCATTACCTACCCCCACACGTACCAAAATGAACCCATCAGTGATGGGTACACTCCGAGTAAATCATAAAAACTAAAAATATTCTTGTTACATCATGATGCCAAGAAATTTTACTCTGTCAAGTCCTTACCATAATTATTTGAGCCTCTGTTTATTTTACTTGTGGAACCACAAAACAATGTCGATTTACACTTATCAAATGTTCCTCACCATCATATTGCATGGCCGCAGGTGCAGTCGGCTGACTGGGAAAAGCTGGGCTGAAAGCGTAGGCTGTTGGGAAGGTCGATGTTGAGCTGGGTACTGCCATACCAGTGGGAGTTGGTACACCTGATGGAACAGAGAAAGATGAAACCAACAGCAACAGCTTTGACCCGGGTGGTGGCAGAACCACACTGGTCATTGATAGGGCAATGACCTGTGTGGTTCTGCCATTACCATATTTTCACTGGTTATTGCAGAGACATACCTGGCTGGACATTAACAGCCTAGTCTGTGTCACATAAGCAGGAGAAGGAGTGGCTATTGTTGTATGTGAAAGGAGGAAATAAATTTTGACTTGTTCGGTAAAAATAGAGGTGGAAGATAAAGTTTACAGAAACTTACCTTGGTAGGCAGCCGTCACTGCTGGAGCCTGGTAAGCAGCACTGTGTGTTTGGAAAGATGCAGGTGGTGTGGGCTGGTAGGCTGAGGGAGAAACGTATGCTGTGCGATTTCCAGCTTTCCCAATTGCTTGGTAGGCTTGGGACTGGGTACCATATGTTGCAGGTGCCACCAATGACGGAAGTTCTTCAGTTGTGGCTGGCATGAAAGGGGCCTCGTAAGGTGTAAAGTAACTCGTTGCAGCATACGCAATCGGTTTTGAGCTGAGGAATGTGCCTGGTGTTGCAGCCGGTAGCTTTGTGGTACCAAATTGTGAAGTGGATCCAGCCATGCGAACTGCGTACCCATCAGAATGGCCTGCATGTGTACCTCTCATGGAGTAATTGGAAAAAGGCTTGAAAGAAGCTGTAGATGTGGACATAGGTGATGCTGAGGCAGCTTGGCTCATTGAATTAAGGTAACCACCACAAGAGAAGTACGAGGCTCGGTGGAAGAAAAAACAGCAAGACAACCATATGTAAGAATCAAACATGGAAGCCAAACTACAGTTTCCATCTTCCTCCATTCTAACGGTCACGTTTAGTGAAAATGAACAGCAATCTGTAAAATCATCAGCAATGATATATTATTTGGCGGGACCTCATTTACTTTTGAACACGTAGACCAGCTATAAACAGTCATTCCGGCGTTTCGGAAGCAGGGTGATTCAATGTGTGTGCCGGATTCTCGGATGTACGTTAAACTGGGCGTCCTGTCTGCCAGCATTAGTTGGTTGACGTCAAAGATCCCATGGTGTGCGTCACAAAAATGAAGAAAGAGCAATCAGAGATTGCAGACCATCGCCAGGACACGCTTCAGTGGTTTTTAAGGCTTTTGTGGAAAAATAAATATGGCGGCCAAACCACGTGAGCGATGACGCCATCATTAATTTTTTTCTCCGACAAATGAGAAATTTCATCTTGATCGGAAGAAGTTTTTTAATTGTCGAATTATGACGTCATAATGGAGGCACAGATGACATGATCATTATTTTATATTTTTTTGTATACTGAATCGAGGCTCGTGAAAGAGCGAACATTTATTTCACAAACAAATCAACCAGACAAACAAAATATATAAAAAGAGGGAGCGGAAGACAAGATGGGGAGAGAAGGGGAAGCACACAAACACAACATTTGACAGCAGGGAGATGTGTGGGAGGGAGAGGGCTTGGGAAGGGGGGGTGGGGGGGTGGGAGAAGTATAAAACACAAGGACACCAAGGACTTCCAGGACAGAAGTTGGTATTTCAAAAAAGTGGATTTGGGGTGAAATTAGCAGGGGTAGAAAAGATCAAGGTTTTGGATGGGGGAAGATAAGAGATGGTGGTAAACAGCTGTTTTAAAGACCTGGAGGGTGGAGTGGGATTGAAGAGAGTGAGGGAGTTTGTTCCAGAGGCGGGAGAAAAGAGGAATGAAGGAGTGAAGGTGAGCAGAGAGTCTTGATTTTGGCAGTTTAACCATAAGAGGGTTGCAGGCAGATCTTGTGTGACCTGTTGGAATATTTGGGGGACAGAGCAAAGAGAGAGCTGGGGGGGCAAGGCCAGAGAGGAGTCGGTAGAAGACGGAAAGACCACCAACCTGCCTGCATTGAGTGAGTGAAAGGCCCATGGAGTTAGCTTCATCGCGGGAGATTCCAATGATTCTGAATGCTTTGGTTTCAACAGCGTGAAGACAGCCAGGTGTGAGGCAGGAGCACCAGCCCAGAGGGGAGAGCAGTTTTCCATTGAGCTGCGGATGAAAGCCTTGTATGTGGTGAGGAGCTCAGGTGTGCCAAGGAAGGACTTCGCACGACGGAGGATGCCCAGTCGGCGACTGGCTTTGGAGGCCAGATTTGAAATGTGGTTTTCCCAGGAAAGATCATGGCAGATAGTGAGACCCAAAAGCTTGAGTGACAGAACTTCTTGGAGAGGATTACTCAGAAAGTGGATGGGAGGGTTGTCCAGTCGGTCTTTTCGGAGAGACATCGTAAGAGTGTGAAATTTGTCAGGATTGAAAGACATGTTCCACTTGTTTGACCAGTCTGTGATTTTGTCCAGGTCTGCAGAGAGTGAGGAGCCTGCAGACTGCCGATCTCAGGGATGAGGAATGGAGCGACAGAGAGTAGAGTCATCAGCAAAGAGATAGAAAGGATTTTCAAGAGAGTCAGAGAGATCATTGATGAAGACCAGAAAAAGCACAGGGCCCAGAACACTGCCTTGGGGAACTCCAGCCTGAACAGGAAGAGGAGATGAGAGAAACCCATTCAGGGCCACACGTTGACTACGACTAGAGAGGAAGTCCGCCAGCCAAGCGTGGAGATTTCCATGGATACCATAGGAGGAGAGTTTGGTGAGCAGAGCGGGGTGCCAGACCATATCGAAGGCACGTGATATGTCAAGGGAGACAGCTCTAATTTCCTGTTTGGCATTGAGGAACTCCATCCATTTTTGAGAAAGCAGAAGCAGCATGTCCAGAGTAGAGTGACCAGGTCTGAAACCAAATTGATGATCAGAGATCAAGCCATTGGAGAAGAGGAAAGATTTCATATCTGAAGGAATGATGGATTCCATGACTTTGCTGATAATTGGGAGAAGGCTGATTGGTCTGTAGTTGCTAGGATCTGTTTTTGCACCTTTTTGTGCACCTTTTAATCACAACTCTTGTCACAGCACTCTTTCAGAGGCCTTTTCCAGATTAATAAACACCAAATGTAGATCCTCTACAGTTTTCAACCATCTGTCTGAAGGTAAAAATCAACAAATCAAAAATTAATGCAAAAATAAATAAATCCAAATTACTCTTCTCTGACCATCACTTCCTCCCTCAACATTTTCCAAATAATTATTTCCCGGACATTCATAGTGTGCGACATCAATTTGGTGCCTCTGTAGTTGTTGCACGCGGCACATCTCCTTTTTGCTTGTAAGTCGGGACCAATGTACTTTCTCTCCACTCGTTCAGCATTTCTTCTTTTTTATAAATAATCCCCCTCGCCCCCAGCCTTCCCATGCCTCCTCCCCCAAGCCCTCTCCCTCCCACAGATCTCCCGTTGTCCCTGTTCTCTGCTGTTGTACTTGTGTGCATCCCTCTCTCTCTCTCCCCCCATCTTGTCTCCCGTTCCCTTGATTGTATGTTTTGTGTGTCCGTTTTTTTTTTTTGTGATTAATGTTAGCTCTTACACGAGCCTTGATCTTGTATACAAAAAAAAAAAGTTTCTGAATAGCTGTAGCAAGAAGTCAACACCCTCTTCACCCAACACCTTCCACACTTCAACAGGTATCCCATCTGGCCCAACTGCCGTACCACCATTCTTCATTCTCACCAATGTTCTCCCTTCCTTCTCCTTCTGGATGGTTCTTCTTGTCCCTTCGTTTCCAGCAGGTTCTACTCTGAATTATTGGGTTCTCCTCATTTATCAGTTTCTCAAAGTATATTTTCCATCACTTCTTTATCTCCACATCTCTCAGCATTGTGTTGTCCTCATTTTTGATCAGTGTTATCTGGAAGATATATTTGGATCCGCACTGTCTTTGGCTTTCACAACTCCAAAGATTTTTTTTTTTGTGTACTAAGTCCAGACTCATGTAAGAGCTAACACATAGAGCATACGACAATGAGAGCGGGAGAGAAGAGGCGGGGGGGGGGGGGGGGGGGAGAGGGAAGCACAACAACAGTGGGGGTACAGGGACATCGGGAGATCTGTGGAAGGGAGAGGGCTGGGGAGGGTACACGGAATAAACAGATGGACACGACAGTGGATTTCCTGAAGAAAAACAAGGAATTTGAAGGAGGTTGATTTGGGGTGGATTAACAGGGGTAGATGAGATCAAGGTTTTGGATGGGGGAAGATAAGAGATGGTGGTGAACAGCTGTTTTAAAGACCTGGAGAGAGGAGTGGGATTGAAGAGAGTGAGGGAATGAAAGCCTTGTATGTGGTGAGAAGCTCAGAAGTGCCAAGGAAGGACTTCGCACGATGTAGGATGCCCAGTCGGCGACTGGCTTTGGAGGCCAGCTTCGAAATGTGTTTTTCCCAGGAAAGATCATGGCAGATAGTGAGACCCAAAAGCTTGAGTGACAGAACTTCTTCGAGAGGATTGTTGAGAAAGTAAATGGGAAGGTTTTGCAGTCGGTCTTTACAGAGAGGCAAAGTGAGAGTGTTAGATTTGTCAGGATTGAAAGACATGTTCATTCCACTTCTTTGACCAGTTTATGATTTTGTCCAGGTCTGCAGAGTGAAGAGACTGCAGCCTGCCGATCGGAGGGTTGATATATGGAGCGGCAGAGGGTGGAGTCGTCGGCAAAAAGATGAAGAGGATTTTCCAGACAGTTGGAGAGATTATTAATGAAGACCAGAAAAAGCATAGGGCCAGGAACACTGCCTTGAGGAACTCCAACCTGGACAGGAAGAGATGAGAGAATTCCATTCAGGGCCACACGATGACTATGACAGGAGAGGAAGTCCTGTTTCGCGTTGAGGGCCTCCATCCATTGTTGAAAAAGCAGAAGCAGCATTTCCAGATTAGAGTGGCCTGGTCTGAATCCAAATTGACGATCTGAGCTCAAACCATTGGAGAAGAGGAAGGATTTAATATCAGAAGCGGAAGCCATTTAATGATGGAAGATATTCCTCTGTCCCTCCTCTGTATCCAAATCATCATACATCCTTCTACAAGCTTGTGCCTTTGCCTTTGTCACCACTTTCTTTACTTCCTTATTTGTTATCCTAAACTCATCTGCACTCTGTTGATCATTGATCTCATCCCTCTTCTTTTTTGCTTCCATTTTCTCCTGAATCTCCTGAATCCTGGTGTTGGGCTAGCGGCTAGGGTGCCGGCTTAGGATCCTAGGATCCTGGGTTCGAATCTCGGTCGATCGCCGAATTAATGCCAGGGGGGTTGACTCAGCCTGTCATCCTTCCGAGGTCGGCTAATTGAGTACCAGTTCACTGGTAATTCCCTGTTTGTCGTTAAAGGCGGCAAAAAGGGTTGGCGTCAGGAAGGGCATCCGGCCGTAAAACATTGCTTCAAAAAGGGGACCAAAAAAAACAACAACTACCACGGTCCCCGAAAAGGCCAACCCCCGCTTTGCGGGGAAAAATGGCCTCTAAACGGTGGTTTTTTTTCTCCTGAATCGCCTCCTGTACTTCCCTATCCACCACGAGGTCTCATTATCACCTCTTTGCTTACCTGTATTCATACCCAAAATCTATTTTCCAGCCTACTTGATCTCATTTGAAATATTCTCAAATCCAGAACTCCCTTTTCAAACTTCCTCTGCTCTCATCTCTCTCAAGACCCGTTCAGCAACCACTTCCCTTTTCTCCTTGTCTCCCAGTTCCCACCACCTCACCTTTGATGCTCATTGTTGTTTACATAGTTTCACTCCTTTGATAACCATACCTAAGGCCAACATTCTATGCTGGGGTGTTGCTGCATCACCAGGTATGACCTTCATCTTTGACCGCCTTCCATTTCCTCCTTCTGCACAAAATAGCTATCTGTGAAACATTACCTCCGCTCTTTTATGTGATGTGATGTTTTAGTCTTGTCGGGAAAAATGTATTTGCTGTTGCCATATCATATGTAACCACAAATTCAATAATCTGCTCTTCTTCTTTGTTTCTCTTTCTCATTCTCAAACAGCCTTGTACTCCATCCACACCTCCATTTGCCTCACCAGCATGCCCATTGAAGTCACCACTGACCACGATTTTTTTCTGCCCCAGTTACCTTTGCCATCACTCTATGCATCTCTTCCAAAAATACATCCTTATCAGTTCTCATGACTTTGGAATCCAACCCGAGGGGTATAAGCACTGACCACATTGTTCACTTGTTCAACAACATCTCACCTCATGCTCATAACTCTGTCGCTTACTCCGTCCACCTCCACTGCTTTTTTCTTGACGTCCTCATCAAATACGTATGATACCAACACCTTTTCCCGTTTCTCATTCCATCTCCACCACTGTAGAAAGGTTTGAAACTGCCCCCCAATGACCTTTTCCTTGTTTCCTGCACACACAGAATCTGTGCCGTCTTCCTTTCCATCACATCAGCAATCTGTCTGCCTCTCCCAGTCATACTTCCCACATTCAATGTGGCCAGCCACACCTTCTTCTCTTTTCCTCCTCTCTCGTACTTGCTTCTTCAACCACATACACTCTTGATACGGTAACCCTTGCCAGTTTCTCACAGAAACACGTGATATTTCTGCTCGTCGTGTATATGCGACGTCCAACCATGCTCCACATTCCTCAGGATCCGCATTCCATATGTTTCAGCAAATAGGTTTTACAGCCGGATGACTTTCCTGATGCTAGCTCTCCTCCTTTAATCCGGGCTGGGGACTGGCAGTGAAAGTGCTGGCTTTCACATCACAGGCGGAGTCGTCGTGGGGCCAATAACAGTCACCGGTACACTGCTCGCTCCCCAGCACGACCAAATCGCGCAGCACACCAAATCCAGGAAGCAATTTCCCCAATTGACTTGAGTGCTGCTACCTGCACGTGCAAATGAGCCGTAGCAGACACGGCATTCAGTACATTAAAGGTGTTCATTCCTCCCTGACACTCACAACTTCCAGGGTCATGAATATTAATGAGCTGAATTTTGCATGTTATTTGAACTACTTTGTCGGATAACCTATCGGATAAATTCTGAATCTACAGTATGCAGTTTTTCAACATGGTTGTTATCATATTGCGTGACACAGTGTTTCAAACAAGTGTTACATATTTATGTGAATTACTATGCAGGTTTTTGCTTATCCATGTGTAGTCGATTAAGGGTTGTTGTGGTTGGAGGGTCAGGAGCCCTTCTGGAAAAAGAGACCGGAAACGGAACAAGAAAGACACGAGGAAGAGAAGCGACGAGGATTCTTCTTCCTCGCCCCGCTCCGACGAGAGGTGGCATCGATCTTGAGCCGCGTGAAACAGCGGCGTTCCCAAGCCCGTCTGGCGAGAGGAGTTACCGGGACGTGTACATACCCGGTGGACACGTCAAGTTGCCGTGGGGCCGTGCACCGACCCAGCGTCTGGCACCGTTCGCGGTCCCGTCTACAAAGACGCGTACGGGTCGCACGTTGAGGCCTACCACGCGTTGCAAGCGGCGTGTGGCTTTTGGCTTGCTTGACAGTACCCGCTTCGCGTGGCCACGAGGGGGCTGCAGCCGGGGTTCCCGGTACGATACCTGCCCGGTGGAAACACGTCCACCCGGGGTTCGTTCAACCGCCCGAGTGCGGCGAAGCCGACCATCATCTTGGTCAGGAGGGGCCCAGAGACATTGTGAGGGATAGGGACCAAAGGGGGTCGTGAGTACCAAAGGGGACACACATATATAAGATGGCCATCTTACTCGTCTAGGGGATTGATTGGGGATTGTGAATTGTTGATGGTGGATTGCTCGGGGAAAATCTCCGTGGTTGTATCATTGAAATTGTCTGGTATCATTACCATTGAAATATATTCTTGAACAGCAGTTTTCTCTTGGGTGGAATTCATATGGATTGCGTGGCGAAAGCGCATATGTAATACAACTTTCTGGCGAAGGTCCTCTCGCGGTCCGGGGGTCACCGAGACCAGGTATTCACCGAGGGGACCACGTAACAGAATTGGGGGCTCGTCCAAATTACGATTTGCGGCTTCGCAATTGGGTCTACGTCCGGGATTTAAAATTGTATAACATAATAAAATAATAGTTTTTTTTAATTAAAATTTATTAATTAATTATTAATTGGTAAATTTTTGAGAAATTGGGGTAAAGTCTTGGGTGAAGGTTAACAGGTGTTAACGATAGGCACCATGGCGTTTGTGGCACAGATCTTTGTGGTAACCCCGAGTGAGGCACAGTTCCGAGCGTTACTAAAGTCGGACCTCTTGAAATTGGCCAAACATTTTAACTTGGAGGTCCGAACTAATTTGAGGAAGGCAGAGTTGCAGACCACGGTGATACAGTCTATGGTGGGATTAGGAACATGGGACGAGTTAGCCTGGGAGTGGCTACCCGAAGAACCAGAAGACGTTGAGCTCCGGAAACTGGAGTTGCAATTACGGAGCCAGGAACGGATCAAAGAAGAGGAAAGGAAAGCAGAAGAGAGGAGAGAAGAGAAACAAGCAGAGGAAAGGAGAGTGGAACGAGAACTCCAGGAAAGATTAAAAGAAGAGGAAAGGAAAGCAGAAGAGAGGAGAGAAGAGAAACAAGCAGAGGAAAGGAGAGTGGAACGAGAACTCCAGGAAAGGTTAAAAGAAGAAGAAAGGAAAGCAGAAAAGGAAAGAGCAGAAGAAGAAAGGAAAGCAGAAAAGGAAAGAGCAGAAGAAGAAAGGAAAGCAGAAGAGAGGAGAGAAGAGAAACAAGCAGAGGAAAGGAGAGTGGAACGAGAACTCCAGGAAAGGTTAGCAGAAGAAGAAAGGAAAGCAGAAAAGGAAAGAGCAGAAGAAGAAAGGAAAGCAGAAAAGGAAAGAGCAGAAGAAGAAAGGAAAGCAGAAGAGAGGAGAGAAGAGAAACAAGCAGAGGAGAGGAGAGCTGCAAGGGAACTCGAAGCAGAGGAGAGAAAAGCAGAAAGGGAATTAAAGGAACGTGACATGGAGCTTCGGCAGGAAATTAAATTCAAGGAGCTGGAGTTAATGAGAGAACGGGGAGAGGTACCACCCTTGCTGACGGGGTCGACACCTAACCAGAAAACCTGGGATGTGGGCAGACATGTGAGGCTGGTTCCACCGTTCAGTGAAAAGGAAGTCGCGAAATTTTTTCCACACTTTGAGAAAGTGGCTCGACAATTAAACTGGCCGGAGGAGGCCTGGACCATACTAGTGCAAAGTGTGCTGGTGGGAAAAGCTCAAGAGATTTATTCGGCGCTACCAATGGACCAATGTGCAGATTATGAGGTACTGAAGAAACACATCCTCAAAGCCTATGAGTTGGTTCCGGAAGCTTACAGGCAAAAATTCAGGAATGCCAGGAAGAGGGAGAGTGAGACCCATGTGGAATTTGCCAGAGTGAAAGAAAACATGTTTGATCGGTGGTGTGAGTCAAAAGGAGTCGGGAAAGACTTCAAAACATTGCGTGACTTGATCCTGGTGGAGGAATTTCAGCAGTGTGTCCACGAGGACATCAAAGTGTACCTGCAGGAAAAGAAAGTACCAAAGTTGTGGGAAGCAGCCACCCTGGCAGATGATTATGCCTTAACCCACCGGATAGGGGTCCACGAACCTAACTCCTCGCCTAGATCTCTGCAGGGGAGGTGGGGAACAGCAGGTGCGGAGAACGACAATACATGGCGGCGGCCTCGAGAGGATTATGGGGACAACGCGGATACCCCACCTGTTCGAAGTCAGAGGGCTGCGGGCCCAAGACAAACTTATTTTTCAGGGGGCCCGAGGCAGACCACGAGTTTTTCCTCCGGGCCTACTTGCGCTTTTTGCAAGAAACCTGGACACTTGATGTCCAGTTGTTACCTCATGAAAAGGGAAGACCCAGAGCGGAGTCCGACTAGTACGACTCCAAATGCAATGGCCATTGTGAGAAATCGCCATCAAAAGGGTTACCAACCATTTATTTCAGAGGGGTTTGTGTCACTGGATGGAGCCTCGACTAACCGGAGACCGGTTAGGATATTGAGGGACACAGGAGCACATCAATCTTTAATGCTTGAAGGCATTTTGCCATGGTCCGAGGAGACGGCAACGGGGGATAGTGTTCGTTTACAGGGGATCGGGGGCGGTGTTAGTGCTCCACTTCATGTCATCCATTTGGAGTCCGATTTGGTGTCAGGACCGGTCACCGTCGGTTTACAAGCCACACTTCCTGTAGAGGGTGTTTCTGTGGTTATCGGGAATGATTTGGCCGGGGGTCAAGTTTATGGTAACCTGAGGGTTGGTAAAGAGCCCCGCAGGGAATATAACACCACACCAGCTCGGGATGGCGACAAAAGTACCAAGTTATTTGTAGGGGGACTGAACTTCAAAACAGAGGAAGAAGTTCTGACCTCTGTCTTCAACAGATATGGGCCGCTGGTGGAAGTGCGGTTGGTAAGAGACAGGGAAACGCAACAGTCAAGAGGGTTCGGCTTTGTCACGTTTGCAAGCACAAAATACGCCAGAGAGGCAGAGAAGAATTGGAATGGCAAGAAGTTGGAGGGTCGGACCATAACAGTAGGGAAGGCATTTCGTAGGCGTCGAGAGGTCTACAGGAGAGGACAACTGGGCGGTAGTTTTGGTGGTGGCCGCAATCCATATTATGATGGAGGCTCCCTGAGTTACGGCAGCTCCCGAAGGAAGGATTGTCAAAGTAGTGGCCGAGAAGGAGACCGCTATTCAGGGGACTACAGTGACAAAGGGTCCCACCATAATTATTAGGGAAGTTCTGAAAAGTTGAAGCACTGAATGCGGCGGAGCCGCCGAGCCAAGATTCCTACACGGATTAACCGTGAACGCCACGTTCCTAAAGGCGTCCAGGTAGTGAACTTTCATGCACGGACTAACCGTGAACTCCACGTTCCTCAAGGCATCCATGTAGAGAACTTTCCTGCACGGACTAACCGTGAACTCCACGTTCCTAAAGGCATCCATGTAGTGAATACTCGGCTTGGCCTCCCGGAAAAAGTGCTATCGAGTTGCTTAACTTTGGATCTTTGATCAACCCCTTAACCTTCATTCACAAGAAACTGACAGTCAAAGTCAGAGGGTCATGAGATGGAGTTTGGCTTGGCAGGAGTCCAACGGGAAATTGAACATGTAAAGGGCAGGGACAATGTCATTGCTGGTGCGTTGTCCAGAGTGAATTACCTTTGAAAATTTGGGGGTTGAGTTATCTGGTTTGTTTATCCAAGTTGGCCGGCAAAGAAAGTTTTCGCTGGGTTCAAACTTTCTTTCTTGAAGGGGGGGTGTGTTACATATTTATGTGAATTACTATGCAGGTTTTTGCTTATCCATGTGTAGTCGATTAAGGGTTGTTGTGGTTGGAGGGTCAGGAGCCCTTCTGGAAAAAGAGACCGGAAACGGAACAAGAAAGACACGAGGAAGAGAAGCGACGAGGATTCTTCTTCCTCGCCCCGCTCCGACGAGAGGTGGCATCGATCTTGAGCCGCGTGAAACAGCGGCGTTCCCAAGCCCGTCTGGCGAGAGGAGTTACCGGGACGTGTACATACCCGGTGGACACGTCAAGTTGCCGTGGGGCCGTGCACCGACCCAGCGTCTGGCACCGTTCGCGGTCCCGTCTACAAAGACGCGTACGGGTCGCGCGTTGAGGCCTACCACGCGTTGCAAGTGGCGTGTGGCTTTTGGCTTGCTTGACAGTACCCGCTTCGCGTGGCCACGAGGGGGCTGCAGCCGGGGTTCCCGGTACGATACCTGCCCGGTGGAAACACGTCCACCCGGGGTTCGTTCAACCGCCCGAGTGCGGCGAAGCCGACCATCATCTTGGTCAGGAGGGGCCCAGAGACATTGTGAGGGATAGGGACCAAAGGGGGTCGTGAGTACCAAAGGGGACACACATATATAAGATGGCCATCTTACTCGTCTAGGGGATTGATTGGGGATTGTGAATTGTTGATGGTGGATTGCTCGGGGAAAATCTCCGTGGTTGTATCATTGAAATTGTCTGGTATCATTACCATTGAAATATATCCTTGAACAGCAGTTTTCTCTTGGGTGGAATTCATATGGATTGCGTGGCGAAAGCGCATATATAATACAACTTTCTGGCGGAGGTCCTCTCGCGGTCCGGGGGTCACCGAGACCAGGTATTCACCGAGGGGACCACGTAACACAAGCTACAGAATCATTGTCGGCACTGGCTCATCGCACATTACATTTTGTCACAGTTCACACTCCTTAATAATAAAATGAACACGTTGTGGTGCTGCGCACACACGACTCGATTGCCAGAGAGGTAGGCCACAACGCGTTGGTATAACAAAGTCTTTATTCGAAAGCTCGCACTTCAGCACTGAGCGGGTTCGAGCTTAGAGCCTGCATATATATCCCGAGGCCACGCCTAATCCCCGGGCGTGGCCGATCGGTCGATAGGCGGGGCATGCATTCCAGTTCCCCACCTGGACGTTCGCGCCACCTGCTGGTGCGCTGAATTAGTGTCCCTTGTGTCTGCCACACGCGCCCCCCAAGAATTCCCGCGCACCTGAAGGGTGAGTTTGCGGGGAAGCTGGATGACCCGGCCGAAACGCCCCCTGGCGATGGATGCCGGTCTGGGGGGTGGCGGGACGGCGGGCTGGGGGGTGCCGGGGGTCCGACCGCCGGGGGGCGGCCTCGACGCGGAGGCAGAGCTGCTTGCGGGGGGGTGGTCCGGATCGAGGTGGGCCGGCTTGAGGCGGTCCACGGAGATGCGATCCGGGGCACCGCCGATGTCGATGGTGAAAAATTTGTCCCCGGTCTCCAGCACGCGGAAGGGCCCGTCGTACGGGGGCCGTAGCGGTGCCCGGTGGGCGTCGTGCCGGACGAAGACGTACTTCGCCATGCGAAGCTCCGGGGCGACGTGGGAAGCTGGGCAACCGTGGTGTGCCGTCGGCACCGGGGCGAACCTCCGGGCGGTCTCCTGAAGGGCGGAGCGCTGTTGCGCCGCGGACCAAGGAGCCGTGGAGTCGGGGATAAATTCACCCGGTACCCGCAGTGGTTGCCCGAAGACCAGCTCCGCCGAGGATGCGCGCAGATCGTCCTTGGGCGCCGTCCTCAGGCGCAGCAGGACCCAGGGGAGTCTGTCGACCCAGCTGCCGTCGCGGAGGCTGGCCCGGAGCACGGCCTTCATTGAGCGATGAAAGCGCTCACACAGGCCATTGGCCTGGGGGTGGTAGGCCATGGTGCGGTGTAGTGTCACCCCGAGCCCTTGCGCCACCGCGGCCCAGAGCTCCGAGGTGAACTGTGGGCCGCGGTTGGACGAGATATCCGAGGGGGCACCGAACCGGGCAACCCAATTGGCGATGAAGGCCTGCGCCACATCAGCTGCAGACGTCGCCGCCAATGGGACGGCCTCCGGCCACCGTGTGGTGCGGTCCACCATGGTGAGGAGGTGGGTGAACCCCCGCGAGGGGGGCAGAGGTCCCACCAAGTCGACGTGCACATGGTCGAACCGACGCTCGGGCACCGCAAACGGGGCCAACAGGGCCTGGGTGTGGCGGTGGACCTTTGCGCGCTGGCACGCGAGGCACGTCCTGGCCCAGTCGCGGCCGTCCTTCCGGAGGCCGTGCCAGACGAACTTCGCCGCGACGAGCTTCTGGGATGCCTTCGCGCCCGGGTGGGACAGGCCGTGGATGGCGTCGAAAACTGGGCGCCGCCAGCCAGCGGGCACGATGGGGCGAGGCCGGCCGAGGGAGACGTCGCATAGGAGGGCCGTGCCCGCGGCGTCGAACGGCACCTCGGTGACGCGGAGGCCCTTGACGGCGGTCCGCAAGGCCTGGACGCCGGGGTCGGCGGTCTGGTCCTCCGCCATCCGGGCATAGTCGACCCCGAGGTGGACCGTGAGCACGACGGACCGGGAAAGGCAATCCGCCACCGGGTTGTCTTTACCCGCCACGTGACGGATGTCTGTCGTGTACTCGGACA
This sequence comes from Myxine glutinosa, assembly GCF_964187855.1. NCBI lineage: Eukaryota > Metazoa > Chordata > Myxini > Myxiniformes > Myxinidae > Myxine > Myxine glutinosa. The sequence continues at coordinate 218,031,898 of NC_136263.1, forward strand.
CGGCAGAGAGGTGACGCTGCTGCCGTGCCGACCATGGCTCGGCGACCTTGGCCATCGCGAACACAAGGGGCTTGTGGTCGACGAATGCCGTGAACGGGCGGCCCTCCAGCAGATGGCGGAAGTGTCGGACCGCCAGGTGGAGCCCGAGCAGCTCGCGGTCGAAGGTGCAATAGCGGCGTTCGTGCGGGCGAAGCTGCCAGCTAAAAAACGCCAGTGGTTGCCAAGCACCACGCACCCACTGCTCGTGCACCGCGCCCACCGCGTAGTCCGACACGTCGGTGGTGAGGGCGATCGATGCATCGGGCGCCGGGTGCGCCAGCATGGTGGCGTCGGCCAGGGCCAGCTTTGCACCACAAATGCCGCGGTCATCGGCGCCGACCAGGCGATGTCACCTTTGCCCGGCTTGCCCTGGAGGGCCTCGTGCAAGGGGCGGAGAAGCTGGGCGACGTGGGGCACGAAGCGGTGGTAAAAATTTACCATGCCCAGGAACTCCAGGAGCCCCTTGATTGTGCGGGGCCGCGGGAAATCCCTGACCGCCTCCACCTTGGCCGGTAAAGGGACGGCCCCGTGCCTGGTGATGCGGTGCCCCAAGAAGTCGATGGTGGCGACGCCGAAACGGCACTTGGCGGGGTAATAAGAAGGTAATAAGAAGACGGCTTACAACCCTAGTTAACGTCGTCCGGAAGTGACGTCATAACTTCCAGGGTCGCGTCGGCCAGATCAAAGACAAGGGGATTAACTCCCTCTTGATAAGGGGAGAGCCGACGTAGCGAGATCCGCAACAATATTATACATAAAAGGAGTAATATTAATATTATAAATAAAAGGAAGAATTTTAATGTTGGAAATCAATGGAGTAATATTATGTTATAAATAAAAGGAGTAATATTGATGTTATAAATAACAGAAGTAATATTAATCTTGTAAATAAAAGGAGTAATATTGATGTTCCAAATAAAAGGAGTAATATTGATGTTATAAATAAAAGGAGTAATATTGATGTTGTGAATAAAAGGAGTGATATTTGTATTTTAAATAAAAGGAGTAATATTAATGTTGTAAATAAAAGGAGTAATATTAATCTTGTAAATAAAAGGAGTAATATTGATGTTGTAAATAAAAGGAGTAATATTGATGTTATAAATAAAAGGAGTAATATTGATGTTGTGAATAAAAGGTGTGATATTTGTATTATAAATAAAAGGAGTAATATTGATGTTGTCAATAAAAGGAGTAATATTAATGTTGTGAATAAAAGGAGTGAAATTTGTATTATAAATAAAAGGAGTAATATTAATGTTGTGAATAAAAGGAGTGATATTTGTATTGTAAATAAAAGGAGCAATATTGATGTTGTCAATAAAAGGAGTAATATTAATGTTGTGAATAAAAGGAGTGATATTTGTATTATAAATAAAAGGAGTAATTTAATGTTGTGAATAAAAGGAGTAATATTAATGTTGTAAATAAAAGGAGTAATATTAATCTTGTAAATAAAAGGAGTAATATTGATGTTGTAAATAAAAGGAGTAATATTAATGTTATAAATAAAAGGAGTAATATTAATGTTGTAAATAAAAGGAGTAATATTAATCTTGTAAATAAAAGGAGTAATATTGATGTTGTAAATAAAAGGAGTAATATTAATGTTATAAATAAAAGGAGTAACATTAATCTTGGAAATAAAAGGAGTAATATTGATGTTGTAAATAAAAGGAGTAATATTAATGTTGTAAATAAAAGGAGTAACATTAATCTTGGAAATAAAAGGAGTAATATTGATGTTGTAAATAAAAGGAGTAATATTAATGTTGTAAATAAAAGGAGTAACATTAATCTTGGAAATAAAAGGAGTAATATTGATGTTGTAAATAAAAGGAGTAATATTAATGTTATAAATAAAAGGAGTAATACTAATGTTGTAAATAAAAGGAGTAATATTGATGTTGTAAATAAAAGGAGTAATATTAATGTTATAAATAAAAGGAGTAATATTCATCTTGTAAATAAAAGGAGTAATATCAATGTTGTAAATAAAAGGAGTAATATTAATGTTATAAATAAAAGGAGTAATATTAATGTTATAAATAAAAGGAGTAATATTCATCTTGTAAATAAAAGGAGTAATATTAATGTTGTAAATAAAAGGAGTAATATTAATGTTATAAATAAAAGGAGTAATATTAATATTGTAAATAAAAGGAGTAATATTAATCTTGTAAATAAAAGGAGTAATATTGATGTTGTAAATAAAAGGAGTAATATTAATGTTATAAATAAAAGGAGTAATATTAATGTTGTGAATAAAAGGAGTGATATTTGTATTATAAATAAAAGGAGTAATATTGATGTTGTGAATAAAAGGAGTAATATTGATGTTGTAAATAAAAGGAGTAATATTGATGTTGTGAATAAAAGGAGTAATATTGATGTTGTAAATAAAAGGAGTAATATTGATGTTGTGAATAAAAGGAGTAATATCGATGTTGTAAATAAAAGGAGTAATATTAATATTGGAAATAAAAGGAGTAATATTGACGTTGTAAATAAAAGGAGTAATATTAATGTTATAAACAAGTGAATCCTCTTGGATTGCGCTGAGGTTCGGGCATGGAATTTCGAGCCTCGATCATGGTTCGAGCCTCGATCTTGTATACAAAAATAATAATAATAATAATAAGAACCTTGGGCCGAATCTCGCGCTTCACCAGTGCGCGTGCGCGAATTTACGTCACGTCGGCAGCGAGAAGGGGTTCCCCAACACGAACCAATCAGGAACTGCCACGTCACACTTATATGATCTCAGAATTCCTGTGACAGGAATTCGCGTTACACTGGCTGGAAGTCATTCGCTAGAGGCGCTTCCTCAGCGCTAATAAAAGGAGTAATATTAATGTTACAAATAAAAAGTCATGTTAATGTTGTAAAGAAAAGGAGTAACATTAATGTTATATATAAAAACAGTAATATTGATGTAAATAAAAGCAGTAATGTTAATGTTATGAATAAAAGGAGTACTATCAATGTTATAAATAAAAGGAGTCATATTAATGTCATAAATAAAAGGAGTAATATTAATGTTGTGAATAAAAGGAGTAATATTAATCTTTTTAGGCATCCCAAAAGGAAAGAGGAAGATTATTATGGACACTGCATCCAAAACGGGCTTTAGAGCGAGCTATGTCATCTGGATATGCAGAAGCTCAAAGGCCTTCAGACAAATAGAATTACTGCCCACATCAGAAATATGATCTGAGGGAAGAGGGACGGTTGAGTGCTCATAAAACCGATTTAACCCACCAAAGTCTGGTCTGAAGTCCAGAAACCTGAGAGTATAGTTTCGAGCAGGCGAGTTTGGGGCGTGGCCTCAAGGCCATTCTTGACGCCCATCAAGAAGGTTCGGCTGGGCGAAGTCGTAGTGTGTGGGTACCGTCGGCGATTATGTTGTAATAATTATGTGCCGAATGGTTGGCTGGCAGAGGGAAATTTTTTTACAAGAACTAAGGGAAAAAATCACAGAGGCAGTAACATGCCACTGGGAATCCTGCCACTGGGAATTTATCCTTATGCCCGAACTGTTTAGCATAGCTCCACCCCTCGCATGGCGACATATACGCTTACACGGACATCCGGCCCTAACTTTGATACATGAAGGTTTCTTCTTCATGACATTCGGAGCACGCTACTCCATACAATTCTACCTTGACTAAGGTATTTCATTACCTACCCCCACACGTAACAAAATGAACCCATCAGTGACGGGTACACTCCGAGTAAATCATAAAAACTAAAAATATTCTTGTTACATCATGATGCCAAGAAATTTTACTCTGTCAAGTCCTTACCATAATTATTTGAGCCTCTGTTTATTTTACTTGTGGAACCACAAAACAATGTCGATTTACACTTATCAAATGTTCCTCACCATCATATTGCATGGCCGCAGGTGCAGTCGGCTGACTGGGAAAAGCTGGGCTGAAAGCGTAGGCTGTTGGGAAGGTCGATGTTGAGCTGGGTACTGCCATACCAGTGGGAGTTGGTACACCTGATGGAACAGAGAAAGATGAAACCAATAGCAACAGCTTTGACCCGGGTGGTGGCAGAACCACACTGGTCATTGATAGGGCAATGACCTGTGTGGTTCTGCCATTACCATATTTTCACTGGTTATTGCAGAGACATACCTGGCTGGACATTAACAGCCTAGTCTGTGTCACATAAGCAGGAGAAGGAGTGGCTATTGTTGTATGTGAAAGGAGGAAATAAATTTTGACTTGTTCGGTAAAAATAGAGGTGGAAGATAAAGTTTACAGAAACTTACCTTGGTAGGCAGCCGTCACTGCTGGAGCCTGGTAAGCAGCACTGTGTGTTTGGAAAGATGCAGGTGGTGTGGGCTGGTAGGCTGAGGGAGAAACGTATGCTGTGCGATTTCCAGCTTTCCCAATTGCTTGGTAGGCTTGGGACTGGGTACCATATGTTGCAGGTGCCACCAATGACGGAAGTTCTTCAGTTGTGGCTGGCATGAAAGGGGCCTCGTAAGGTGTAAAGTAACTCGTTGCAGCATACGCAATCGGTTTTGAGCTGAGGAATGTGCCTGGTGTTGCAGCCGGTAGCTTTGTGGTACCAAATTGTGAAGTGGATCCAGCCATGCGAACTGCGTACCCATCAGAATGGCCTGCATGTGTACCTCTCATGGAGTAATTGGAAAAAGGCTTGAAAGAAGCTGTAGATGTGGACATAGGTGATGCTGAGGCAGCTTGGCTCATTGAATTAAGGTAACCACCACAAGAGAAGTACGAGGCTCGGTGGAAGAAAAAACAGCAAGACAACCATATGTATGAATCAAACATGGAAGCCAAACTACAGTTTCCATCTTCCTCCATTCTAACGGTCACGTTTAGTGAAAATGAACAGCAATCTGTAAAATCATCAGCAATGATATATTATTTGGCGGTACCTCATTTACTTTTGAACACGTAGACCAGCTATAAACAGTCATTCCGGCGTTTCGGAAGCAGGGTGATTCAATGTGTGTGCCGGATTCTCGGATGTACGTTAAACTGGGCGTCCTGTCTGCCAGCATTAGTTGGTTGACGTCAAAGATCCCATGGTGTGCGTCACAAAAATGAAGAAAGAGCAATCAGAGATTGCAGACCATCGCCAGGACACGCTTCAGTGGTTTTTAAGGCTTTTGTGGAAAAATAAATATGGCGGCCAAACCACGTGAGCGATGACGCCATCATTAATTTTTTTCTCCGACAAATGAGAAATTTCATCTTGATCGGAAGAAGTTTTTTAATTGTCGAATTATGACGTCATAATGGAGGCACAGATGACATGATCATTATTTTATATTTTTTTGTATACTGAATCGAGGCTCGTGAAAGAGCGAACATTTATTTCACAAACAAATCAACCAGACAAACAAAATATATAAAAAGAGGGAGCGGAAGACAAGATGGGGAGAGAAGGGGAAGCACACAAACACAACATTTGACAGCAGGGAGATGTGTGGGAGGGAGAGGGCTTGGGAAGGGGGGGTGGGGGGGTGGGAGAAGTATAAAACACAAGGACACCAAGGACTTCCAGGACAGAAGTTGGTATTTCAAAAAAGTGGATTTGGGGTGAAATTAGCAGGGGTAGAAAAGATCAAGGTTTTGGATGGGGGAAGATAAGAGATGGTGGTAAACAGCTGTTTTAAAGACCTGGAGGGTGGAGTGGGATTGAAGAGAGTGAGGGAGTTTGTTCCAGAGGCGGGAGAAAAGAGGAATGAAGGAGTGAAGGTGAGCAGAGAGTCTTGATTTTGGCAGTTTAACCATAAGAGGGTTGCAGGCAGATCTTGTGTGACCTGTTGGAATATTTGGGGGACAGAGCCCAGAGAGAGCTGGGGGGGGGCAAGGCCAGAGAGGAGTCGGTAGAAGACGGAAAGACCACCAACCTGCCTGCATTGAGTGAGTGAAAGGCCCATGGAGTTAGCTTCATCGCGGGAGATTCCAATGATTCTGAATGCTTTGGTTTCAACAGCGTGAAGACAGCCAGGTGTGAGGCAGGAGCACCAGCCCAGAGGGGAGAGCAGTTTTCCATTGAGCTGCGGATGAAAGCCTTGTATGTGGTGAGGAGCTCAGGTGTGCCAAGGAAGGACTTCGCACGACGGAGGATGCCCAGTCGGCGACTGGCTTTGGAGGCCAGATTTGAAATGTGGTTTTCCCAGGAAAGATCATGGCAGATAGTGAGACCCAAAAGCTTGAGTGACAGAACTTCTTGGAGAGGATTATTCAGAAAGTGGATGGGAGGGTTGTCCAGTCGGTCTTTTCGGAGAGACATCGTAAGAGTGTGAAATTTGTCAGGATTGAAAGACATGTTCCACTTGTTTGACCAGTCTGTGATTTTGTCCAGGTCTGCAGAGAGTGAGGAGCCTGCAGACTGCCGATCTGAGGGATGAGGAATGGAGCGACAGAGAGTAGAGTCATCAGCAAAGAGATAGAAAGGATTTTCAAGAGAGTCAGAGAGATCATTGATGAAGACCAGAAAAAGCACAGGGCCCAGAACACTGCCTTGGGGAACTCCAGCCTGAACAGGAAGAGGAGATGAGAGAAACCCATTCAGGGCCACACGTTGACTACGACTAGAGAGGAAGTCCGCCAGCCAAGCGTGGAGATTTCCATGGATACCATAGGAGGAGAGTTTGGTGAGCAGAGCGGGGTGCCAGACCATATCGAAGGCACGTGATATGTCAAGGGAGACAGCTCTAATTTCCTGTTTGGCATTGAGGAACTCCATCCATTTTTGAGAAAGCAGAAGCAGCATGTCCAGAGTAGAGTGACCAGGTCTGAAACCAAATTGATGATCAGAGATCAAGCCATTGGAGAAGAGGAAAGATTTCATATCTGAAGGAATGATGGATTCCATGACTTTGCTGATAATTGGGAGAAGGCTGATTGGTCTGTAGTTGCTAGGATCTGTTTTTGCACCTTTTTGTGCACCTTTTAATCACAACTCTTGTCACAGCACTCTTTCAGAGGCCTTTTCCAGATTAATAAACACCAAATGTAGATCCTCTACAGTTTTCAACCATCTGTCTGAAGGTAAAAATCAACAAATCAAAAATTAATGCAAAAATAAATAAATCCAAATTACTCTTCTCTGACCATCACTTCCTCCCTCAACATTTTCCAAATAATTATTTCCCGGACATTCATAGTGTGCGACATCAATTTGGTGCCTCTGTAGTTGTTGCACGCGGCACATCTCCTTTTTGCTTGTAAGTCGGGACCAATGTACTTTCTCTCCACTCGTTCAGCATTTCTTCTTTTTTATAAATAATCCCCCTCGCCCCCAGCCTTCCCATGCCTCCTCCCCCAAGCCCTCTCCCTCCCACAGATCTCCCGTTGTCCCTGTTCTCTGCTGTTGTACTTGTGTGCATCCCTCTCTCTCTCTCCCCATCTTGTCTCCCGTTCCCTTGATTGTATGTTTTGTGTGTCCGTTTTTTTTTTTTGTGATTAATGTTAGCTCTTACACGAGCCTTGATCTTGTATACAAAAAAAAAAAGTTTCTGAATAGCTGTAGCAAGAAGTCAACACCCTCTTCACCCAACACCTTCCACACTTCAACAGGTATCCCATCTGGCCCAACTGCCGTACCACCATTCTTCATTCTCACCAATGTTCTCCCTTCCTTCTCCTTCTGGATGGTTCTTCTTGTCCCTTCGTTTCCAGCAGGTTCTACTCTGAATTATTGGGTTCTCCTCATTTATCAGTTTCTCAAAGTATATTTTCCATCACTTCTTTATCTCCACATCTCTCAGCATTGTGTTGTCCTCATTTTTGATCAGTGTTATCTGGAAGATATATTTGGATCCGCACTGTCTTTGGCTTTCACAACTCCAAAGATTTTTTTTTTTGTGTACTAAGTCCAGACTCATGTAAGAGCTAACACATAGAGCATACGACAATGAGAGCGGGAGAGAAGAGGCAGGGGGGGAGGGGGGGGGGGAGAGGGAAGCACAACAACAGTGGGGTACAGGGACATCGGGAGATCTGTGGAAGGGAGAGGGCTGGGGAGGGTACACGGAATAAACAGATGGACACGACAGTGGATTTCATGAAGAAAAACAAGGAATTTGAAGGAGGTTGATTTGGGGTGGATTAACAGGGGTAGATAAGATCAAGGTTTTGGATGGGGGAAGATAAGAGATGGTGGTGAACAGCTGTTTTAAAGACCTGGAGAGAGGGGTGGGATTGAAGAGAGTGAGGGAGTGAAAGCCTTGTATGTGGTGAGAAGCTCAGAAGTGCCAAGGAAGGACTTCGCACGATGGAGGATGCCCAGTCGGCGACTGGCTTTGGAGGCCAGCTTGGAAATGTGTTTTTCCCAGGAAAGATCATGGCAGATAGTGAGACCCAAAAGCTTGAGTGACAGAACTTCTTCGAGAGGATTGTTGAGAAAGTAAATGGGAAGGTTTTGCAGTCGGTCTTTACAGAGAGGCAAAGTGAGAGTGTTAGATTTGTCAGGATTGAAAGACATGTTCATTCCACTTCTTTGACCAGTTTATGATTTTGTCCAGGTCTGCAGAGTGAAGAGACTGCAGCCTGCCGATCGGAGGGTTGATATATGGAGCGGCAGAGGGTGGAGCCGTCGGCAAAAAGATGAAGAGGATTTTCCAGACAGTTGGAGAGATTTATTAATGAAGACCAGAAAAAGCATAGGGCCAGGAACACTGCCTTGAGGAACTCCAACCTGGACAGGAAGAGATGAGAGAATTCCATTCAGGGCCACACGATGACTATGACAGGAGAGGAAGTCCTGTTTCGCGTTGAGGGCCTCCATCCATTGTTGAAAAAGCAGAAGCAGCATTTCCAGATTAGAGTGGCCTGGTCTGAATCCAAATTGACGATCTGAGCTCAAACCATTGGAGAAGAGGAAGGATTTAATATCAGAAGCGGAAGCCATTTAATGATGGAAGATATTCCTCTGTCCCTCCTCTGTATCCAAATCATCATACATCCTTCTACAAGCTTGTGCCTTTGCCTTTGTCACCACTTTCTTTACTTCCTTATTTGTTATCCTAAACTCATCTGCACTCTGTTGATCATTGATCTCATCCCTCTTCTTTTTTGCTTCCATTTTCTCCTGAATCTCCTGAATCCTGGTGTTGGGCTAGCGGCTAGGGTGCCGGCTTAGGATCCTAGGATCCTGGGTTCGAATCTCGGTCGATCGCCGAATTAATGCCAGGGGGGTTGACTCAGCTTGTCATCCTTCCGAGGTCGGCTAATTGAGTACCAGTTCACTGGTAATTCCCTGTTTGTCGTTAAAGGCGGCAAAAAGGGTTGGCGTCAGGAAGGGCATCCGGCCGTAAAACATTGCTTCAAAAAGGGGACCAAAAAAAACAACAACTACCACGGTCCCCGAAAAGGCCAACCCCCGCTTTGCGGGGAAAAATGGCCTCTAAACGGTGGTTTTTTTTCTCCTGAATCGCCTCCTGTACTTCCCTATCCACCACGAGGTCTCATTATCACCTCTTTGCTTACCTGTATTCATACCCAAAATCTATTTTCCAGCCTACTTGATCTCATTTGAAATATTCTCAAATCCAGAACTCCCTTTTCAAACTTCCTCTGCTCTCATCTCTCTCAAGACCCGTTCAGCAACCACTTCCCTTTTCTCCTTGTCTCCCAGTTCCCACCACCTCACCTTTGATGCTCATTGTTGTTTACATAGTTTCACTCCTTTGATAACCATACCTAAGGCCAACATTCTATGCTGGGGTGTTGCTGCATCACCAGGTATGACCTTCATCTTTGACCGCCTTCCATTTCCTCCTTCTGCACAAAATAGCTATCTGTGAAACATTACCTCCGCTCTTTTATGTGATGTGATGTTTTAGTCTTGTCGGGAAAAATGTATTTGCTGTTGCCATATCATATGTAACCACAAATTCAATAATCTGCTCTTCTTCTTTGTTTCTCTTTCTCATTCTCAAACAGCCTTGTACTCCATCCACACCTCCATTTGCCTCACCAGCATGCCCATTGAAGTCACCACTGACCACGATTTTTTTCTGCCCCAGTTACCTTTGCCATCACTCTATGCATCTCTTCCAAAAATACATCCTTATCAGTTCTCATGACCTTGGAATCCAACCCGAGGGGTATAAGCACTGACCACATTGTTCACTTGTTCAACAACATCTCACCTCATGCTCATAACTCTGTCGCTTACTCCGTCCACCTCCACTGCTTTTTTCTTGACGTCCTCATCAAATACGTATGATACCAACACCTTTTCCCGTTTCTCATTCCATCTCCACCACTGTAGAAAGGTTTGAAACTGCCCCCCAATGACCTTTTCCTTGTTTCCTGCACACACAGAATCTGTGCCGTCTTCCTTTCCATCACATCAGCAATCTGTCTGCCTCTCCCAGTCATACTTCCCACATTCAATGTGGCCAGCCACACCTTCTTCTCTTTTCCTCCTCTCTCGTACTTGCTTCTTCAACCACATACACTCTTGATACGGTAACCCTTGCCAGTTTCTCACAGAAACACGTGATATTTCTGCTCGTCGTGTATATGCGACGTCCAACCATGCTCCACATTCCTCAGGATCCGCATTCCATATGTTTCAGCAAATAGGTTTTACAGCCGGATGACTTTCCTGATGCTAGCTCTCCTCCTTTAATCCGGGCTGGGGACTGGCAGTGAAAGTGCTGGCTTTCACATCACAGGCGGAGTCGTCGTGGGGCCAATAACAGTCACCGGTACACTGCTCGCTCCCCAGCACGACCAAATCGCGCAGCACACCAAATCCAGGAAGCAATTTCCCCAATTGACTTGAGTGCTGCTACCTGCACGTGCAAATGAGCCGTAGCAGACACGGCATTCAGTACATTAAAGGTGTTCATTCCTCCCTGACACTCACAACTTCCAGGGTCATGAATATTAATGAGCTGAATTTTGCATGTTATTTGAACTACTTTGTCGGATAACCTATCGGATAAATTCTGAATCTACAGTATGCAGTTTTTCAACATGGTTGTTATCATATTGCGTGACACAGTGTTTCAAACAAGTGTTACATATTTATGTGAATTACTATGCAGGTTTTTGCTTATCCATGTGTAGTCGATTAAGGGTTGTTGTGGTTGGAGGGTCAGGAGCCCTTCTGGAAAAAGAGACCGGAAACGGAACAAGAAAGACACGAGGAAGAGAAGCGACGAGGATTCTTCTTCCTCGCCCCGCTCCGACGAGAGGTGGCATCGATCTTGAGCCGCGTGAAACAGCGGCGTTCCCAAGCCCGTCTGGCGAGAGGAGTTACCGGGACGTGTACATACCCGGTGGACACGTCAAGTTGCCGTGGGGCCGTGCACCGACCCAGCGTCTGGCACCGTTCGCGGTCCCGTCTACAAAGACGCGTACGGGTCGCGCGTTGAGGCCTACCACGCGTTGCAAGCGGCGTGTGGCTTTTGGCTTGCTTGACAGTACCCGCTTCGCGTGGCCACGAGGGGGCTGCAGCCGGGGTTCCCGGTACGATACCTGCCCGGTGGAAACACGTCCACCCGGGGTTCGTTCAACCGCCCGAGTGCGGCGAAGCCGACCATCATCTTGGTCAGGAGGGGCCCAGAGACATTGTGAGGGATAGGGACCAAAGGGGGTCGTGAGTACCAAAGGGGACACACATATATAAGATGGCCATCTTACTCGTCTAGGGGATTGATTGGGGATTGTGAATTGAAATTGTCTGGTATCATTACCATTGAAATATATCCTTGAACAGCAGTTTTCTCTTGGGTGGAATTCATATGGATTGCGTGGCGAAAGCGCATATGTAATACAACTTTCTGGCGAAGGTCCTCTCGCGGTCCGGGGGTCACCGAGACCAGGTATTCACCGAGGGGACCACGTAACAGAATTGGGGGCTCGTCCAAATTACGATTTGCGGCTTCGCAATTGGGTCTACGTCCGGGATTTAAAATTGTATAACATAATAAAATAATAGTTTTTTTTAATTAAAATTAATTAATTAATTATTAATTGGTAAATTTTTGAGAAATTGGGGTAAAGTCTTGGGTGAAGGTTAACAGGTGTTAACGATAGGCACCATGGCGTTTGTGGCACAGAACTTTGTGGTAACCCCGAGTGAGGCACAGTTCCGAGCGTTACTAAAGTCGGACCTCTTGAAATTGGCCAAACATTTTAACTTGGAGGTCCGAACTAATTTGAGGAAGGAAGAGTTGCAGACCACGGTGATACAGTCTATGGTGGGATTAGGAACATGGGACGAGTTAGCCTGGGAGTGGCTACCCGAAGAACCAGAAGACGTTGAGCTCCGGAAACTGGAGTTGCAATTACGGAGCCAGGAACGGATCAAAGAAGAGGAAAGGAAAGCAGAAGAGAGGAGAGAAGAGAAACAAGCAGAGGAAAGGAGAGTGGAACGAGAACTCCAGGAAAGGTTAAAAGAAGAGGAAAGGAAAGCAGAAGAGAGGAGAGAAGAGAAACAAGCAGAGGAAAGGAGAGTGGAACGAGAACTCCAGGAAAGGTTAAAAGAAGAAGAAAGGAAAGCAGAAAAGGAAAGAGCAGAAGAAGAAAGGAAAGCAGAAAAGGAAAGAGCAGAAGAAGAAAGGAAAGCAGAAGAGAGGAGAGAAGAGAAACAAGCAGAGGAAAGGAGAGTGGAACGAGAACTCCAGGAAAGGTTAGCAGAAGAAGAAAGGAAAGCAGAAAAGGAAAGAGCAGAAGAAGAAAGGAAAGCAGAAAAGGAAAGAGCAGAAGAAGAAAGGAAAGCAGAAGAGAGGAGAGAAGAGAAACAAGCAGAGGAGAGGAGAGCTGCAAGGGAACTCGAAGCAGAGGAGAGAAAAGCAGAAAGGGAATTAAAGGAACGTGACATGGAGCTTCGGCAGGAAATTAAATTCAAGGAGCTGGAGTTAATGAGAGAACGGGGAGAGGTACCACCCTTGCTGACGGGGTCGACACCTAACCAGAAAACCTGGGATGTGGGCAGACATGTGAGGCTGGTTCCACCGTTCAGTGAAAAGGAAGTCGCGAAATTTTTTCCACACTTTGAGAAAGTGGCTCGACAATTAAACTGGCCGGAGGAGGCCTGGACCATACTAGTGCAAAGTGTGCTGGTGGGAAAAGCTCAAGAGATTTATTCGGCGCTACCAATGGACCAATGTGCAGATTATGAGGTACTGAAGAAACACATCCTCAAAGCCTATGAGTTGGTTCCGGAAGCTTACAGGCAAAAATTCAGGAATGCCAGGAAGAGGGAGAGTGAGACCCATGTGGAATTTGCCAGAGTGAAAGAAAACATGTTTGATCGGTGGTGTGAGTCAAAAGGAGTCGGGAAAGACTTCGAAACATTGCGTGACTTGATCCTGGTGGAGGAATTTCAGCAGTGTGTCCACGAGGACATCAAAGTGTACCTGCAGGAAAAGAAAGTACCAAAGTTGTGGGAAGCAGCCACCCTGGCAGATGATTATGCCTTAACCCACCGGATAGGGGTCCACGAACCTAACTCCTCGCCTAGATCTCTGCAGGGGAGGTGGGGAACAGCAGGTGCGGAGAACGACAATACATGGCGGCGGCCTCGAGAGGATTATGGGGACAACGCGGATACCCCACCTGTTCGAAGTCAGAGGGCTGCGGGCCCAAGACAAACTTATTTTTCAGGGGGCCCGAGGCAGACCACGAGTTTTTCCTCCGGGCCTACTTGCGCTTTTTGCAAGAAACCTGGACACTTGATGTCCAGTTGTTACCTCATGAAAAGGGAAGACCCAGAGCGGAGTCCGACTAGTACGACTCCAAATGCAATGGCCATTGTGAGAAATCGCCATCAAAAGGGTTACCAACCATTTATTTCAGAGGGGTTTGTGTCACTGGATGGAGCCTCGACTAACCGGAGACCGGTTAGGATATTGAGGGACACAGGAGCACATCAATCTTTAATGCTTGAAGGCATTTTGCCATGGTCCGAGGAGACGGCAACGGGGGATAGTGTTCGTTTACAGGGGATCGGGGGCGGTGTTAGTGCTCCACTTCATGTCATCCATTTGGAGTCCGATTTGGTGTCAGGACCGGTCACCGTCGGTTTACAAGCCACACTTCCTGTAGAGGGTGTATCTGTGGTTATCGGGAATGATTTGGCCGGGGGTCAAGTTTATGGTAACCTGAGGGTTGGTAAAGAGCCCCGCAGGGAATATAACACCACACCAGCTCGGGATGGCGACAAAAGTACCAAGTTATTTGTAGGGGGACTGAACTTCAAAACAGAGGAAGAAGTTCTGACCTCTGTCTTCAACAGATATGGGCCGCTGGTGGAAGTGCGGTTGGTAAGAGACAGGGAAACGCAACAGTCAAGAGGGTTCGGCTTTGTCACGTTTGCAAGCACAAAAGACGCCAGAGAGGCAGAGAAGAATTGGAATGGCAAGAAGTTGGAGGGTCGGACCATAACAGTAGGGAAGGCATTTCGTAGGCGTCGAGAGATCTACAGGAGAGGACAACTGGGCGGTAGTTTTGGTGGTGGCCGCAATCCATATTATGATGGAGGCTCCCTGAGTTACGGCAGCTCCCGAAGGAAGGATTGTCAAAGTAGTGGCCGAGAAGGAGACCGCTATTCAGGGGACTACAGTGACAAAGGGTCCCACCATAATTATTAGGGAAGTTCTGAAAAGTTGAAGCACTGAATGCGGCGGAGCCGCCGAGCCAAGATTCCTACACGGATTAACCGTGAACGCCACGTTCCTAAAGGCGTCCAGGTAGTGAACTTTCATGCACGGACTAACCGTGAACTCCACGTTCCTCAAGGCATCCATGTAGAGAACTTTCCTGCACGGACTAACCGTGAACTCCACGTTCCTAAAGGCATCCATGTAGTGAATACTCGGCTTGGCCTCCCGGAAAAAGTGCTATCGAGTTGCTTAACTTTGGATCTTTGATCAACCCCTTAACCTTCATTCACAAGAAACTGACAGTCAAAGTCAGAGGGTCATGAGATGGAGTTTGGCTTGGCAGGAGTCCAACGGGAAATTGAACATGTAAAGGGCAGGGACAATGTCATTGCTGGTGCGTTGTCCAGAGTGAATTACCTTTGAAAATTTGGGGGTTGAGTTATCTGGTTTGTTTATCCAAGTTGGCCGGCAAAGAAAGTTTTCGCTGGGTTCAAACTTTCTTTCTTGAAGGGGGGGTGTGTTACATATTTATGTGAATTACTATGCAGGTTTTTGCTTATCCATGTGTAGTCGATTAAGGGTTGTTGTGGTTGGAGGGTCAGGAGCCCTTCTGGAAAAAGAGACCGGAAACGGAACAAGAAAGACACGAGGAAGAGAAGCGACGAGGATTCTTCTTCCTCGCCCCGCTCCGACGAGAGGTGGCATCGATCTTGAGCCGCGTGAAACAGCGGCGTTCCCAAGCCCGTCTGGCGAGAGGAGTTACCGGGACGTGTACATACCCGGTGGACACGTCAAGTTGCCGTGGGGCCGTGCACCGACCCAGCGTCTGGCACCGTTCGCGGTCCCGTCTACAAAGACGCGTACGGGTCGCGCGTTGAGGCCTACCACGCGTTGCAAGCGGCGTGTGGCTTTTGGCTTGCTTGACAGTACCCGCTTCGCGTGGCCACGAGGGGGCTGCAGCCGGGGTTCCCGGTACGATACCTGCCCGGTGGAAACACGTCCACCCGGGGTTCGTTCAACCGCCCGAGTGCGGCGAAGCCGACCATCATCTTGGTCAGGAGGGGCCCAGAGACATTGTGAGGGATAGGGACCAAAGGGGGTCGTGAGTACCAAAGGGGACACACATATATAAGATGGCCATCTTACTCGTCTAGGGGATTGATTGGGGATTGTGAATTGTTGATGGTGGATTGCTCGGGGAAAATCTCCGTGGTTGTATCATTGAAATTGTCTGGTATCATTACCATTGAAATATATCCTTGAACAGCAGTTTTCTCTTGGGTGGAATTCATATGGATTGCGTGGCGAAAGCGCATATATAATACAACTTTCTGGCGAAGGTCCTCTCGCGGTCCGGGGGTCACCGAGACCAGGTATTCACCGAGGGGACCACGTAACACAAGCTACAGAATCATTGTCGGCACTGGCTCATCGCACATTACATTTTGTCACAGTTCACACTCCTTAATAATAAAATGAACACGTTGTGGTGCTGCGCACACACGACTCGATTGCCAGAGAGGTAGGCCACAACGCGTTGGTATAACAAAGTCTTTATTCGAAAGCTCGCACTTCAGCACTGAGCGGGTTCGAGCTTAGAGCCTGCATATATATCCCGAGGCCACGCCTAGTCCCCGGGCGTGGCCGATCGGTCGATAGGCGGGGCATGCATTCCAGTTCCCCACCTGGACGTTCGCGCCACCTGCTGGTGCGCTGAATTAGTGTCCCTTGTGTCTGCCACACGCGCCCCCCAAGAATTCCCGCGCACCTGAAGGGTGAGTTTGCGGGGAAGCTGGATGACCCGGCCGAAACGCCCCCTGGCGATGGATGCCGGTCTGGGGGGTGGCGGGACGGCGGGCTGGGGGGTGCCGGGGGTCCGACCGCCGGGGGGCGGCCTCGACGCGGAGGCAGAGCTGCTTGCGGGGGGGTGGTCCGGATCGAGGTGGGCCGGCTTGAGGCGGTCCACGGAGATGCGATCCGGGGCACCGCCGATGTCGATGGTGAAAAATTTGTCCCCGGTCTCCAGCACGCGGAAGGGCCCGTCGTACGGGGGCCGTAGCGGTGCCCGGTGGGCGTCGTGCCGGACGAAGACGTACTTCGCCATGCGAAGCTCCGGGGCGACGTGGGAAGCTGGGCAACCGTGGTGTGCCGTCGGCACCGGGGCGAACCTCCGGGCTAGGCTGGGCCAAATCGGAGGTGATTTTCCTAATTCAATGTAATTTACCTAAAAGTTGTGAGTGAGTATCAGGGACAAAATCATGAAAAAAAAATTCAAAAATATTGACGTTTTACGGTCAGACAGCCCGTTACCATAGCAACAGTTACAGACGACTCAAAAAATGCCTAAATTGACGATTTCTCAAGCTGTGTTTGACCCCCAGAGTTGATTCTGGTACCAAAAGATGCAGAATTGAAAGCCAAGGATGATTGGATCGCTTAACAATGTCTGTGACACAATTCAATACCACTTTTATCCACAAAACTGATTTTTGTCTGAAATTTCAAGCATATTTATGGGAAAAAATTGGAAAATTTTGCTTTTTAATCATAGGATAACCATTAATCAAATTAAATTTACTTTAAATTGTCTTTTACAACCTTGTATTGTGCAGTTTTTATAACTGTTATAACGTTGTTTAAATTTGGCCATCTTAATTTCAATAAAAAAAAGTTAATAAAAGCAGCTTACAATCATTAATTTTAATGCCTGCTTTCGGTTGTTACTGTAACCATTCATCAGGCAAGTATGCTGTTTTTGTTTACTTTTCTCATTCAAACATTATATTAATAATTGTTTTTTTATTGCAGTGCATCACATAGGCAATGAGGCATGGATACAAAAGCCAAGACCGTGTTGTGGCTCTTCGAAAAGTGTCCCCCCATCTTCAATCTACCAGGAAACCAGGGATTCACTGGCCCTTATCCACCAACAGGGGAACTGGTTGTTCTCCAGTACCATGGGTATCACAGACATCTGCAGGAAACCAGCCACCTTCAGTCTAGCAAAAAGGATGCAGTCAAGCTTGTAGTGAAGGACTTGCAGGACCGTCGGCAGCTGGGAGATATCTACACACCCGAAGAGCTGGAAGACATAACCAGTCTCGCTGCATTCATGTCAGTCTTCTACACTAAAGCGTGGTTGACATGTACCAGTGCTGCAGATGCACCATCTAACGACATGTACCTGATGAAGAACCTCCTCAAGGCTGAGGCCAGTATCGCAAAGAATCCAACAAAGTGGCCTGCCAAATTTCTGTCCTTTGTGACTGTGGCCCGAGAGAAGCTACAAAACCATTTGTGGTACCTCTCAGAGAGATTGGTCTCTTTGGCACTCTTCTCGGACAGAACGTCATCTGACAAGCAGACTATGAGAAGGGCTATGCTCAGGTACCATGATGGGACTGCACATAACATGATACAGGAGATGCCAGCCTCACAGCAATTGGGGAGTAAAGCCCTCAAAGACTTTGTTGGTTACGACTCTTGGAGCATGTTTGAACTCTTGGGTATTGACTCCAGTTTTGTCAAGCTCCCCGTTGCACAGTGGCCCACCGCAGACAGCTATCGTCATGGCAAGGAAGTTGTGGCCAAACTCCCAGTTGTCAATGACGCAGCAGAGCGGACACTTGGACTCGCCACAGATTTGAACACTAACAAGGCCCCCACATCTGAGGCGCAGCTCCAGGCTCTATACAGGGTTGTGAAGGGCGTCAGGGAGAAGCTGCATGGACTGGCAACATCCACTGAGGTTGTGACTAAGAAGTCATTGGCCTCCATTGATTACAATTGGGACTAGGTTTTTTATTTTGTTATCAATGTTCAATGTCAGACCTTAAATTTGAGACAAAAAAGCTTAATCAATGACAAAAGTTAATTTAAAGTACATTTAATTTGACTATAGCTCTGATTAATGATTATCCTATGATTAAAAAGCAAAATTTTCCATTTTTTTTTCAAACAAATGCCTTAAATTTGAGATAAAAATGAGTTTTTGGGATAAAAGATGTATTGAATTGTGTCACAGACATTGTTAAGCGATCCAATCATCCTTGGCTTTCAATTCTGAATCTTTTGGTACCAGAATCAACTCTGGGGTCACACACAGCCTGATAAATCATCGATTTTAAGAATTTTTTGAGTCGTCTGTAACGGTTGCTATGGTAACGGGCTGTTTTACCGTAAGACGTCAATATTTTTGAAAAAACATTTCATGGTTTTGTTTCTGTTACCCAGCCACAACTTTTAGGTAAATTACAACCTTGTAGTATGAAAAATTGAAAATCACCCCTGATTTGGCCCAGCCTACTCCGGGCGGTCTCCTGAAGGGCGGAGCGCTGTTGCGCCGCGGACCAAGGAGCCGTGGAGTCGGGGATAAATTCACCCGGTACCCGCAGTGGTTGCCCGAAGACCAGCTCCGCCGAGGATGCGCGCAGATCGTCCTTGGGCGCCGTCCTCAGGCGCAGCAGGACCCAGGGGAGTCTGTCGACCCAGCTGCCGTCGCGGAGGCTGGCCCGGAGCACGGCCTTCATTGAGCGATGAAAGCGCTCACACAGGCCATTGGCCTGGGGGTGGTAGGCCATGGTGCGGTGTAGTGTCACCCCGAGCCCTTGCGCCACCGCGGCCCAGAGCTCCGAGGTGAACTGTGGGCCGCGGTTGGACGAGATATCCGAGGGGGCACCGAACCGGGCAACCCAATTGGCGATGAAGGCCTGCGCCACATCAGCTGCAGACGTCGCCGCCAATGGGACGGCCTCCGGCCACCGTGTGGTGCGGTCCACCATGGTGAGGAGGTGGGTGAACCCCCGCGAGGGGGGCAGAGGTCCCACCAAGTCGACGTGCACATGGTCGAACCGACGCTCGGGCACCGCAAACGGGGCCAACGGAGCCTGGGTGTGGCGGTGGACCTTTGCGCGCTGGCACGCGAGGCACGTCCTGGCCCAGTCGCGGCCGTCCTTCCGGAGGCCGTGCCAGACGAACTTCGCCGCGACGAGCTTCTGGGATGCCTTCGTGCCCGGGTGGGACAGGCCGTGGATGGCGTCGAAAACTGGGCGCCGCCAGCCAGCGGGCACGATGGGGCGAGGCCGGCCGAGGGAGACGTCGCATAGGAGGGCCGCGCCCGCGGCGTCGAACGGCACCTCGGTGACGCGGAGGCCCTTGACGGCGGTCCGCAAGGCCTGGACGCCGGGGTCGGCGGTCTGGTCCTCCGCCATCCGGGCATAGTCGACCCCGAGGTGGACCGTGAGCACGACGGACCGGGAAAGGCAATCCGCCACCGGGTTGTCTTTACCCGCCACGTGACGGATGTCTGTCGTGTACTCGGACACGGCAGAGAGGTGACGCTGCTGCCGTGCCGACCATGGCTCGGCGACCTTGGCCATCGCGAACACAAGGGGCTTGTGGTCGACGAATGCCGTGAACGGGCGGCCCTCCAGCAGATGGCGGAAGTGTCGGACCGCCAGGTGGAGCCCGAGCAGCTCGCGGTCGAAGGTGCAATAGCGGCGTTCGTGCGGGCGAAGCTGCCAGCTAAAAAACGCCAGTGGTTGCCAAGCACCACGCACCCACTGCTCGTGCACCGCGCCCACCGCGTAGTCCGACATGTCGGTGGTGAGGGCGATCGGTGCATCGGGCGCCGGGTGCGCCAGCATGGTGGCGTCGGCCAGGGCCAGCTTTGCACCGCAAATGCCGCGGTCATCGGCGCCGACCAGGCGATGTCACCTTTGCCCGGCTTGCCCCGGAGGGCCTCGTGCAAGGGGCGGAGAAGCTGGGCGACGTGGGGCACGAAGCGGTGGTAAAAATTTACCATGCCCAGGAACTCCAGGAGCCCCTTGATTGTGCGGGGCCGCGGGAAATCCCTGACCGCCTCCACCTTGGCCGGTAAAGGGACGGCCCCGTGCCTGGTGATGCGGTGCCCCAAGAAGTCGATGGT
Source organism: Myxine glutinosa (assembly GCF_964187855.1). Classification (NCBI taxonomy): domain Eukaryota; kingdom Metazoa; phylum Chordata; class Myxini; order Myxiniformes; family Myxinidae; genus Myxine; species Myxine glutinosa. The sequence goes on from NC_136263.1 coordinate 218,052,483, forward strand.
GGCGACGCCGAAACGGCACTTGGCGGGGTAATAAGAAGACGGCTTACAACACTAGTTAACGTCGTCCGGAAGTGACGTCATAACTTCCAGGGTCGCGTCGGCCAGATCAAAGACAAGGGGATTAACTCCCTCTTGATAAGGGGAGAGCCGACGTAGCGAGATCCGCAACAATATTATACATAAAAGGAGTAATATTAATATTATAAATAAAAGGAAGAATTTTAATGTTGGAAATCAATGGAGTAATATTATGTTATAAATAAAACGAGTAATATTGATGTTCCAAATAAAAGGAGTAATATTGATGTTATAAATAAAAGGAGTAATATTGATGTTGTGAATAAAAGGAGTGATATTTGTATTATAAATAAAAGGAGTAATATTAATGTTGTAAATAAAAGGAGTAATATTAATCTTGTAAATAAAAGGAGTAATATTGATGTTGTAAATAAAAGGAGTAATATTGATGTTATAAATAAAAGGAGTAATATTGATGTTGTGAATAAAAGGTGTGATATTTGTATTATAAATAAAAGGAGTAATATTAATGTTGTAAATAAAAGGAGTAATATTAATCTTGTAAATAAAAGGAGTAATATTGATGTTCCAAATAAAAGGAGTAATATTGATGTTATAAATAAAAGGAGTAATATTGATGTTGTGAATAAAAGGAGTGATATTTGTATTATAAATAAAAGGAGTAATATTAATGTTGTAAATAAAAGGAGTAATATTAATCTTGTAAATAAAAGGAGTAATATTGATGTTGTAAATAAAAGGAGTAATATTGATGTTATAAATAAAAGGAGTAATATTGATGTTGTGAATAAAAGGTGTGATATTTGTATTATAAATAAAAGGAGTAATATTGATGTTGTCAATAAAAGGAGTAATATTAATGTTGTGAATAAAAGGAGTGAAATTTGTATTATAAATAAAAGGAGTAATATTAATGTTGTGAATAAAAGGAGTGATATTTGTATTGTAAATAAAAGGAGCAATATTGATGTTGTCAATAAAAGGAGTAATATTAATGTTGTGAATAAAAGGAGTGATATTTGTATTATAAATAAAAGGAGTAATTTAATGTTGTGAATAAAAGGAGTAATATTAATGTTGTAAATAAAAGGAGTAATATTAATCTTGTAAATAAAAGGAGTAATATTGATGTTGTAAATAAAAGGAGTAATATTAATGTTATAAATAAAAGGAGTAATATTAATGTTGTAAATAAAAGGAGTAATATTAATCTTGTAAATAAAAGGAGTAATATTGATGTTGTAAATAAAAGGAGTAATATTAATGTTATAAATAAAAGGAGTAACATTAATCTTGGAAATAAAAGGAGTAATATTGATGTTGTAAATAAAAGGAGTAATATTAATGTTGTAAATAAAAGGAGTAACATTAATCTTGGAAATAAAAGGAGTAATATTGATGTTGTAAATAAAAGGAGTAATATTAATGTTGTAAATAAAAGGAGTAACATTAATCTTGGAAATAAAAGGAGTAATATTGATGTTGTAAATAAAAGGAGTAATATTAATGTTATAAATAAAAGGAGTAATACTAATGTTGTAAATAAAAGGAGTAATATTGATGTTGTAAATAAAAGGAGTAATATTAATGTTATAAATAAAAGGAGTAATATTCATCTTGTAAATAAAAGGAGTAATATCAATGTTGTAAATAAAAGGAGTAATATTAATGTTATAAATAAAAGGAGTAATATTAATGTTATAAATAAAAGGAGTAATATTCATCTTGTAAATAAAAGGAGTAATATTAATGTTGTAAATAAAAGGAGTAATATTAATGTTATAAATAAAAGGAGTAATATTCATCTTGTAAATAAAAGGAGTAATATCAATGTTGTAAATAAAAGGAGTAATATTAATGTTATAAATAAAAGGAGTAATATTCATCTTGTAAATAAAAGGAGTAATATTATTGTTATAAATAAAAGGAGTAATATTAATCTTGTAAATAAAAGGAGTAATATTAATCTTGTAAATAAAAGGAGTAATATTGATGTTGTAAATAAAAGGAGTAATATTAATGTTATAAATAAAAGGAGTAATATTAATGTTGGAAATAAAAGGAGTAATATTGATGTTGTCAATAAAAGGAGTAATATTAATGTTATAAATAAAAGGAGTAATATGAATGTTGTAAATAAAAGGAGTAATATTAATCTTGTAAATAAAAGGAGTAATATTGATGTTGTAAATAAAAGGAGTAATATTAATGTTATAAATAAAAGGAGTAATATTAATGTTGTGAATAAAAGGAGTGATATTTGTATTATAAATAAAAGGAGTAATATTGATGTTGTGAATAAAAGGAGTCATATTGATGTTGTAAATAAAAGGAGTAATATTGATGTTGTGAATAAAAGGAGTAATATTGATGTTGTAAATAAAAGGAGTAATATTGATGTTGTGAATAAAAGGAGTAATATCGATGTTGTAAATAAAAGGAGTAATATTAATATTGGAAATAAAAGGAGTAATATTGATGTTGTAAATAAAAGGAGTAATATTAATGTTATAAATAAAAGGAGTAATATTAATGTTACAAATAAAAAGTCATGTTAATGTTGTAAAGAAAAGGAGTAACATTAATGTTATATATAAAAACAGTAATATTGATGTAAATAAAAGCAGTAATGTTAATGTTATAAATAAAAGGAGTACTATCAATGTTATAAATAAAAGGAGTCATATTAATGTCATAAATAAAAGGAGTAATATTAATGTTGTGAATAAAAGGAGTAATATTAATCTTTTTAGGCATCCCAAAAGGAAAGAGGAAGATTATTATGGACACTGCATCCAAAACGGGCTTTAGAGCGAGCTATGTCATCTGGATATGCAGAAGCTCAAAGGCCTTCAGACAAATAGAATTACTGCCCACATCAGAAATATGCTCTGAGGGAAGAGGGATGGTTGAGTGCTCATAAAACCGATTTAACCCACCAAAGTCTGGTCTGAAGTCCAGAAACCTGAGAGTATAGTTTCGAGCAGGCGAGTTTGGGGCGTGGCCTCAAGGCCATTCTTGACGCCCATCAAGAAGGTTCGGCTGGGCGAAGTCGTAGTGTGTGGGTACCGTCGGCGATTATGTTGTAATAATTATGTGCCGAATGGTTGGCTGGCAGAGGGAATTTTTTTTACAAGAACTAAGGGAAAAAATCACAGAGGCAGTAACATGCCACTGGGAATCCTGCCACTGGGAATTTATCCTTATGCCCGAACTGTTTAGCATAGCTCCACCCCTCGCATGGCGACATATACGCTTACACGGACATCCGGCCCTAACTTTGATACATGAAGGTTTCTTCTTCACGACATTCGGAGCACGCTACTCCATACAATTCTACCTTGACTAAGGTATTTCATTACCTACCCCCACACGTAACAAAATGAACCCATCAGTGACGGGTACACTCCGAGTAAATCATAAAAACTAAAAATATTCTTGTTACATCATGATGCCAAGAAATTTTACTCTGTCAAGTCCTTACCATAATTATTTGAGCCTCTGTTTATTTTACTTGTGGAACCACAAAACAATGTCGATTTACACTTTTCAAATGTTCCTCACCATCATATTGCATGGCCGCAGGTGCAGTCGGCTGACTGGGAAAAGCTGGGCTGAAAGCGTAGGCTGTTGGGAAGGTCGATGTTGAGCTGGGTACTGCCATACCAGTGGGAGTTGGTACACCTGATGGAACAGAGAAAGATGAAACCAACAGCAACAGCTTTGACCCGGGTGGTGGCAGAACCACACTGGTCATTGATAGGGCAATGACCTGTGTGGTTCTGCCATTACCATATTTTCACTGGTTATTGCAGAGACATACCTGGCTGGACATTAACAGCCTAGTCTGTGTCACATAAGCAGGAGTAGGAGTGGCTATTGTTGTATGTGAAAGGAGGAAATAAATTTTGACTTGTTCGGTAAAAATAGAGGTGGAAGATAAAGTTTACAGAAACTTACCTTGGTAGGCAGCCGTCACTGCTGGAGCCTGGTAAGCAGCACTGTGTGTTTGGAAAGATGCAGGTGGTGTGGGCTGGTAGGCTGAGGGAGAAACGTATGCTGTGCGATTTCCAGCTTTCCCAATTGCTTGGTAGGCTTGGGACTGGGTACCATATGTTGCAGGTGCCACCAATGACGGAAGTTCTTCAGTTGTGGCTGGCATGAAAGGGGCCTCGTAAGGTGTAAAGTAACTCGTTGCAGCATACGCAATCGGTTTTGAGCTGAGGAATGTGCCTGGTGTTGCAGCCGGTAGCTTTGTGGTACCAAATTGTGAAGTGGATCCAGCCATGCGAACTGCGTACCCATCAGAATGGCCTGCATGTGTACCTCTCATGGAGTAATTGGAAAAAGGCTTGAAAGAAGCTGTAGATGTGGACATAGGTGATGCTGAGGCAGCTTGGCTCATTGAATTAAGGTAACCACCACAAGAGAAGTACGAGGCTCGGTGGAAGAAAAAACAGCAAGACAACCATATGTAAGAATCAAACATGGAAGCCAAACTACAGTTTCCATCTTCCTCCATTCTAACGGTCACGTTTAGTGAAAATGAACAGCAATCTGTAAAATCATCAGCAATGATATATTATTTGGCGGGACCTCATTTACTTTTGAACACGTAGACCAGCTATAAACAGTCATTCCGGCGTTTCGGAAGCAGGGTGATTCAATGTGTGTGCCGGATTCTCGGATGTACGTTAAACTGGGCGTCCTGTCTGCCAGCATTAGTTGGTTGACGTCAAAGATCCCATGGTGTGCGTCACAAAAATGAAGAAAGAGCAATCAGAGATTGCAGACCATCGCCAGGACACGCTTCAGTGGTTTTTAAGGCTTTTGTGGAAAAATAAATATGGCGGCCAAACCACGTGAGCGATGACGCCATCATTAATTTTTTTCTCCGACAAATGAGAAATTTCATCTTGATCGGAAGAAGTTTTTTAATTGTCGAATTATGACGTCATAATGGAGGCACAGATGACATGATCATTATTTTATATTTTTTTGTATACTGAATCGAGGCTCGTGAAAGAGCGAACATTTATTTCACAAACAAATCAACCAGACAAACAAAATATATAAAAAGAGGGAGCGGAAGACAAGATGGGGAGAGAAGGGGAAGCACACAAACACAACATTTGACAGCAGGGAGATGTGTGGGAGGGAGAGGGCTTGGGAAGGGGGGGTGGGGGGGGTGGGAGAAGTATAAAACACAAGGACACCAAGGACTTCCAGGACAGAAGTTGGTATTTCAAAAAAGTGGATTTGGGGTGAAATTAGCAGGGGTAGAAAAGATCAAGGTTTTGGATGGGGGAAGATAAGAGATGGTGGTAAACGGCTGTTTTAAAGACCTGGAGGGTGGAGTGGGATTGAAGAGAGTGAGGGAGTTTGTTCCAGAGGCGGGAGAAAAGAGGAATGAAGGAGTGAAGGTGAGCAGAGAGTCTTGATTTTGGCAGTTTAACCATAAGAGGGTTGCAGGCAGATCTTGTGTGACCTGTTGGAATATTTGGGGGACAGAGCCCAGAGAGAGCTGGGGGGGCAAGGCCAGAGAGGAGTCGGTAGAAGACGGAAAGACCACCAACCTGCCTGCATTGAGTGAGTGAAAGGCCCATGGAGTTAGCTTCATCGCGGGAGATTCCAATGATTCTGAATGCTTTGGTTTCAACAGCGTGAAGACAGCCAGGTGTGAGGCAGGAGCACCAGCCCAGAGGGGAGAGCAGTTTTCCATTGAGCTGCGGATGAAAGCCTTGTATGTGGTGAGGAGCTCAGGTGTGCCGAGGAAGGACTTCGCACGACGGAGGATGCCCAGTCGGCGACTGGCTTTGGAGGCCAGATTTGAAATGTGGTTTTCCCAGGAAAGATCATGGCAGATAGTGAGACCCAAAAGCTTGAGTGACAGAACTTCTTGGAGAGGATTATTCAGAAAGTGGATGGGAGGGTTGTCCAGTCGGTCTTTTCGGAGAGACATCGTAAGAGTGTGAAATTTGTCAGGATTGAAAGACATGTTCCACTTGTTTGACCAGTCTGTGATTTTGTCCAGGTCTGCAGAGAGTGAGGAGCCTGCAGACTGCCGATCTGAGGGATGAGGAATGGAGCGACAGAGAGTAGAGTCATCAGCAAAGAGATAGAAAGGATTTTCAAGAGAGTCAGAGAGATCATTGATGAAGACCAGAAAAAGCACAGGGCCCAGAACACTGCCTTGGGGAACTCCAGCCTGAACAGGAAGAGGAGATGAGAGAAACCCATTCAGGGCCACACGTTGACTACGACTAGAGAGGAAGTCCGCCAGCCAAGCGTGGAGATTTCCATGGATACCATAGGAGGAGAGTTTGGTGAGCAGAGCGGGGTGCCAGACCATATCGAAGGCACGTGATATGTCAAGGGAGACAGCTCTAATTTCCTGTTTGGCATTGAGGAACTCCATCCATTTTTGAGAAAGCAGAAGCAGCATGTCCAGAGTAGAGTGACCAGGTCTGAAACCAAATTGATGATCAGAGATCAAGCCATTGGAGAAGAGGAAAGATTTCATATCTGAAGGAATGATGGATTCCATGACTTTGCTGATAATTGGGAGAAGGCTGATTGGTCTGTAGTTGCTAGGATCTGTTTTTGCACCTTTTTGTGCACCTTTTAATCACAACTCTTGTCACAGCACTCTTTCAGAGGCCTTTTCCAGATTAATAAACACCAAATGTAGATCCTCTACAGTTTTCAACCATCTGTCTGAAGGTAAAAATCAACAAATCAAAAATTAATGCAAAAATAAATAAATCCAAATTACTCTTCTCTGACCATCACTTCCTCCCTCAACATTTTCCAAATAATTATTTCCCGGACATTCATAGTGTGCGACATCAATTTGGTGCCTCTGTAGTTGTTGCACGCGGCACATCTCCTTTTTGCTTGTAAGTCGGGACCAATGTACTTTCTCTCCACTCGTTCAGCATTTCTTCTTTTTTATAAATAATCCCCCTCGCCCCCAGCCTTCCCATGCCTCCTCCCCCAAGCCCTCTCCCTCCCACAGATCTCCCGTTGTCCCTGTTCTCTGCTGTTGTACTTGTGTGCATCCCTCTCTCTCTCTCCCCATCTTGTCTCCCGTTCCCTTGATTGTATGTTTTGTGTGTCCGTTTTTTTTTTTTGTGATTAATGTTAGCTCTTACACGAGCCTTGATCTTGTATACAAAAAAAAAAAGTTTCTGAATAGCTGTAGCAAGAAGTCAACACCCTCTTCACCCAACACCTTCCACACTTCAACAGGTATCCCATCTGGCCCAACTGCCGTACCACCATTCTTCATTCTCACCAATGTTCTCCCTTCCTTCTCCTTCTGGATGGTTCTTCTTGTCCCTTCGTTTCCAGCAGGTTCTACTCTGAATTATTGGGTTCTCCTCATTTATCAGTTTCTCAAAGTATATTTTCCATCACTTCTTTATCTCCACATCTCTCAGCATTGTGTTGTCCTCATTTTTGATCAGTGTTATCTGGAAGATATATTTGGATCCGCACTGTCTTTGGCTTTCACAACTCCAAAGATTTTTTTTTTTGTGTTACTAAGTCCAGACTCATGTAAGAGCTAACACATAGAGCATACGACAATGAGAGCGGGAGAGAATAGGCGGGGGGGGGGGGGGGGGGGGGAGAGGGAAGCACAACAACAGTGGGGTACAGGGACATCGGGAGATCTGTGGAAGGGAGAGGGCTGGGGAGGGTACACGGAATAAACAGATGGACACGACAGTGGATTTCATGAAGAAAAACAAGGAATTTGAAGGAGGTTGATTTGGGGTGGATTAACAGGGGTAGATAAGATCAAGGTTTTGGATGGGGGAAGATAAGAGATGGTGGTGAACAGCTGTTTTAAAGACCTGGAGAGAGGAGTGGGATTGAAGAGAGTGAGGGAGTGAAAGCCTTGTATGTGGTGAGAAGCTCAGAAGTGCCAAGGAAGGACTTCGCACGATGTAGGATGCCCAGTCGGCGACTGGCTTTGGAGGCCAGCTTGGAAATGTGTTTTTCCCAGGAAAGATCATGGCAGATAGTGAGACCCAAAAGCTTGAGTGACAGAACTTCTTCGAGAGGATTGTTGAGAAAGTAAATGGGAAGGTTTTGCAGTCGGTCTTTACAGAGAGGCAAAGTGAGAGTGTTAGATTTGTCAGGATTGAAAGACATGTTCATTCCACTTCTTTGACCAGTTTATGATTTTGTCCAGGTCTGCAGAGTGAAGAGACTGCAGCCTGCCGATCGGAGGGTTGATATATGGAGCGGCAGAGGGTGGAGCCGTCGGCAAAAAGATGAAGAGGATTTTCCAGACAGTTGGAGAGATTATTAATGAAGACCAGAAAAAGCATAGGGCCAGGAACACTGCTTTGAGGAACTCCAACCTGGACAGGAAGAGATGAGAGAATTCCATTCAGGGCCACACGATGACTATGACAGGAGAGGAAGTCCTGTTTCGCGTTGAGGGCCTCCATCCATTGTTGAAAAAGCAGAAGCAGCATTTCCAGATTAGAGTGGCCTGGTCTGAATCCAAATTGACGATCTGAGCTCAAACCATTGGAGAAGAGGAAGGATTTAATATCAGAAGTGGAAGCCATTTAATGATGGAAGATATTCCTCTGTCCCTCCTCTGTATCCAAATCATCATACATCCTTCTACAAGCTTGTGCCTTTGCCTTTGTCACCACTTTCTTTACTTCCTTATTTGTTATCCTAAACTCATCTGCACTCTGTTGATCATTGATCTCATCCCTCTTCTTTTTTGCTTCCATTTTCTCCTGAATCTCCTGAATCCTGGTGTTGCGCTAGCGGCTAGGGTGCCGGCTTAGGATCCTAGGATCCTGGGTTCGAATCTCGGTCGATCGCCGAATTAATGCCAGGGGGGTTGACTCAGCTTGTCATCCTTCCGAGGTCGGCTAATTGAGTACCAGTTCACTGGTAATTCCCTGTTTGTCGTTAAAGGCGGCAAAAAGGGTTGGCGTCAGGAAGGGCATCCGGCCGTAAAACATTGCTTCAAAAAGGGGACCAAAAAAAACAACAACAACCACGGTCCCCGAAAAGGCCAACCCCCGCTTTGCGGGGAAAAATGGCCTCTAAACGGTGGTTTTTTTTCTCCTGAATCGCCTCCTGTACTTCCCTATCCACCACGAGGTCTCATTATCACCTCTTTGCTTACCTGTATTCATACCCAAAATCTATTTTCCAGCCTACTTGATCTCATTTGAAATATTCTCAAATCCAGAACTCCCTTTTCAAACTTCCTCTGCTCTCATCTCTCTCAAGACCCGTTCAGCAACCACTTCCCTTTTCTCCTTGTCTCCCAGTTCCCACCACCTCACCTTTGATGCTCATTGTTGTTTACATAGTTTCACTCCTTTGATAACCATACCTAAGGCCAACATTCTATGCTGGGGTGTTGCTGCATCACCAGGTATGACCTTCATCTTTGACCGCCTTCCATTTCCTCCTTCTGCACAAAATAGCTATCTGTGAAACATTACCTCCGCTCTTTTATGTGATGTGATGTTTTAGTCTTGTCGGGAAAAATGTATTTGCTGTTGCCATATCATATGTAACCACAAATTCAATAATCTGCTCTTCTTCTTTGTTTCTCTTTCTCATTCTCAAACAGCCTTGTACTCCATCCACACCTCCATTTGCCTCACCAGCATGCCCATTGAAGTCACCACTGACCACGATTTTTTTCTGCCCCAGTTACCTTTGCCATCACTCTATGCATCTCTTCCAAAAATACATCCTTATCAGTTCTCATGACTTTGGAATCCAACCCGAGGGGTATAAGCACTGACCACATTGTTCACTTGTTCAACAACATCTCACCTCATGCTCATAACTCTGTCGCTTACTCCGTCCACCTCCACTGCTTTTTTCTTGACGTCCTCATCAAATACGTATGATACCAACACCTTTTCCCGTTTCTCATTCCATCTCCACCACTGTAGAAAGGTTTGAAACTGCCCCCCAATGACCTTTTCCTTGTTTCCTGCACACACAGAATCTGTGCCGTCTTCCTTTCCATCACATCAGCAATCTGTCTGCCTCTCCCAGTCATACTTCCCACATTCAATGTGGCCAGCCACACCTTCTTCTCTTTTCCTCCTCTCTCGTACTTGCTTCTTCAACCACATACACTCTTGATACGGTAACCCTTGCCAGTTTCTCACAGAAACACGTGATATTTCTGCTCGTCGTGTATATGCGACGTCCAACCATGCTCCACATTCCTCAGGATCCGCATTCCATATGTTTCAGCAAATAGGTTTTACAGCCGGATGACTTTCCTGATGCTAGCTCTCCTCCTTTAATCCGGGCTGGGGACTGGCAGTGAAAGTGCTGGCTTTCACATCACAGGCGGAGTCGTCGTGGGGCCATTAACAGTCACCGGTACACTGCTCGCTCCCCAGCACGACCAAATCGCGCAGCACACCAAATCCAGGAAGCAATTTCCCCAATTGACTTGAGTGCTGCTACCTGCACGTGCAAATGAGCCGTAGCAGACACGGCATTCAGTACATTAAAGGTGTTCATTCCTCCCTGACACTCACAACTTCCAGGGTCATGAATATTAATGAGCTGAATTTTGCATGTTATTTGAACTACTTTGTCGGATAACCTATCGGATAAATTCTGAATCTACAGTATGCAGTTTTTCAACATGGTTGTTATCATATTGCGTGACACAGTGTTTCAAACAAGCTACAGAATCATTGTCGGCACTGGCTCATCGCACATTACATTTTGTCACAGTTCACACTCCTTAATAATAAAATGAACACGTTGTGGTGCTGCGCACACACGACTCGATTGCCAGAGAGGTAGGCCACAACGCGTTGGTATAACAAAGTCTTTATTCGAAAGCTCGCACTTCAGCACTGAGCGGGTTCGAGCTTAGAGCCTGCATATATATCCCGAGGCCACGCCTAGTCCCCGGGCGTGGCCGATCGGTCGATAGGCGGGGCATGCATTCCAGTTCCCCACCTGGACGTTCGCGCCACCTGCTGGTGCGCTGAATTAGTGTCCCTTGTGTCTGCCACACGCGCCCCCCCAGAATTCCCGCGCACCTGAAGGGTGAGTTTGCGGGGAAGCCGGATGACCCGGCCGAAACGCCCCCTGGCGATGGATGCCGGTCTGGGCGGTGGCGGGACGGCGGGGCTGGGGGGTGCCGGGGGTCCGACCGCCGGGGGGCGGCCTCGACGCGGAGGCAGAGCTGCTTGCGGGGGGGTGGTCCGGATCGAGGTGGGCCGGCTTGAGGCGGTCCACGGAGATGCGATCCGGGGCACCGCCGATGTCGATGGTGAAAAATTTGTCCCCGGTCTCCAGCACGCGGAAGGGCCCGTCGTACGGGGGCCGTAGCGGTGCCCGGTGGGCGTCGTGCCGGACGAAGACGTACTTCGCCATGCGAAGCTCCGGGGCGACGTGGGAAGCTGGGCAACCGTGGTGTGCCGTCGGCACCGGGGCGAACCTCCGGGCGGTCTCCTGAAGGGCGGAGCGCTGTTGCGCCGCGGACCAAGGAGCCGTGGAGTCGGGGATAAATTCACCCGGTACCCGCAGTGGTTGCCCGAAGACCAGCTCCGCCGAGGACGCGCGCAGATCGTCCTTGGGCGCCGTCCTCAGGCGCAGCAGGACCCAGGGGAGTCTGTCGACCCAGCTGCCGTCGCGGAGGCTGGCCCGGAGCACGGCCTTCATTGAGCGATGAAAGCGCTCACACAGGCCATTGGCCTGGGGGTGGTAGGCCGTGGTGCGGTGTAGTGTCACCCCGAGCCCTTGCACCACCGCGGCCCAGAGCTCCGAGGTGAACTGTGGGCCGCGGTTGGACGAGATATCCGAGGGGGCACCGAACCGGGCAACTCAATTGGCGATGAAGGCCTGCGCCACATCAGCTGCAGACGTCGCCGCCAATGGGACGGCCTCCGGCCACCGTGTGGTGCGGTCCACCATGGTGAGGAGGTGGGTGAACCCCCGCGAGGGGGGCAGAGGTCCCACCAAGTCGACGTGCACATGGTCGAACCGACGCTCGGGCACCGCAAACGGGGCCAACGGGGCCTGGGTGTGGCGGTGGACCTTTGCGCGCTGGCACGCGAGGCACGTCCTGGCCCAGTCGCGGAAGTCCTTCCGGAGGCCGTGCCAGACGAACTTCGCCGCGACGAGCTTCTGGGATGCCTTCGTGCCCGGGTGGGACAGGCCATGGATGGCGTCCAAAACTGGGCGCCGCCAGCCAGCGGGCACGATGGGGCGAGGCCGGCCGAGGGAGACGTCGCATAGGAGGGCCGCGCCCGCGGCGTCGAACGGCACCTCGGTGACGCGGAGGCCCTTGACGGCGGTCCGCAAGGCCTGGACGCCGGGGTCGGCGGTCTGGTCCTCCGCCATCCGGGCATAGTCGACCCCGAGGTGGACCGCGAGCACGACGGACCGGGAAAGGCAATCCGCCACCGGGTTGTCTTTACCCGCCACGTGACGGATGTCTGTCGTGTACTCGGACACGGCAGAGAGGTGACGCTGCTGCCGTGCCGACCATGGCTCGGCGACCTTGGCCATCGCGAACACAAAGGGCTTGTGGTCGACGAATGCCGTGAACGGGCGGCCCTCCAGCAGATGGCGGAAGTGTCGGACCGCCAGGTGGAGCCCGAGCAGCTCGCGGTCGAAGGTGCAATAGCGGCGTTCGTGCGGGCGAAGCTGCCAGCTAAAAAACGCCAGTGGTTGCCAAGCACCACGCATCCACTGCTCGTGCACCGCGCCCACCGCGTAGTCCGACACGTCGGTGGTGAGGGCGATCAGTGCATCGGGCGCCGGGTGCGCCAGCATGGTGGCGTCGGCCAGGGCCAGCTTTGCACCGCAAATGCCGCGGTCATCGGCGCCGACCAGGCGATGTCACCTTTGCCCGGCTTGCCCCGGAGGGCCTCGTGCAAGGGGCGGAGAAGCTGGGCGACGTGGGGCACGAAGCGGTGGTAAAAATTTACCATGCCCAGGAACTCCAGGAGCCCCTTGATTGTGCGGGGCCGCGGGAAATCCCTGACCGCCTCCACCTTGGCCGGTAAAGGGACGGCCCAGTGCCTGGTGATGCGGTGCCCCAAGAAGTCGATGGTGGCGACGCCGAAACGGCACTTGGCGGGGTAATAAGAAGGTAATAAGAAGACGGCTTACAACCCTAGTTAACGTCGTCCGGAAGTGACGTCATAACTTCCAGGGTCGCGTCGGCCAGATCAAAGACAAGGGGATTAACTCCCTCTTGATAAGGGGAGAGCCGACGTAGCGAGATCCGCAACAATATTATACATAAAAGGAGTAATATTAATATTATAAATAAAAGGAAGAATTTTAATGTTGGAAATCAATGGAGTAATATTATGTTATAAATAAAAGGAGTAATATTGATGTTATAAATAACAGAAGTAATATTAATCTTGTAAATAAAAGGAGTAATATTGATGTTCCAAATAAAAGGAGTAATATTGATGTTATAAATAAAAGGAGTAATATTGATGTTGTGAATAAAAGGAGTGATATTTGTATTATAAATAAAAGGAGTAATATTAATGTTGTAAATAAAAGGAGTAATATTAATCTTGTAAATAAAAGGAGTAATATTGATGTTGTAAATAAAAGGAGTAATATTGATGTTATAAATAAAAGGAGTAATATTGATGTTGTGAATAAAAGGTGTGATATTTGTATTATAAATAAAAGGAGTAATATTGATGTTGTCAATAAAAGGAGTAATATTAATGTTGTGAATAAAAGGAGTGAAATTTGTATTATAAATAAAAGGAGTAATATTAATGTTGTGAATAAAAGGAGTGATATTTGTATTGTAAATAAAAGGAGCAATATTGATGTTGTCAATAAAAGGAGTAATATTAATGTTGTGAATAAAAGGAGTGATATTTGTATTATAAATAAAAGGAGTAATTTAATGTTGTGAATAAAAGGAGTAATATTAATGTTGTAAATAAAAGGAGTAATATTAATCTTGTAAATAAAAGGAGTAATATTGATGTTGTAAATAAAAGGAGTAATATTAATGTTATAAATAAAAGGAGTAATATTAATGTTGTAAATAAAAGGAGTAATATTAATCTTGTAAATAAAAGGAGTAATATTGATGTTGTAAATAAAAGGAGTAATATTAATGTTATAAATAAAAGGAGTAACATTAATCTTGGAAATAAAAGGAGTAATATTGATGTTGTAAATAAAAGGAGTAATATTAATGTTGTAAATAAAAGGAGTAACATTAATCTTGGAAATAAAAGGAGTAATATTGATGTTGTAAATAAAAGGAGTAATATTAATGTTGTAAATAAAAGGAGTAACATTAATCTTGGAAATAAAAGGAGTAATATTGATGTTGTAAATAAAAGGAGTAATATTAATGTTATAAATAAAAGGAGTAATACTAATGTTGTAAATAAAAGGAGTAATATTGATGTTGTAAATAAAAGGAGTAATATTAATGTTATAAATAAAAGGAGTAATATTCATCTTGTAAATAAAAGGAGTAATATCAATGTTGTAAATAAAAGGAGTAATATTAATGTTATAAATAAAAGGAGTAATATTAATGTTATAAATAAAAGGAGTAATATTCATCTTGTAAATAAAAGGAGTAATATTAATGTTGTAAATAAAAGGAGTAATATTAATGTTATAAATAAAAGGAGTAATATTAATCTTGTAAATAAAAGGAGTAATATTAATCTTGTAAATAAAAGGAGTAATATTGATGTTGTAAATAAAAGGAGTAATATTAATGTTATAAATAAAAGGAGTAATATTAATGTTGGAAATAAAAGGAGTAATATTAATCTTGTAAATAAAAGGAGTAATATTGATGTTGTAAATAAAAGGAGTAATATTAATGTTACAAATAAAAGGAGTAATATTAATGTTGTGAATAAAAGGAGTGATATTTGTATTATAAATAAAAGGAGTAATATTGATGTTGTGAATAAAAGGAGTAATATTGATGTTGTAAATAAAAGGAGTAATATTGATGTTGTGAATAAAAGGAGTAATATTGATGTTGTAAATAAAAGGAGTAATATTGATGTTGTGAATAAAAGGAGTAATATCGATGTTGTAAATAAAAGGAGTAATATTAATATTGGAAATAAAAGGAGTAATATTGATGTTGTAAATAAAAGGAGTAATATTAATGTTATAAACAAGTGAATCCTCTTGGATTGCGCTGAGGTTCGGGCATGGAATTTCGAGCCTCGATCATGGTTCGAGCCTCGATCTTGTATACAAAAATAATAATAATAATAATAAGAACCTTGGGCCGAATCTCGCGCTTCATCAGTGCGCGTGCGCGAATTTACGTCACGTCGGCAGCGAGAAGGGGTTCCCCAACACGAACCAATCAGGAACTGCCACGTCACACTTATATGATCTCAGAATTCCTGTGACAGGAATTCGCGTTACACTGGCTGGAAGTCATTCGCTAGAGGCGCTTCCTCAGCGCTAATAAAAGGAGTAATATTAATGTTACAAATAAAAAGTCATGTTAATGTTGTAAAGAAAAGGAGTAACATTAATGTTATATATAAAAACAGTAATATTGATGTAAATAAAAGCAGTAATGTTAATGTTATAAATAAAAGGAGTACTATCAATGTTATAAATAAAAGGAGTCATATTAATGTCATAAATAAAAGGAGTAATATTAATGTTGTGAATAAAAGGAGTAATATTAATCTTTTTAGGCATCCCAAAAGGAAAGAGGAAGATTATTATGGACACTGCATTCAAAACGGGCTTTAGAGCGAGCTATGTCATCTGGATATGCAGAAGCTCAAAGGCCTTCAGACAAATAGAATTACTGCCCACATCAGAAATATGCTCTGAGGGAAGAGGGATGGTTGAGTGCTCATAAAACCGATTTAACCCACCAAAGTCTGGTCTGAAGTCCAGAAACCTGAGAGTATAGTTTCGAGCAGGCGAGTTTGGGGCGTGGCCTCAAGGCCATTCTTGACGCCCATCAAGAAGGTTCGGCTGGGCGAAGTCGTAGTGTGTGGGTACCGTCGGCGATTATGTTGTAATAATTATGTGCCGAATGGTTGGCTGGCAGAGGGAATTTTTTTTACAAGAACTAAGGGAAAAAATCACAGAGGCAGTAACATGCCACTGGGAATCCTGCCACTGGGAATTTATCCTTATGCCCGAACTGTTTAGCATAGCTCCACCCCTCGCATGGCGACATATACGCTTACACGGACATCCGGCCCTAACTTTGATACATGAAGGTTTCTTCTTCACGACATTCGGAGCACGCTACTCCATACAATTCTACCTTGACTAAGGTATTTCATTACCTACCCCCACACGTAACAAAATGAACCCATCAGTGACGGGTACACTCCGAGTAAATCATAAAAACTAAAAATATTCTTGTTACATCATGATGCCAAGAAATTTTACTCTGTCAAGTCCTTACCATAATTATTTGAGCCTCTGTTTATTTTACTTGTGGAACCACAAAACAATGTCGATTTACACTTATCAAATGTTCCTCACCATCATATTGCATGGCCGCAGGTGCAGTCGGCTGACTGGGAAAAGCTGGGCTGAAAGCGTAGGCTGTTGGGAAGGTCGATGTTGAGCTGGGTACTGCCATACCAGTGGGAGTTGGTACACCTGATGGAACAGAGAAAGATGAAACCAACAGCAACAGCTTTGACCCGGGTGGTGGCAGAACCACACTGGTCATTGATAGGGCAATGACCTGTGTGGTTCTGCCATTACCATATTTTCACTGGTTATTGCAGAGACATACCTGGCTGGACATTAACAGCCTAGTCTGTGTCACATAAGCAGGAGTAGGAGTGGCTATTGTTGTATGTGAAAGGAGGAAATAAATTTTGACTTGTTCGGTAAAAATAGAGGTGGAAGATAAAGTTTACAGAAACTTACCTTGGTAGGCAGCCGTCACTGCTGGAGCCTGGTAAGCAGCACTGTGTGTTTGGAAAGATGCAGGTGGTGTGGGCTGGTAGGCTGAGGGAGAAACGTATGCTGTGCGATTTCCAGCTTTCCCAATTGCTTGGTAGGCTTGGGACTGGGTACCATATGTTGCAGGTGCCACCAATGACGGAAGTTCTTCAGTTGTGGCTGGCATGAAAGGGGCCTCGTAAGGTGTAAAGTAACTCGTTGCAGCATACGCAATCGGTTTTGAGCTGAGGAATGTGCCTGGTGTTGCAGCCGGTAGCTTTGTGGTACCAAATTGTGAAGTGGATCCAGCCATGCGAACTGCGTACCCATCAGAATGGCCTGCATGTGTACCTCTCATGGAGTAATTGGAAAAAGGCTTGAAAGAAGCTGTAGATGTGGACATAGGTGATGCTGAGGCAGCTTGGCTCATTGAATTAAGGTAACCACCACAAGAGAAGTACGAGGCTCGGTGGAAGAAAAAACAGCAAGACAACCATATGTAAGAATCAAACATGGAAGCCAAACTACAGTTTCCATCTTCCTCCATTCTAACGGTCACGTTTAGTGAAAATGAACAGCAATCTGTAAAATCATCAGCAATGATATATTATTTGGCGGGACCTCATTTACTTTTGAACACGTACACCAGCTATAAACAGTCATTCCGGCGTTTCGGAAGCAGGGTGATTCAATGTGTGTGCCGGATTCTCGGATGTACGTTAAACTGGGCGTCCTGTCTGCCAGCATTAGTTGGTTGACGTCAAAGATCCCATGGTGTGCGTCACAAAAATGAAGAAAGAGCAATCAGAGATTGCAGACCATCGCCAGGACACGCTTCAGTGGTTTTTAAGGCTTTTGTGGAAAAATAAATATGGCGGCCAAACCACGTGAGCGATGACGCCATCATTAATTTTTTTCTCCGACAAATGAGAAATTTCATCTTGATCGGAAGAAGTTTTTTAATTGTCGAATTATGACGTCATAATGGAGGCACAGATGACATGATCATTATTTTATATTTTTTTGTATACTGAATCGAGGCTCGTGAAAGAGCGAACATTTATTTCACAAACAAATCAACCAGACAAACAAAATATATAAAAAGAGGGAGCGGAAGACAAGATGGGGAGAGAAGGGGAAGCACACAAACACAACATTTGACAGCAGGGAGATGTGTGGGAGGGAGAGGGCTTGGGAAGGGGGGGGTGGGGGGGTGGGAGAAGTATAAAACACAAGGACACCAAGGACTTCCAGGACAGAAGTTGGTATTTCAAAAAAGTGGATTTGGGGTGAAATTAGCAGGGGTAGAAAAGATCAAGGTTTTGGATGGGGGAAGATAAGAGATGGTGGTAAACGGCTGTTTTAAAGACCTGGAGGGTGGAGTGGGATTGAAGAGAGTGAGGGAGTTTGTTCCAGAGGCGGGAGAAAAGAGGAATGAAGGAGTGAAGGTGAGCAGAGAGTCTTGATTTTGGCAGTTTAACCATAAGAGGGTTGCAGGCAGATCTTGTGTGACCTGTTGGAATATTTGGGGGACAGAGCCCAGAGAGAGCTGGGGGGGCAAGGCCAGAGAGGAGTCGGTAGAAGACGGAAAGACCACCAACCTGCCTGCATTGAGTGAGTGAAAGGCCCATGGAGTTAGCTTCATCGCGGGAGATTCCAATGATTCTGAATGCTTTGGTTTCAACAGCGTGAAGACAGCCAGGTGTGAGGCAGGAGCACCAGCCCAGAGGGGAGAGCAGTTTTCCATTGAGCTGCGGATGAAAGCCTTGTATGTGGTGAGGAGCTCAGGTGTGCCGAGGAAGGACTTCGCACGACGGAGGATGCCCAGTCGGCGACTGGCTATGGAGGCCAGATTTGAAATGTGGTTTTCCCAGGAAAGATCATGGCAGATAGTGAGACCCAAAAGCTTGAGTGACAGAACTTCTTGGAGAGGATTATTCAGAAAGTGGATGGGAGGGTTGTCCAGTCGGTCTTTTCGGAGAGACATCGTAAGAGTGTGAAATTTGTCAGGATTGAAAGACATGTTCCACTTGTTTGACCAGTCTGTGATTTTGTCCAGGTCTGCAGAGAGTGAGGAGCCTGCAGACTGCCGATCTGAGGGATGAGGAATGGAGCGACAGAGAGTAGAGTCATCAGCAAAGAGATAGAAAGGATTTTCAAGAGAGTCAGAGAGATCATTGATGAAGACCAGAAAAAGCACAGGGCCCAGAACACTGCCTTGGGGAACTCCAGCCTGAACAGGAAGAGGAGATGAGAGAAACCCATTCAGGGCCACACGTTGACTACGACTAGAGAGGAAGTCCGCCAGCCAAGCGTGGAGATTTCCATGGATACCATAGGAGGAGAGTTTGGTGAGCAGAGCGGGGTGCCAGACCATATCGAAGGCACGTGATATGTCAAGGGAGACAGCTCTAATTTCCTGTTTGGCATTGAGGAACTCCATCCATTTTTGAGAAAGCAGAAGCAGCATGTCCAGAGTAGAGTGACCAGGTCTGAAACCAAATTGATGATCAGAGATCAAGCCATTGGAGAAGAGGAAAGATTTCATATCTGAAGGAATGATGGATTCCATGACTTTGCTGATAATTGGGAGAAGGCTGATTGGTCTGTAGTTGCTAGGATCTGTTTTTGCACCTTTTTGTGCACCTTTTAATCACAACTCTTGTCACAGCACTCTTTCAGAGGCCTTTTCCAGATTAATAAACACCAAATGTAGATCCTCTACAGTTTTCAACCATCTGTCTGAAGGTAAAAATCAACAAATCAAAAATTAATGCAAAAATAAATAAATCCAAATTACTCTTCTCTGACCATCACTTCCTCCCTCAACATTTTCCAAATAATTATTTCCCGGACATTCATAGTGTGCGACATCAATTTGGTGCCTCTGTAGTTGTTGCACGCGGCACATCTCCTTTTTGCTTGTAAGTCGGGACCAATGTACTTTCTCTCCACTCGTTCAGCATTTCTTCTTTTTTATAAATAATCCCCCTCGCCCCCAGCCTTCCCATGCCTCCTCCCCCAAGCCCTCTCCCTCCCACAGATCTCCCGTTGTCCCTGTTCTCTGCTGTTGTACTTGTGTGCATCCCTCTCTCTCTCTCCCCATCTTGTCTCCCGTTCCCTTGATTGTATGTTTTGTGTGTCCGTTTTTTTTTTTTGTGATTAATGTTAGCTCTTACACGAGCCTTGATCTTGTATACAAAAAAAAAAAGTTTCTGAATAGCTGTAGCAAGAAGTCAACACCCTCTTCACCCAACACCTTCCACACTTCAACAGGTATCCCATCTGGCCCAACTGCCGTACCACCATTCTTCATTCTCACCAATGTTCTCCCTTCCTTCTCCTTCTGGATGGTTCTTCTTGTCCCTTCGTTTCCAGCAGGTTCTACTCTGAATTATTGGGTTCTCCTCATTTATCAGTTTCTCAAAGTATATTTTCCATCACTTCTTTATCTCCACATCTCTCAGCATTGTGTTGTCCTCATTTTTGATCAGTGTTATCTGGAAGATATATTTGGATCCGCACTGTCTTTGGCTTTCACAACTCCAAAGATTTTTTTTTTTGTGTACTAAGTCCAGACTCATGTAAGAGCTAACACATAGAGCATACGACAATGAGAGCGGGAGAGAAGAGGCGGGGGGGGGGGGGGGGGGGGGGAGAGGGAAGCACAACAACAGTGGGGTACAGGGACATCGGGAGATCTGTGGAAGGGAGAGGGCTGGGGAGGGTACACGGAATAAACAGATGGACACGACAGTGGATTTCATGAAGAAAAACAAGGAATTTGAAGGAGGTTGATTTGGGGTGGATTAACAGGGGTAGATAAGATCAAGGTTTTGGATGGGGGAAGATAAGAGATGGTGGTGAACAGCTGTTTTAAAGACCTGGAGAGAGGAGTGGGATTGAAGAGAGTGAGGGAGTGAAAGCCTTGTATGTGGTGAGTGTCGTGAAAATCGAACTCTGACACGACTGGACCTCTAGGTAGGCTTTAATATCATTTAGATCCAAAGGCATTCCTAAAAGAATACATTCAAGCAACAGGCATTAAATCAGCATCACATGAGTAGCAACGGTTGCATACAGGTGCGTACAGGTAGTATAACTATAAGCGAGCTTGTGATATTTATAGCAGAGTCGTTACCTTTCTAGGGAAGCCCAGAGTAGCGAGAGAGAGTTACATTTCGATTATGGATGTACATCTCCTGTCCGCGCTGATATATATAGGAACCGCGAAAGGGTCGCGTAGCGGCCATGAGGCGAACAACATCCGTGTCGTAACTTGGATGACGATTGCATATGACGATTTCATCACATTCTCCCCGCGCTTAGATCTTAACTCGGCGGTGAAGAACAGCAGACTCATACAGAGGAACACGTAGGAATGCAAAGAACGAAATACATTTGAAAGATGTCACGGCCGGTCGGACGTCCAAGGGGCCATCAATCCCGATGGCAGGGCTACTGCGTTTCAGCCTGTTAGCCTGGTTAGCAATCAATCCCCAGCTATAGATGTGTCGAGGAGGAAGTCCCAGTCAAGAAGATATCGGACCGAGCAAGCAGTGGTCATCCCAGGGAGAAGACGTTGAGCCCGTGGGTAGCAGTAGTCTTCCAGTGGGGTAGTCTGAGTAGATAAGTGTACCCTTTGCGATTCACAGCTCATAAGGTGTGCCATGACGAAGAGCGGCTGTCCATACGACGCAAAGCAACGCATTTCAGGCTGATGTGTCGGTGTGGAAGATGTGTAATTCAGTAAGTCATGTCTATTCGTCGCAGGGCAACACATTTCAGGAAGAGGTGTCGAAGCGGAAGATGTGTAAATCAGTAAACCTCAACAGTAAATCAGTAAACCTCAACAGTAAGTAAGATTACATAACAGGAGGCCACTACAGGAAGACCATTATAGTAGGTCTGTACCTGCCTTGGCTCCCAAGGGTACATACGCTGTACAAGCTCATGTAGCGGCACGCGAATCTACCGTTGGCAGCGATCGCACGAGACACGAGCGGCCTCTGAAGGCTGCCTGGACGACCGGCATTTACGACGCGCCTCTCCAGCGAAACGCGCAGGTCCTCCGGGATGCATATGGCAAGCTTGTCCAGCAGCACAGCGCGCGGAGGATCGGAGAAGATCGGCAGACCGAGAGAGCCCCGGCTGGACAAACCATATTTGTCCCAGCGTCGTCCCGGATCGTTAAGATTGATTGTCATGATTGTCATGATTGTCATGCTAGATGTCCCGGATGGATTGGCCATCCCGGATCCATCCAGTTAACGCCATCGTTGCATGGCACGGATCCAGCCGGACCGCGGAATGGCTCGGATCGACCATCCACGGACGCAAGGTCTCCCCGGATGGGCTGTCCATCCACGGATGTCCGACCAATCCATCCATTCAACACATGGAATGGCTCGGATCGTCCATCCGTTCATCACATGGAATGGCTCGGATCGACCATCCATGGACTCAAAGTCACGCTCAAAGACACAAAGGCATCCATGGTAACACATGGAATGGCTCGGATCGACCATCTATGGTCAACATACCGAAGTCAACAAGAATACCGGACGGCTCCCGGAGCGAGCAACAAGAACTTCCCGAGGTGGCCCGATCTCAGGGGGGGGGGTCATGTCGAGGAAGGGTCGCAGGGGCCATGGGTCACGGTGTACCCAGAAGACTATCCACCAGCGCGACCTCAAGGAAGCGCGGCAGATTAGCAACATGGTCATATCCCTTGGACATACTATCCACAAACCGCAAGAACATCGAGGTAGACAAAACACGAGACAAAACAACTGTTAAGGAGGTGGCTGCAGCGCGCTGCATACCGAAGACAGACGGCCTTCACAGTCTGGGTCAGGATGAGTCACAGTCAGACTGGGGCAGAGGGGAGATTGGAATCAGACGAGGCGTCTCGCAGTCTCGAAATGTACGAGGCAAGAGCTCTGTTCGATAACAACGAGCCCAGAGTCAAGGACGAGCATGCGGTCAAGGGAGTCGGGCGCGACGCTCAATGTCACGAGGTCACCGTGTACACCCTAAATGGTGCTGGCGCGCGACCCTGAGGGAGCGCCGCGTTACGTTGTTCACGTCGTTACGTAAAGGACAATGGGTACGCAGTCACCAAGGTACACGGTAAGGCAAACGAACCCCCGATGAGATCACGGGAAGCACGCCATTACGCTAATGACGCCGCGAAGCGAACGCGTCAAAGATGCTGTAAAGCGAACGCGTGATACAGTCGATGACGTCACGCTAATGACGCCGCGAAGCGAACGCGTCAAAGATGCTGTAAAGCGAACGCGTGATACAGTCGATGACGTCAACAAGTAGGTCGGGCGGGTTGGCGAGCTCCAGCCGAGCGGCCTCCCCAGACGGAGTCGCGCGCAGCAACACCCGAGCGAGCCCGAGATCGGCACACGGCACACGAACCCGGCCGACGGCGAAAGCAACATCTAGGGCGCAGCAACACCCGAGCGAGCCCGAGATCGGCACACGGCACACGAACCCGGCCGACGGCGAAAGCAACATCTAGGGCGCACCGCGTACGAGGGAAACCGAAAGCCGCGTCTCGGCCCGTTGATCCAGAGCGGGCGAGCCCGCCGAGCCGAGGGGCGAGCAGGCCGAGTCGAGTTGGCGAGCACGCCCGGCAGCGACAGACCGCACGACCCGAAGCAGCGCCCCGCCTGCCTGGCTGTCGGGTCTAAGGAGCGAACACATACAACGCCCTGACGTAGCATCTCATTTGGAGGTGCATTGAGCATGAAGGATGAAGAGGGGCCTTTCGGTCCGTCAGGCCTGCTCTACACCACATAAACGCAATCCAACAGCTTATCAAATTAAATTAATTGGGTGAAACGCGGGGTGTGAAAAAGAAGAATGAAAGCATACGGTCCACATACATTCCATGCACAGCAATTTTACAATGGTCGCAGGTGGTTAACGAATACGCCGTTTGAAGATCGGGAACACCAAATCAAGGAAAACAAAGGACGATCACTTATAGAATACACATGGTAGCCAGGTATACGATCAACCATTAGAAGCATATGCCCGTGTGTCGTGAAAGGCTATGAAGGTCCCGCTCGACGTCCATAGAAACTCGTCCGTGCTGCGACGAGTCCTCGCCAGGGCCCAAGCGAGCCTCCATTGAGGCGTTTCCGGGCGATCCCCTACTCAGTGGGGCCGGCGAGAGGAATCCAGCGAAGATGCGGCGCGCGCAACGGGCGCGTCGTGCATAGTAGGGATTCCATCCAGCGACGGTGCGGCGCGTGATTCGCGTGTAAGAGGGGATCCGACGAGCAGCGAGGAATCGCCGGCAACGCAGAGAGGGCCGCGATGGGTGCCACGTGTGGCGAGTAGGAGGTGATTCCGAGCAACGAACGGAATCGAGGGCCACGCCGATCGTCGTGGGCCACGCCGAGTGCGGGAGCAACGTGCGGCGAGGAGGTGCTCAGAATCAGAATGGAGGCCCCGATTCGCGTGGAGGAGGTGGTGGTTCCACCGAGTAACGAGTGGTCGGAGTGAGCCGGTCGTGCCGGCGTGAGTCCGACGAGTAGTGCGCGATCCGCACGGCGGAGATGGGCCACAGAGTAGCGAGTGGTCGGAGTGGAGCCGGTCGTGAGAGAGACGCGGCGTGATTCCGACGAGCAGTGCGTGATTCACGCGGAGGAGAGGGGCCACAGAGTCGCGAGTTGTCGGAGTGGAGCCGGTCGTGAGCTCTATGTTCCGCTGATCTCCGCTCGTCACGGAATCACGATCAGCGGAATGCGGGCCCCGAGCGGCCTTTCTGCAGACCTTTCGCAAAAGGGCCTTAGTGGAGCACAGGTGACACGTCGCCTGTCGGGCCGGCATTCGGAGCGAGGATGCGGCCGATGTCCACACGAGTAACGTTTTGCATACCGGGTAGGCCGGGCAGCGGCGGCTGCGGGGGAGCTCCGGAAGCGGGATGGTTCTCTCGGACGGAGCCGTTAGCGATTCGAGTAACCGAGGCGAGGTTCATACCTTCGGCTCCAAGCGGGTCCGTTGTTCCGACAGGGGGTTGCGGCCCAGGTCATTTCCCAGTGGCCTCCTTCAGCAGGTGCTGTGCCGGAGTCATGCCTACTCCGGCTTTCGGGCCTACGCTACAGGAGAGCAGCCTGCGTTTTGACGACGCGGTCCCGCAGAAGGCTTGCGAGGTCCCCATCGTATCCGGCCCTCGTGAGGCAGACCGGTGGCGAGAGGAGTCAGAGCTCCGTCGCTGGAGCTAGCTCGACGGGTCCTCCGCCGGGCGTTCTTCTCCGTAGCGCCGCAGCGAGCAGTGCGGGAGCGTGGGTTGATTCCGAGCGATGTCAGGAGAAAGTTGGTCTGTAACACGGAGCGGTGGGCTCGGTCTCGTGAGCCGCAAAGTTATTCTGCCGCGCGTTGAGCCAAGGAGCAACTCCGACGCAGATCCCTCCGCTTGAGGGTCGGCTCCGCGAGGCGGTACCACGATCATCATCCGGCGATCTCAAAGATCTAAATGATATTAAATGTCGTGAAAATCGAACTCTGACACGACTGGACCTCTAGGTAGGCTTTAATATCATTTAGATCCAAAGGCATTCCTAAAAGAATACATTCAAGCAACAGGCATTAAATCAGCATCACATGAGTAGCAACGGTTGCATACAGGTGCGTACAGGTAGTATAACTATAAGCGAGCTTGTGATATTTATAGCAGAGTCGTTACCTTTCTAGGGAAGCCCAGAGTAGCGAGAGAGAGTTACATTTCGATTATGGATGTACATCTCCTGTCCGCGCTGATATATATAGGAACCGCGAAAGGGTCGCGTAGCGGCCATGAGGCGAACAACATCCGTGTCGTAACTTGGATGACGATTGCATATGACGATTTCATCACAGTGAGAAGCTCAGAAGTGCCAAGGAAGGACTTCGCACGATGTAGGATGCCCAGTCGGCGACTGGCTTTGGAGGCCAGCTTGGAAATGTGTTTTTCCCAGGAAAGATCATGGCAGATAGTGAGACCCAAAAGCTTGAGTGACAGAACTTCTTCGAGAGGATTGTTGAGAAAGTAAATGGGAAGGTTTTGCAGTCGGTCTTTACAGAGAGGCAAAGTGAGAGTGTTAGATTTGTCAGGATTGAAAGACATGTTCATTCCACTTCTTTGACCAGTTTATTATTTTGTCCAGGTCTGCAGAGTGAAGAGACTGCAGCCTGCCGATCGGAGGGTTGATATATGGAGCGGCAGAGGGTGGAGCCGTCGGCAAAAAGATGAAGAGGATTTTCCAGACAGTTGGAGAGATTATTAATGAAGACCAGAAAAAGCATAGGGCCAGGAACACTGCCTTGAGGAACTCCAACCTGGACAGGAAGAGATGAGAGAATTCCATTCAGGGCCACACGATGACTATGACAGGAGAGGAAGTCCTGTTTCGCGTTGAGGGCCTCCATCCATTGTTGAAAAAGCAGAAGCAGCATTTCCAGATTAGAGTGGCCTGGTCTGAATCCAAATTGACGATCTGAGCTCAAACCATTGGAGAAGAGGAAGGATTTAATATCAGAAGCGGAAGCCATTTAATGATGGAAGATATTCCTCTGTCCCTCCTCTGTATCCAAATCATCATACATCCTTCTACAAGCTTGTGCCTTTGCCTTTGTCACCACTTTCTTTACTTCCTTATTTGTTATCCTAAACTCATCTGCACTCTGTTGATCATTGATCTCATCCCTCTTCTTTTTTGCTTCCATTTTCTCCTGAATCTCCTGAATCCTGGTGTTGGGCTAGCGGCTAGGGTGCCGGCTTAGGATCCTAGGATCCTGGGTTCGAATCTCGGTCGATCGCCGAATTAATGCCAGGGGGGTTGACTCAGCCTGTCATCCTTCCGAGGTCGGCTAATTGAGTACCAGTTCACTGGTAATTCCCTGTTTGTCGTTAAAGGCGGCAAAAAGGGTTGGCGTCAGGAAGGGCATCCGGCCGTAAAACATTGCTTCAAAAAGGGGACCAAAAAAAACAACAACTACCACGGTCCCCGAAAAGGCCAACCCCCGCTTTGCGGGGAAAAATGGCCTCTAAACGGTGGTTTTTTTTCTCCTGAATCGCCTCCTGTACTTCCCTATCCACCACGAGGTCTCATTATCACCTCTTTGCTTACCTGTATTCATACCCAAAATCGATTTTCCAGCCTACTTGATCTCATTTGAAATATTCTCAAATCCAGAACTCCCTTTTCAAACTTCCTCTGCTCTCATCTCTCTCAAGACCCGTTCAGCAACCACTTCCCTTTTCTCCTTGTCTCCCAGTTCCCACCACCTCACCTTTGATGCTCATTGTTGTTTACATAGTTTCACTCCTTTGATAACCATACCTAAGGCCAACATTCTATGCTGGGGTGTTGCTGCATCACCAGGTATGACCTTCATCTTTGACCGCCTTCCATTTCCTCCTTCTGCACAAAATAGCTATCTGTGAAACATTACCTCCGCTCTTTTATGTGATGTGATGTTTTAGTCTTGTCGGGAAAAATGTATTTGCTGTTGCCATATCATATGTAACCACAAATTCAATAATCTGCTCTTCTTCTTTGTTTCTCTTTCTCATTCTCAAACAGCCTTGTACTCCATCCACACCTCCATTTGCCTCACCAGCATGCCCATTGAAGTCACCACTGACCACGATTTTTTTCTGCCCCAGTTACCTTTGCCATCACTCTATGCATCTCTTCCAAAAATACATCCTTATCAGTTCTCATGACTTTGGAATCCAACCCGAGGGGTATAAGCACTGACCACATTGTTCACTTGTTCAACAACATCTCACCTCATGCTCATAACTCTGTCGCTTACTCCGTCCACCTCCACTGCTTTTTTCTTGACGTCCTCATCAAATACGTATGATACCAACACCTTTTCCCGTTTCTCATTCCATCTCCACCACTGTAGAAAGGTTTGAAACTGCCCCCCAATGACCTTTTCCTTGTTTCCTGCACACACAGAATCTGTGCCGTCTTCCTTTCCATCACATCAGCAATCTGTCTGCCTCTCCCAGTCATACTTCCCACATTCAATGTGGCCAGCCACACCTTCTTCTCTTTTCCTCCTCTCTCGTACTTGCTTCTTCAACCACATACACTCTTGATACGGTAACCCTTGCCAGTTTCTCACAGAAACACGTGATATTTCTGCTCGTCGTGTATATGCGACGTCCAACCATGCTCCACATTCCTCAGGATCCGCATTCCATATGTTTCAGCAAATAGGTTTTACAGCCGGATGACTTTCCTGATGCTAGCTCTCCTCCTTTAATCCGGGCTGGGGACTGGCAGTGAAAGTGCTGGCTTTCACATCACAGGCGGAGTCGTCGTGGGGCCAATAACAGTCACCGGTACACTGCTCGCTCCCCAGCACGACCAAATCGCGCAGCACACCAAAATCCAGGAAGCAATTTCCCCAATTGACTTGAGTGCTGCTACCTGCACGTGCAAATGAGCCGTAGCAGACACGGCATTCAGTACATTAAAGGTGTTCATTCCTCCCTGACACTCACAACTTCCAGGGTCATGAATATTAATGAGCTGAATTTTGCATGTTATTTGAACTACTTTGTCGGATAACCTATCAGATAAATTCTGAATCTACAGTATGCAGTTTTTCAACATGGTTGTTATCATATTGCGTGACACAGTGTTTCAAACAAGCTACAGAATCATTGTCGGCACTGGCTCATCGCACATTACATTTTGTCACAGTTCACACTCCTTAATAATAAAATGAACACGTTGTGGTGCTGCGCACACACGACTCGATTGCCAGAGAGGTAGGCCACAACGCGTTGGTATAACAAAGTCTTTATTCGAAAGCTCGCACTTCAGCACTGAGCGGGTTCGAGCTTAGAGCCTGCATATATATCCCGAGGCCACGCCTAGTCCCCGGGCGTGGCCGATCGGTCGATAGGCGGGGCATGCATTCCAGTTCCCCACCTGGACGTTCGCGCCACCTGCTGGTGCGCTGAATTAGTGTCCCTTGTGTCTGCCACACGCGCCCCCCCAGAATTCCCGCGCACCTGAAGGGTGAGTTTGCGGGGAAGCCGGATGACCCGGCCGAAACGCCCCCTGGCGATGGATGCCGGTCTGGGGGGTGGCGGGACGGCGGGGCTGGGGGGTGCCGGGGGTCCGACCGCCGGGGGGCGGCCTCGACGCGGAGGCAGAGCTGCTTGCGGGGGGGTGGTCCGGATCGAGGTGGGCCGGCTTGAGGCGGTCCACGGAGATGCGATCCGGGGCACCGCCGATGTCGATGGTGAAAAATTTGTCCCCGGTCTCCAGCACGCGGAAGGGCCCGTCGTACGGGGGCCGTAGCGGTGCCCGGTGGGCGTCGTGCCGGACGAAGACGTACTTCGCCATGCGAAGCTCCGGGGCGACGTGGGAAGCTGGGCAACCGTGGTGTGCCGTCGGCACCGGGGCGAACCTCCGGGCGGTCTCCTGAAGGGCGGAGCGCTGTTGCGCCGCGGACCAAGGAGCCGTGGAGTCGGGGATAAATTCACCCGGTACCCGCAGTGGTTGCCCGAAGACCAGCTCCGCCGAGGACGCGCGCAGATCGTCCTTGGGCGCCGTCCTCAGGCGCAGCAGAACCCAGGGGAGTCTGTCGACCCAGCTGCCGTCGCGGAGGCTGGCCCGGAGCACGGCCTTCATTGAGCGATGAAAGCGCTCACACAGGCCATTGGCCTGGGGGTGGTAGGCCGTGGTGCGGTGTAGTGTCACCCCGAGCCCTTGCGCCACCGCGGCCCAGAGCTCCGAGGTGAACTGTGGGCCGCGGTTGGACGAGATATCCGAGGGGGCACCGAACCGGGCAACCCAATTGGCGATGAAGGCCTGCGCCACATCAGCTGCAGACGTCGCCGCCAATGGGACGGCCTCCGGCCACCGTGTGGTGCGGTCCACCATGGTGAGGAGGTGGGTGAACCCCCGCAAGGGGGGCAGAGGTCCCACCAAGTCGACGTGCACATGGTCGAACCGACGCTCGGGCACCGCAAACGGGGCCAACGGGGCCTGGGTGTGGCGGTGGACCTTTGCGCGCTGGCACGCGAGGCACGTCCTGGCCCAGTCGCGGACGTCCTTCCGGAGGCCGTGCCAGACGAACTTCGCCGCGACGAGCTTCTGGGATGCCTTCGTGCCCGGGTGGGACAGGCCGTGGATGGCGTCGAAAACTGGGCGCCGCCAGCCAGCGGGCACGATGGGGCGAGG
The DNA here is from genome assembly GCF_964187855.1 of Myxine glutinosa. Lineage (NCBI taxonomy): Eukaryota > Metazoa > Chordata > Myxini > Myxiniformes > Myxinidae > Myxine > Myxine glutinosa. The sequence continues at coordinate 218,082,668 of NC_136263.1, forward strand.
CCGGCCGAGGGAGACGTCGCATAGGAGGGCCGCGCCCGCGGCGTCGAACGGCACCTCGGTGACGCGGAGGCCCTTGACGGCGGTCCGCAAGGCCTGGACGCCGGGGTCGGCGGTCTGGTCCTCCGCCATCCGGGCATAGTCGACCCCGAGGTGGACCGCGAGCACGACGGACCGGGAAAGGCAATCCGCCACCGGGTTGTCTTTACCCGCCACGTGACGGATGTCTGTCGTGTACTCGGACACGGCAGAGAGGTGACGCTGCTGCCGTGCCGACCATGGCTCGGCGACCTTGGCCATCGCGAACACAAAGGCCTTGTGGTCGACGAATGCCGTGAACGGGCGGCCCTCCAGCAGATGGCGGAAGTGTCGGACCGCCAGGTGGAGCCCGAGCAGCTCGCGGTCGAAGGTGCAATAGCGGCGTTCGTGCGGGCGAAGCTGCCAGCTAAAAAACGCCAGTGGTTGCCAAGCACCACGCACCCACTGCTCGTGCACCGCGCCCACCGCGTAGTCCGACACGTCGGTGGTGAGGGCGATCAGTGCATCGGGCGCCGGGTGCGCCAGCATGGTGGCGTCGGCCAGGGCCAGCTTTGCACCGCAAATGCCGCGGTCATCGGCGCCGACCAGGCGATGTCACCTTTGCCCGGCTTGCCCCGGAGGGCCTCGTGCAAGGGGCGGAGAAGCTGGGCGACGTGGGGCACGAAGCGGTGGTAAAAATTTACCATGCCCAGGAACTCCAGGAGCCCCTTGATTGTGCGGGGCCGCGGGAAATCCCTGACCGCCTCCACCTTGGCCGGTAAAGGGACGGCCCCGTGCCTGGTGATGCGGTGCCCCAAGAGGTCGATGGTGGCGACGCCGAAACGGCACTTGGCGGGGTAATAAGAAGGTAATAAGAAGACGGCTTACAACCCTAGTTAACGTCGTCCGGAAGTGACGTCATAACTTCCAGGGTCGCGTCGGCCAGATCAAAGACAAGGGGATTAACTCCCTCTTGATAAGGGGAGAGCCGACGTAGCGAGATCCGCAACAATATTATACATAAAAGGAGTAATATTAATATTATAAATAAAAGGAAGAATTTTAATGTTGGAAATCAATGGAGTAATATTATGTTATAAATAAAAGGAGTAATATTGATGTTATAAATAACAGAAGTAATATTAATCTTGTAAATAAAAGGAGTAATATTGATGTTCCAAATAAAAGGAGTAATATTGATGTTATAAATAAAAGGAGTAATATTGATGTTGTGAATAAAAGGAGTGATATTTGTATTATAAATAAAAGGAGTAATATTAATGTTGTAAATAAAAGGAGTAATATGAATCTTGTAAATAAAAGGAGTAATATTGATGTTGTAAATAAAAGGAGTAATATTGATGTTATAAATAAAAGGAGTAATATTGATGTTGTCAATAAAAGGTGTGATATTTGTATTATAAATAAAAGGAGTAATATTGATGTTGTCAATAAAAGGAGTAATATTAATGTTGTGAATAAAAGGAGTGAAATTTGTATTATAAATAAAAGGAGTAATATTAATGTTGTGAATAAAAGGAGTGATATTTGTATTGTAAATAAAAGGAGCAATATTGATGTTGTCAATAAAAGGAGTAATATTAATGTTGTGAATAAAAGGAGTGATATTTGTATTATAAATAAAAGGAGTAATTTAATGTTGTGAATAAAAGGAGTAATATTAATGTTGTAAATAAAAGGAGTAATATTAATCTTGTAAATAAAAGGAGTAATATTGATGTTGTAAATAAAAGGAGTAATATTAATGTTATAAATAAAAGGAGTAATATTAATGTTGTAAATAAAAGGAGTAATATTAATCTTGTAAATAAAAGGAGTAATATTGATGTTGTAAATAAAAGGAGTAATATTAATGTTATAAATAAAAGGAGTAACATTAATCTTGGAAATAAAAGGAGTAATATTGATGTTGTAAATAAAAGGAGTAATATTAATGTTGTAAATAAAAGGAGTAACATTAATCTTGGAAATAAAAGGAGTAATATTGATGTTGTAAATAAAAGGAGTAATATTAATGTTGTAAATAAAAGGAGTAACATTAATCTTGGAAATAAAAGGAGTAATATTGATGTTGTAAATAAAAGGAGTAATATTAATGTTATAAATAAAAGGAGTAATACTAATGTTGTAAATAAAAGGAGTAATATTGATGTTGTAAATAAAAGGAGTAATATTAATGTTATAAATAAAAGGAGTAATATTCATCTTGTAAATAAAAGGAGTAATATCAATGTTGTAAATAAAAGGAGTAATATTAATGTTATAAATAAAAGGAGTAATATTAATGTTATAAATAAAAGGAGTAATATTCATCTTGTAAATAAAAGGAGTAATATTAATGTTGTAAATAAAAGGAGTAATATTAATGTTATAAATAAAAGGAGTAATATTAATCTTGTAAATAAAAGGAGTAATATTAATCTTGTAAATAAAAGGAGTAATATTGATGTTGTAAATAAAAGGAGTAATATTAATGTTATAAATAAAAGGAGTAATATTAATGTTGGAAATAAAAGGAGTAATATTAATCTTGTAAATAAAAGGAGTAATATTGATGTTGTAAATAAAAGGAGTAATATTAATGTTATAAATAAAAGGAGTAATATTAATGTTGTGAATAAAAGGAGTGATATTTGTATTATAAATAAAAGGAGTAATATTGATGTTGTGAATAAAAGGAGTAATATTGATGTTGTAAATAAAAGGAGTAATATTGATGTTGTGAATAAAAGGAGTAATATTGATGTTGTAAATAAAAGGAGTAATATTGATGTTGTGAATAAAAGGAGTAATATCGATGTTGTAAATAAAAGGAGTAATATTAATATTGGAAATAAAAGGAGTAATATTGATGTTGTAAATAAAAGGAGTAATATTAATGTTATAAACAAGTGAATCCTCTTGGATTGCGCTGAGGTTCGGGCATGGAATTTCGAGCCTCGATCGTGGTTCGAGCCTCGATCTTGTATACAAAAATAATAATAATAATAATAAGAACCTTGGGCCGAATCTCGCGCTTCACCAGTGCGCGTGCGCGAATTTACGTCACGTCGGCAGCGAGAAGGGGTTCCCCAACACGAACCAATCAGGAACTGCCACGTCACACTTATATGATCTCAGAATTCCTGTGACAGGAATTCGCGTTACACTGGCTGGAAGTCATTCGCTAGAGGCGCTTCCTCAGCGCTAATAAAAGGAGTAATATTAATGTTACAAATAAAAAGTCATGTTAATGTTGTAAAGAAAAGGAGTAACATTAATGTTATATATAAAAACAGTAATATTGATGTAAATAAAAGCAGTAATGTTAATGTTATAAATAAAAGGAGTACTATCAATGTTATAAATAAAAGGAGTCATATTAATGTCATAAATAAAAGGAGTAATATTAATGTTGTGAATAAAAGGAGTAATATTAATCTTTTTAGGCATCCCAAAAGGAAAGAGGAAGATTATTATGGACACTGCATCCAAAACGGGCTTTAGAGCGAGCTATGTCATCTGGATATGCAGAAGCTCAAAGGCCTTCAGACAAATAGAATTACTGCCCACATCAGAAATATGCTCTGAGGGAAGAGGGATGGTTGAGTGCTCATAAAACCGATTTAACCCACCAAAGTCTGGTCTGAAGTCCAGAAACCTGAGAGTATAGTTTCGAGCAGGCGAGTTTGGGGCGTGGCCTCAAGGCCATTCTTGACGCCCATCAAGAAGGTTCGGCTGGGCGAAGTCGTAGTGTGTGGGTACCGTCGGCGATTATGTTGTAATAATTATGTGCCGAATGGTTGGCTGGCAGAGGGAATTTTTTTTACAAGAACTAAGGGAAAAAATCACAGAGGCAGTAACATGCCACTGGGAATCCTGCCACTGGGAATTTATCCTTATGCCCGAACTGTTTAGCATAGCTCCACCCCTCGCATGGCGACATATACGCTTACACGGACATCCGGCCCTAACTTTGATACATGAAGGTTTCTTCTTCACGACATTCGGAGCACGCTACTCCATACAATTCTACCTTGACTAAGGTATTTCATTACCTACCCCCACACGTAACAAAATGAACCCATCAGTGACGGGTACACTCCGAGTAAATCATAAAAACTAAAAATATTCTTGTTACATCATGATGCCAAGAAATTTTACTCTGTCAAGTCCTTACCATAATTATTTGAGCCTCTGTTTATTTTACTTGTGGAACCACAAAACAATGTCGATTTACACTTATCAAATGTTCCTCACCATCATATTGCATGGCCGCAGGTGCAGTCGGCTGACTGGGAAAAGCTGGGCTGAAAGCGTAGGCTGTTGGGAAGGTCGATGTTGAGCTGGGTACTGCCATACCAGTGGGAGTTGGTACACCTGATGGAACAGAGAAAGATGAAACCAACAGCAACAGCTTTGACCCGGGTGGTGGCAGAACCACACTGGTCATTGATAGGGCAATGGCCTGTGTGGTTCTGCCATTACCATATTTTCACTGGTTATTGCAGAGACATACCTGGCTGGACATTAACAGCCTAGTCTGTGTCACATAAGCAGGAGAAGGAGTGGCTATTGTTGTATGTGAAAGGAGGAAATAAATTTTGACTTGTTCGGTAAAAATAGAGGTGGAAGATAAAGTTTACAGAAACTTACCTTGGTAGGCAGCCGTCACTGCTGGAGCCTGGTAAGCAGCACTGTGTGTTTGGAAAGATGCAGGTGGTGTGGGCTGGTAGGCTGAGGGAGAAACGTATGCTGTGCGATTTCCAGCTTTCCCAATTGCTTGGTAGGCTTGGGACTGGGTACCATATGTTGCAGGTGCCACCAATGACGGAAGTTCTTCAGTTGTGGCTGGCATGAAAGGGGCCTCGTAAGGTGTAAAGTAACTCGTTGCAGCATACGCAATCGGTTTTGAGCTGAGGAATGTGCCTGGTGTTGCAGCCGGTAGCTTTGTGGTACCAAATTGTGAAGTGGATCCAGCCATGCGAACTGCGTACCCATCAGAATGGCCTGCATGTGTACCTCTCATGGAGTAATTGGAAAAAGGCTTGAAAGAAGCTGTAGATGTGGACATAGGTGATGCTGAGGCAGCTTGGCTCATTGAATTAAGGTAACCACCACAAGAGAAGTACGAGGCTCGGTGGAAGAAAAAACAGCAAGACAACCATATGTAAGAATCAAACATGGAAGCCAAACTACAGTTTCCATCTTCCTCCATTCTAACGGTCACGTTTAGTGAAAATGAACAGCAATCTGTAAAATCATCAGCAATGATATATTATTTGGCGGGACCTCATTTACTTTTGAACACGTAGACCAGCTATAAACAGTCATTCCGGCGTTTCGGAAGCAGGGTGATTCAATGTGTGTGCCGGATTCTCGGATGTACGTTAAACTGGGCGTCCTGTCTGCCAGCATTAGTTGGTTGACGTCAAAGATCCCATGGTGTGCGTCACAAAAATGAAGAAAGAGCAATCAGAGATTGCAGACCATCGCCAGGACACGCTTCAGTGGTTTTTAAGGCTTTTGTGGAAAAATAAATATGGCGGCCAAACCACGTGAGCGATGACGCCATCATTAATTTTTTTCTCCGACAAATGAGAAATTTCATCTTGATCGGAAGAAGTTTTTTAATTGTCGAATTATGACGTCATAATGGAGGCACAGATGACATGATCATTATTTTATATTTTTTTGTATACTGAATCGAGGCTCGTGAAAGAGCGAACATTTATTTCACAAACAAATCAACCAGACAAACAAAATATATAAAAAGAGGGAGCGGAAGACAAGATGGGGAGAGAAGGGGAAGCACACAAACACAACATTTGACAGCAGGGAGATGTGTGGGAGGGAGAGGGCTTGGGAAGGGGGGGTGGGGGGGTGGGAGAAGTATAAAACACAAGGACACCAAGGACTTCCAGGACAGAAGTTGGTATTTCAAAAAAGTGGATTTGGGGTGAAATTAGCAGGGGTAGAAAAGATCAAGGTTTTGGATGGGGGAAGATAAGAGATGGTGGTAAACAGCTGTTTTAAAGACCTGGAGGGTGGAGTGGGATTGAAGAGAGTGAGGGAGTTTGTTCCAGAGGCGGGAGAAAAGAGGAATGAAGGAGTGAAGGTGAGCAGAGAGTCTTGATTTTGGCAGTTTAACCATAAGAGGGTTGCAGGTAGATCTTGTGTGACCTGTTGGAATATTTGGGGGCAGAGCCCAGAGAGAGCTGGGGGGGCAAGGCCAGAGAGGAGTCGGTAGAAGACGGAAAGACCACCAACCTGCCTGCATTGAGTGAGTGAAAGGCCCATGGAGTTAGCTTCATCGCGGGAGATTCCAATGATTCTGAATGCTTTGGTTTCAACAGCGTGAAGACAGCCAGGTGTGAGGCAGGAGCACCAGCCCAGAGGGGAGAGCAGTTTTCCATTGAGCTGCGGATGAAAGCCTTGTATGTGGTGAGGAGCTCAGGTGTGCCAAGGAAGGACTTCGCACGACGGAGGATGCCCAGTCGGCGACTGGCTTTGGAGGCCAGATTTGAAATGTGGTTTTCCCAGGAAAGATCATGGCAGATAGTGAGACCCAAAAGCTTGAGTGACAGAACTTCTTGGAGAGGATTATTCAGAAAGTGGATGGGAGGGTTGTCCAGTCGGTCTTTTCGGAGAGACATCGTAAGAGTGTGAAATTTGTCAGGATTGAAAGACATGTTCCACTTGTTTGACCAGTCTGTGATTTTGTCCAGGTCTGCAGAGAGTGAGGAGCCTGCAGACTGCCGATCTGAGGGATGAGGAATGGAGCGACAGAGAGTAGAGTCATCAGCAAAGAGATAGAAAGGATTTTCAAGAGAGTCAGAGAGATCATTGATGAAGACCAGAAAAAGCACAGGGCCCAGAACACTGCCTTGGGGAACTCCAGCCTGAACAGGAAGAGGAGATGAGAGAAACCCATTCAGGGCCACACGTTGACTACGACTAGAGAGGAAGTTCGCCAGCCAAGCGTGGAGATTTCCATGGATACCATAGGAGGAGAGTTTGGTGAGCAGAGCGGGGTGCCAGACCATATCGAAGGCACGTGATATGTCAAGGTAGACAGCTCTAATTTCCTGTTTGGCATTGAGGAACTCCATCCATTTTTGAGAAAGCAGAAGCAGCATGTCCAGAGTAGAGTGACCAGGTCTGAAACCAAATTGATGATCAGAGATCAAGCCATTGGAGAAGAGGAAAGATTTCATATCTGAAGGAATGATGGATTCCATGACTTTGCTGATAATTGGGAGAAGGCTGATTGGTCTGTAGTTGCTAGGATCTGTTTTTGCACCTTTTTGTGCACCTTTTAATCACAACTCTTGTCACAGCACTCTTTCAGAGGCCTTTTCCAGATTAATAAACACCAAATGTAGATCCTCTACAGTTTTCAACCATCTGTCTGAAGGTAAAAATCAACAAATCAAAAATTAATGCAAAAATAAATAAATCCAAATTACTCTTCTCTGACCATCACTTCCTCCCTCAACATTTTCCAAATAATTATTTCCCGGACATTCATAGTGTGCGACATCAATTTGGTGCCTCTGTAGTTGTTGCACGCGGCACATCTCCTTTTTGCTTGTAAGTCGGGACCAATGTACTTTCTCTCCACTCGTTCAGCATTTCTTCTTTTTTATAAATAATCCCCCTCGCCCCCAGCCTTCCCATGCCTCCTCCCTCAAGCCCTCTCCCTCCCACAGATCTCCCGTTGTCCCTGTTCTCTGCTGTTGTACTTGTGTGCATCCCTCTCTCTCTCTCCCCATCTTGTCTCCCATTCCCTTGATTGTATGTTTTGTGTGTCCGTTTTTTTTTTTTGTGATTAATGTTAGCTCTTACACGAACGAGCCTTGATCTTGTATACAAAAAAAAAAAGTTTCTGAATAGCTGTAGCAAGAAGTCAACACCCTCTTCACCCAACACCTTCCACACTTCAACAGGTATCCCATCTGGCCCAACTGCCGTACCACCATTCTTCATTCTCACCAATGTTCTCCCTTCCTTCTCCTTCTGGATGGTTCTTCTTGTCCCTTCGTTTCCAGCAGGTTCTACTCTGAATTATTGGGTTCTCCTCATTTATCAGTTTCTCAAAGTATATTTTCCATCACTTCTTTATCTCCACATCTCTCAGCATTGTGTTGTCCTCATTTTTGATCAGTGTTATCTGGAAGATATATTTGGATCCGCACTGTCTTTGGCTTTCACAACTCCAAAGATTTTTTTTTTTGTGTTACTAAGTCCAGACTCATGTAAGAGCTAACACATAGAGCATACGACAATGAGAGCGGGAGAGAAGAGGCGGGGGGGGGGGGGGGGGGGGGGAGAGGGAAGCACAACAACAGTGGGGTACAGGGACATCGGGAGATCTGTGGAAGGGAGAGGGCTGGGGAGGGTACACGGAATAAACAGATGGACACGACAGTGGATTTCATGAAGAAAAACAAGGAATTTGAAGGAGGTTGATTTGGGGTGGATTAACAGGGGTAGATAAGATCAAGGTTTTGGATGGGGGAAGATAAGAGATGGTGGTGAACAGCTGTTTTAAAGACCTGGAGAGAGGAGTGGGATTGAAGAGAGTGAGGGAGTGAAAGCCTTGTATGTGGTGAGAAGCTCAGAAGTGCCAAGGAAGGACTTCGCACGATGTAGGATGCCCAGTCGGCGACTGGCTTTGGAGGCCAGCTTGGAAATGTGTTTTTCCCAGGAAAGATCATGGCAGATAGTGAGACCCAAAAGCTTGAGTGACAGAACTTCTTCGAGAGGATTGTTGAGAAAGTAAATGGGAAGGTTTTGCTGTCGGTCTTTACAGAGAGGCAAAGTGAGAGTGTTAGATTTGTCAGGATTGAAAGACATGTTCATTCCACTTCTTTGACCAGTTTATGATTTTGTCCAGGTCTGCAGAGTGAAGAGACTGCAGCCTGCCGATCGGAGGGTTGATATATGGAGCGGCAGAGGGTGGAGTCGTCGGCAAAAAGATGAAGAGGATTTTCCAGACAGTTGGAGAGATTTATTAATGAAGACCAGAAAAAGCATAGGGCCAGGAACACTGCCTTGAGGAACTCCAACCTGGACAGGAAGAGATGAGAGAATTCCATTCAGGGCCACACGATGACTATGACAGGAGAGGAAGTCCTGTTTCGCGTTGAGGGCCTCCATCCATTGTTGAAAAAGCAGAAGCAGCATTTCCAGATTAGAGTGGCCTGGTCTGAATCCAAATTGACGATCTGAGCTCAAACCATTGGAGAAGAGGAAGGATTTAATATCAGAAGCGGAAGCCATTTAATGATGGAAGATATTCCTCTGTCCCTCCTCTGTATCTAAATCATCATACATCCTTCTACAAGCTTGTGCCTTTGCCTTTGTCACCACTTTCTTTACTTCCTTATTTGTTATCCTAAACTCATCTGCACTCTGTTGATCATTGATCTCATCCCTCTTCTTTTTTGCTTCCATTTTCTCCTGAATCTCCTGAATCCTGGTGTTGGGCTAGCGGCTAGGGTGCCGGCTTAGGATCCTAGGATCCTGGGTTCGAATCTCGGTCGATCGCCGAATTAATGCCAGGGGGGTTGACTCAGCCTGTCATCCTTCCGAGGTCGGCTAATTGAGTACCAGTTCACTGGTAATTCCCTGTTTGTCGTTAAAGGCGGCAAAAAGGGTTGGCGTCAGGAAGGGCATCCGGCCGTAAAACATTGCTTCAAAAAGGGGACCGAAAAAAAAAACAACAACCACGGTCCCCGAAAAGGCCAACCCCCGCTTTGCGGGGAAAAATGGCCTCTAAACGGTGGTTTTTTTTCTCCTGAATCGCCTCCTGTACTTCCCTATCCACCACGAGGTCTCATTATCACCTCTTTGCTTACCTGTATTCATACCCAAAATCTATTTTCCAGCCTACTTGATCTCATTTGAAATATTCTCAAATCCAGAACTCCCTTTTCAAACTTCCTCTGCTCTCATCTCTCTCAAGACCCGTTCAGCAACCACTTCCCTTTTCTCCTTGTCTCCCAGTTCCCACCACCTCACCTTTGATGCTCATTGTTGTTTACATAGTTTCACTCCTTTGATAACCATACCTAAGGCCAACATTCTATGCTGGGGTGTTGCTGCATCACCAGGTATGACCTTCATCTTTGACCGCCTTCCATTTCCTCCTTCTGCACAAAATAGCTATCTGTGAAACATTACCTCCGCTCTTTTATGTGATGTGATGTTTTAGTCTTGTCGGGAAAAATGTATTTGCTGTTGCCATATCATATGTAACCACAAATTCAATAATCTGCTCTTCTTCTTTGTTTCTCTTTCTCATTCTCAAACAGCCTTGTACTCCATCCACACCTCCATTTGCCTCACCAGCATGCCCATTGAAGTCACCACTGACCACGATTTTTTTCTGCCCCAGTTACCTTTGCCATCACTCTATGCATCTCTTCCAAAAATACATCCTTATCAGTTCTCATGACTTTGGAATCCAACCCGAGGGGTATAAGCACTGACCACATTGTTCACTTGTTCAACAACATCTCACCTCATGCTCATAACTCTGTCGCTTACTCCGTCCACCTCCACTGCTTTTTTCTTGACGTCCTCATCAAATACGTATGATACCAACACCTTTTCCCGTTTCTCATTCCATCTCCACCACTGTAGAAAGGTTTGAAACTGCCCCCCAATGACCTTTTCCTTGTTTCCTGCACACACAGAATCTGTGCCGTCTTCCTTTCCATCACATCAGCAATCTGTCTGCCTCTCCCAGTCATACTTCCCACATTCAATGTGGCCAGCCACACCTTCTTCTCTTTTCCTCCTCTCTCGTACTTGCTTCTTCAACCACATACACTCTTGATACGGTAACCCTTGCCAGTTTCTCACAGAAACACGTGATATTTCTGCTCGTCGTGTATATGCGACGTCCAACCATGCTCCACATTCCTCAGGATCCACATTCCATATGTTTCAGCAAATAGGTTTTACAGCCGGATGACTTTCCTGATGCTAGCTCTCCTCCTTTAATCCGGGCTGGGGACTGGCAGTGAAAGTGCTGGCTTTCACATCACAGGCGGAGTCGTCGTGGGGCCAATAACAGTCACCGGTACACTGCTCGCTCCCCAGCACGACCAAATCGCGCAGCACACCAAATCCAGGAAGCAATTTCCCCAATTGACTTGAGTGCTGCTACCTGCACGTGCAAATGAGCCGTAGCAGACACGGCATTCAGTACATTAAAGGTGTTCATTCCTCCCTGACACTCAACTTCCAGGGTCATGAATATTAATGAGCTGAATTTTGCATGTTATTTGAACTACTTTGTCGGATGACCTATCGGATAAATTCTGAATCTACAGTATGCAGTTTTTCAACATGGTTGTTATCATATTGCGTGACACAGTGTTTCAAACAAGCTACAGAATCATTGTCGGCACTGGCTCATCGCACATTACATTTTGTCACAGTTCACACTCCTTAATAATAAAATGAACACGTTGTGGTGCTGCGCACACACGACTCGATTGCCAGAGAGGTAGGCCACAACGCGTTGGTATAACAAAGTCTTTATTCGAAAGCTCGCACTTCAGCACTGAGCGGGTTCGAGCTTAGAGCCTGCATATATATCCCGAGGCCACGCCTAGTCCCCGGGCGTGGCCGATCGGTCGATAGGCGGGGCATGCATTCCAGTTCCCCACCTGGACGTTCGCGCCACCTGCTGGTGCGCTGAATTAGTGTCCCTTGTGTCTGCCACACGCGCCCCCCCCAGAATTCCCGCGCACCTGAAGGGTGAGTTTGCGGGGAAGCCGGATGACCCGGCCGAAACGGCCCCTGGCGATGGATGCCGGTCTGGGGGGTGGCGGGACGGCGGGGCTGGGGGGTGCCGGGGGTCCGACCGCCGGGGGGCGGCCTCGACGCGGAGGCAGAGCTGCTTGCGGGGGGGGTGGTCCGGATCGAGGTGGGCCGGCTTGAGGCGGTCCACGGAGATGCGATCCGGGGCACCGCCGATGTCGATGGTGAAAAATTTGTCCCCGGTCTCCAGCACGCGGAAGGGCCCGTCGTACGGGGGCCGTAGCGGTGCCCGGTGGGCGTCGTGCCGGACGAAGACGTACTTCGCCATGCGAAGCTCCGGGGCGACGTGGGAAGCTGGGCAACCGTGGTGTGCCGTCGGCACCGGGGCGAACCTCCGGGCGGTCTCCTGAAGGGCGGAGCGCTGTTGCGCCGCGGACCAAGGAGCCGTGGAGTCGGGGATAAATTCACCCGGTACCCGCAGTGGTTGCCCGAAGACCAGCTCCGCCGAGGACGCACGCAGATCGTCCTTGGGCGCCGTCCTCAGGCGCAGCAGGACCCAGGGGAGTCTGTCGACCCAGCTGCCGTCGCGGAGGCTGGCCCGGAGCACGGCCTTCATTGAGCGATGAAAGCGCTCACACAGGCCATTGGCCTGGGGGTGGTAGGCCGTGGTGCGGTGTAGTGTCACCCCGAGCCCTTGCGCCACCGCGGCCCAGAGCTCCGAGGTGAACTGTGGGCCGCGGTTGGACGAGATATCCGAGGGGGCACCGAACCGGGCAACCCAATTGGCGATGAAGGCCTGCGCCACATCAGCTGCAGACGTCGCCGCCAATGGGACGGCCTCCGGCCACCGTGTGGTGCGGTCCACCATGGTGAGGAGGTGGGTGAACCCCCGCGAGGGGGGCAGAGGTCCCACCAAGTCGACGTGCACATGGTCGAACCGAAGCTCGGGCACCGCAAACGGGGCCAACGGGGCCTGGGTGTGGCGGTGGACCTTTGCGCGCTGGCACGCGAGGCACGTCCTGGCCCAGTCGCGGACGTCCTTCCGGAGGCCGTGCCAGACGAACTTCGCCGCGACGAGCTTCTGGGATGCCTTCGTGCCCGGGTGGGACAGGCCGTGGATGGCGTCGAAAACTGGGCGCCGCCAGCCAGCGGGCACGATGGGGCAAGGCCGGCCGAGGGAGACGTCGCATAGGAGGGCCGCGCCCGCGGCGTCGAACGGCACCTCGGTGACGCGGAGGGCCTTGACGGCGGTCCGTAAGGCCTGGACGCCGGGGTCGGCGGTCTGGTCCTCCGCCATCCGGGCATAGTCGACCCCGAGGTGGACCGCTAGCACGACGGACCGGGAAAGGCAATCCGCCACCGGGTTGTCTTTACCCGCCACGTGACGGATGTCTGTCGTGTACTCGGACACGGCAGAGAGGTGACGCTGCTGCCGTGCCGACCATGGCTCGGCGACCTTGCCCATCGCGAACACAAGGGGCTTGTGGTCGACGAATGCCGTGAACGGGCGGCCCTCCAGCAGATGGCGGAAGTGTCGGACCGCCAGGTGGAGCCCGAGCAGCTCGCGGTCGAAGGTGCAATAGCGGCGTTCGTGCGGGCAAAACTGCCAGCTAAAAAACGCCAGTGGTTGCCAAGCACCACGCACCCACTGCTCGTGCACCGCGCCCACCGCGTAGTCCGACACGTCGGTGGTGAGGGCGATCGGTGCATCGGGCGCCGGGTGCGCCAGCATGGTGGCGTCGGCCAGGGCCAGCTTTGCACCGCAAATGCCGCAGTCATCGGCGCCGACCAGGCGATGTCACCTTTGCCCGGCTTGCCCCGGAGGGCCTCGTGCAAGGGGCGGGGAAGCTGGGCGACGTGGGGCACGAAGCGGTGGTAAAAATTTACCATGCCCAGGAACTCCAGGAGCCCCTTGATTGTGCGGGGCCGCGGGAAATCCCTGACCGCCTCCACCTTGGCCGGTAAAGGGACGGCCCCGTGCCTGGTGATGCGGTGCCCCAAGAAGTCGATGGCGGCGACGCCGAAACGGCACTTGGCGGGGTTGATGATTAGGCCATGCTGGCCCAGGCGTTCGAAGAGCGTGCGGAGGTGGAGCAGGTGCTCCTCCCGGGACGCGCTCGCGACCAGGATGTCGTCCAGGTAGACAAACAGGAAAGGTAAGTCGCGCAAGACGCTGTCCATAAGCCGTTGGAACGCCTGGGCCGCATTCTTCAACCTGAAAGGCATCCTCAGGAACTCGAAGAGGTCGAAAGGGGTAATGACGGCCATCTTCGGGACGTCGTCCGGTTGGACGGGGACCTGGTGGTAGCCCCGGATGAGGTCCACCTTGGAAAACACGGTCGTGTTTGCCAACCGGGCGGAAAAGTCCTGGATGTGCGGGACCGGGTAGCGGTCTGGGGTGGTGGCATCATTGAGCCGGCGGTAGTCCCCGCACAGCCGCCATCCTCCGCCGGGCTTCGGCACAATGTGCAGAGGAGAAGCCCAAGCGCTGTTGGAGCGCCGTACGATCCCCAGCCGCTCCAGCGTGGCGAACTCCGCTTTCGCCACCGCGAGCTTCGTGGGCTCAAGTCGGTGTGCCCGGGCATAGACCGGCGGCCCGACCGTGGGGATATGGTGCTCCACCCCGTGTTTAACGGCTACCGCTGAGAAGGTGGGCCGTGTGAGGGCCGGGAAACTGGCGAGGAGGTGGGTAAAGTCGTCCGCTGCCGGAAGCGTGCAAACTAAACTCGCCGGGACGGACCCCTCCAGCAAGCCGCTTGGCAAGCCGCTCGGTGAGACGCTCAGTGAGCCGCTCAACGAGCCGCTCAGCGAACAAGCGAGCGAGCTGAAGGTTTCGGCCTGGACGAGCCGTCTGCGCTTCACGTCGACCAACAGCCCATTCGCACATAGGAAGTCCGCACCGAGCAGTGCCATTGGCACGCTGGCGGTCACGAACGACCATTGAAAGCGCTGCCCTCCGAACCGCAGGGAGAGGCAACGCTTCCCGAATGTGCGGATGGGTGTACCGTTGGCGACAAGCAAAACGGGGCCCCGGCCCGCAGTTTGCTTGTCGGACATGGAGGCTGGGAGGACGCTTACCTGCGCTCCTGTGTCACAAAGAAAACGGCGCCCAGACAAGGTGTCCGTGATGAACAGGAGGCTGCCGGAATGGCCGATGCTCAGGCCCGCTAATGAGCGCCGGCCCGGTCGTTTCCCGGCCTGTCAAAAGAGCACGACGGGTGACACGTTTTAGCCTTGCGGCCGAACCTGGCGTGTTAGTAGCACCAGGTTTGCGCGGCCGCGGCGGCCGTGGTGTTGGCGGTAGTGGGCGGGGCGGAGCAGCGGCTACGAGTGAAGCCGGGGGCGCTGTAGCCTCTGCCCCGGGATCCACTACGGCAGCACCGAACACCGACCGCGTGTCGCAGGCCGCAAAAAACATGTCGGCCTCTACGGCCAGGGCGCGGGGTTCCTTTATCTTGGAACCGGCCAGCGCGAGGCGTACCTGTGTGGGTAGCTGGCGGAGGAAAAGCGCCCGGAATAAGAAATCCGGGGGTTGGTCCCCAAGCAGCGACAGCATAAAATCCATCCGCACGGATGGTCGTGTGTCGCCGAGTTCACGAAGGTCCAGGAGGCGGTCGGCCCGTTCGATCTCCGTGAGCCCAAACGTGGCGAGCAGGAGACGTTTGAGTGCCTCGTATTTGTTGTCGCCCGGCGGGCGCCGAAGGTTGGACACGACTCGGGCGGCAGTGCCGGGCCCGAGGGCGGCGACCACGTGGTAGTACCGGGTCTCGTCCGCCGTTATGCCTTTCACCCTTATGTCACAGACAACCAAGTGGTGCTGTGAAACGGCCTCCTCCCCCGGGATCACCTTTGTGTCTCGGAGGTGCCCCCTATCTCGCCTGCGCACCATCAGGTAGTCAACGGTTGTCGTCGACCCACCGGACGTGTATGTAACAAGCTTATTATCTTCTTTCTGGAACTGAGTATAACAAATCAACAAATCAGCTCCATCAGCAAACTCCAAAATCCTTTCCCCTTCTCCATTTCTCACACCATATCCGTAACCACCATGAACTCCCTCAAAACCGTCCATACTCCATCCCACATGTCCATTTAGGTGTCCTCCTACCACAACAACTTTTTTTTTTTTTTTTTTTTTTTTTTGTATACAAGATCGAGGCTCGTGAAAGAGCGAACATTATCACACAGAAAGTGTGACATTATCACACAAACCGACACATAAAACATATAACATCGGGAGCGGTAGACAAGATGGGGAGAGAGGGGGAAGGACACAAACACAACATTTGAGAGCAGGGACCGAGAGACATGGAGACATCGAGAGATCTGAGAGAGGGCGAGGGCTTTGGGGGGGGGGGGCATGGGAAGGGGGCGGTGGGAGAGGTATAAAACATATGGACACTGCCAGGACTTCCAGGAAAGAAGTTGGAATTTCAAACAAGGTGGATCTGGGGTGAATTAGCGGGGGTAGAAAAGATCAAGGTTTTGGATGGGGGAAGATAAGAGATGGTGGTGAACAGCTGTTTTAAAGACCTGGAGGAAGGAGTGGGATTGAAGGGAGTGAGGGAGTTTGTTCCAGAGGCGGGAGAAAAGAGGAAATGAAAGAGTGAAGGTGAGCAGAGAGCCGAGATTTCGGCAGTTTAACCATCAGAGGGTTGCTGGCAGATCTTGTGCGACCTGTAGGAATATTTGGGGGACAGAGCACAGAGAGAGCTGGGGGTGCAAGGCCGGAGAGGAGTCGGTAGAAGACAGAAAGACCACCTACCTGCCTGCGGTGAGTGAGTGAAAGGCCCTCAGAGATAGCTTCATCGTGGGAGATTCCAATAATTCTGAAAGCTTTGGTTTCAACAGCGTGAAGCCGAGCTAGGTGTGAGGCAGGAGCACCGGCCCATAGGGGAGAACAGTATTCCATTGAGCTGCGGATGAAAGCCTTGTATGTGGTGAGGAGCTCAGGTGTGCCGAGGAAGGACTTCGCACGACGGAGGATGCCCCGTCGGCGACTGGCTTTGGAGGCCAGCTTGGAAATGTGGTTTTCCCAAGAAAGATCATGGCAGATAGTGAGACCCAAAAGCTTGAGCGACAGAACTTCTTGGAGAGGATTGTTGAGAAAGTAGATGGGAGGGTTGTCCAGTCGATCTTTTCGGAGAGACATAGTAAGAGTGTGAGATTTGTCAGGATTGAAAGACATGTTCCACTTGTTTGACCAGTCTGTGATTTTGTCCAGGTCTTCAGAGAGTGAGGAGGCTGCAGACTGCCGATCTGAGGGAAGAGGATTGGAGCGGCAGAGAGTGGAGTCATCAGCAAAGAGATAGAGAGGATTTTCAAGAGAGTCAGAGAGATCATTGATGAAGACCAGAAAAAGCACGGGGCCCAGAACACTGCCTTGAGGAACTCCAGCCTGAACAGGAAGAGGAGATGAGAGAAACCCATTCAGGGCCACACGTTGACGACGACTAGAGAGGAAGTCCGCCAGCCATGCATGGAGATTTCCATGGATACCAAAGGAGGAGAGTTTGGTGAGCAGAGCGGGGTGCCAGACCGTGTCGAAGGCACGTGATATGTCAAGGGAGACAGCTCTAATTTCCTGTTTGGCATTGAGGACCTCCATCCATTGTTGAGACAGCAGAAGCAGCATGTCCAGAGTAGAGTGACCTGGTCTGAAACCAAATTGATGATCAGAGATCAAGCCATTGGAGAAGAGGAAAGATTTCATATCCGAAGCAATGATGGATTCCATGACTTTGCTGATAATTGGGAGAAGGCTGATTGGTCTGTAGTTGCTAGGATCTGTTTTTGCACCTTTTTTGTGCAAAGCGGTGATGTTGGCTGATTTCCAAGCAGATGGCAGTTGACCTTGAGCAAAAGAGAGGGTGAAGAGAACAGAGAGAGGGTGAGATAGAGCGGCAGAGCAGGATTTTAGGACCCATGGGCTGATGCCGTCGGGTCCAGTTGCAGAATCAGAGTCGAGGGTTGACAGAAACTTTTCCACCTTGTCAGGAGGAAAGGACACGGAGTCCAGGAGCAGCAGGGTACGACTGGGTATGGTGGGTACAGAGAGGGATGGGTTTGGGACACAAGATTTAGAGGCAAACACAGAGTTGAGGCATTCAGCTTTTTCACGTGCGGAGTCAGCTGTGTAGCCGTTTGAGGTAAGGGAGGGGATGGAGGGGGAACAAACACCAGAAACGGATTTGACCAGACGCCACCAGGATTTGGAAGAGGGAGACAGATAAGAGAGTTCGGTCTTGAGAACGGAGAGATATTGTTTCCTGGCTCTCCTGAGGGTGGACACACACTTGTTTCGGGCTTTGTGAAAGGAAATGAGATTTCCTTCCGTTGGATTTGCTTTCCAGGAGACGAAGGCAAGTTGTTTCTGGGCAACAGCCTCACCACAAGATTCCGTGTACCATGGACGGGATGAAGGGTATGACAACTGAAGACGAGATGGGATAAATCTGTGCATGAGAGAGAGAGCAATTTACTTTGGAAGAATTCCCAGGATGAGTTGATGTCAGAGGTGGTAGAGATGGGAGACCAGTCCAGATGATTGATGGCCGCTTGAAGACCGTGCCAGTTGGCCTGAGTGAAATGACAGACTCGTCGACGCTGCGCAGGCTCCCTGAGGATGGTCAGAGAGATGTCCACTTTAACAAGGACATGATCAGATGATCCGATTGGAGCAGAAGAAGAGCAGCAGACATTTTCAGGGAAGTTAGTCATAACCAAGTCCAGAAGAGAAGATGTTCCGTTGACTGAGATCCGGGTCGGGAAATTGACAGATTGTGTCAGTCCCAGTGAGTCGCAGAAGTCCTTTGCTGAGGAGCCATGGCTGGTGAGAGAGGTACCCACACCCAGCCAACTGGCATGATGACAGTTGAAATCACCACATATGAGGAAGAGAGAGTTGGGATGAGTAGATAGAAGTTGGTCCATATTATCAGACAGCGAGATGTAGATGGAGTCATCACTGTTTGGTGGACGGTACAACACACATATGAACAAGAGGTGGGAGCGAAGGGGAAGCCGTAGCCAGAGGTATTCCTGGGCGTGAGGTGGAGAGAGTGCAGTGCAGGGCGAGTGAGGAAGAGAGTTTTTGATAAAGATAGCAACCCCGCCTCCAGGACGAGGCTCAGGTCTATCATACCGGAGGAGGGAGTAGCCCGGGAGAGATACTAAGGAATCAGAGACATCATAAAGGAGGAAAGTTTCTGTTAAGCAGATCACATCTGGTTTGACAGAAGCAACCTGTATGGAGAGATCAGTTAAGTTTGAACGAAGGCCCCGGATGTTTGAGGTCCATACCGTTAATGAAGAGGAAGGGGGAGCATCAGATACAGAACAGGGGGGAGGAGGGGTAGGGTAAGATGTGGAAGAGGTGGAAGAGGTAGGGAGAGCTGTTGAAGGTGTGTCAGAGATTTCAGAATAGCTCGGAGAAAGGGAAGGATGGGCCGGACAAAAGGTTTGATGGTGATTGGGTGTGGCACAATGAGGTGTTATTTGAGGAGGGGGAAGAGCGAGGCAGAAGGTTGGGGGAGATGGAGGTGAGAGTTTGAAGGGGGAAGAAGCGGGGAGGACGCTTTGAGGAGGGGGAGTGAGAGGGGGGAAATTGAGAAGCAATGAGGGTGGGGAGATTTGAAGGGGAGGGGTGAGGGGGGAGTTTGGGAGGGAAGGGACAAGGGGAGGGATTTGAAAGGGATGGGATATGGGGGAGATTTGGAGGGGAGGGGTGAGGGAGGAGTCTAGGAGGGGAGGGTCGAGGGGGCGTCTTGGCGGGGAGGGGTGAGGGGGTAGTTTAGGAGGGAGGGGGCAAGGGGGGAGATTTGAAAGGGATGGGTGATGGGGAAGATTTGGAGGGGAGGGGTGATGGGGAAGATTTGGAGGGGAGGGGTTATGGGGAAGATTTGGAGGGGAGGGGTGAGATTGGATTTTAGAAAGTGTACGATTTATGGGAAACGAACATTTATTGCAAAATGAGTTTCTTGTGACCTTCGAGTTAAAAATACGTTTAAGGACGCTGGATGGAGGATGGAGTGCAGGAGAGTTTAGGGAATGTAGAAAAAAGGCACTATAGGAGATGGATATTTTTTTTGGGATGAATTGATTTGGTGAGCAAGTCGAAAGCAGCCTTTTAAAGAAGAAGAAGAAAAAGGTGTTATAAAATATGACGGAATACATAACTTGAGGGGAAAGTGTAAACATTGAAGGTTAATAACAGTGAAAACTATCTGGGGAAATGGGGGAGAAACACGTGGTCGAAGAACGAACGAACGAATAAGAATGAATAAACGAATAAGAGAAGGAAATGTTTTTTTTTTTGTTGTTTTTTTTTGAGTTGAGATTTACACAAGGAAGTAGGCTATGGGTGAAAAGTCTGGGAATACAGAGAACGAAAGTTATTGGATCACAAACGACGGACCGCCGAGAGAAAAACAAAGCCTCAAGGTTGTACAGTGTACACTGTACAAGGCCTCAAGACACGACACGAATTAACACGATTTTCAATACAGGTATGAAAGATTTGCACCGAAAAATCTTCGTCGGGACACAATATACGTACAACACCATAAATAAATACAGTTTTAACGAAAATACAAATGGGAACAATCACTTAACTTCGATTTCAAATCGTTCGCGACGCGGCAAAGGCCTTGCTCGCGACACGGCAAACAGACGATCAATTTATGAAAGATAAACACCGAGAAACAACCAAAGTTGCACACAATAACTTCACTCACCGAAAGATAAATACAGTTTCGACAAAATACAAATGTGAACAGACTTAACTTCGAATAACGTGGAGACCGAGTGGAGCTTCGAAAATCCCTCCCACCGTCTCCAAGATCTCGCGAGATCTCCGAGATCTCCGAACTTCCTCATCTTTCACGTTTTCCATCAGCTTCTCAATCGCACACCAGAACTTGTCCTTCTCTTCATCGCTCCGACCAACCCGCGGAGCATATCCCGAGATGACGTTCACCAAGAGCTTTCCAATCATCATTTTCACCATCATCAACCTATCACTCACTCTAGTCACACTCACCACACTGTCTACAAACTCCTCAGAAAACAGGACACCAACACCAGTCACGCCCTCCCGGCACCCTTGCCACACAAACTTGTATTTCGGTCCCTGCCGACCCTTCACCATTCTCACACCACTTCCCTTCCATCTCGTCTCTTGCACACAACATATGTCCACTCTTCTTGTAATCAATACTTCCACCACTTCTCCTGATCTCCCTGTCATTGTCCCTACATTCCATGTCCCAAAACTCAGAAACCGATCTCCACTTTGGGCTGTACCCTGCCCATATGTAGTTGTGATTGTCATGGTTCTCTTTTTGAGGCAATGTTTTTATGGCCGGATCCTCCCATGTAGATCAAATTTGTGCAGCCTCTTTCTAATGGTAGACTCGTGCACTTTGACATCAACAGTGGCAAGAACTACCTGTCGGTCCCGTGATGACATTCTGGGGTTCTTAGAGACTTATTTCAGCATCTTGCGGTCTGCTCTAGGGCTGAACTTGCTGGGGCGGCCTAGCCTGAACAAGTTGGCAGTTGTTTGGAATCTTCTCCACTTGTAGATGATCTTCCGGACAGTCGAATGATTGATTTCAAATTGTTTGGAGATCTTTTTAAATCCCTTCCCAGACTCGTAGGCATCTATAACCTTCTTTCTGAAGAACTCAGAGAGCTCTTTTGATCTCGGCATTGTGATGCCGCACACTTCAACAACAAAGAGCAAACCAAACTAAATGTCTGAGGTTTA
This sequence comes from Myxine glutinosa, assembly GCF_964187855.1. Taxonomy (NCBI): domain Eukaryota; kingdom Metazoa; phylum Chordata; class Myxini; order Myxiniformes; family Myxinidae; genus Myxine; species Myxine glutinosa. The sequence goes on from NC_136263.1 coordinate 218,104,230, forward strand.
AAATGAGACACGTTCCTCCAAGATCCTCTGTGACGATGTTCTAATCATTTGCACCTGAGCTGGTGCACCTGATTCTAATTTTAGGTCGATGAAGTAGTGATAAATGTGGGGGTGTACTTACTTTTTCCACATGTGAAATTTGCATTTATGTTTATTTAAATTATACAATGGACTACAAAATGTAAATGTTTCATGATATTTGTTATGTTATATCACCTTTATCTGTCAATATTGTTGAAATGAAGATCAAATAGCTGTATGTTGAAATATGTTGAAAAAGTCAAAACTTTACATGGGGTGTACTTACTTTTTCACGTGACTGTCTGTGTCTATATCTATATATATATATCTATATATATATATTTATCTATATATATATATATATATATATCTATATATATATCTATATCTATATATATAAAACACAGTTTGTGTGTGTGTGTGTAATGTTACCGATAGACTCCTAAACGGAGAGGCTTACGTGCTTGATATTTGGCATAGACATGGCCATTGAGCCTGGGACGAACATGGCCGAACTCAAAATATTTGACGATCCATATTTTTTATTCATATTTACCTCAGCGCATTTCAGCGTACGGAATCAACGGAATCAGAACAGGTGGGCGCTGATTCGCTCAGAGCGATCACGTGATGACGCTATGACGCTATGAACGCTATGACGCTATGAACGATATGACGCTATGAACGCTATGACGCTATGAATGCTATGACGCTATGAAAAAAAAAATCGCTATGACGCTCAGAGCTCGCTCAGAGCGATCACGTGATGACGCTATGAACGCTATGACGCTATGAAAAAAAAAATCGCTATGACGCTATGAAACGCTATGAACGATATGACGCTATGACGCTATGACCGATTTGACGCAATGAACGCTATGACGCTATGACGGTATGAAAAAAAAAATCGCGATGACGCTATGAAACGCTATGAAGCTATGACGCTATGAACGATATGACGCTATGAACGCTATGAACACTATGACGCTAAGAAAAAAAAAAATCGCTATGACGCTATGAAACGCTATGTACGCTAAGACGCTATGATGCTATGGAAAAAAAAATCGCTCGCTTTGCCAAGGGGCTTGCTCCCCCCCCTCGTTCCCCTCCCCTCCCTTTCCCCCTCCTCCTCCCCTCCCCCGCCCGGCAATGCCAGGTACTTCTGCTAGTATATATATATCGTTGTTTAGTTGCTATTCTGTCATTTCCTTTGTGCTCCCACATACCGTTGATATGTTATTTGTTTCCAATCAATGTGGTGCTGTTCCTTCACTTCCATACGACAATTCAACTTCCAATAACAAATTAAACCATCTTGGAGATTAAAGGAATGGGTTTCTGCTCAACCTGATGAATGGCCGTATGAGCTTGTATTTGAAAGAGATCTGCTCGTTGTGTTGTAAATTTCAGCAAGTAGGTGCTTCACAATATACTTATAAATCCACATTTAACACAATGGTTGAACAAACAAAAGCAGAAAAGAAAAAATGCTTTGATCCATGCAAGTGAACCTTGAGTGCGAGGTTGCATCTTGCAGTTTTCTGTGACGGCCCAGAGGCTTCGTGTGCGACCCCATCCAGATCTACTGTCATTGTAAAGATGCGTGAGTGTCGAGTTCCAGACATTGGAAGAAAACGAAACCGCAGGAATGAGCGGATCTGCATCAGCTGTGCAAAGGCATCGTTGGGACGAGATTTTCGTTTTCGCTTCATAACTAGCAAAGACAAATCGATGGCAGCTCCAGTTTGTGGACAGAACACAACATTTCATCGCCCAAATAATGCATGACCCCTACTACCTTTCCTTGCTTGTCATTTCCATTCACATATATTGTACTGTGCTGCGATTCGCAGCTGCAGAGCAGCAGGGGCGATAGTCTCGGGTGCAGACGGACCCCAGGGGCGAGACTCGTGGGCGCAGATGGGTACAAGGGGCAAGATTTTCGGGCTCAGATGGGTCTAAGAGGCGAGATTCGCGGACGCAAACGGGCCCCAGGGGTGCGACTCACGGGCGCAGACGGACAGACAAGGGAGCAACATGCAGGTGCAGATGAGCTGCCGAGGGCGTGACTCATGGGCATAGACAAGCAGCTGAGCGTGCAACATGCAGACACAGACAAGCTGCCAAGGGCGAGACTCGCAGTGCAGACAAGTCTCCAGGGCGACACTTGCCGTGCAGATTACCTTCTTTTATGTTGGACATTTCGTTAATGCCCAGCACCAGATGTAGTTGACCAAAGGCCACCAGCCGCATAGCATACTTGGAAGAGGGGGAGGGAGGAGGGGGGGGGGGGGGGAGAGATGGGAGGTGTAAGAATCTAGATTACACACAAGTAACATTGGCATAAGACAAGTCCTTTCCGCACATCATGCCTGCACTACACCAACACCAGAAACCATCACCCCTCCATACACCAGCTATCCACAAGTCTTGCAAATATCCCTGTGCCCCTCCATCTCCATGGCAACTCGGGACCTATCCAATTCCTATTTATTCGTATGTACTCCCTCTGCTACCACTACCTTTCTTGGGTGACCATTCCATGCATTAACTTCCTCATCAAATTCATCCATGGTCTGTACAAAGAAGCAATATTTTTCAAATTGTACCTGTTTATGCACTCGACGATAAAATAAACTGTGCTGGCAGATGGGTTTATTCACGTGATATGGAACATTTCACAGCTCAAATTTGTGCCCAATATAAGGCAAACCAAGTTTTCCTTTCGACTTAAGAATCAGAATTCCGAAATAGGATTTGCTCATTGTGTTGCACAGATGGATGATTCAGGGAGATTTTTTTACCAAAGTCACATCAGTAGTGGGTGCGACTTCCATCAGCGTCGAGGATACTGCGACCCATTGAGGCTATGACAGCAGTAACAAATGCTTGTGGGAGGGCAAGCCAAAGATTGACCATTCCAAAGGGTACTCCACCAAGTTCCCAATCCTTTTTGTGATCCTACTCCCACATGTAACCCCCAGGGAGCTGCAGTGAGAGTGTCCAGGGAAAGAGAGAAGAATACGTCTCTCGGTGCATTTCTGCGTGCTGAGAGAGTTAGTCAGACTATGTGCTATAGAGACGAAAAAGTTATCACAGGGTGTGAAGAAGGGTCAGTCGGGAAACCGATCAAGAGCTGGAAGAGTCCCTGGAATGACTTGAGCTCTCCGGTACAATACTCAGCACCAGCCTGTCCACATCAACACACTAACCTGCCCCCAATCATGGGTGACAGGACGACAACACTGTACATTAATTACCAACAACGCCACCTGTCCTCCATTTTATCCTTGTTGCTTTATCTGCCTCCGCTTGAGATTTGTTCATTTGCAAATTTGCCCTTCCCCTACCCATTCTCTGTTTGTTACCAGGGTAACAGCAAGTCGTGTTTTTTTTTATTATTGTTGTGGCAGTAAGTGGTGTTCAAGATAAGATCAGTGTTTGGAGTGTTTGTCTTGTTACGGCTCCATATACAGTACGAGTCTCCAATTAAAAGGATGACTGAACAACTGCACCTTCACAAGAGGACTGCAAAGAAAATATATGGGGGTGGGAGAAGGGGGGCTTGCCAGACGCCCCCCCCCCCCCCCCCAGAGGGACAGCGAAAATGCATGATCCGTCAGGATCTAAAGATGCATTCCAACTGCCTAACGAGCACGTGATTTTTGTTCAAGATTTGCAGATATGGAAGAAGCTGCAACCTGCATGTCTGGAGGATGAGGGATGTCATGGCACCGGGTGGAGTCATCAGCAAATAGGTAAAGAGGATTTTCCAGAGAGTCAGAGAGATCATTCATGAAGATCAGGAGGAGGACGAAACCCAGAACACTACCTTGGGAACTCCAGCCTTGACTTAAAAGGAGATGAAAGGATTCCGTTGAGAGCCACACATATGGAGTTGACATTGCATGCCATAGGCAGAGTGGTTGGAGAGAAAGGCAGGTTGCCAGACTGTGAAGCACGATATACTGTCATGGCCAAAAATATTGGCACCCTTGCACTGTTTTCAAATAATGTACCATTTCTTCCAGAAAATTATTGAAATTTAAAAATCTCTTGGTATCCACAAATGTATTTCTTTGGTTTGCAGTGGAACAAAACAAACAAAAAAAAACTGAAAAAATTACTAAATCTTAGCTTATTCCACACAGAAATCCGAATATGGCCCGGACAATATTATTGGCACCTTTTAGAAGTTGTTAGAAATAATGATATTTCAAACAGGTGATTCTCCTTTACTTTGGAATTGAACTCACCTATGGTGAGTTGCAGGTGCCCACAATATAAAAATCACTTATTCAACCTGTTTGAATCGAGAAAAGGAGTCATTCTGCTGTTTTGTGTCACAGTGTGCGTTGCAATGAGATTGGAGAAAAGAAAGAAAACCAGACAATTGTCTGAGGAGGTCAGACACAAGATTGTTGCCAAGCATGGACAATCTCAAGAGGCGCGTGCGATTTGGTCTCTTCCGAAGACAGAAGCCTCTTCCGGCTCTCTTCCGGTCGTTCGATTTGGACTCTTCTCTTCTCGGAAGCTCTTCTGCCTCTTCCCATCATCCAGCAGAATAGGCGCGGAAGAGGCAACAGAAGAGGCGCGAGAAATGCTGCTGGTTATACCTACACAGCAAAACTTGCAAGTGAAAACACAATCTGGATATTTGCATCAACTTGTGATGTAGTGCCATCTTTGTCTAATTCTTCCATCATGAGCACGAGTATTACATGTTTGGCCGCCATCTTGCTTCTCTTCTGCCTGTTCGGCGCAAAGCAATCTTCCGGAAGAGGCTTCTGTTTTCGGAAGAGACCAAATCGCACGCGCCTAAGGCCACAGGTTCATCTTCAGAGACCTTGATGTTCCTGTGTCCACCATACGCAATGTTATCAGGAAGTTAAAGGCCCATGGTACTGCAGCCAACCTCCTGAGGCGTGGCCGCAAGAGAAAACCTGATCGAAGATTAAAGGTGAAGGATTGTTTGAATGGTGGAGAAAGCACCTCGATCAACTGCAAAACAGATTCAATATGACCTTTAGACACAAGGTACGACAGTTTCAACTCACACCATCTGTCGCCAACTCAATGAAAGGGGGTTTTATGGTAGGAAACCCAGAACGACCCCACTGCTGAGAGAGAGACATAAGAAAGCCTCACTGGAGTTTTCCAAAACACACCTGAACAAGCCAAAATCCTTCTGGGAGAATGTCCTGATTGTCCTGTGGACAGATGAGACCAAAGTAGAGCTTTTTGGGAAAGCACATATTCTCTATGTTTACAGAAAAAAAAATGAAGCCTTCAAAGAAAAGAACACAGTGGTTGGAGGAGGTTCAGTCAAACATGGAGGTGGTTCAGAGATGTTTTGGGATTGCATTGAATTGTGCATTGAATGCATTGAATGTGTGCATGGCATCATGAAACCAGGAGATTACCAAGGCATTTTGGAGCGCAATTTTCAACCCAGTGTCAGAAACCTGGGTCTCCGTCAAAGGTAATGGGTCTTGCAGCAGGACAATGACCCAAAACACAGTTCAAAAAGCACCCCGGAATGGTTCAAGACAAAACGCTGGACTGTTCTGAAGTGGCCAGAAATGAGTCCAGATCTAAATCCCATTGAACACCTGTGGGAAAATCTGAAAACAGCAGTTGGGAGAAGGCACCCTTCAAATCTGGGAGAACTGGAGCAGTGTGCACAAGAAGAGTGGGTCAAACTGCCAGTAGAGAGGTGGAGGAAGCTTATTCATGGCTATAGGAAGCACTTGACTGCAGTTATTTTGTCCAAAGGTTTTTTGTGCTACCAAATATTAAATCTCGGGTGTCAATAATTTTGTCGATGCCATTTCTTTTTATCTTCTGATTTTAAAGGATATATTAAGTTTTGAATCAAACACAAAGGTTCTGTCATATTAACAGTGAAATAAAGAATTGTGGAGACCAAATACTTTTGTCAATTTCAACTTATTTTTCGAGAAAATTGTGAGTTATTTGAAAAAAGTGCAAGGATGACAATATTTTTGGCCATGACTTTATGTCCAGAGAGACAGTGCTGATCACATCTGACATTGTTGGCTTCCATTCATTGTTGGGAGAGTGGAAGCAACATTTCCAAGGTGGGGTGACCTGGTCTGTAACCAAATTGATAATCTGAGATGAGGTTGTTGGAGAAAAGGAACGATTGCATATCAACGGCGATGATGATTCCATGACTTTGCTGATGATTTGAAGTAAGCCCACAGGTCTGTAGTTGAGAGGATCAACTTTTGCACCTTCTTATGTAGTCCATTGAGGTTGGCAGATTTCTAAGCAGATGGACAATCTCCTAGCGCAAATGATCAGGTGGACGGATCTGTATCCGGACGTAAACAAAGATCTAATGGCTTGTTCTTGTCACCTAACCATCTCATCCACCACGTTTTGTCATATCTCGTCCACAACTTTTTGAAATATCATGCCATATATAGTTTTTGGCACTGTCACTGAATGGTAAAGAATCACTTCAAGAATTTAAAATATTCTCGTATTCGGATCTACATCAAAATCAAACTGATTCGTCCTTGTGATACACCCAACCTCTCCACCAAAGTTAGTCCGAATCCATCAGCAGCTTTTTGAGATATCCTGTCCACAGACAGACAAACTGACAGACAGACAAACAGACATGGGTGAAAACATAATCTTCGAATATATATGCAGTGCAGTATATGAAAATATATGCAGTATATGAACAATGATGCAGTATATAATAATAATAATAATAATAATACATTTATTTTATATAGCGCTTTTCAAGAAGCCCAAAGGCGCTTTTGACAGAGTACAAAAAACAAGTGCAAAAAGACAAAAATCAAGAGGTAAATAATCAAAGCAAAAGGAAGGAGAAGGAGAAGAGATACAACAACAACAACAACAACAACAACAACATGCATTTTAAAGGCCATTTTCCCTGCTAGAGCGGGGGTTAGCCGTGCGGTTCCCATGACAATCTTCTCCATTTTGCCCTATTTTCTGCATCTCTCCTTGTTAACCCCCTTGCCCGCATTTCTTCTCCCACCATCTTTAGCCAAGTCTTTCTCGGTCTTCCCCGTCCTCTACTTCCTTCGACATTCATTTCCATCACTCTTCTCAACCAGTCACTTTCATCCTTCCTCAACACATGACCAAACCATCTCAACCTGTTCCTCTTCACAGCATCAATCACAGGCTCGATTCCCATCATCTTTCGCAATTCATCATTTGTCTTCCTCTCTCTCAACGATACTCCGCACATCCGTCGAACCATTCGCATTTCCACCCTTTCCAACCTTCGTTGCTGCTCTACATTCATTACCCATGTCTCGCTCCCATAAATCATAACACTTCTCACACATGCAGCATACACCTTTCCCTTCAGCTTCAACGACACTCCCCTCATCATCAGCACGCCTCTCAGTTCCTGAAAATCCTTCCATGCACATCTCACTCGAGCAACCGTTGCCGAGTCTGATCCACCTTCTCCATTCAGCATGTCTCCGAGGTAGCAAAATGTTTTCACACCTTCCAGCTTCACGCTGTCTCTAAGATCCAACTCAACATTTCCTCCATCTGCAGCTCCCTCTGTGCACACCTTACATTTGAATGTAGATGCCACACTGGTTAATGACCCTCTCAGACCATGACATTTTTGATGAACCCACTCAGCGCACATTGTACACTGAATGGAGTTCACTCCGACACCCTTCCTACACACAGCACAGGGCCACTTCCCAGGTCTTTCCACCTCACCACATGCTTTACCACTTGCCATCACCTTCGTCTTTCCGATATTCACCTTCAGACCTTTTGCCTCCATACATTCCTTCCACGTGTTCATCTTTTCCTTCAGTCCATCCATACTTTCCGCAATCAACACCATATCATCTGCATAGAACTCCCACGGTAAACCCTCCTTTACGTTCTGAGCCAGCACCTCCATCACAGCTACAAACAGTAGTGGACTTAGTACCGACCCCTGATGCACTCCCACCATCACCTCAAACTCACCACTGTTCCCGTCCTTCGTCCATACAGCTGTGCGCGCTCTTTTGTACATTGCCATCACTACTCTGATCAACCATTCCTCCACTCCTAACTTCCTCAATGCCCATGTCAATACTTTGGGTGGAACCCTATCGAATGCTTCCTTCAGATCAACAAACCCAAGAAACAACTTCTTCCACTTCTCCATGTACTTCTCCTACAACTGCCTCACAACGAAAAGCGCGTCTGTCGTTCCTCTTCCTGGCATGAATCCAAACTGCATTTCGTCGATCTTCACTTTCTTCCTTATCCTCCTCTCCAACACCCTTTCCAATACATTCATTCCATGGTCCAATAACTTTATCGCTCGGTACGAGCCACACTCCAGAGGGTCACCTTTCCCCTTGTATAGAGGGACGAGGGTACTCAGTTCCCAATCCACTGGAATGCGGCCTTCTTTCACCACCAGATTGCAGATCTCTGTCATTCTCTTCACACCCCAATTTCCCGCTGCCTTCAACATATCTCCCACAACTCCCGTCGGCCCTCCCGCTTTTCTGCTCTTCATTGGTTTTATCGCTTCCTCAACTTCCTTCTCAGTTATCTTCTCTGCCGGTCCTAAAACTGGATGACTCTCTATGTTGCCATCCCATTCATTCTCTGCATTCAACAGTATTTCCATATATCTCTTCCATCTTCCTTTAATTCCATCTGGGTCCACAACGATTTGTCCCACTTCATCCTTCAAGCAACTCACCCCCATCACATCACACCTCTCTTTCGCTATCTGCTTTGCAATCCTGAATACTGCTTTCTGACCCTCTTCCGAATCCAAGCGTTCTCCGAACATTTTCCTACATGCATCCTGCGCCTTTGCTACCTCTTTATTTGCAGCCTTCCTGGCTGCCTTATAACTTTCATGCTCTGCTGTTTCTGCTCCTGTACCCTTTGCCTTCTGCCACTCCTTGAACTTCTTCCTCTTCTCGTCAATCCTCTTTCCAGCTTCATCATCCCACCACCATGTTTCCGAGTGCCTCGGTGGTCTTTTGTCCATCCACATACCTCACCAATGGCTCCCAACAGACTAGCTTTCATTGACATCCAACCACTTTCAAGCTCAACCACATCATCCTCGACCCTACTCAGCCTCTCTTTTAATGCCTCCCTTACTGTCACCTCTTTCAACCTCCACACCTTCATTCTCGGTTGGTACTTCACCCACCGAGCTCTCCTCGCACCTTCCACCCTTACGTCGCAGACAACCAAGTGGTGCTGTGAAACAGCCTCCTCCCCCGGGATCACCTTTGTGTCCCGGAGGTGCCCCCTATCTCGCCTACGCTGCGCACCATCAGGTAGTCAACGGTTGTCATCGACCCACCTGACGTGTATGTAACAAGCTTATTATCCTCTTTCTGGAACTGAGTATTACAAATCAACAAATCAGCTCCATCAGCAAACTCCAAAATCCTTTCACCTTCTCCATTTCTCCATTTCTCACACCATATCCGTAACCCCCATGAAATCCATCAAAACCATCCATACTCCTTCCCACATGTCCATTTTGGTCTCCTCCTACCACAACTTCCTCATCTTTCACGTTTTCCATCAGCTTCTCCATCGCACACCAGAACTTGTCCTTCTCTTCATCGCTTCGACCAACCTGCGGAGCATATCCCGAGATGACGTTCACCAAGAGCTTTCCAATCATCATTTTCACCATCATCAACCTATCACTCACTCTAGTCACACTCACCACACTGTCTACAAACTCCTCAGAAAACAGGACACCAACACCATTCACGCCCTCCAGGCACCCTTGCCACACAAACTTGTATTTCTGTCCCTGCCTACCCTTCACCATTCTCACACCACTTCCCTTCCATCTCGTCTCTTGCACACAACATATGTCCACTCTTCTTCTGACCAATACTTCCACCACTTCACCTGATCTCCCTGTCATTGTCCCTACATTCCATGTCCCAAACCTCAGAGATAGTCAGGGGTTAGTGTGAGGTAGTGAGTTCCAGAGGGTGGGAGCAGCGATGGAGAAGGCCCTGTCCCCCCAGGATCAGAATTTGGTCCGCATGGGGGGGGGGGGGGTCAGGAGGTTGGTACCAGCACAGCGGAGGTTGCGGGTGGGAGTGTGTCTGGAGAGGAGGTCAGTCAGGTTGGATGGGGCCAGGTTATGGAGGTCAAGAGGAGGATTTTGTGCTGGATTCTCTGGGGGATGGGGAGCCAGTGAAGCTTGTAAAGGTCGGGGGTGATGTGGTCACGGGTCCGGGAATGTGTGAGGAGACGGGCAGTGGAGTTCTGAATGTATTGGAGTTTATTGGTGATTATTGAGGGTGAACCAAAGAGGAGGCTGTTGCAGTAGTCCAGACGGGAGGTGATGAAGGCGTGGATGAGGGTTTCTGCAGCCGTGGAGGAGAGGGATGGAGGGAGACAGGCGATGTTTTTCAGGTGAAAGAAGGCTGTCTTTGTGATCTTTTTAGTGTATTTGTCGAAGGAGAGGGTTTGGTCAAAGATGATGCCAAGATTCCGGATGTGAGGGGAGGTGGATACTGGGAAAACGTCGATGTTGAGGGCAAAGTTATGGGTGGATTTGGTGAGCGTTTTTGGGCCAATGATGATTATTTCAGATTTATCATAGTTAAGTTTGAGGAAGTTGATTTGAAGCCAGGATTTTATTTCAGTGATGCAGTTTGTCAGGATAGAGTGGGTGGCGGTGGAGATGGACTTGGTGGAGATGAAAAGCTGGATGTCATCGGCGAAGCAGTGGAATTGGAGACCATGACGGCGGATTAAGTGACCAAGGGGGGACAGGTACAGGATGAAGAGGAGGGGGCCAAGAACTGAACTTGGGGGACACCTTGGGGGAGGGGAGCAGTGGAGTATTTGCAGTTATTGATTGAGATGAACTGGCGTCTGTCGGAGAGGTATGATTTGATCCAAGAGAGGGCAGTGCCGGTAATGTTAAAGGTGGTTTCAAGTCGGTTGAGGAGGATGGTGTGATTGATGGTGTCAAAGGCGGCGCTGAGGTCGAGGAGGATGAGAATGTTGAGGTTGCCAGCGTCAGAGGAGAGGAGAAGGTCGTTGGTGATTTTGAGGAGAGCAGTTTCAGTACTGTGGTTGGAGCGGATTCTGGATTGGAATGTTTCATACAGGTTATTGGCAGAGAGGTGATGTTTGAGTTGAGTGGCTACAGCGCGTTCCAAAACATTTGACAGAAAGGGTAGGTTGGAGATGGGTCTGAAGTTGTTCAGGGTGTCAGGGTTGAGTCCAGGTTTTTTCAGAATGGGGGTAACAGCAGCAATTTTGAAGGATGGTGCGACGATGCCTGTAGACAGGGAGGAGTTTATTGTTGCAGTGATAAGTGGAGAGAGAGCAGGAAGGGAGGCCTTGACAAAGCTGGAGGGGATGGGGTCAAGAGTGCAGGTGGCACTTTTAATTCCTATGAGGAGTTCAGAGAGGTCAGTAGGGGAGACTGGGGAGAACTGAGACAGGGGTTGGCAGGATAAGGGGGGGCAGGTGGTTTGAGGGGGAGCAGGTGCGGTGGTGGTTAAGCTGCTGTAGATGTTGTCAATTTTGCTTTGGAAGAATGAAAGGAAGGAGATGCAGTTGTCTGCTGTGAATGACTGGGTGGTGGTGTCCATGGTGCTGGGGAGTTTGTTTATTGTAGAGAAAAGTGCTTTTGGGTTTCCAGAGCCAGAGTGGATAATTTGAGAGTAGTAGGCGGAGCGGGCGCGGGAGAGGGCATCTTTGTAGTGTTGTAGGTGGTCCTTGTAGGCTTGGGAGTGAATTGTGAGACCTGTTTTATTTCGGAGTCTTTCAAGTTGGCGAGCACGAGTTTTGATCAGGCGGAGTTCAGGGGTAAACCAGGGAGCAGAATGGGTGAAAGAAACTGTTTTGGTTTTTATAGGTGCAAGCTGGTCAAGGCAGGAGGAGAGAGTGTGGTTGTAGTTGTCAGTGAGGTCAGAAGGGGTGTGGAGGTCAACGAAGGGAGAAGTGGACATTTTGTCAGAGAGGGTGGATGAGAATGAGGTCGGTGAAAGAGCGTTTAGCTTACGGAAGTTGGTAGTGCGATAATGCCAAGGTGCTGGGGTGGGGATGTTGATGGTCATAGTGATGGCTAAGTGGTCAGAGAGGGTGAGGTCGGAGCCAGAGAGATGGTGCAAAATTAATCCAGTAGAGCAGACAAGGTCCAGAATGTGCCCACGGTTATGGGTAGGAAAGTTGACATGTTGAGTGAGGTTAAAGCAAGTGAGTAAATCAGTGAAGTCAGTGGTTATTGTGGAGTCAGTGGAGTCCATGTGGATATTGAAATCACCGAGGAGGACGATTGAGGGGGAGAGGGAACAGAGCTGGGTCAGAAAGTAGGAGAAGTCAGACAGGAATGATGGGTGTGGTTTGGGAGGGCAGTAGACGACAGCCATGATTGACTGTGTGTGACCAGAGAGTTTAATAGCCAGGTGTTCAAATGATGGAGCAGATGAGATGGAGATGAGGCTGGTCTTGATGTCCTGTCGATGAATTACGGCAATTCCACCACCTCGGCCCTCCGAGCGTGGTTTATTGATGTAAGAATATCCATTGGGTGTAGTGAGGTTGAGTGCGAAGTAGTCCAGTGGTTGTTGCCAGGTTTCAGTGAGACAGAGAAAGTCCAGTTTATTTTCCAGAATGTAGTCATTCCGGATGAGGCTTTTGTTGTTGAGGGGCCGGGTATTGAACAGGGTTTTTTTTTTGTTTTTTTTTTATACTGAATCGAGGCTCGTGAAAGAGCTAACATTTACTTCACAAACAAATCAACCAGACAAACAAAATACCCAAAAAGAGGGAGCGGAAGACAAGATGGGGAGAAGGGGAAGCACACAAACACAACATCCGAGAGCAGGGAGATGTGTGGAAGGGAGAGGGCCTGGGGGGAGGAGGCATGGGAAGGGGGGGGGGGGAGGGGAGGGAGAAGTATAAAACACAAGGACACCAAGGACTTCCTGGACAGAAGTTGGTATTTCAAAAAAGTGGAAATGGGGTGAAATTAGCGGGGGTAGAAAAGATCAAGGTTTTGGATGGGGGAAGATAAGAGATGGTGGTGAACAGCTGTTTTAAAGACTTGGAGGGTGGAGTGGGATTGAAGAGAGTGAGGGAGTTTGTTCCAGAGGCAGGAGAAAAGAGGAATGAAGGAGTGAAGGTGAGCAGAGAGTCTTGATTTTGGCAGTTTAACCATAAGAGGGTTGCAGGCAGATATTGTGCGACCTGTAGGAATATTTGCGGGACAGAGCCCAGAGAGAGCTGGGGGGGCAAGGCCAGAGAGGAGTCGGTAGAAGACGGAAAGACCACCAACCTGCCTGCGGTGAGTGAGTGAGAGGCCCTTGGAGTTAGCTTCATCGCGGGATATTCCAATGATTCTGAATGCTTTGGTTTCAACAGCGTGAAGGCGAGCTAGGTGTGAGGCAGGAGCACCAGCCCAGAGGGGAGAGCAGTATTTCATTGAGCTGCGGATGAAAGCCTTGTATGTGGTGAGGAGCTCAGTTGTGCCAAGGAAGGACTTCGCACAACGGAGGATGCCCAGTCGGCGACTGGCTTTGGAGGCCAGATTTGAAATGTGGTTTTCCCAGGAAAGATCATGGCAGATAGTGAGACCCAAAAGCTTGAGTGACAGAACTTCTTGGAGAGGATTATTCAGAAAGTGGATGGGAGGGTTGTCCAGTCGGTCTTTTCGGAGAGACATCGTAAGAGTGTGAGATTTGTCAGGATTGAAAGACATGTTCCACTTGTTTGCCCAGTCTGTGATTTTGTCAAGGTCTGCAGAGAGTGAGGAGGCTGCAGACTGCCGATCTGAGGGATGAAGAATGGAGCGACAGAGAGTAGAGTCATCAGCAAAGAGATAGAGAGGATTTTCAAGAGAGTCAGAGAGATCATTGATGAAGACCAGAAAAAGCACAGGGCCCAGAACACTGCCTTGGGGAACTCCAGCCTGAACAGGAAGAGGAGATGAGAGAAACCCATTCAGGGCCACACGTTGACTACGACTAGAGAGGAAGTCCGCCAGCCATGCGTGGAGATTTCCATGGATACCAAAAGAGGAGAGTTTGGTGAGCAGAGCGGGGTGCCAGACCATATCGAAGGAACGTGATATGTCAAGGGAGACTGCTCTAATTTCCTGTTTGGCATTGAGGACCTCCAGTCCTCCATCCATTGTTGAGAAAGCAGAAGCAGCATGTCCAGAGTGGAGTGTCCAGGTCTGAAACCAAATTGATGATCAGAGATCAAGCCATTGGAGAAGAGGAAAGATTTCATATCTGAAGCAATGATGGATTCCATGACTTTGCTGATAATTGGGATCAGGCTGATTGGTCTGTAGTTGCTGGGATCTGTTTTTGCACCTTTTTTGTGCAAAGCGGTGATGTTGGCAGATTTCCAAGCAGATGGAAGATGACCTTGAGCAAAAGAGAGGGTGAAGAGAACAGAGAGAGGGAGTGAAAGAGCGGAAGAACATGATTTTAGGACCCGTGGGCTGATGCCGTCAGGTCCAGTTGCAGAATCTGAGTCGAGGGTTGACAGAAACTTTTCCACCTTGTCAGGACAAAAGGACACAGAGTCCAGGAGCAGCTGGGTACGACTGGGTACGGTGGGTACAGAGAGGGATGGGTTTGGGACACAAGATTTAGAGGCAAACACAGAGTTGAGGCATTCAGCTTTTTCACGTGCGGAGTCAGCCGTGTGGCCATTTGAGGTGAGGGAGGGGATGGAGGGGGAACAAACACCAGAAACAGATTTGACCAGACACCACCAGGATTTGGAAGAGGGAGACAGATAAGAGAGTTCGGTCCTGAGAACAGAGAGATATTGTTTCCTGGCTCTCCTGAGGGTGGACACACACTTGTTTCGGGCTTTGTGAAAGGAAATGAGATTTCCTTCCGTTGGATTTGCTTTCCAGGAGACGAAAGCAAGTTGTTTCTGGGCAACAGCCTCACCACAAGATTCCGTGTACCATGGACGGGAGGAAGGGTATGACAACTGAAGACGAGATGGGATAAATCTGTGCATGAGAGAGAGCAATTTACTTTGGAAGAATTCCCAGGATGAGTTGATGTCAGAGGCAGTAGAGATGGGAGACCAGTCCAGATGATTGATGGCTGCTTGAAGACCGTGCCAGTTGGCCTGAGTGAAATGTCAGACTCGTGGACGCTGAGGAGGCTCTCTGAGAATGGTGAGAGAGATGTCCACTTTAACAAGCACATGATCAGAAGAGCCGATTGGAGCAGGGTAAGCTTGATGTTGCTTTGAACGGTGGGGATGAACTCAGGTGATTTAGCCAGGGTTTGCAGGCAGGAGGTGCGATCGTGTGCGTTGCTGTGACCAGGTGCGCTGGGACGACCAGAGTACGGGAATGAAGTGACCTGTTTGTAAGGAAACAACCTTACGACCGGAGCCTCTAGGAATGTATCTGGGTCATCGCAGGAATCCGTGGTATTGCATTGCTGAGATGCATTATGGGGTGGAGTGAGTATTGAGCAGAAGAAGCCTTGCGGCGGAGTACCTTAGAGCCATGCCCGGCAGGAGCGAAGGGACGAGTAAGAGGCCAAGGTTGAGGAGGATGAGTAGGCCTTGCCGCAGCGGCAAACGACCGCAGCCGCTAATCAAGACAGAAAAGGCCGCCGCGGCAAACAGCCGCAGCCGCAAACCAAGACCACAGCCGCAAACAACGGCCACAAACAACGGGAGCGGGCCTGAGGAAACAGTGGAAGAGCCGGGCAGGCGAAGCCAGGAGCAGAGCCGGGACCGAGCAGAGGGCAGACCCAACGGCCAAAAAGCCGCCACGACCACCAGAAAAGCAGACTATGTACAATGACCCAGTCGGAGAAGCGGCGAACAAGTAACGCCAGCGTCCTCTCCAGAGCGGACCGGAAACGGAGATCTCAGGATTACCCACCCAACATTTCGTTGCGATCGGTTCAGCTGTTGTTGCGGTACCCACGCATTCTTGAGAAACAAGGATATGTAAGGATATGGATATGTAAGGATATGTAATTACAAGTAATTACAATTACAAGATATAATTACAAGATATGTAATTACAAGGATATGTAAGGATATATGACAATGATGCAGTAAGGACGAGAACAGTGGTCAGTTTGAGGTGAAGGTGGGAGTGCATCAGGGGTCGGTACAAAGTCCACTACTATTTGTAGCTGTGATGGAGGTGCTGGCTCGGAACGTAAAGGAGGGTTTACCGTGGGAGTTGTTGTATGCAGATGATCTGGTGTTGATTGTAGAAAGTATGGATGGACTGAAGGAGAAGTTGAACAAGTGGAAGGAATGTATGGAGTCAAAAGGTCTGAAGGTGAATATCGGAAAAACGAAGGTGATGGCAAGTGGTAAAGCATGTGGTGAGGTGGAAAGAACTGGGAAGTGGCCGTGTGCTGTGTGCCGGAAGGGTGCCGGAGTGAATTCCATTCAATGTACAATGTGCACTGAGTGGGTTCATCAAAAATGTAGTGGTTTGAGAGGGTCATTAACCAGTGTGGCAGCTACATTCAAGTGTAAGGTGTGCACAGAGGGAGCTGCAGATGGAGGAAATGTTGAGTTGCATCTTGGAGACGGCGTGAAGCTGGAAGGTGTGAAAACATTTTGTTACCTCGGAGACATGCTGAATGGAGAAGGTTGATCAGACTCGGCAACGGTTGCGAGAGTGAGATGTGCATGGAAGAAGTTTCGGGAACTGAGTGGTGTGCTGACGAGGAGGGGAGTGTCGTTGAAGCTGAAGGGAAAGCTGTATGCTGCATGTGTGCGAAGTGTTATGAGTTATGGGAGCGAGACATGGGTAATGAACGTAGAGCAGCAACGAAGGCTGGAAAGGGTGGAAATGCGAATAGTTCGGTGGATGTGCGGAGTATCGTTGAGAGAGAGGAAGACAAATGATGAATTGCGAAAGATGATGGGAATAGAGTCTGTGATGGATGCTGTGAAGAGAAACAGTTTGAGATGGTTTGGTCATGTGTTGAGGAAGGATGAAAGTGACTGGTTGAGAAGAGTGATGGAAATGAATGCAGAAGGAAGTAGAGGATGGGGAAGACTGAGAAAGACTTGGCTAAAGATGGTCGAAGAAGAAATGCGGGCAAGGGGGTTAACAAAGGAAGATGTAGAAAATAGGGCAAAATGGAGAAGATTGTCATGGGGACCACAAGGCTAACCGCTGGTCTTGCAGGGAAAATGGCGTTAAAATGCCTGTTGTTGTTGTTGTTGTTGTTGTTGTTGTTGTTGTTGCAGTATATGAACAATCTACTGTCAATTTTAAGTAGAACTCCAATTGTCTGCATGGAGATCTACCTTAAAACAGATTGTTCATATTTTCAGCCCTTGATTACAGCAAATCTAAGAATATGACTATTCTACATTCAAGTAGATCTGCACATGGACAAAGACAAATTAAAATCGTCTCGACATTCCCTTTGGAAAGGGTGAGGCTGAAAAGGCCATCGGGCAAGTCTTCCAAGAATAAATGAATGATTAAATCAATATATGAACGAGAAAAGGTTTATGTAAATGAAGAAAAGAAGTTGTAAACACAAAAACTATTCTCATTTTACTGTAAGCATGTGAGCTTTCTCAATAAAATCTAGAAATCCTTGCCAAGGACATGAGAAGGGGAAACTAGTGTGAGTGGAACCTGAGCACTTCGTGTGATGTCCTCTTTCTGTTGAGCATTTATTCCATCAAGCACATCTTTGGGCTCCTTTTCACAAGGGTCCAATATTCCTGGTTTGTCTGCAAATAAAATGAACCCGATAGATCAGGTAGTGAATGTGAAGGGATGTAAGTGCAGAAAGCCATATGCATTGGAATAACCCCAACGTGGTGTTCATATCTTGCCAACATGAGAATTTGAGCATCAACCCCAAACCCCCGAACCTTCGAGCAACATTCCTGCGGCAAGACACTCGATGACTCGGCGAAACGCTTCACCTGCCCCCATTGGGTGAACGCTGCTCATAATGGCTTTCTCACAGATGAGTTCAATAACCTGAAAAACAATTATAATTTTTTTTTGCTCATTTGCCAATTAATCGTGTTGTGTACAAGAGATTGCAACATGTGCACCGTACCAGTTCAAAGAAAAAGGGATATTTACCCAGCCTTGCAGAGGTTTCCAAGTATAAGCTCTGTTACACAGGTCCCGCATCACCCGCAGAACAATGACACACGACTCCTGAGGAACAATTTGAGCCTGCAAGGAGGCACAAGCTCATCTTCCTAAAACCACAATCTTGTTTTTGGAGCCAAACATCAAATAAACATCAATCCCAGCATACGTTTAACACAAGCAAAACACAAAATCACTAAATGGTTGTTATCGGTAAATCTGAACCAAAAAAGTTAATTTGGTACCAAAAGAGCTTAGCAAAATACAGCATTCAAAACTGAGGCTCACAACACATCTTTTCATTCAAACATGATACATCAACTTTGTCGACATTTGTTTGCCAATGGTTAAATAATCTACAATGTATTGTTTGTTTGTTTTTTTGTATACAGAATCGAGGCTCGTGAAAGAGCTAACATATATTTCACAAACAAATCAAACAGACAAACAAAATATATAAAAAGACGGAGCGGAAGACAAGATGGGGAGAGAAGGGGAAGCACACAGCTTGAGAGCAGGGAGATGTGTGGGAGGGAGAGGGCTTGGGGGGAGGAGGCGTGGGAAGGGGTGGGGGTGGGAGATGTATAAAACACAAGGACACCAAGGACGTCCAGGACAGAAGTTGGTATTTCAAAAAAGTGGATTTGGGGTGAAATTTGCGGGGTGCCAGATATCTTTTTGGAGAGATAGAGTAAGAGTGTGAGTTTGTCAGGATTGAAAGACATGTTCCACTTGTTTGACCAGTTTGTGATTTTGTTCAGGTCTGCAGAGAGTGAAGAGGCTGCAGACTGCCGATCTGAGGGATGAGGAATGGAGCGACAGAGAGTGGAGTCATCAGCAAAGAGACAGAGAGGATTTTCAAAAGAGACAGAGAGGATTTTCAAGAGAGTCAGAGAGATCATTGATGAAGACCAGAGAAAGCACAGGGCCCAGAACACTGCCTTGGGGAACTCCAGCCTGAACAGGAAGAGGAGATGAGAGAAACCCATTCAGGGCCACACGTTGACTACGACTAGAGAGGAAGTCCACCAGCCATGCGTGGAGATTTCCATGGATACCAAAGGAGGAAAGTTTGGTGAGCAGAGCGGGGTGCCAGACCGTATCGAAGGCACGTGATATAGGCACGTGATATGTCAAGGGAGACAGCTCTAATTTCCTGTTTGGCATTGAGGACCTCCATCCATTGTTGAGAAAGCAGAAGCAGCATGTCCAGAGTAGAGTGACCAGGTCTGAAACCCAATTGATGATCAGAGATCAAGCCATTGGAGAAGAGGAAAGATTTTATATCCGAAGCAATGATGGATTCCATGACTTTGCTGATAATTGGGAGAAGGCTGATTGGTCTGTAATTGCTAGGATCTGTTTTGCACCTTTTTGTGCAAAGCGGTGATGTTGGCTGATTTCCAAGCAGATGGCAGATGACCTTGAGCAAAAGAGAGGGTGAAGAGAACAGAGAGAGGGAGTGAAAGAGCGGAAGAACAGGATTTTAGGACCCGTGGGCTGATGCCGTCAGGTCCGGTTGCAGAATCAGAGTCGAGGGCTGACAGAAACTTTTCCACCTTGTCAGGAGGAAAGGACACAGAGTCCAGGAGCAGCTGGGTACGACTGGGTACGGTGGGTACAGAGAGGGATGGGTTTAGGACACAAGATTTAGAGGCAAACACAGCCTTGAGGCATTCAGATTTTTCACGTGCGGAGTCAGCCGTGTAGCCGTTTGAGGTGAGGGAGGGGATGGAGGTGGAACAAACACCAGAAACAGATTTGACCAGACGCCACCAGGATTTGGAAGAGGGAGACAGATAAGAGAGTTCGGTCTTGAGAATGGAGAGATATTGTTTCCTGGCTCTCCTGAGGGTGGACACACACTTGTTTCGGGCTTTGTGAAAGGAAATGAGATTTCCTTCCGTTGGATTTGCTTTCCAGGAGACGAAAGCAAGTTGTTTCTGGGCAACACCCTCACCACAAGATTCCGTGTACCATGGACGGGAGGAAGGGTATGACAACTGAAGACGAGATGGGATAAATCTGTGCATGAGAGAGAGCAATTTACTTTGGAAGAATTCCCAGGATGAGTTGATGTCAGAGGCGGTCGAGATGGGAGACCAGTCCAGATGATTTATGGCTGCTTGAAGACCGTGCCAGTTGGCTTGAGTGAAATGCCAGACTCGTCGACGCTGAGGAGGCTCTCTGAGAATGGTCAGAGAGATGTCCACTTTAACAAGCACATGATCAGATGAGCCGATTGGAGCAGAAGAAGAGCAGCAGACATTTTCAGGGAAGTTAGTCACAAAGAAGTCCAGAAGAGAAGATGCTCCGTTGACTGAGATCCGGGTCGGGAAATTGACAGATTGTGTCAGTCCCAGTGAGTCGCAGAAGTCCTTTGCTGAAGAGCCATGGCTGGTGAGAAAGGTACCCACACCCAGCCAACTGGCATGGTGACAATTGAAATCACCACATATGAGGAAGAGAGAGTTGGGATGGGTAGATAGAAGTTCGTCCATATTATCAGACAGTGAGATGTAGATGGAGTCATCACTGTTTGGTGGACGGAACAACACACATATGAACAAAAGGTGGGAGCGAAGGGGAAGCCGTAGCCACAGGTATTCCTGGGGGTGAGGTGGAGAGAGGGCAGTTCAGGGCGAGTGAGGAAGAGAGTTTTTTTATAAAGATAGCAACCCCACCTCCAGGACGAGGCTCAGGTCTATCATACCGGAGGAGGGAGTGACCTGGGAGAGATACCAAGGAATCAGAGACATCATGAAGGAGGAAAGTTTCTGTTAAGCAGATCACATCTGGTTTGTCAGAAGCAACCTGTATGGAGAGATCAGTCAAGTTTGAGCGAAGGCTCCGGATGTTTGAGGTCCATACCGTTAATGAAGAGAAAGGGGGAGCATCAGATACAGACAGAGGGGGGGAGGGGTAGGGTAAGATGTGGAAGAGGAGGAAGTGGCAGGGAGAGCTGTTGAAGGTGTGTCAGAGATTTCAGAATAGCTTGGAGAAAGGGAAGAATGGGGCGGACAAAAGGTTCGATGGTGATTGGGTGAGGCACAGTAAGGTGTTATTTGAGGAGGGGGAAGAGTGAGGCAGAAGGTTGGGGGAGATGAAGGTGAAAGTTGGAAGGGGGAAGAAGCGCGGAGGACGCTTTGAGGAGGAGGGGTGAGAGGGGAGTCTAGGAGGGGAGGAGCGAGGGAGAGTCTCGGAGGGGAGGGGTGTGGGGGGAGTTTAGGAGGGAAGGGGCAAGGGGGGAGATTTGAAAGGGATGGGTGATGGGGAAGATTTGGAGGGGAGGGGCAAGGGGGAAGATTTGAAAGAGATGGGTGATGGGGAAGATTTGGAGGGGAGGGGCAAGGGGGTAGATTTGGAGGGGAGGGGCAAGGGGGTAGATTTGGAGGGGAGGGGTGATGGGGAAGTTTTGGAGGGGAGGGGTGAAGGGGACGTTTTGGAGGGAAGGGGTGATGGGGAAGATTTGGAGGGGACGGGCAAGGGGGAAGATTTGAAAGGGGATGGGTGATGGGGCAGATTTGGAGGGGAGGGGCAAGGGGGTAGATTTGGAGGGGAGGGGTGATGGGGAAGTTTTGGAGGGAAGGGGTGATGGGGAAGTTTTGGAGGGAAGGGGTGATGGGGAAGATTTGGAGGGGAGGGGTGAGATTGGATTTTGAAAAGTGTACGATGACTGGGAAACGAACATTTATTGCAAAATGAGTTTCTTGAGACCTTTGAGTCAAAAATACGTTTGAGGACGCTGAAGGAGGGGTGGAGTGCAGGAGAGTTTCGGGAATGTAGAAAAGAGGAACTGTAAGAGATGGAATTTTTTTTTGGAATGAATAGATTTGGTGAGCAAGTCGAAAGCATCCTTTTATAGAAGAAGAAGAAAAAGGTGTTATAATATACGACAGAATACAGTTCTTCAGGGGAAAGTAAAAACCACACAAGTAAACAAGTTGTTAGAGAAAACCACACAAGGTGGAGATGATCAGAAAACGATAACCTGAAACCCATTAATCAAAATCAGAACAAGTACAGATACATTCAAAGTACACCGCACCCATGACAAATAATTAAATATCCTACAGCGCGGCATTGCCGTTGCGCCTCGGGCACCCGGCAATACCGCAGTGCAGCTCATAGAGATTGCATTGGGAGGGAGAGGTATACAATAATTGATCGATTAATTGCATAATTAAAATCAACAAAAGATTATCAAAAAATAATTTCTTAATCAATTGGCTAATAGCATAACTAAACCACTAGTGCTTCATCCGAAGATGTATCTTTCAGAAATGTAATAAAATAAGCCATTTATAAAAAAAATTAAATAATTAATTGATTAATCAATAAATAATTAAACGATTAAATGATAAATCAATAAATCAAAAATATCCTTTATAGTCGCATTACTTGGTCACTGTCATGTCCAAATATTGGCTTCCGAGCTCAAAAGGTGCCTGAGATATGGCCCAGATGAGAAAGAAAATAAATAAATGATTAATAATGAAAATAAATAAATAATAATCATAAAAAATTCAAGAGTTAATCAATTGGCAAATAGAACACATAAACCACCACCATTTCATCTGAATCTGTAACTTTAAAAAAATTAATTAATTAAGTCATTCATCGAATAATTAAATAATTAATCGATTAATTAATCAATCAATAAATCAAAAATACCCTTTACAGCCAAATCACTTGGTCATTGTCATGTCCAAATATCAGCTCCCTTGCTCAAAAGGTGCCTGAGATATTGCCCAGAGGAGATGAGGAATAAAATAAAGAAAGAATTAATAATGAAAATAAATAAATAATAATCAAAAAAAAGAAATAATTGATCAATTCGCAAATATAACACATAAACCACCACCATTTCATCAGAATCTGTAACTTTAAAAAAAAAAATTTTGTTAGTCATTAATCGAATAATTCAATAAATTAATCGATTTATTGATTAATTGATTAATCAATAAATCAAAAATATCTTTTACAGCCAAATCACTGTCATTGGCATGTCCAAATATCATCTTCCTAACTCAAAAGGTACCTGAGATAATGGCCAGAAGAGAAAGGAAATAAATAAGTACTTAATTAATCGCTATTAATTAAATAACTCATCAATTAATTTTTTTGTTTGTTTGTTTTTTGTTTTTTGTATACAAGATCGAGGCTCGTGAAAGAGTGAACATTAATCACACAGAAAGATAAACCGACACATAAAACATATAACATCGGGAGCGGTAGACAAGATGGGGAGAGAGGGGGAAGGACACAAACACAACATTTGAGAGTAGGGACTGAGAGACATGGAGACATTGAGAGATCTGTGGGAGGGAGAGGGCTTTGGGTGGGAGGCATGGGAAGGGGGGGGGGGGGTGGGAGAGGTATAAAACATATGGACACTGCCAGGACTTCCAGGAAAGAAGTTGGAATTTCAAACAAGGCGGATCTGGGGTGAATTAGTGGGGGTAGAAAAGATCAAGGTTTTGGATGGGGGAAGATAAAAGATGGTGGTGAACAGCTGTTTTAAAGACCTGGGGGGAGGAGTGGGATTGAAAGGAGTGTGGGAGTTTGTTCCAGAGGCGG
Organism: Myxine glutinosa; assembly: GCF_964187855.1. Lineage (NCBI taxonomy): Eukaryota > Metazoa > Chordata > Myxini > Myxiniformes > Myxinidae > Myxine > Myxine glutinosa. The sequence goes on from NC_136263.1 coordinate 218,127,961, forward strand.
GAGAAAAGTGGAATGAAAGAGTGAAGGTGAGCAGTGAGCCGAGATTTCGGCAGTTTAACCATCAGAGGGTTGCTGGCAGATCTTGTGCGACCTGTAGGAATATTTGGGGGACAGAGCACAGAGAGAGCTGGAGGAGCAAGGCCGGAGGGGAGTCGGTAGAAGACAGAAAGACCACCTACCTGCCTGCGTTGAGTGAGTGAAAGGCCCTCAGAGATAGCTTCATCGCGGGAGATTCCAATGATTCTGAAAGCTTTGGTTTCAACAGCATGAAGCCGAGCTAGGTGTGAGGCAGGAGCACCGGCCCATAGGGGAGAACAGTATTCCATTGAGCTGTGGAATGTGGATGAAAGCCTTGTATGTGGTGAGGAGCTCAGGTGTGCCTAGGAAGGACTTCGCACGACGGAGGATGCCCAGTCGGCAACTGGCTTTGGAGGCCAGCTTGGAAATGTGGTTTTCCCAAGAAGGATCATGGCAGATAGTGAGACCCAAATCAGAGTCGAGGTTAGACAAAAAGTCCTCCACCTTGTCAGGAGAGAAGGACACAGAGTCCAGGAGCAGTTGGGTTCGACTGGGAAAGGTGGAAACAGAGAGAGATTGGTTTGGGACACAAGATTTTGAGGCAAACACAGAGTTGAGGCATTCGGCTTTGTCACGTGCGATGTCAACTGTGTGGCCATTTGAGGTAAGGGAGGGGATGGAGGGGGACCAAACACCAGAAACGGATTTGACCAGACGCCACCAGGATTTGGAGGAAGGAGACAGGTTTGAGAGTTCATTCTTGAGTGTGGAGAGATAGTGCTTCCTGGAACTCCTGAGGGTAGACACACACTTGTTCCGAGCTTGGTGGAAGGAACTGAGATTGCCTTCAGTTGGATTAGCCTTCCAAGAGGCAACGGCAAGTTGTTTCAGGGCAACTGCCTCACCACAAGATTCAGTGTACCATGGACGGGAGGAAGGGTAAGACAACTGAAGACGAGATGGGATAAATCTGTGCATGAGAGAGAACAGTTTGCTTTGGAAGAATTCCCAGGAAGAATTGATGTCAGAGGCAGTGGAGATGGGAGACCAATCCAGACGATTGATGGCTGCTTGAAGACCGTCCCAGTCGGCCTGAGTGAAGTGCCAGACTCATCGACGCTGAGGAGGCTCTCTGAGAATGGCCAGAGAGATGTCCACTTTGATAAGCACATGATCAGAAGAACCGATGAAATTAATCAAAAAACAAAAAATAGTTTTTGAAAAAGTACTTGCTCACGATTGTGCCGAAATTTCAGCTTCCTAGCTCAAAGGATGGCTGAGATATCGCCCGGAGAAGCAAACAAACAAACAAACAAGAAGACGTCATGCGGAGCACGATACTTGCAAAATCCGCTCCCACCCCCAAGAAAAAAAATTCCATTGATACAGCAAATTGTCCATTTCATCAAGATTAAAATTGACAATCTTGATCAAAGATCAGGTCAACAGGAAGAAAAGTGACGATTTTTCAGATGAAAAATGATTTTGGAAGGTTGACCTTGAGTTGACCTTTGACCTCAAAAATAGTTTGTTTCCCTATTTAGTGACTCAATGTGCAAGCCCTCTTCAAATTTCAAGTCAATCAGATGAAAATTGAGGATTTTAGAAATGTGGCCCATGTTGACCTTTTGGCCTAGGTTGACCTCAAATATGCTTGGTGGTTGAATTCAGTGACCAGATATGGAAGTCCTCTTCAAATTTCAAGTCGATTGGATGAAAATTGAGGATTTTAGAAATTTGGCCTATGTTGACCTTTTGGCCTATGTTCACCTAAAATATAATTTGTGGTTGAATTAAGTGACCAGATATGCAACTCCTCTTCAAATTTCAAGTCAATTGGATGAAAATTGAGGATTTTAGAAATTTGGCCTATGTTGACCTTTTGGCCTATGCTGACCTCGAGAATACTTGGTGGTTGAATTCAGTGACCAGATATGCAAGTCCTCTTCAAATTTCAAGTCAATTGGATGAAAATTGAGGATTTTTTTTTTTTTTTTTGTATACAAGATCGAGGCTCGTGAAAGAGCTAACATTAATCACACAAAAAGACAAACCGACACACAAAACACAAAAAACAAGGGGAGTGGTAGACAAGATGGGGAGAGAGGGGGAAGGACACAAAAGAGAGGCGGAAGGACACAAACACAACATTTGAGAGCAGGGACATCGGGAGGACTTGGGGGGAGGTGGGAGAGGATTAAAACATATGAACACTGCAAGGACTCTGGGGTGAATTACCGGGGGTAGAAAAGATCAAGGTTTTCGATGGGGGAAGATAAGAGATGGTGGTGAACAGCTGTTTTAAAGACCTGGAGGGAGGAGTGGGATTGAAGGGAGTGGGGGAGTTTGTTCCAGAGGCGGGAGAAAAGGGGAATGAAAGAGTGAAGGTGAGCAGAGAGCCTAGACTTTGGCAGTTTAACCAGAAGAGGGTTGCAGGCAGATCTTGTGCGACCTGAAGGAATATTGGGGGGACAGAGCACAGAGAGAGCTGGGGGAGCAAGGCCGGAGAGGAGTCGGTAGAAGACAGAAAGACCACCAACCTGCCTGCGGTGACTGAGTGAAAGGCCCTCGGCGTTGACTACATCGCAGGAGATTCCAATGATTCTGAAAGCTTTGGCCTCAACAGCGTGAAGCCGAGCAAGGTGTGAGGCAGGAGCACCAGCCCAGAGGGGGGAACAGTATTCCATTGAGCTGCGGATGAAAGCCTTGTATGTGGTGAGGAGCTCAGGTGTGCCAAGGAAGGACTTCGCACGACGGAGGATGCCCAGTCGGCGACTGGCTTTGGAGGCCAGCTTGGAAATGTGGTTTTCCCAAGAAAGATCATGGCAGATAGTGAGACCCAAAAGCTTGAGCGACAGAACTTCTTGGAGAGGATTGTTGAGAAAGTAGATGGGAGGGTTGTCCAGTCGGTCCTTTCGGAGAGACATTGTAAGAGTGTGAGATTTGTCAGGATTGAAAGACATGTTCCACTTGTTTGACCAGTCTGTGATTTTGTCCAGGTCTGCAGAGAGTGAGGAGGCTGCAGACTGCCGATCTGAGGGATGAGGAATGGAGCGACAGAGAGTAGAGTCGTCAGCAAAGAGATAGAGAGGATTTTCAAGAGAGTCAGAGAGATCATTGATGAAGACCAGAAAAAGCACAGGGCCCAGAACACTACCTTGGGGAACTCCAGCCTGAACAGGAAGAGGAGATGAGAGAAACCCATTCAGGGCCACACGTTGACTACGACCAGAGAGGAAGTCCGCCAGCCATGCGTGGAGATTTCCATGGATACCAAAGGAGGAGAGTTTGGAGAGCAGAGCAGGGTGCCAGACCGTATCGAAGGCACGTGAAATGTCAAGGGAGACAGCTCTAATTTCCTGTTTGGCGTTGAGGACCTCCATCCATTGTTGAGAAAGCAGAAGCAGCATGTCCAGAGTAGAGTGACCAGGTCTGAAACCAAATTGATGATCAGAGATCAAGCCACTGGAGAAGAGGAAAGATTTAATATCTGAAGCAATGATGGATTCCATGACTTTGCTGATAATTGGGAGAAGGCTGATTGGTCTGTAGTTGCTGGGATCTGTTTTTGCACCTTTTTTGTGCAAAGCGGTGATGTTGGCTGATTTCCAAGCAGATGGCAGATGACCTTGAGCAAAAGAGAGGGTGAAGAGAACAGAAAGAGGGAGTGAAAGTGCAGAAGAACATGATTTTAGGACCTGTGGGCTGATGCCGTCAGGACCAGTTGCAGAATCAGAGTCGAGGGTTGCCAGAAACTTTTCCACCTTGTCAGGAGGAAAGGACACAGAGTCCAGGAGCAGCTGGGTACGACTGGGTACGACTGGGTACGGTGGGTACAGAGAGGGATGGGTTTGGGACACAAGATTTAGAGGCAAACACAGAGTTGAGGCATTCAGCTTTTTCACGTGCGGAGTCAGCCGTTAAGCCATTTGAGGTGAGGGAGGGGATGGAGGGGGAACAAACACCAGAAACAGATTTGACCAGACGCCACCAGGATTTGGAAGAGGGAGACAGATAAGAGAGTTCGGTCTTGAGAATGGTGAGATATTGTTTCCTGGCTCTCCTGAGGGTGGACACACACTTGTTTCGGGCTTTGTGAAAGGAAATGAGATTTCCTTCCGTTGGATTTGCTTTCCAGGAGACGAAAGCAAGTTGTTTCAGGGCAACAGCCTCACCACAAGATTCCGTGTACCATGGACGGGAGGAAGGGTATGACAACTGAAGACGAGATGGTATAAATCTGTGCATGAGAGAGAGCAATTTACTTTGAAAGAATTCCCAGGATGAGTTGATGTCAGAGGTGGTAGAGATGGGAGACCAGTCCAGATGATTGATGGCTGCTTGAAGACCGTGCCAGTTGGCCTGAGTGAAATGCCAGACTCGTCGACGCTGAGGAGGCTCTCTGAGAATGGTCAGAGAAATGTCCACTTTGACAAGCACATGATCAGATGAGCCGATTGGAGCAGAAGAAGAGCAGCAGACATTTTCAGGGAAGTTTGTCATAACCAAATCCAGAAGAGAAGTTGCTCCGTTGACTGAGATCCGGGTCGGGAAATTGACAGATTGTGTCAGTCCCAGTGAGTCGCAGAAGTCCTTTGCTGAAGAGCCATGGCTGGTGAGAGAGGTACCCACACCCAGCCAACTGGCATGGTGACAATTGAAATCACCACATATGAGGAAGAGAGAGTTGGGATGGGTAGATAGAAGTTGGTCCATATTATCAGACAGTGAGATGTAGATGGAGTCATCGCTGATTGGTGGACGGTACAACACACATATGAACAAAAGGTGGGAGCGAAGGGGAAGCCGTAGCCAAAGGTATTCCTGGGGGTGAGGTAGAGAGAGGGCAGTGGAGGGCGAGTGAGGAAGAGAGTTTTTTATAAAGATAGCAACCCCACCTCCAGGACGAGGCTCAGGTCTATCATACCGGAGGAGGGAGTAACCTGGGAGAGATACCAAGGCATCAGAGACATCATGAAGGAGGAAAGTTTCTGTTAAGCAGATCACATCTGGTTTGTCAGAAGCAACCTGAATGGAGAGGTCAGTCAAGTTTGAGCGAAGGCCCCGGATGTTTGAGGTCCATACCGTTAATGAAGAGGAAGGGGGAGCATCGGGTCCAGAACAGGGGGGGGGGGAGGGGTAGGGTAAGATGTGGAAGAGGAGGAAGAGGTAGGGAGAGCTGTTGAAGGTGTGTCAGAGATTTCAGAATAGCTTGGAGAAAGGGAAGAATGGGGCGGACAAAAGGTTTGATGGAGATTGGGTGAGGCACAGTGAGGTGTTATTTGAGGAGGGGGAAGAGCAAGGCAGAAGGTTTGGGGAGATGAAGGTGAAAGCTGGAAGGAGGAAGAAGCAGGGAGGATGCTTTGAGGAGGAGGGGTGAGAGGGGAGTCTAGGAGGGGAGGAGCGAGGGAGAGTCTCGGAGGGGAGGGGTGTGGGGGGAGTTTAGGAGGGAGGGGAGGGAAGGGGCAAGGGGGGAGATTTGAAAGGGATGGGTGATGGGGAGGATTTGGAGGGGAGGGGTGAGATTGGATTTTGAAAAGTGTACGATTCATGGGAAACGAACATTTTTTGCAAAATGAGTTTGAGACCTTCGAGTCAAAAATACGTTTGAGGACACTGGAGGAGGGATGGAGTTCTGGATAGTTTAGGGAATGTAGAAAGGAGGAACTGTAAGAGATGGTATTATATATTTTTTTTGGAATGAATAGATTTGGTGAGCAAGACGAAAGCATCCTTTTGTAGGAAAAGAAGAAAAGGGTGTTATAATATATGAGAGAAAATAGTTGTTCAGGGGAGAGATTATACATTTCTAACCGCGTGATCGCGAACGAAGAACGAACGAACAAAAAGAACAAATAAACGAATAAGACCTGGGAAGGAAATAGTTTTTTTGGGGTTGTTTTTTTTTTTTTTTTTTTTTTGTGAGTACAGATATTAAACAAGGAGGTACGGGGTGAACGACTGGGACGAAACAGTGAACGAAAATAATTTCAGCGCATTCGACGAATCGCTGAGAGAAAAACAAACCACAAGGTCAGAGACGGTACGGTAGTCCAAGCCTACGAGTACTAGGCCGCAGAATACTCGATACCATTAACCGACGATTGTGTATACATGTACGAAAAATTAGCACCGAAAATTTTCCAAAAGATACGCTATAGGTACATACACCGAAAGATAGATACAGTCTCGACAAAAACACGATTGAGAAATATCACTTAGCTTCGAAAGCGTGAGCGCATGGAGCAGCTTCGAAAAGACGTGACCTCGCCGGGTTCCTCGTATGTATTCAATGCAAGGCCAGAAACACACGCGGATCGGTCAGGAAACAACATGGCGTCCACAGACGACGTCAATTGATGAATCACTCATTTCATTGATGAATCACTCCTCCCTCCAGGTCTTTAAAACAGCTGCTGTTCACCACCATCTCTTCCTTTTGGCCTATGTTGACCTTTTGGCCGATGTTCACCTAAAATATAATTTGTGGTTGAATTCAGTGACCAGATATGCAAATCCTCTTCAAATTTCAAGTCAATTGGATGAAAATTGAGGATTTTAGAAATTTAGCAAAGTTGGTGACCTTTGGCCTATGTTGACATTTTGACCTATTGACCCCAAAACAATAGGCTTCTGGCTTTTGACCAACTCTACCATTTGGCGAGGTTTCGTGAAGATCAGTTGAAAATTGTGACCTGTAGGCCGGTGACAAACAAACAAACAAGAAAACGTCATGCGTAGCACGATACTTGCAAAATCCACCCTCCCCCAAAAGTTTTCCAATGATACATGATGGCCTATGTTGACCTTTTGGCCTATGGTGACCTCAAAAATACTTGGTGGTTGAATTCAGTAACCAGATATGCAAGTCCTCTTCAAATTTCACATCAATTAGATGAAAATTTAGGATTTTAGAAATGTGGCCTATGTTGACCTTCCGATGTTGACCTCAAATATACTAGGTGGTTGAATTCAGTGACGAGATATGCAAGGCCTCTTCAAATTTCAAGTCAATCGGATGACAATTGAGGATTTTAGAAATTTGGCCTATGTTGACCATTTGGCCTATGTTGACCTTTTGGCCTATGTTGACATCAAATATAGTTTGTGGTTGAATTCAGTGACCAGATCTGCAAGTCCTCTTCAAATTTCAAGTCAATTGGATGAAAATTGAGGATTTTAGAAATTTGGCCTATGTTGACCTTTTGGCCTATGTTGACCTCAAAGGTACTTGGTGGTTGAATTCAGTGACCAGATATGCAAGTCCTCTTCAAATTTCAAGTCAATTGGATGAAAATTGAGGATTTTAGAAATTTGGCCTATGTTGACCTTTTGGCCTATGTTTACCTAAAATATAATTTGTGGTTGAATTCAGTGACGAGATATGCAAGTCCTTTTCAAATTTCAAGTCAATTGGATGAAATTTGAGGATTTTAGAAATTTGGCCTATGTTGACCATTTGGCCTATGTTGACCTCAAGCATACTTGGTGGTTGAATTCAGTGACCAGATGTGCAAGTCCTCTCCAAATTTGAAGTCAATTGGATGAAAATTGAGGATTTTAGAAATTTGGCCTATGTTGACCATTTGGCCTATGTTGACCTCAAAAATTTTTGGTGGTTGAATTCAATGACCAGATATGCAAGTGGTCTTCAAAGTTCAAGTCAATCGGATGAAAATTGAGGATTTTAGAAATTTAGCAAAGTTGGTGACCTTTGGCCTATGTTGACCTTTTGACCTATTGACCCCAAAAACAATAGACTTCTGGCATTTGATCAACTCTACCACTTGGTGAAGTTTGGTGAAGATCGGTTGAAAATTGTGACCTGTAGGCCGGTGACAAACAAACAAACAAACAAGAAAACGTCATGCGTAGCACGATACTTGCAAAATACGCCCTCCCCAAAAGTTTTCAATGTGACATGATGGCCTATGGTGACCTCAAAAATACTTGGTGGTTGAATTCAGTGACCAGATATGCAAGTCCTCTTCAAATTTCATGTCAATTGGATGAAAATTGAGGAGTTTAGAAATTTGGCCTATGTTGACCTTTTGGCCTATGTTGACCTCAAAGATACTTGGTGGTTGAATTCAGTGACCAGATATGCAAGTCCTCTTCAAATTTCAAGTCAATTGGATGAAAATTGAGGATTTTAGAAATTTGGCCTATGTTGACCTTTTGACCTATGTTCACCTAAAATATAATTTGTGGTTGAATTCAGTGACGCGATATGCAAGTCCTTTTCAAATTTCAAGTCAATTGGATGAAAATTGAGGATTTTAGAAATTTGGCCTATGTTGACCATTTGGCCTATGTTGACCTCAAGAATACTTGGTGGTTGAATTCAATGCAAGTCCTCTCCAAATTTCAAGTCAATTGGATGAAAATTGAGGATTTTAGAAATTTGGCCTATGTTTACCATTTGGCCTATGTTGACCTCAAAAATGCTTGGTGGTTGAATTCAGTGACCAGATATGCAGGTGGTCTTCAAATTTCAAGTCAATCGGATGAAAATTGAGGATTTTAGAAATTTAGCAAAGTTGGTGACCTTTGGCCTATGTTGACCTTTTGACCTATTGACCCCAACAACAATAGGCTTCCGGCATTTGACCAACTCTACCACTTGGTGAAGTTTGGTGAAGATCGGCTGAAAATTGTGACCTGTAGGCCGGTGACAAACAAACAAACAAACAAACAAACAAACAAGAAATCGTCATGCGTAGCACGATACTTGCAAAATACGCCCTCCCCCAAAAGTTTTCAATGTGACATGATGGCCTATGGTGACCTCAAAAATACTTGGTGGTTTAATTCAGTGACCAGATATGCAAGTCCTCTTCAAATTTCATGTCAATTGGATGAAAATTGAGGATTTTAGAAATTTGGCCTATGTTGACCTTTTGTCCTATGTTGACCTCAAAGATACTTGGTGGTTGCATTCAGTGACCAGATGTGCAAGTCCTCTCCAAATTTGAAGTCAATTGGATGAAAATTGAGGATTTTAGAAATTTGGCCTATGTTGACCATTTGGCCTATGTTGACCTCAAAAATTTTTGGTGGTTGAATTCAATGACCAGATATGCAAGTGGTCTTCAAAGTTCAAGTCAATCGGATGAAAATTGAGGATTTTAGAAATTTAGCAAAGTTGGTGACCTTTGGCCTGTTGACCTTTTGACCTATTGACCCCAAAAACAATAGGCTTCTGGCATTTGATCAACTCTACCACTTGGTGAAGTTTGGTGAAGATCGGTTGAAAATTGTGACCTGTAGGCCGGTGACAAACAAACAAACAAACAAGAAAACGTCATGCGTAGCACGATACTTGCAAAATACGCCCTCCCCAAAAGTTTTCAATGTGACATGATGGCCTATGGTGACCTCAAAAATACTTGGTGGTTGAATTCAGTGACCAGATATGCAAGTCCTCTTCAAATTTCATGTCAATTGGATGAAAATTGAGGAGTTTAGAAATTTGGCCTATGTTGACCTTTTGGCCTATGTTGACCTCAAAGATACTTGGTGGTTGAATTCAGTGACCAGATATGCAAGTCCTCTTCAAATTTCAAGTCAATTGGATGAAAATTGAGGATTTTAGAAATTTGGCCTATGTTGACCTTTTGACCTATGTTCACCTAAAATATAATTTGTGGTTGAATTCAGTGACGAGATATGCAAGTCCTTTTCAAATTTCAAGTCAATTGGATGAAAATTGAGGATTTTAGAAATTTGGCCTATGTTGACCATTTGGCCTATGTTGACCTCAAGAATACTTGGTGGTTGAATTCAATGCAAGTCCTCTCCAAATTTCAAGTCAATTGGATGAAAATTGAGGATTTTAGAAATTTGGCCTATGTTTACCATTTGGCCTATGTTGACCTCAAAAATGCTTGGTGGTTGAATTCAGTGACCAGATATGCAGGTGGTCTTCAAATTTCAAGTCAATCGGATGAAAATTGAGGATTTTAGAAATTTAGCAAAGTTGGTGACCTTTGGCCTATGTTGACCTTTTGACCTATTGACCCCAACAACAATAGGCTTCCGGCATTTGACCAACTCTACCACTTGGTGAAGTTTGGTGAAGATCGGCTGAAAATTGTGACCTGTAGGCCGGTGACAAACAAACAAACAAACAAACAAACAAGAAATCGTCATGCGTAGCACGATACTTGCAAAATACGCCCTCCCCCAAAAGTTTTCAATGTGACATGATGGCCTATGGTGACCTCAAAAATACTTGGTGGTTTAATTCAGTGACCAGATATGCAAGTCCTCTTCAAATTTCATGTCAATTGGATGAAAATTGAGGATTTTAGAAATTTGGCCTATGTTGACCTTTTGGCCTATGTTGACCTTTTGGCCTATGTTGACCTCAAAGATACTTGGTGGTTGAATTCACTGACCAGATATGCAAGTCCTCTTCAAATTTCAAGTCAATTGGATGAAAATTGAGGATTTTAGAAATTTGGCCTATGTTGACCTTTTGACCTATGTTCACCTAAAATATAATTTGTGGTTGAATTCAGTGACGAGATATGCAAGTCCTTTTCAAATTTCAAGTCAATTGGATGAAAATTGAGGATTTTAGAAATTTGGCCTATGTTGACCATTTGGCCTATGTTGACCTCAAGAATACTTGGTGGTTGAATTCAATGCAAGTCCTCTCCAAATTTCAAGTCAATTGGATGAAAATTGAGGATTTTAGAAATTTGGCCTATGTTGACCATTTGGCCTATGTTGAACTCAAAAATTCTTGGTGGTTGAATTCAATGACCAGATATGCAAGTGGTCTTCAAATTTCAAGTCAATCGGATGAAAATTGAGGATTTTAGAAATTTAGCAAAGTTGGTGACCTTTGGCCTATGTTGACCTTTTGACCTATTGACCCCAAAAACAATAGGCTTCTGGCATTTGACCAACTCTACCACTTGGTGAAGTTTGGTGAAGATCGGTTGAAAATTGTGACCTGTAGGCCGGTGACAAACAAACAAACAAACAAGAAAACGTCATGCTTAGCACGATACTTGCAAAATCCACCCTCCCCCAAAAGTTTTCCAATGATACATGATAGCCTATGTTGACCTTTTGGCCTATGGTGACCTCAAAAATACTTGGTGGTTGAATTCAGTGACCAGATATGCAAGTCCTCTTCAAATTTCATGTCAATTGGATGAAAATTGAGGATTTTAGAAATTTGGCCTATGTTGACCTTTTGGCCTATGTTGACCTCAAAGATACTTGGTGGTTGAATTCACTGACCAGATATGCAAGTCCTCTTCAAATTTCAAGTCAATTGGATGAAAATTGAGGATTTTAGAAATTTGGCCGATGTTGACCTTTTGACCTATGTTCACCTAAAATATAATTTGTGGTTGAATTCAGTGACGAGATATGCAAGTCCTTTTCAAATTTCAAGTCAATTGGATGAAAATTGAGGATTTTAGAAATTTGGCCTATGTTGACCATTTGGCCTATGTTGACCTCAAGAATACTTGGTGGTTGAATTCAATGCAAGTCCTCTCCAAATTTCAAGTCAATTGGATGAAAATTGAGGATTTTAGAAATTTGGCCTATGTTGACCATTTGGCCTATGTTGACCTCAAAAATTCTTGGTGGTTGAATTCAATGACCAGATATGCAAGTGGTCTTCAAATTTCAAGTCAATCGGATGAAAATTGAGGATTTTAGAAATTTAGCAAAGTTTGTGACCTTTGGCCTATGTTGACCTTTTGACCTATTGACCCCAAAAACAATAGGCTTCTGGCATTTGACCAACTCTACCACTTGGTGAAGTTTGGTGAAGATCGGTTGAAAATTGTGACCTGTAGGCCGGTGACAAACAAACAAACAAACAAGAAAACGTCATGCTTAGCACGATACTTGCAAAATCCACCCTCCCCCAAAAGTTTTCCAATGATACATGATGGCCTATGTTGACCTTTTGGCCTATGGTGACCTCAAAAATACTTGGTGGTTGAATTCAGTAACCAGATATGCAAGTCCTCTTCAAATTTCACATCAATTAGATGAAAATTTAGGATTTTAGAAATGCGGCCTATGTTGACCTTCCGATGTTGACCTCAAATATACTAGGTGGTTGAATTCAGTGACGAGATATGCAAGTCCTCTTCAAATTTCAAGTCAATTGGATGAAAATTGAGGATTTTAGAAATTTGGCCTATGTTGACCTTTTGACCTATGTTCACCTAAAATATAATTTGTGGTTGAATTCAGTGACGCGATATGCAAGTCCTTTTCAAATTTCAAGTCAATTGGATGAAAATTGAGGATTTTAGAAATTTGGCCTATGTTGACCATTTGGCCTATGTTGACCTCAAGAATACTTGGTGGTTGAATTCAATGCAAGTCCTCTCCAAATTTCAAGTCAATTGGATGAAAATTGAGGATTTTAGAAAGTTGGCCTATGTTGACCATTTGGCCTATGTTGACCTCAAAAATGCTTGGTGGTTGAATTCAGTGACCAGATATGCAGGTGGTCTTCAAATTTCAAGTCAATCGGATGAAAATTGAGGATTTTAGAAATTTAGCAAAGTTGGTGACCTTTGGCCTATGTTGACCTTTTGACCTATTGACCCCAAAAACAATAGGCTTCTGACATTTGACCAACTCTACCACTTGGTGAGGTTTGGTGAAGATCGGTTGAAAATTGTGACCTGTAGGCCGGTGACAAACAAACAAACAAACAAACAAACAGATAGAGTCACAAACACAACCGACCAATATACTTGTAAAATCTTCGATTTTGCAAGTAACAAGCAAACAAGAAAACGTTATGCGTAGCACGATACTTGCAAAATCCACCCTCCCCCAAAAGTTTTCCAATGATACATGATGGCCTATGTTGACCTTTTGGCCTATGGTGACCTCAAAAATTCTTGGTGGTTGAATTCAATGACCAGATATGCAAGTGGTCTTCAAATTTCAAGTCAATCGGATGAAAATTGAGGATTTTAGAAATTTAGCAAAGTTGGTGACCTTTGGCCTATGTTGACCTTTTGACCTATTGACCCCAAAAACAATAGGCTTCTGGCATTTGACCAACTCTACCACTTGGTGAAGTTTGGTGAAGATCGGTTGAAAATTGTGACCTGTAGGCCGGTGACAAACAAACAAACAAACAAACAGATAGTCACAAACACAACCGACCAATATATGTACTTGAAAAATCTTCGATTTTGCAAGTAACAAGAAAACGTCATGCGTAGCACGATACTTGCAAAATCCACCCTCCCCCAAAAGTTTTCCAATGATACATGATGGCCTATGTTGACCTTTTGGCCTATGGTGACCTCAAAAATACTTGGTGGTTGAATTCAGTAACCAGATATTCAAGTCCTCTTCAAATTTCACATCAATTAGATGAAAATTTAGGATTTTAGAAATGTGGCCTATGTTGACCTTCCGATGTTGACCTCAAATATACTAGGTGGTTGAATTCAGTGACGAGATATGCAAGTCCTCTTCAAATTTCAAGTCAATCGGATGAAAATTGAGGATTTTAGAAATTTGGCCTATGTTGACCATTTGGCCTATGTTGACCTTTTGGCCTATGTTGACATCAAATATAGTTTGTGGTTGAATTCAGTGACCAGATATGCAAGTCCTCTCCAAATTTCAAGTCAATTGGATGAAAATTGAGGATTTTAGAAATTTGGCCTATGTTGACCATTTGGCCTATGTTGACCTCAAAAATGCTTGGTGGTTGAATTCAGTGACCAGATATGCAGGTGGTCTTCAAATTTCAAGTCAATCGGATGAAAATTGAGGATTTTAGAAATTTGGCCTATGCTGACCTTTTGGCCTATGTTCACCTAAAATATAATATGTGGTTGAATTCAGTGACCAGATATGCAAGTCCTCTTCAAATTTCAAGTCAATTGGATGAAAAATGAGGATTTTAGAAATTTGGCCTATGTTGACCTTTTGGCCTATGTTGAGCTTTTGGCCGATGTTCACCAAAAATATAATTTGTGGTTGAATTCAGTGACCAGATATGCAAGTCCTCTTCAAATTTCAAGTCAATTGGATGAAAATTGAGGATTTTAGAAATTTGGCCTATGTTGACCTTTTGGCCTAAGTTGACTTCAAGAATACTTGGTGGTTGAATTCAGTGACCAGATATGCAAGTCCTCTTCAAATTTCAAGTGAATTGGATAAAAATTGAGGATTTTAGAAATTTGGCCTATGTTGACCATTTGGCCGATGTTGACATCAAGAATACTTGGTGGTTGAATTCAGTGACCAGATATGCAAGTCCTCTTCAAATTTCAAGTCAATTGGATGAAAATTGAGGATTTTAGAAATTTGGCCTATGTTGACCTTTTGACCTATGTTCACCTAAAATATAATTTGTGGTTGAATTCAGTGACGAGATATGCAAGTCCTTTTCAAATTTCAAGTCAATTGGATGAAAATTGAGGATTTTAGAAATTTGGCCTATGTTGACCATTTGGCCTATGTTGACCTCAAGAATACTTGGTGGTTGAATTCAATGCAAGTCCTCTCCAAATTTCAAGTCAATTGGATGAAAATTGAGGATTTTAGAAATTTGGCCTATGTTTACCATTTGGCCTATGTTGACCTCAAAAATGCTTGGTGGTTGAATTCAGTGACCAGATATGCAGGTGGTCTTCAAATTTCAAGTCAATCGGATGAAAATTGAGGATTTTAGAAATTTAGCAAAGTTGGTGACCTTTGGCCTATGTTGACCTTTTGACCTATTGACCCCAACAACAATAGGCTTCCGGCATTTGACCAACTCTACCACTTGGTGAAGTTTGGTGAAGATCGGCTGAAAATTGTGACCTGTAGGCCGGGACAAACAAACAAACAAACAAACAAACAAGAAATCGTCATGCGTAGCACGATACTTGCAAAATACGCCCTCCCCCAAAAGTTTTCAATGTGACATGATGGCCTATGGTGACCTCAAAAATACTTGGTGGTTTAATTCAGTGACCAGATATGCAAGTCCTCTTCAAATTTCATGTCAATTGGATGAAAATTGAGGATTTTAGAAATTTGGCCTATGTTGACCTTTTGGCCTATGTTGACCTTTTGGCCTATGTTGACCTCAAAGATACTTGGTGGTTGAATTCACTGACCAGATATGCAAGTCCTCTTCAAATTTCAAGTCAATTGGATGAAAATTGAGGATTTTAGAAATTTGGCCTATGTTGACCTTTTGACCTATGTTCACCTAAAATATAATTTGTGGTTGAATTCAGTGACGAGATATGCAAGTCCTTTTCAAATTTCAAGTCAATTGGATGAAAATTGAGGATTTTAGAAATTTGGCCTATGTTGACCATTTGGCCTATGTTGACCTCAAGAATACTTGGTGGTTGAATTCAATGCAAGTCCTCTCCAAATTTCAAGTCAATTGGATGAAAATTGAGGATTTTAGAAATTTGGCCTATGTTGACCATTTGGCCTATGTTGACCTCAAAAATTCTTGGTGGTTGAATTCAATGACCAGATATGCAAGTGGTCTTCAAATTTCAAGTCAATCGGATGAAAATTGAGGATTTTAGAAATTTAGCAAAGTTGGTGACCTTTGGCCTATGTTGACCTTTTGACCTATTGACCCCAAAAACAATAGGCTTCTGGCATTTGACCAACTCTACCACTTGGTGAAGTTTGGTGAAGATCGGTTGAAAATTGTGACCTGTAGGCCGGTGACAAACAAACAAACAAACAAGAAAACGTCATGCTTAGCACGATACTTGCAAAATCCACCCTCCCCCAAAAGTTTTCCAATGATACATGATAGCCTATGTTGACCTTTTGGCCTATGGTGACCTCAAAAATACTTGGTGGTTGAATTCAGTGACCAGATATGCAAGTCCTCTTCAAATTTCATGTCAATTGGATGAAAATTGAGGATTTTAGAAATTTGGCCTATGTTGACCTTTTGGCCTATGTTGACCTCAAAGATACTTGGTGGTTGAATTCACTGACCAGATATGCAAGTCCTCTTCAAATTTCAAGTCAATTGGATGAAAATTGAGGATTTTAGAAATTTGGCCGATGTTGACCTTTTGACCTATGTTCACCTAAAATATAATTTGTGGTTGAATTCAGTGACGAGATATGCAAGTCCTTTTCAAATTTCAAGTCAATTGGATGAAAATTGAGGATTTTAGAAATTTGGCCTATGTTGACCATTTGGCCTATGTTGACCTCAAGAATACTTGGTGGTTGAATTCAATGCAAGTCCTCTCCAAATTTCAAGTCAATTGGATGAAAATTGAGGATTTTAGAAATTTGGCCTATGTTGACCATTTGGCCTATGTTGACCTCAAAAATTCTTGGTGGTTGA